>NC_079439.1:33692946-34312946 GCF_903798145.1 Danio aesculapii
CTTTGGAAATGGACAGCAACTCCTAAATAGCACATAGAACAAGTTCTGGCACAACCATGTTTAAAAAAAACATGCAACCTAGCACGTACAGAACGCTCTAAAAAGACAAGATACATCACAACCCTGAACAGTTTATTCTAGGCCTAGCAAAAAATGTTACACATGAATACTGACCAGTAAGTAATGTTCACAGCATTCAAATGTGGTCATGGAAGCTCAAGAGTAGTTGTCTGACAAACAACATCCAATGCAGTGTATTCTTGAGTGTCATGCAGCACATTTGAATTTCTGCAAGAACCAGGCAGATAAACTGTTTCTAATAGACTTTAATAAGTCTATTTGAGCTTCTGGCAATGTCCACTGCTCAGTGCTTGTTTGTGAATTAAAGCCAAAATCTGTTCATTAAATACAGTAGGGCTGTGCAATTAATCGAAATACCAGTTTCAATTTCGGCTTCTAATGATTATGAAAAGCATTAATCGAGATAAAACGATAGCATTATATATCGCCCCCTTTCCAGGTGTACACATTTGTTGCTCTGCAAAGCTCAGTTACACATGAAAATGACTAAAAGCATGTACTTCTGCAGCATGGGATGTGCATCATTCATTGATTTACATCCGAATCATTCATGTTTTTAAAAGTGCAAAAGTGATCGCATGCTGTGGTGTGTATGCGCCTCGCCTCAGAGACGAGCAGAGCACACACATCTAAAGTCATCTTAATGCGAGCGCTTTAATGGTCAAATACATGCAAATTTGTGTCAAAAAGCGGCGTTTAGTGATTATTCATATTAACCCTCAGTTGTGTAATAAACAAACAAGTCTAGAATCAAAAGACATTATTTTTACATTATCTTTACACTAAAGACATACGTTTTTATCATTAATCAAACAACAAAAAGACAAAATCACTCACTGCTCTTGACTGAAGGACTTTTGTATCTCGTTTGTTTTTATACAGTGAAGATGCTTATAGCACAGTTTTTCATATTTTTATTCTATTGTTTATATTTCTTATTTACAGGGAGGAAAATAACTGTACAGTATATATTCAGTTGAAGTCAGAATTGTTAGCCCTCCTGAATTTTTAGCGACCCTTTCCCCCCAATTTCTGTTTAATGGAAAGAAGATTGTTTTTCAACCCATTTCTAAACATAATAGATTTAATACCTAATTTTTAATAACTGATTTCTTTTATCTTTGCTATGATGACAGTACATAATATTTTACTACATATTTTTAAAGATACAAGCATTCAGCTTAAAGCGACATTCAAAGGCTTAATTAGGTAATTAGGCAAGTCAATGTATAACAGTAGTTTCTTCTGCAGACAATCAAAAATATATTGCTTAAGGGGCCTAATAATTTTGACCTTAAAATAGGTTTCAAAATATTTAAACCGGCGTTAATTCTAGCCAAAATAAAACAAATAAGACTTTCTCCAGAAGAAAAAATACTATTGGAATAACTGTGAAAAATTCCTGAATCTGTTAAACATCATTTGGGAAATATTTATATTAAAAATAAATTCACAGGAGGGTGAATAATTTTAACTTCAACTGTGTGTTGTTCTGAATAATCGTGATAACAATTATGGCCAAAATAATCGTGATAATGATTTTTCCCATAATTGAGCAGCCCTAATATACAGCAATCATTTCTCTTGAGCAGGCTTGAATTAAATCACTTGAGTCCAATTCATTTGTTTGTAATCTCTCTATAAACATTTAGCATTTTTTAAAGATCTGATTGAATAGACTTTCAAATGGACGGACGAAAATACAAAAACTGATTTTCATTTATATTCTGAACGAGAAATAATATGAATTTGGAATAACATGGGAAGAGGGCTTTTAACGTTGGGATGTACTCGAAAGGAAAAGAGAATTTAGCGTGTATTGCCATTTCACCTTCAATTGCTATTTTATGGCAAAAACAGATAGAGTTTTGATAAATAAACAGTTTATAAATAACACTATTATAAATAGGTTTATACCAATAAAAATACATCAGCAACAGTAAATAATACATAAGATAAAAATCCAATTTTTTATTTATTTTTTTTAAGATTTACTTTTGATAAAGAATCTAAATTTGATTTAAAAAATAATTCATTTAAAGTCTTTCTAGATAAGAACGTTAAATGCATTGCAAAAGTATTTCAATACTGATATTTTGGAGCAACTTTTGTATTAAAGGGATATTTTGCCAAAAAATAAAAATTCTGCCAAAATTCTCTCACCCTTGACTTGATTTAAACCAGTTTGATTTTTTTTCTTCTGTTGCACACAAAATTAGATATTATGAAGAATGCAGGAGCCTGTAACCATTGACTTCTGTAATATTTGTTTGTTTGTTTTTTCAATAGAACAAAAAAATAACTCAAACTGGTTTGGAAAAACGTCATTACATGATGGCAGAATGTAACCTTTGGGGTGAATTATATCTTTATGTTATTGTCCCTGAGAAAGTCTTGATTTTGTAATCAAAATCCCAGTGAAATGGAAAGTCTCTAATGTGACATGCTTAAATTTGACCTCACATTTACATTCAGGAGTGATTCCATCCCGTTAGAGCTTGCTTTCACATGACGTCTTTGATGACGCGCCAGATTCAGATGGAGGGCAGTAAGTGGTTTTACTACATATGAATTGCTAACAAAACATCGAAATGTTTCTGTTTTGTGTTGTTTATAATTGTTTAAATCGGCCAAAATAAGAAATGCCGAACAGCTTTTATAGACTTCCAAAAGTTTTTGCCTCTGAAGGGGGGGAAGAAAAGGCGGCAAATAATAAACATTTATTCAGTACATCCATGTGTACATTTTTTTTAACGTGATAATTCGTTTGACAGCACCAATAAACATTATATACAGGCCTAGCTATGTGTATATATATGTTAATGTGTTTTATAAAAATCAGATACAAACACCACCACGTTTATACAAAATCCAGGAGAATAACGTACCCTGCCATGTCATTGCTGTAATGAAATGTTTTTCTTGTTTTGCAGTAATCCAAGTCTTTACTGGCGTTATGGTAGAACAAACAATCGTAACATTAACATCAAGATGCGCAGCTGCGCTCAATGTTTGTTGATGGCAAGTTCCTCGACAGAACAAAAAAAAAAGCCCTCGCGAGCAAAACTAAATGGTTATTATTGAGGAGCACTTTTCTTCCCTTACAAAAATAAATAAATAATAATGTAAACTATGCGTCCAAGCTTTTGTATGTGTTCATCTGTTAATGAATGCTACACAATAGTGTAGCACAGTAAACTGATAAACTGTAATAAATACTGTAATGTTAGTGTAAACTGTGGTGCATTATCAGAGTATATACAGGAATCAGAGATTGAAATTCAATACCCTTTAAGACCTTTTTGAAGACTCTTTCCATTCATTTTAAGCCCATAAAACCACTTAAGGTTTAAACCAAAAACACTGGCAAGATTTTAACTTGCAGTATATTTACTAAATATTAATGTAACAAAATAATCCAAACCATTATTCATATACTGAACACTAATCTATTAAATATAGCTAATTCAGCAGGTTGAAGTCTATAGAACTGCAGAAATAACGGTGTTGCCTAGGTTACTGCAGTAAACAAAGCAGCATGATGTCAAATCTAACAGGATTTTATTGATTTCATCTACAACTACAGATTTCATCTGTTTTCAACTACAGAGCATCCTGATATTCACAGATTTAATTCAGGCAAACTTTAGCATACAACATATGTATACATTAGCATACAACATACAACTGTACATTATATATAATCAAAAATTATATAAAATTTAATACCTTGCAAAATATGATTTAAGACTTTTTAATACTTTTTACAGGCCTTAAATTTCACAACATTCATCAACTTTTAATACTTTTTAAGACCCCGCCGACACCCTGATTATGATGTATAATTATAGCGTAGAAAACTGAAGCCTATTGAATAATTTATTACTACAGTAGTGTCGTACCACAGCAACAATATAATTACTACGTCAGTTTAATTCAAGTAATTATCTATAGTATGCTTCCAAATACTATAGTATTTACTATAGTATTTTTTCATGCAATGTAATTGCCTACATAGTATCTACCGCCTCAATGACAGGCAATATATATTTTAGTTCAGAATAAAACTCAGCCCTCTTCATGATATAAGCATAATGCCCAACACATCATGCTATTTTCTATTTATATCTCCATTGAAATATGGTACAAATCGCAAAAATATGGACTTTCCTCTATGTCTCTCATTCAGTTTTTTACTTCCTGCCGTCCATCTGAATTTTAAGCGTCACCAAAACCACGTAATTGCAAACAACCTATTAACTGATATATAGAACCAGTCAGCATCCTATACTTAGATCCTAATGAAAAACATTTTAAAACAAAAAAAAGTCTTAACACAGCACCAAAGCAAAGAAATTCTAATGATAACGCACCTGTGCAGAGGAGCCCATCCCGGTAGTAAAGAGCATATACTCGAGCACTGTGTCCAATGAGGGAGCTGGTTTCAAACGCATCCTCCTCTCTCAGCTGCTTCATGCGCAGTTTGGCCTTCAGATATATTTTCTTCCAGTGCCCAGCGTCCTGAATGGATTCATCGATGCGCCAGCCAAGGTCTCGACACACACTCTGCCACACTTCAGTACAGCCATTGATCACCTTATTCCACTGCTTGCACACTAGACAGCAGGTGAGCAGGGTCTGGGGGTCCAACCAGCGCAGCAGGTAGAAGGTCAACTCTAACGGCAGCAGGCGCAGGAAATCCCGCTTGAGCAGTGCTTCCAGGCCATTGGACAGGTGTCGTAGCTGGGCGGCACCGCTCAGTGAGATGAGGTGGTCCAGGGTTTGGTTGCGCTGCTGGTCACTTAGCACCAGGAAGGAGGTGGAAACTGACTCCAGCCACCCTTCAAAAGCCACCTTCTCCATGGGCACATGAGGGCGTCTACCTGTTGACCGATAAAATGACCAGGGATTGTTCACTCAAAATTACAACTTGCTGTTAATTCAGAACATTAAGAAATAATCTCTGCCTAAACTGCAGTCCTTATTGATTCATGAAATAAAATAAAATTTAAATAAATTCTAAAAATATAATAAAATATAATAATAAAATAAAAATGAAAGTCACTGGCTATTAGAGCTTCAAGAGTAAAAAACAATGCACAGGCAAAACTAAACTAATGCCTGTGATTCCTGACGATGCACTGAGGACATATGAATTGAAATAGATCTGTGTGATATTGCCAAAATCTGCCATTGCAATATTTATTAGCTATATATAACTATTTAGCTATATTTGTACATAGTTTTAGACTTTGTAGGGCTGTGCATTTACATAAAATATAATAAACAAAGTCCAAGCACAGATAAATACATTATAGCAAAGATACAGAGAAAATAGGCAGTGCTTTATGATTTTCTAGGGGGCCTAACAGTATTCAGGTAGGGAATGTGAATAATCAAATGTAAAAAAGCATTGAATAGTCTTTCTCTCTCTTAAAGCTAGATGTGTTATGATTTATATTGCCTGAATGTTTTAATCCTACATGAAATGCTTAATCACAGGTCTTGAAAACAAATGCAAATGATAAACTTCACTCCATTATGCTTAAACTTTAGAAGTGACTCGACAAATAACGTTAGAATATGGTAAACAATGTTTTCATTTATAATGATTTATAATGTAGTACCAAGAAGGTTGCTGGTTTGAGCGCCGACTTTGCATGTTCTCCCTGTGTTTGTGTGGGTTCCCTCCGGGTGCTCCAGTTTCCCCCACAGTCCAAAGACAAGCTTTAATTTAGTTTAGTCTGTTTGTCTTTTGACTCTTAAAGTGACAGTAGTCATTGTCGCTTGTACATCTCCAAGAACTATGGTTTCAGCTGGAAATCTTCCTAAATATTTGATTAAAAAGTAATCTATATCCTTAATGATCTCAGGAATAAGAAATTAATTTGTACATTAACAGCAAATTTCCAATTTGGGGTTTACAATCTCTTTGACGAATTGGAATGTTTGCATTAAAAAAAGAGAATGTACTTGGAACTGTACATTAAAGCCTATTGGGTACAGATTTGTTGGAGATTAAGTATTATATTTATTACAAGATGTGACCTTGATCCTCTTCATTTTTATGTTAGAGGTTGCTGATAATAATAGAGAGTTTGACAAACTGAAAGTTGTTAAATTTCTTACTTATCTTATGAACTTTCTTATCTTATAAACCACCAACTGTATCTGTATTTGATAGCATGTCATTGGAACACATTGCCCACAAAGTCAAGGGGAAAAACAGATCAGATCTGGACTTACTTCCACAAGTATGTAGGTCCCAGGATTTCCCTTTTTGCTAAATATTGGTTGAACACCATAAACCCTCAATAATTTGTGTATTCTTTTTTTTTATTGATACTTTGTGCATTTTACTTGTCTTCTTCTTGAGATGCAGTTTATGCTGTGACGATGATATTGTGATGTTAAGGACTTTACCGGTTGTGATCTGTGGTCATTGTTCTGTTTTGTTAAAATAATGGCAAAAAGACAAAGCTAAAATAGCAGATAGATGTTTAGTACAACATAACAACATGTGTTTAGTACAACATCAAAGAGGATTTTTCAGTTGTACCAGGAGTAATAAAAACACCCCAATTACATAATAGGTGTCTATTAAAAAAGCAAGTAAATTTCAGTAATGTCATTCATATTGCTTCATGACGTAACATTATACAACAAGATGCTGATGTACTACTTGTTGTTGTAGAGCCAAAATATCACGGTAAACATATGATTGTGCCTCAAAGAGAAAAGGGTGAGATCTCCACGACGGATTGACTGACATGCTAACACTGCGCTCTGCAGTCTACATGGAAAACATGAAACTGAAATGAAGATCTCTGCATTTCAAACACACTTAATCAGCTAGCATGCAGGCCAGACTTTTGAAAAAATATTTTATCAAGTCAATCTCGGTAACAGGCCCAGCAGCCATTCAATACTAGCATATCTTACAAGCCCAATGTCAATAGCGAATATACAATAAAATAAAGCAGTGCGGACGCACTCACCATTTCCAGTAGAATCAGTGTGAGGAGAGCGCTAGTTAGCCGCGCTAGCTAACAGGTGTCAACTCAAATCGATATCGCTGTACAAAAGAGAAACTTTCGTTTTTACAGTTGAGTCATAATCTGGAATGGTCGGGTGACAATTAAAAATTAGATAAGAACAAAAAAACTGCAAAACTCCCCGTCAGCTGCCATTAATTAAACATCTAGTCCCACGCTAGCATTTTTATGTACAGTATGAATCTAACGGAAACGCTTTGACTCAGAAAATGTAATCGATCTCTGTTCGTTCACGGTTTACGACTGTATTTTCAACAATGTAATATCATACGTGAATTTAAAGCACGTTTATTGTTGTTTTTTTCTGTGGTGTTAGCTGGCTAGGCTAACAGGGAGCCTCCGTTAGCAATGAGGAATTACAGCGACAGGAAGTTGCGGGAAGAGCAATTTGACAAGAGCGGGCGGAAGTCAGGGGGAGTGTCCACCGCCTGTCACTTTTCAAAACATGGCAATGAACGGGTTTGCGGTTCACATATACTGTATGCGAAATAATTGTTAGCCTTTACGCATGTAACTTATATGCTTGTAGATGCTGTAACATACTATTCGATTTAAAAGTCAAGTAGATGTTGTGTGGCGCGGCTCGTTTGATGGCCACCAGGGGGCGCACTATGTCAACAAACTGAGCAATTCAGTCATAAACGACTGCTGGACTGGGTAAAGGTTTGTTTTTTATACTATTTTTAGTAAAGCTTGTTATACTAGCTAATCCGTATAATAGTAACTACTAAGTCACATATTGTTTTATATGATATTTTATTATTGTGGTTTAAGATGTTTAAATAAAGTTTAACTATAACCATAGATATATGTGCTAATAAATGAAGGACTGCAAAAATATAAATAAAATATAATAAATAATAAAAATAAGATAAAATTTTAATTAAAAATGAAATTGATAACAATAAAACTGTATTTAGGGTGACTCAGTGGTTAGCATTGTTGCCTCACAGCAAGAAGGTCACTGGTTCGAGTCTCGGCTGGGTCAGTTGGCATTACTGTTTGGAGTTTGAGTTCCCTCCATGTTCGTGTGGGTTTCCTCCAGGGGGCTCCGGTTTCCCCCACAGTCCAAAGACATGTATAGGTGAATTGGATGAACTAAATCAGCTGTAGTGTATGAGTTTGTGTGTGTGAATGAGTGTGTGAGTGAATTGGGTTGCGTTCAGAATGCCATCCACTACGTAAAACATATGCTGGAATAGTTGCCGGTTCATTCCGCCAAGGGGCTAAGCCGAAGGAAAATGAATGAATGGATGAGTGAAAACTGTATTTAACAAATATTTTAACATTTTCTGAATAACAATTTTCCAATTTTATCTTTATGCTTTTGAAAAAGCAATGGCTAATTATAAACTGTAAATATTTAGCTGTTGATTTATACATAATTCGTTCACATGGAAGTGTTTTTTAGTTAAGTAGGGTCTAAATTTTGAACGGCTGGGCCAATTTTAAATGTTTAAAATTGTGTCCAAAACAATCACAGGCAATCTTCAGATTATAGCACATACACTCAGTAAAATTAATAGTTTGGAACTTGGCCACTTATATAGGCAGCTCCAGGTTCAGTTTTTCGTAGTTACAGTAGGGCTAGGCAGTGGGCAGTATGCAGTCAGGATTGCTCTGGATCACAACTAGGCATGGGACGATAGCGTTTTCAGTGTATAGTCAAGGTTTTAAAACAGCCAAAATTTTCTGTTAAACCATTCCTAAAGTATGTGTCTGATTTTTTATTTAAGTTTATATGTTTTAGTTTTGTTTTTTAGGACAACAGCATCTCCAGCATGCCATTTTAAATGGTAAAGAAATCTGTGTTTTTGAAACTAATGAAGACAGCTAAAGTCAAAGATTTTTTAAATTATTTAGCCTGACATGCTTACTGCTCCAAAATACTTTAAAAGTTTCTCAAATTAAAATATGTAGTGTTCAATGAGGAAAATTCTGAAAGTATTTTAAAATAATATATTTTAGGGCAGTAACCACAATACAGTGAAGCTGTTATATTCTTATCTAAGGTTATCATATCATATACCGGCCCTTGCCTAATCACAACACTATTTATTTGTCTGTCCATCGTCCATCCGTGCATGTATGTGAGTGTAACTGTGAGCTGTAAAAACTGGATTTTTCCATCTACAGCTCCTGCTGGATATATAGGCACAGGACACCAAAAACTGTTCCGGGAAAATGGAGACGTCTGAAAAAACTGTTTTGCTAGCTCTTCTTTGTTTTATAAAAACCTTTAAAAACAGCAGTTTGTGATAAATCTATGCATTTTAGAGCACACTTGGCTTTGCTTTTCTTAGATCTAAATATTAATATTTGTGAAGATCATTTTGACGACCTAAAGAACCTTTATTCCAGTATAGAGAAACTTCTGTGGTATGAAACAGATGTTAAAGATTCTTCATGGAACCATCAATGCCAACAAACATCTATTATTAAAAAAATTTTTTATAATATAGAATTAGCCTACTAAATAGTTTAAGACAGTTAGATAGATAATAACAGCATGAAGCAGTACCAGTCAATAATGACAAGATGACTAAATTACTGTGAGTTTAAACAAATACAATAAAGGTATACATGGTAAAAGCAGCATTCAGGGAGGAGTCTTTGTAAAAATGCGGTGCATCTGTTGAGCAGAGATAGTGTCACTACTGCATGTAAACACAAAACAGTCCCACCAAGGCCAACTGATATCTACCACCTGCTGTTAACATCATGTCCACCGAGGCATGACACGACAGGAGCGAGGTGACCCTACATTCCACAGCCGAGGGCATCTGAGCCCAGCCAGCCCATTAAAATTGATGGACTGTCAGGTGAGGTATAGCTGAGCCCAGAACAGATAGTAAAAAGATATCTGGAATAATCAGTCGGCATAGTGCACACATGGGTAGAATGAGCTCTAACAGGCAGCAGCAGTGTTTGCACTTAAGTCATGATGGATTTTATAAGATCACAAATAACGAGATGCGTTTTGATTTAATACAAAATATGCAGAATCAATCAGACCAAATTGTAAAAGGTCTCATTTATTTTCCGTTTTCTAGTGCCTTTCAGTTTCTGTACCAGCTACCAATATTCATTAGACGGATATTTTCCATGAGCAAAAACCGGTTGAACTGATTCAACAATGCCAGTATTGCACTGTGTTATGCAAGCGGTGGGATTCTGTCTGCCAGCTTCAACTTTTCCATCTCCATGTTTGGTCCTTTCAGCCTGGAAATGAAATCTTTTCTTACGGCTTGTCCATTACACTGGTTTCAATTGAAGTGTGGAGAATGAGGACAGATGATTGAAGATAACAGCCAGGATATATTCTCAGTCTTTTAACTCAGTCATACTACACAGATTAGACTGAGTAGAAAATGAGTAGTTCAATTTCTGATGATCAATGCTGAAGACATTTGCGCTCTATTGTAGTATTATGGAAAATGTCACAAAGATTGTAATGTTAAAATGAAAGTTCAGACCAACTGAAATTACCTTCTCTTCAGATCGATCACACATTGTGTTGATTCTCTCTCTTTCTGCACACAAACGAGACACTAAATTACCTGCTATTTTAAAGCATAAGGTGGTGGTTAGTAGCTGTCATTTGCTGTATATTGCCTCCCATTGTCCACAACAATATTTCAAGGCCCAATGACTTATAAGTTGTTTGTTGTTTTCATTATAAAGATTTTAAAATATGTGTAACTCATTCATCATACATTTTCCTTTGGCTTAGTCTCTATTCCAGATGTCGCCACAGCGGAATGAACCGCCAACTATTCCACCATATGTTTTACGCAGCGGATGCCCTTACAGCCACAACCCAGTACTGGGAAACACCCATACACACTCATTCACACACATACACTATGTGCAATTTAGTTAATTTAATTAACCTATAACGCATGTCTGTGGACTGTGGGGGAAACCGAAGCACACAGAAGAAACCCACGCCAACACGGGGAAAAACATGCAAACTCCACACAGAAATGCCCCCTGGCCCAGCCGGGACTCGAACCAGTGACCTTCTTGCTGCGAGGCGACAGTGCTAACCACTGTGCCACCGTGTCGCTACAATTTGTAAAATATAATAGAAATTGGCATAAATAGAAAAATGTATACTGATTTAAATTATGACTTTATTTGTTCACACGACTTTTGTAGGTCAAGAAATCACTTTATTGAAAATGAGCTACCCTGTAAATCTACTGTATAGTTGTTTATTAGGGGCCAAGCACTGAAAGTCTGTAGGCACCTATTGTATCCATTCTGGCTTTTCTTCTTCTGTTCTGGGAGTCTACAGCAGCCCTATGAACCATTTGTGGCATTTGCACAAACTTTGGCACACTGATAGAGCACAGTCTGATCTTTAATCACAACAAATTTAGACTCTCTAACTCAATCTAGCACCACCACTTGTCCAAAATTCCACTTATGTTTATCGTTATAACTTTTGAACCCAATGGGCTACAATCAAGATTCAAACGCACCCCAAGACATCATTTTACGTCATGACAATTTTTTTGCTATTTTGATTTTTATGCGAAACCTATTTGAACAAACTTGTCCTAGACCGTTTGTTTCAGCGCACTGTGTCCTAGTGGACTGGAGATACAAAAAAAAAAGTTTTTTTGCTTATAACATCTCAACCCTTTAGGTGTGTCCTAAATCGCATATGCACTATTCTACGCCATTTTGAAGTATAAATAGTTTAAGTAGTGCGTTCACACTGAAAACTCTAAAAATAATAAGTGCACTTTAATTACCCGGATGATGCACTCATCAACCTGTAAAATGAAGTGTGGAATGATGGACACTTCACGCACTCAACGACCACAGCTTCGCTCACGTAGCAGAAGGGGCGGAGCTATCGGGCACACATGTTGGATAACTTTATTTATTTTGGATGGTGAAAGCAAAATTCTCCTATGAGAGTGATTATAGCGCCTCCTGATGGTGAATGAGGTTATACTCATGGCAGGTATTACTTGATAGTTTGGTCATTTATTTCACTGATTTGGCAACCGTCAAACGTCATCAGGGAAACGTGTTGAATTTCCGCTTAGCAAAAAAAAAAACACTAGTGTTCCATTTGGGACGACACTACATACATATACTATGCTGTTGAGTGTGTAAGTGCATAAGAACATAGTGCATAAGTGCATAGTGTATAGTGTGCCATTTAGGAAGAAGCTTTTGTTTCCCAGGTCAGCCATTTTGGCCTTTGTAATATTGTTATGTTGTACATTGGCAAATTGTTATGAAAGTTTCTCCAGGAATGTGTCCTGAAGATGCTTAAAAAGTTTCGTCACAGCACCAGCTTTTGGTCAAAGGTTATAACAATCTTTCTAAAAATGCGAATAACTTTAGACTATTTTTGCCTAATGTTATGAAACTTGTCTTGATACATTCATTGGGTTGTCCTGAGAATATCAATACCAATTATGCCTTAATTAACTGAATTTCCTGGCCGCCATCTAGCCTTAAGTCAAAAAGCTACTTTTTCGAACTCCTCCTACATCATTGGGCTGATTTGCACTAAATTTGACTCAGATCATCTTCAGACCGTGCTCACAAAAAGTTATAGAGTTTGTGTCTACGGTTTTTGTTTACTGCACTGACAAATGATGGCATGTTAGCCCACTTTCCACTAAATTTGGCTCACCATGATGCCAAAAGTTGCTCTGTAGCTTGTTGTTGCCTTGTTTATAATGTGGCCGCTAGACTGCTTGGCCCTGATAATTGCTGCTTGCAGCTATATTGTTAATAATAGTTTAGTCATATTTTAAATCATTTTAAAGGAGTCCAATTTTGCCCTGTTCATAAATTGTAATATGTAAGTCTCAGGTGTTCCAGGAATGTGCTTGTTAATCCTCCACTCAAAATGCTTCACAGACAATTTATTAGACCATACTGTATTAACATAAAACATGCAGTTTTTTCATGTGTCTTTTCAAATGCAAATGAGCTGCTGTGCTCCGCCCCTTTTACATAATAAGATTGTGCATTTACTCCCTGATTGAGAGCCTTAAACAACACAAACAACAGACACACTCTAAAAATACAACCCAGGTATTTTCTTAAAAAAAAAATTATTTAAGAGAGCCCATTAGGATTATACTGCATTATTGTTACCCCATAACCACAATATTTCATCTACTGCAGTGTCTGGGTGACATGAAGACAAACTCAACGATGCATTTTGTAAGTGGACAGCAGACGACCATGTAACATTACCAGATGACAATGTTAAAAAGACAAAATGTTGGGCTTCAAAAAAAATAACATGACAGTAGCTCATTTCAAAGTAGTGTAATTTTATCCACACCCAGCCAACATTACCAGAAATATAAATATACCAACAATGTGCAGATTTTCGAATACTGTGGGCATGTGTGGAGATTGTTATATATATTTGTACTGGTACAAGATGAGTGTTGAATGCATCACATTTACGCCCACACCATCACAACAGTCATATGTAATACTGTCGAAAAGTTGCATTCTACATCACAAAGGGCACAGTAAGACTGCCTGTGGGTCAAGCATGTCAGCAGATACAGTCTCATATAATAATACGTTGGGGTTATTGAAGTTTAACTACTGATTCTGAAGAATAAGCAATGGATTTATAAGGCCTAATGATCAGTTGTTGTTTATTGTTGAATGCTGCTGATTTACATATAAATGTTATCTAAATAAATACATGTTGTTCAATGCCAGTGCTTGCAACTTCATCTTGTTTCATCGTGTAGCGAAGTCTAGACCAAAATCCAGCTAGGTCCATTCAATCACTTATGGCAAACAAACACCATTAACTCATTGGTGTTTAGATTATATGACTTATACACATTTAATAACACTGATGTGGATGCCCTCAAAGTCACTGTCCTTATGAGTGTCTCTTTTTTCATTCACACAAAAGGGCACTGGAGCCATCTTTTAGTGTGCATATTTCTTCCCGATTGAGTTCTTCAAAGGATTTTGGTTTTCCAGTGACAGTGGGGATGAGTGATTGACAGCTGATCGCCTCCCAAGAGCATTTCCCACAACGCACCTCTGTGTTGGCATGTCCAGGAGATTGGTGACAGGTCAGCTTTCCTCTCACAGTGCCAGCAGAATGACATAAATGTGTTGTATTGATTACCTTGGATATAAAAAGGAAGCAAAGGCATAAAGTTTACATTTACAGGGTGTCCGCAGTGTGTAAAAAAGTATTATAAGTTGACAAATCAATTATGAGAAAATGAAGGCCCTTAAAAGTTTACTAAAAAGTCTTAATTGTGTTTTAATGAAGTCTTAAATTTTGGTCAAGCGTTGTTTAAAGTGTTTGACTCCACAAAAGCATAAATATATTTATTTTCCTCCTAATATTAATAATGGCATGCTCGATCCACGCGATTGGCCAGGGCATGCCTGGGCAAGCTCCTGAATGTCAAGTAATTTGCGACAAACACATGAAGGTGATGTGATGCTCTCCACATGTAGCAAAACCAAAGAGCGAAACAGACAGCAAAATGGGAAAACGTAAGTTTGAGTACTCCTGGTTGGAGGAAGACGAGTTTAAACAGTGGTGAAGCTTATCACTGAAAACAACCATGTAATTTATTCTTTCAAGATTTGTTTCTTCCCTGAGCTTATCTAAGTTCTGTTGCATGCTTGTGCTACATTGATTTATTTATCTACAACTGTTTAAGTTAAGTTAAAAGGTTTGATACTGATTAGAACTTGAAATAGCGATGAGGTCTTAAAATACTCTGAGAAGGTCTTTAAAAAGTCTTAAAAAGGCTTAGGATTCCTGCATATACCCTGATTTAAACAGTGGGGGTAAAAAAAAATGTAGTATTTACAGATAAACTAATTAGTTCTTAAACTACAATCAATGCAACTGTCAAACAAAATCATTTCAAAGGGCTTGTTTTAACTTTAACAGAGGTTTTGCCATTAATTTAGATGTCATTGATGCATCTAAAATAATTCTTCTCATAAGAGGAATATCTATATGGTTTCCTGTATACGTTCATATTTTATACTATAGTATTTATATTTTAAAAAATGCAACCCTAAATGCCATAACCATGTCATTAATGTAATTTTTAAAATTGAGATTTATATATCCTGACTTAAAAAAAGCTTTCCATCAATGTGTGGTTTGTTATGATAGGACAATATCAAAATATATTGTTTTGTGTTCAACAGAAAAAGGAAACTCGTAAAGATATGGAACCACTTGAGGGTGAGTAAATGTTCATATATGGATGAACTATCTTTTTTTTAAGTTCTTAGTATATACCAATACCAATGTGTATTACTAAACAACAACAAGTGGTATAGGGTCACAATTATAATTATTATAAATAAGTTAAAATAATAATTAAAAAAATATTTAGTTTCTATTAAAGGTGTAGTAGGTGATTGTCTTCAGAACCATTTTTTGTTGTGCTGGTTAAAAGTCTCTTCACATTCCGATAGTAATGGTTAAAGTAAATGATCTAAATCAGTGGTTCTCAAACTTTTTTCAAGTACCACCTTAGAAAAAAATTGTCTCTTCAAGTACCACCATAATGATGAGGCAGATTAATTCCTATTATTAAGAATATTTATTATTGTCAGCCATTTTAATCATTATAAACAGTTTGAACATTAACACTGTACTGTGCTTATAGGTAAATGAAAAAAAAGTCAACATTTAAAATGTGCTTTTAAAAGTTAATTAAAAATAGTAGGCTACTGTTCTTAAAGTAAACAGAAAACTGCTGTACTTAAATCTAAAGTATTAACAAATAGTAACCTACTTATCAAAACCTGAAAATGTTGCTTGGCCCTCATAAATATAGGCTATTTGTCATCATAATCATATATAAACCATTTATGACCAATTCTGAAATATGTTGCATGTACACATGACATACTTGTATATCTTTGAAATCTAAACATTAACTTGTATTTTAAAATAAATGATTTGGAATTACATATTTAAATTAGAAATGAGATCTGCTTACTGCACGTCATTTAGAGTGTATCAGAAAAGTGAGTGATTATATGCATAAATACACTGCTTGACCAATTCATACATGATTTATCCATTTATGCGTGCAAAATTTCCATGATTTGAGATCTCATCCTAAGTGGACGGTGGAGTTCGTGTTAACCGCACACAGAGACTAACTTTAATTAGGCAATATTCTAGCTCCAAGCTTCAAGCAGGGCAAAGTTGCTTGAGTCTATGTTCTGTGTCCCGCAACATTTGAATCACATCCAGATAAATTAACCTAAATCAGAGGTAAGAAATTAATCGAAAGTCACGCTGCTTTACAAAATAAAGAACTTTATATCGAAAACACGCTTACAAATGATGCAGCATGGGGAGATTCCTGCGTTAGCAGTAACTGAAATGTCAACACAACAGCACTGGTCTGCAAAAGTGCTTCTCTAGCATGTATCTGCTCCGCAAGTGCCGCGCACCTCTTTTTTCTGGCTCTGCCCCAAAGTGGGTTGATTTTTAGCATCTGATGACACAAAGAGCTAAAGTAAACATTCTAAGCACACCGATGTGATCATACACTTCAGGGAACAGCCGGTGCTGATCACATCAGTGTAATCGTTCGCGGGGTTAAAAATGTCTTATTATTATTATTATTATTTTTTATTGTTCAGTATTTCTCCGCGTACCACTAGAAGGAAGCCCGCATACCACAGTTTGAGAACCACTAATCTAAATGTATATATATGTAATTTTGAAGCATAGATCTATGACTGACAGAGAGTGATATCGGGTAAACTCATCAGCATCAACCTGAACTTCTTTCTGAAAGACCAACATGGCCTTGTATCCATGAAAAGAAAGATTGTTTTTGAAAGGGCTTCTGCCAAAAATGCAGAATCAAAGCTTTTCTAAATCCTGAATCAATATCGGAGTTATTTTTGTTTTGAGTTCAAAACAGCAATCTGAAAGATGACACCGTGGCTGAAGTATTACTTTTAGACAGGTGTGTTTTAAAACTATTTTAGTCACGCAAAGCTTATGTAAATTGTGTTCTTGTTTATGAATAGGTTTATATGTATGTTTTTCAGCCACTGATAACATCCGGCGAAAGACTGACCATTTTCAAGTTCATGGAGTATCTTTTACAGCAACGTTAATATAGTTTTTAAATAGACATAAGCATTCGTTTAGTTGTTCAAGTGTATAAGGAGATGAAAACATGCGATGTACAAGGATCAGCGAGCACAATTGAAAATGAAAAGTCACTCGTTATCAGGGTAACATAAGTACAATGTAAAAAGATGAGAGGATATTTTCAAGGTGAAGTTTGATTTATATTCGCACATTTGTTCATTTTTGAACAGTGACAGCCTGTGACTTTGAATATTGGGTCTAAAATAGCCTGTTAATTCACTTAATTGACTGTGAGCAATGTTGTATTTGATAGTCGTTGGATGGTTATACGATTTCACTATTTAGAATCTGCAAACAATACTTTTTTAAAATGATATTATTAAGGAGAAAGTCCGATTATGCGAATATAAAATCAACTTTAGCCCAATGCCAGTTTTGGGAGAAATATAATCTCAATAGAGTTTTCTAACTGGAGAATGACATGATCTGGTGTTATACAAGGTTGTCCATAATCATCAGATCATCATCTATTCGGTGCACGTTTGCACGTTCCTGACTTAAGGAGGCGTGGCTTTGGACGGCAGTGGAGGAAGGTAAATTTTCTAAATTATGCTAACATTATCATTCTGGCAGATCACCTACTGCACCTTTAAGTTACATCTGATTTTTTTTTCTACACACTATGGTACAAAAGTATATTAGTCTATAAATGACCACAGTTAAAATCAGAATTTTTAGCCCACCTTTGATTTTTTTTTTCTTTTGTAAATATTTCCCAAATGATGTTTAACAGAGCAAGGAAATTTTCACAGTATGTCTGATAATATTTTTTTCTTCTGGAGAAAGTTTTATTTGTTTTATTTCGGCTAGAATAAAAGCAGTTTTAATTTTTTTAAAACAATTTTAAGGTCAAAATTATTAGCCCCTTTAAGCTTTATATTTTTTTGATAGTCTACAGAACAAACCATCATTATACAATAACTTGCCTAATTACCTTAACCTGCCTAGTTACCCTAAAAAACCTAGATAAGCTTTTATATGTCACTTCAAGCTGTCTAGAAGTGTCTTGAAAAATATCTGGTCAATTATTATTTACTGTCATCATGGTAAAGATAAAATTAATCAGTTATTAGAAATGGGTTATTAAAACTATTATGTTTAGAAATGTGTGTGTGTGTGTGGGGGGGGGGGGTAAACAGGGGGGCTAATAATTCTGACTTCAACTGTATATTAGTCTATAAATGAACAATGAATACTATATTAGTCTTTAAATGACTATAAAATAAGACAGATTTTGTCCATTTAGAAACATCATTGTTGTCACTATTGTATATTGCTGTTATCGGACTATGAGAAAATGGACTCACTGAATGTCACTTTGAGATGGTCCTAAACCAGTCCATCATAAAGGGAGAGTGCCTGTACAATAGACGGGTCAGCCTTAGAGCCCTCCTGAAACTCCTGTAGAGTCAACATCCCATCAGCATTCTGTTGACCAAAACAAGACGTTTCTCAGTTCCAGACGCCCACTCTTCATTAAGCACATGCAGTTAGTGAAGGAACATGCAGAGAGTCAGATAGAGAGAGTCTTTATACAGTATTTAGATCTTTTCTTTCACTCTAGAGCTCAGTGTTCCTTCAAAGGCTCTTCTATCAAAGCTTTGCGAGGGCCACTAGATAGAGCTTCAATTTTGCATCTTTCATCTGGTTTTCCTTCTGTGTTTCTAGTACCAGCTGAAGCACTTCATGACAATCAAAGCAGAAAGAAGACATTTCATATTACTGAACCTACAGAATAGCTATGAATATTAATGTAGTATTGGTTTAGGGGATTGGATTGCTAAACAATGATTGAACATTCTCGGAAACTTTTTGCAATTCACTGTAAATCAGTACATTACATTTATTTTTATAGAACAACTATTTCTAGTAGTTTGATAATAAAAGAGGCAGTGGGAGGCACATTGATTAATATCCACAGGATTCACCTTATCCATCATAGCAAAGATGCGATCAACTCTTTTTTCTGGTGTGTTTTCCTCTTCAGGTAACTCCACTGTGTTCCCCTGCAAGAAATAAACAAAGACATTAATTCCTGAGATATACTAAACATTCAAACCTGACCTCACATACTGTGATAAGAAACAACTACTGTCAGAAACAAATCATCTGTGAAAAACAAATCCTGTCTACCAGCAAGGAGTTATCATGCTTATGTGGAAAACAAAGAGAAATATCATGTTAGCACACATTAAACCAAAAACTTTGTGCGTGTGCCAGCCAACTGAGTCAAAAATAAGATTTACAGTATTTTTTTCAATCTTTAACCAGCGCTTATACCCATACTTCAGATACTTTTTCTAAGCTCTTAACACAGACTCACACCTACAAAACCCAATTGGCCAAATGGATAATTTTCTTCTCAATAATAATAATAATAATAATAATAATAATAATTCCTTACATTTTATACAGTGCTTTTCTGGACACTCAAAGCGCTTTACATATTTTTGGGTGAATCTCCTCATCCACCACCAGTGTGCAGCATCCACCTGGATGATGTGACGGCAGCCATATTGCACCAGACAGCACACCACACACCAGCTGATTGGTGGAGAGGAGACACAGTGATAAACCCAATTATGTTGTGGGGATAGTTGGCCATGATGGTTGGGCATGGCCATGATGGACAGAAGCCAGTGGGCAAATTTGGCCAGGATGCCGGGGTTAAACCCCAACTATTTTTCAAAGGACATCCTGTGATTTTTCACGACCACAGAGAGTCAGGACCTCGGTTTAATGTCTCATCTAAAAGTCAGCGCTCAATGAACAGTAGAGTCCCCATCAATATACTGGGGCGTTAGGACCCTCACAGACTGTAGGTTGAGTGCCCCCTGCTGGTCTTACTAATACCACTTCCAGCAGCTACCTAGCTTTCCCATGTGATCTCCCATCCAGGTACTGACCGGGCACAGCCCTGCTTAGCTTCAGTGGGCGGCCATGTAAAAGTTGCAGAGAGCTAGCTGCCAGCATTGCTATATATTTATATATTACTATATACTATACATAGCTGCCAGTTCCTATATATTTCATTTTGTTAAATATAAAGTAACTCTTCATTTCAAAATAGAGCACATCTTTCTATGCACACACTAACTTTACTAAAACACTAGAAATCTGACTCAAAAAAAAAATGATTCTGTCAAAGAACAACACTTGTTTTCACTTCACAAGGTAAATGCAGTCAATCAAAGTGCACCAGTTTTCAAAATACTTGCTAGTATTGACATTACAAAAACTGCAGAGACTTTTATGTTTCAGTTTTAGATGTATTTGCATGCAAAAAATGCAATCCACCATTTTGACCCTGAATTTCTTGGTTGGGAACTGTATGTCCACAAGCACAGTAATGTTCACATTCAACAGCATTTTTTAGTGAAAAGCAAATGTTTTTTTTTTCCTTTTTCTTTTCCTTTTTACTACAGGAGGTACAGTAGAAACACTGCTTATACAACAGAAACAGGTTTACAGTGTTGCTTACAGTGAACAAAAATATCCATGAAACACACAAGAGCATTCTGAAAAAACAACCCATCAGCAAATAGCCCAGATAAAAAGGGGGGATAAAAAAAAAAAACACACAAAATTCTCTGCGATCTTCAGGGTTAGGGCACAAGTTTTTATCAACATCACTCCTCCTTACTGTGTAAGTTAAAGTGTGTAAGTGTAAATGTAAGAGAAAAAAATAACCCCTGCCACTAGAAGAGTCTAAGCCAGACTGGAATCAGTTGTAGTTGGCCCAGCTTACCCAACATAAATCAGCTGTGCATAAATTATTTAATTGTTTGTTTATTATCAGGTGAGATATATTTTTGATATTGTTTTTGAACTGATATCTTTGCAGAAGCAGAGCTTTTATACTGTATCTAAGGTTTGGAATGTTGTTTTTGCTATTGTGAGATGTTGTGTGGTAACATTCGTAAATACTACAAAAACAATCCATCATTTTGTTGGGAGGTACAGCTTGTCTGTTAGGAAAATGTCATTTTTGTGGAAATGTGTTCACTGACTGAAATGTGTGAATGGTATGGCCACAAAAGACCAGTGCTGTGCTAATTGTGTTTTGAGTTTTGAAAATGTGACAACTGGTTGGGTAAACGCTTGTTAGTGACTGAAATAATAAATAAATAAATAAATGAAGAGGGATAGTTCACTCCAAAAATGAAAATCTACTCATATTTACTGACCTTCCAGTGGTTAACCATTATGAATTTCTTTCTTCTGTTGAACACTAAAGAAGATATTTAGATTAAAGCAGGAAACCTGTAATCATTGATATACATAATGGAAAAAACAAATACTCTGGATGTCAATGCAGGTTTCCAGCTTTCTTCAAGATATGTTCTTTGTGGAGGTAGTCACCTCAGTCTGTTTATCAATCTGACAGACCCTCATAATCAACTTTTAGAGTTTAGGCTTACAATAAAGTCCACGCTGGCCTTCCAAGAAAGCACTTTCATTAAGTCAATCGGAATAGAAAGTTACGCTTCAGAGGGAAGCAAATGACTCACCACCATCTGGTAGATGGCGTCCACGATGTTCAGCATCTCATCGCGAGTTATGTAGCCATCATTATCAAGATCGTAAAGTTTAAAGGCCCCTGTGACAGCAATAACAAACAAGCGCATTTAGAAAAGTCATCTTCAAAAGAGCTGAGAATAGTGGTGTATACTTCTTATTAGAAAGATACTGTAGGACTTTTTTACATTTTATTTGTCATGACCAAGTTTTCTTTACAGTTTTTCGCAATTGGTTACAGACATTTTCTGAAAGCATGTCTCATATTGTCAGAACTCTACACACAAATCAAAAAAACGCACACACTGGGCAAAACCCTTCAATTCTCCTGCAAAATGAAACTTTACGTTTAAAATAATGTAATTTCTTCTCAAAATGGTATTTTGTTTTTAAATGACACACACAAACATCACATGAATAGATATTTATAAGAACCTGAATTGCTTAATGTAAAACACTATGACCACTTCTTCTCCATTCATCATAATGACTTACTGTAAGCCTTTTTTTTTTTGTTGTTTAGTGTTAGACTTACTACAGACAGTACATAGGCCTACATAAGTGCATTGTAAAATATTTCAGAATATTGTTTTTATATAAAACACACAATTACACGCTACCAAATATATTTTACTGTATTTCTCCCACAAAAACAGTGTACACAGTGTTCATCCCAACCAACACAAAGTTGCACATAACGTGGACTACATATGCCATCAACAGAAGTATTTACTGAATACAGTTATAGTAAAAAAACAGCTATACTGTCTGTCTGTTTTTCGGTCATACACTTTCCATCCCCAGGTAGAAAAAAATTCCTCAGTGAGTTTGAGGAATGGAGAATATGGATTGAGATAAACAACTAAAAAAACCTGGGTGGGCAGTGAACCAGTTATGGACCAGATGAGCTCTGATTTCTAAATGGCAATTATGTGAGACAGGTGTTTACCTATGTGATGAGTTAGTATGCAAAGTAGGGCAACTGAGTTTACAGTTTTGAATGACAGTATGTTCCTTGTGAAAACAAGAGATTTTCTGCTTGAAAATTGTGAAAATGCATAGACTTGTGTGTAGTGTTTTGAAAAAAAGTGTGTTTTAAACCTGCAATTTGAGTGTAAAGCAGGAATTGGTTCAGGGGGTTGGTGCATCAGTTACATGTTGTAGTCATTGTGTCTGAAATACAAGCAATTGTGTGTAAACAACTAAAAAAAACTGTAATCATGAAGATAAATTAAAACAATGGGAAAAAATTCTGATCATAGAGTAGTGCTAGGAACTGCCTTAGATCGCATCATTGTGTGTGTGTTTTTTTTTTTTTTTTTCTTTAGATATCACCTTTTAAGTAGAGCTGTTTGGAAATGTAGATGGTCTGCAAAGTTTAAAATATCACAGTGCATTTTCAGTGCTGTTCAATGCTTTTCCCAAAAGAAAAAATTGATTCTGAACTGCCTGAAATGAGTCGTCAGCAATTCCAGTTTACTTTAAAACACTGTAGTTGTGGCTGAAGCTTTGAAGAGTTTGGATTGTGTTGTTGACATGTCAAGAAGATGCTGAAATGTCCTGATCAAGTTGTGTTTTTATGGTGTAAGTTGATTGGCTTGGGCTCAAATGATTCCCAAAAAATAATTATATTGTTACCGGACATATCATTGTTTACAAATGTTGAGGAAGCCTCTGAAATTTTGGCATTGTCATAGATGTTTTATTTCCAACCCACATTGTAAATGGTGGACCAATTACAATACAAACTGTGCCATCTGGCTAATCAGAGCCGAACAGACTTGCAGATAGGCAGACTCTATAGAAGAGGGCCCCAACTTGTTCTTATGAAGAGGCAAAAATCAAACTTGATTGAGGCTACTCGGCCGAACGTAAATTGCCATGGGTAATTTCCTAATTTATTTAATAATATTTAAAAATGACTAGAAAACATTGCTTTATATTAACTAATATAGCATACATTACCTTTTATTATGAACTTATTACAGTAAAAACAAAAACAATCTCATTTATAACAGAAATACACTAGTTTTTGCCTTGATTTGCTCAGCGATGTCTTCTGCAAAGTTCTCTATCCATCAAGTGACATTATTATTTTTACTGTAAATTTGAAAAAAATCTGATTCATTTAATAGAGACATTTAATTTCAGTTTGCTTTTTATGGAGCTCAGAAATAAAACAAACAAACAAAAAAGGTTACATCAAATTAGAACTGACGATCTCTGTGTCAAAGGCTTTTCTCAGATGGTATGGTTGGTCAAATCAAAGGTTACAATGGGCCAACTATGGCCCGCGGGCCCTACTTTGGGCATTTCTGGTCTATAGTGACCAGTTCCAATAATTATAATAACATATAATATTCTATGTTATATTATATATAATTTCAGAGATTGTGAAAAGAAGAGTTGATGCTTGAGTGTATATTAACAGAAAAGTTGTGTTTTTATAAACCTAAAGTTGGCATGAAACAGTTATTAAGGTCCTTTTTTCCCCAATAGTGATTTAGTGAAACGGTTTTTGAAATGAGAAAAAATTGTCGGGCAGTGCTTGATTTCATCCTCTGGGAACTGATTGGATTGCTGGAAGATGGGATTTGCTAACAGTGGAAGATTTGAATGCCAGTTAGCACAGTTGTGGAGGATTATTGTTTAAAGAAATCGCCATTGACACCCTTTTAAGATGTCTGGTGATGACGAGAACCTGCCACCTGTGAAGACAGGGCAGAAACAGGACACACACTCATAGCGTTGCCCTAAAGCACTGATAGCCATGCCCTAAAGGATTGATAGCCACATCCTAAAGGAATGATAGCCACGCCCTAAAGGATTGATAGCCACATCCTAAAGGACTGATAGCCACGCCCTAAAGGATTGATTGCCACATCCTAAAGGACTGATAGCCACGCCCCTTAAGGCATTCAACGTGACCACAAAAGAAGAAAAGTCTTTTTAAAGGGGGAAGGAAAGATTATGAGGCCAAATTATTTTATTTTACAAAGTAATGAAGTGCACAGATACAGTGTTTTTAACAAGTACTACTATATACCTATATAAGAAGAGTACATTTTGATTTCATGCCAACTTTAAGACACAAATAGGATATAAGACAGAATTGGACACCTTTCTGATGCAGAAAAAAAACAACTCCAAGAGGTATGGCTCTCATTATAAGAGGTATGAAGGTAATTCTGTTCTTACATCTGAGTTTTTCATCCAGTGTTCCTCTTGATGTGACAGACAGAGCTTGAATAAACTCTGCAAACTCAATGCGTCCATCCTGTGGATACATAACAGAAAGACAAGTGAGGACTGACAGATAAAGTCTAAAAAGAAGACAAGATTTAATGTTATATTCATTTGTTACAATCTCACACTTGATAAAAAGAGAGAGAGCAAAGAGTGAAAACAACTGCAGAATGACACAGCAAAAAAGCCCTGCAGTTAAACACATAAACAGCAGTGAGGGCTGTTATCTCACCTGTGTTTAGTACCATCTTCAAGAGGCATTCACATATTGCTATTGTCATTTTGACAGGGATTCAGAAGTGTGTCTAAAGATGTGATTGTAGCAGACAGTTCTGCTCAGAATCTACAATCATCTGAGAATAGTCTGCAGGGGCACTAGATCTGGACTGTCTGACTGACACACACACACTGGTTTGCCATCCTTATGAAGACTTTTTAAAGATATAAAGCTCTT
The DNA here is from genome assembly GCF_903798145.1 of Danio aesculapii. Taxonomy (NCBI): domain Eukaryota; kingdom Metazoa; phylum Chordata; class Actinopteri; order Cypriniformes; family Danionidae; genus Danio; species Danio aesculapii. The sequence continues at coordinate 33,718,478 of NC_079439.1, forward strand.
GAAACTATAGAAACTGCATATTGTATCTCTTACAAGCAGTGGTGGAAAGAGTACTGAAAAATCACACTCAAGTAAAAGTACTATCAGTTGCCTAAAATGTAGTGCAAGTAGAGTAAAAGTATCTGTTTTAAATATTATTCAATGTATGAGTAAAAAGTAGACATTTCAAAAGTACCCAAGAGTAGCGAGTAGTGAGTGTTACGCTGTAAAAAGCTGATGCATTTACATGTAATTTGTGGATGTGTGTAAACGTAACATTCTGTAGTGCATTTAGTCATTTCCCAGCAGGCACACATCATCATAAGACGTTAATATTAGGTTAGATTTAGGTTGTGATGTCAGGTGACCAAAATTCAATGTCTAGCCAGCATCTAAGAACAACGTTATTTTGATGTCCAATAACAATGATAAATGATGTTATTTGGTTGATTTTAGGTTGTGTTAAAAAGTGACCAAAATCCAACGTCAAGCCAACATCGTAAAACCAACATCATATTGACATCAAATACTGACATTTATTCGTCAGGCATGGCAACCAAAATCCAACATCTGATAGACATCATAGTGGTAACGTCCACACAACATCAAGCTGTAACATTATTAGACGTTGATATTTGGTTGATCTTAAGTTGGACGTTGGACATTGACGTCGGTCTGATGTTGTGTTCTGATGTCAACCCGATTTTCATTTCCAAACAAAATGCACATGTCCCCACGACGTTGGGGTATAACGTCAAGCTGACGTCATGTTGATGTCTTGTACCTGCTGGTCGTTGAAGGCCATTTCAATCATCACACCGTAAACATTCCTCATCTTCTCATCGGTGACATGAATTTAAACCGTCTCTGGGTCATTGTGTGTAAAGATTTTGGACATCTTATTGGACACTTTTAATGCTTCCAAATGGTTTGCTGCATTTATAAATTGCCCATGTCTTGAGGTAGTTCATTATGAGGCGATTTACCTTCTATGATTTGATTGGACAGAAATCACAGGACTGATTTTTCTAATCCCCATAGACAAGAAATAAAGCAGTGACTGCAGGTGGAACCAAATATTGAAGTAAAAGTATCAATACTGCACTAAAATGTACTCAAGGCAAAGTAAAAGTACACATCTTTAAAACTACTGAGTAAATTACAATTCCTGAGAAAAACTACTCGATTATGGTTATTTGAGTATTTGTAATTTGTTACTTCACACCACAGCTTACAAGAAACAATCAGCATTTAACATTTCAAAATACATAATTATTAAGTGCCTATGAACATTCTGCATTATGAAAAAACATGAACACACGCACACACATATTCTTTTGCTTAAACAGTAAATATGTTTTCCACACACAAAAAAAACACAGTATTCTGCAAATATGTTGAAGCTACATATCTACAACAAAAATAGAAAGACATAATGTTCCTGTCACTGAGTAAATGAAAGTGAATGGAGTGTTTACACACTCTATTTTGCTATTCAGCCAAACAACTCTTCAGGGACAGATTCAAGTGGTGATAATTTTCCGACTCAGAAAAGAAGATAACAGATCAAATCATAACATTTACTTGGTAAACAGCTACTTTAAAAATCCCTAGCAGACTAATGGTACAGTGTTCTCCTATTACTGACTTGTTTCAGCTATTTGAGTTGTTACCTTGTTCTCATCAAAGACATTGAAGACAAATGTGGCAAATTTGGTTGGATCACCGAAGGGGAAGAACTGTTTGTAGATTTTCTGAAAGCCAGAAGAGTCCAGTTGACCACTGGGGCAGTCTTTAATAAAACCCTTATACCTGACACACAGACAGGGACAATGAGTGAAGGTGAGCATTTAAAGACAGCAATTGTGATTTAACAAAATACATGATTATACTCTACTCTAATATAATCTTGTGGAAAAATGAAAATAAATATACACTGCAATTAAAAAACAAATGTGTGCATATAAAAAAGGCATTTTTAATCTGAAATCTCTGCTTTAAAAGCGCAATATGTTTGATTTTTTATTCAAAATATCCACACACACACAAAAAAACACTAGAACAGTGTTACGTATTTTGCTGACTTTTGGAATTACATTTTTCTAAAAGTTTCAAACAATGTTCAAATCCAGAGAAATAAGCTATTTTAACTAGCCACATGAACAGTGCCATTGTGTTGCCATGGTAGCAATGTAACGCACACCTTTGTATTTCCAGGTTTACGTTATATAAAACAATGAAAACGCCACAGACACTTTAATACATTGTGTATTTTATTAGTCTGCACACAGGAACTTTTAACAGGACCCTAAATATATATTTAGTATGAATAATAAATCTATATGAAACAGTCCCTTCAAAGTGATGTCGCTTCTTCAGTTTTGGGCTCAGGCACAATTTGCACTCACACTACAAGCGTACCATGCTAAAGCCCAACTGAAGTGCGCTCTGGCACTCCTCTTTCAACTGGGCCCAATTCAGAGCAGTCACATTTGTCAAACAAACCAGGAAATGGGTCTGGGCATGGTTCAGATAGCATAGTGTGAGTGCACCCTTAGGCTCAATCCCAAATATGCTACTATAAATAACATATTATATGATAATATTTTTACTGTATTTGATCAAGCATTGGTTTGTAGAAGAAAGATATTTAAACTCTTCTTTTAACCCAGTGACAAAACAGACATTTCCCACCCAGTATTTAGCCCCCTGTGTGGGTCTGGCACCAACTGTTAGCATCCAAATGCACTGCAGTGTTAGAGAACACATGTTCTGGGGGGTTCAGGAAAATTAAACCTCTGTCACCATATCCAGTAATTTTCAGAAACAACACTGCAGAGCTGTTTGTTTTCTGTATGCTAACTGTTCCCTGACAAATTCAAAGACTATCATTGCAGATAATATCCAAGCAATTTGGGGCAAAGAGTGAAATGGTTGCCCAGGATATTACAGGGGACGACAGGCTTTAAATGCAAATTCATTTACAGGCACATCAGTTTAGATCAGTGTATTTTCAACCTCATTCTTGGACTCTCCAGCAATATTTATGGCCCACACTTGCTGTCTGCGAAAGGCTGAATATTAATATCAATACTAACATGGGGAGAAAAAAAAACACATAATGAGAAGACAATTTTCTGTGAACACACTATTTAGTCATTGCACAAAATAGCCTAATAATCATCATAAGAATCTCCAGCATATGTCATGGGGGGAAAAAGCCCTCTTCATTAGCTAAGTGTTCATTACCTCATCAGACGAGCTGGTGCGCAAAGAAGATTTTTCACATTATGCTAATTTACAGAAGCTTGATGACAGAATACTGTCATAACCACATGTGCTGCACAATTTAATGAGCAATTTGAGTGTTTTAGATGATCAAATCAGAGAGAACTCTTTTTTACCGAGATATTTACAGTATGGGAACATGTGCAGTCATTAACCACTGTCACATATTCATATGTCAGACCAAGCCATTATGTCTCCTGAACAGCTTTCTATAGAGTAAATAGTTCTGATGGGGTTAGTGCAGTATTCTGCTTTTCTTTGTTAATGACATTTGCATAGCCTATGAACTTCTGTACTAGTTTCAAGTGTATACTCAATGTTTCCTTTTACATTGAATAATCTAAACTTAAAAGACTATTAAACAAACAATTTACTTGCTAGTCTCATAGTAAGTGGGATAATGTGCTATCAGTCAGTCATCTATATGTCAAATTAAACAGAAAGAAATGAAATTGACACTGCAGAAAGTTGAAGGGGCAAAATTTGTATGAATTTGTATGATCTGATTTGTACAATGTAGTATGTTTTTAGTATGATCTTATCCCCCAATGATGGTTGCCTTTAGAAGTAGGGTTTGTTGTCATGCCTTCTTTTAAAAATTGCACATTTTTGTACGACTGAACTAGAGTGACAAAACACGTAAAATAGTTGACATTTTACGTAGTTTACATAACATTTCCTCATGAGATCAGGCTGGATTATCACATCTATTTGAAGTTTTATATAAAACGTATAAATATAATAAACTAAAAAAACTGGCCATAGGTTTGAACTCTCAGTGCTAGATTTCAGCTGTATGAGCACTTTACACTAACACAGGGGGACCTATCATACAATCAGCACAATAAGGCACAACACGTGTTTGGCACAATTTGTTGCTACTTTCAGACCAACGCAACCCAAATTTTCCTGTTTTGTGCCAAAAGTTTTTTAAATAGTAAATCCATTTGCGCCACTTTGTGGACTCATGGGTGTTCTGGTCTAAAATGGAGGTGTGTTAAGGTGCATTGTTGGCACGTTGCTATTTTGAGGAACTAAAATAGACTGCACAATTGGCCAGTTGAAAGCAGGTCTAAAGTCCAGCGCAGAGCGCGTTAGTTATGCGCCTTAAACACGTACACACTACTTAATACACACAGGATGTAAAGCAATACACAAATATCTTTACAAATGAAAAAGAATTAAAGGAATAAAATAATACAAAATTATTACTTTCTACATAAATATAAAAACCACTGCCTCCATGCCTTCTTCATCTCGTTGGGCTTTTTTCAGTCTATTTGTGACAATTAGCTTTTGTATAATGTTATTATTATTAGCAGCATTAGACCGCAAAAGTGAATTCGGACACGCCCTTAATGCTTTTGCGCCATTTGCTTTAGACTCTGTGCCTAGATAAAAAAGAGCCCAGGGGTTCTCAAGCTTTTTCACAATGGGGCCCATCTCCTTTTCTGATACATTTTTGAAGGCCCACCTGTCTGATATTTTCTCTTCAACTGTTTGTCTATAAAATGCATTTAGAAAACTAGCATTTATTTTGCCTTCTACTATTATTCTCAATAATTTCGACAACTATGCTAATATATTATAGTGTTCACACAAAGTGAGCAACAGACTTGTGCGATACCGTACAAGTCACAGGGCGAGGCACACGCGAGCTAGTTATTATAACTTTAATCATCATTACCTTTACATTTGCATCAGGGTTTGCTTTATACAATTGAGAGATGTAGTCCTAGTTAGCGTGCAGCGGTTGGAAGTTTAAGCCACAGTTTAATCTATATTTAACAGTGTGGTTGTTTATGCACCGAAGTACTCAATCACAGATAATGAGAAATGCCATTACTCTGATCATTTTATTATAACATATTTAATAATGAAATCAAACAATTATAGTATAATACTTAAGTTAATTTGAACTAATTTAATCTCACGTCTCACCTGCAGGATCGCTGAGGCCCACTAGATGGTTGTGGCCCACTGGTTGAGAATCCCAGCACAAACGTGTTACTAGCTGAAAATTCCAACCCAGGCTCATTGAAAATACATACCCCAGCCTATATATTTTTTTGTGAAATGTAAAATATGTTGCTGAGGGTACATTACATTTCACATTACAGATAAATTTGGATTTTATATTGCTTTTATTTATTTTATCTGAGCACTGAGAATCACAAATACAACACTGTTGAACTACAGAGCAAACTGACCAGCCCAAAAAAGTAGTTCACATTGATAGTTTTTGCATGCCATCACACCATTAGGGGAACACCCCTAAAACATTACTATCTCCCGCTGACAGTGAAGACATGGGCTAAGTGATATCTCATTTTTTAGCCAAAAGTCAGATAATGGTTGTGCAATAAGATATCATTATGAGGAGACACATCTAGGCTGCGCTTCTACAGAAATATCTACAAAGAAAGAACAGCCAGAAAGGAAACATTTATGAATTTGTGCCAAATAAATCATAACAATCTGTGGTACCTTTAGATGTCAGTACGGCTGCTTGCTTTTTATACAGTCTCTGTTCTAATTTAGGTTAAGTGCAATTAAAGTATGAATTGAAATGCAAAGTCAAAGTATAAATAGCAAAAGTAAACAGATAGATTTTTCCTATCAACAAATATTAATCTAAGCAACAAAACAAACTGACACCAAATATAAAAGCAGACATTAAATCGCTAAGGAATATCCAAAAGATCGATGTAAACATTGGAGCTCTGACAAGGACATGACGCAAGTGCCAGAAATGTACAGTTTATGAACATATCTGTGTTTTGCTTTGTTGGTATGTGATCCAACTATTTGTAGGTTGAAACAGAAGGAAATATGACCCGTTTGTGCTGCGTTTCTATGGAGATCCAAGTGAAGCTGCCATTGTGGCCCATTGTTTTTTTAGCCCGCCAGGTCTCCGACAACAAACAGTGGATTACAAATCATAGCCACTGTTAAATTGTTTTGTGGTATTTACTTGGTGTTGTGCTACACAAAATAATCATTTATTGTCGATAATATGTCCCTGTAAATATGTGTGAAGTAATAATATATATCTAATACATGTAAAAAAGCACAAAAGCCATATTGCTGCATAGTGATTATTTTTTTCTATAAACTGCATTCAAACGTATATGTAGAATTACGTTGTTGCATTTTCACAAAAATGTAGACTAAAGCGGTGAATAAAACCAGTGAATAAAACCAAAAACACCTGTAGAAGCACTTTATCTCTCTCTTAAAAAAAACACTCCTTACTCTAGCACTAAATTCTCTGAGCACAAACAATTTACTTTGTATAACTAGCACTTCTTGTGTGTATTGCCTCTTCTTGTTGAATCACTGAATGCCTCCTCAATTGTTAGTCACTTTGGACAAAAGCGTCTGCTAAATGACTAAATGTAAACGTGAAGCACATAATTCCAATGAGCCAGTGTTGGGAAATCTAATTTCCATTTCCAAGTCAAAGGTTTAACAGATGCTAAATTAGTAAAACAAACTGCCAAATAGTACCTGTCATGAGTACAACTGCATTCGCTATCACTATCAAGGTGTAATCATCTCGATAAGAGAATTTTGTGTGCACAATTCACAATAAATAAAGAAATTCAACCAAATTTCCTGGTAGCTCTGCCCCTTCTGCTATATGTTAGCAAAGCTGTGACAGTTCAATACAAGAACTGTTCCACACTTTGGGATGCAATTTGGGATGCACTTACATATGATATAAGATGTACTGCTTATTAATACTTAGTATTAATGTAATAGTTGTAGTAAGTAAGTTAAGCCATGGGGAAGGATTAGAGAATGTAAAATATGATTATGCAGAATAAGGCAATAATAAGAAAACAGAAAGTGTGCTGAATCTCTTATTTCCATTTTATACAACAGTTCTGTCTGGTTCTTGAATCTGATTGGCTGATAGCGGTGCGATATTCTGCAAATAACAGTACTCGTACAGTCTCTTCACCCTTCACCCTTGTGTTTTACTCTACCCACATACAGCAACAAGCAGATGACACACTACAGTTTGACAAATATTGCTGCTGTTGGGCAACATCATTGAGGCTTTTTTTAGTGGAGAATGTAGTTGTTTAGATTGCAACTCTGCAGTTTATTTATAAGGATAGTGCCTATATTTAAATATTTATAATTTCGGAGATTCTGTGCCATCAGCCTTTCTGAGCAGACCAAAGAGAGTGACGATTGACGTTCCGCCACAAAATGGTCGACAGAGACCGCATAATAAGACCTTAGAGGGAGAAAAAGTCAGCGTTTTCTAAACTGTTGCGTTCACAAGTCTGTGTGTCCCTGTTCTCTGTTTGTCTCTGTTCCTCCGTGTGCTCTGTCTCTCTTTCTCCCGCTTTTTCCCTAGTCACAGGTCACGACCTAATTACGTCGAAAACATCACCGGGGACTGGCTGGAGTGACGTAGGGCCTCTTTTAAAAAGTGCAACAGTCGAGGAGAGTAGAGAGCGAGTTGGTTGGCATAGTAATTTTGCGTTTGGTGTGATAGCAAATTATATAGTTGCTAGGTGTTATTTTTGATTGTGTTCTTTCGTTTTGGTGTGTGTGTAAATTTTGACTTTTGTTTGTTGTTTATCCATTCGTGTTTCCCCCCTTGTTACTTTATCTTTGATTTGTTTGTTGATATTGTAAATATGGTACTCTTTATATAAACGGTGAGAAGCAATAGAGGTTGAACGCCACACTTTTCTTTTGGTGTAAACATTTTCTCCTGTTTTTTTTTCTTTATGGTCACGGAGGTAGGAGTAGTTTTTGTATTTATAAGTTGCAAACTACAGCTGAACAAATCATTATTAATCAGGTGAGTGACATTCTAAGTAGATCTCTATTTTTTGTATTTTATAGTGCTGTATTTATACCACAGAAACTGGTAGTGTTTGCTTTGGTATTTTTAGGATTAATTATTGTGATATCCTGACTGAACAGAAAAATACTGGGAAATCTCTGTATAGACTAATAGCATTCCATGCCGTTTAGCCTAATAATCTTAAAATGTGAGCAAAATCACCTGTTTTTTCATCACTTTAGATATTACTCAAGAGAATCATTCAAATACTAGCTCCAAAGTGAAGTTGTTGAATTTGTAATGGTTTCGTCTGTTCTGACGCAGCAGATGTGAATGAATGGTGGAAGAAAGTAGTTTCTCTTACAAAAGGGTTTTTAGACTCTCCATGTTTGATCTTCTTTTTTATTCAAAGGATTATGCCATCAAATTGTTGTATAAATGCAATATCACACTCGTAACAGTGCAATATGGCTGTATATTTTCAATGGTGGGACACTAAAATACTCAGCCTGCGACCTTGAGCCAACACACGTCTCCCACCAATACCAATATACAGCCATATCGCACTGCTATACGAGTGTGATATTGCTCATGTATCTATTCTTTGTAGTTTAATTTGAGAGAAAAGCTCCTGTTAACTTCCGACCCTGCACTGCAGCTAAAAACCAACAACCCCTATACAAGCTTTAACCATCAAAAGCAGAATTCAAACACTTTGCTGAATTTGTTTTAGGACTTTCAGCTTCTAATCCAAGTTTTTTTTTACACATCTAGTGCTAAAAACGAAACAAGAAACATTGCTTCTTAGTTATGTGTGTGATAAACCTCTTCTCAGGGATACTTTGAAATTGCATTTGTAAGGCTCCATTTACTGATCCTCTGAGGATTTGATATGGATAGCTCAAAGGCAGGTCTACTTCTGGTATCAACAAACGCACTTCTATCATCAGAGAAAAAGAAGAAGAAAGTGAAGCGCACCTGGAGCTGTGCGTGCATGTGTGACTGGCAGGCATGTGTTCGCTTGCTGTTTAGTGATCTGATCAGCTCTAGACTGAGCTCACAGGGGCTCCGCTTTCAACTAAACACAGTTGTGGCTGTCTTTAACAGAGTTTTCTCCAGTGAGATGCCACTGAAGCGTATCTACAAAGCACAGTGCAGTACATCATCTGTGAGTCTAAGAATCAGACAAGAATTAAAGGTATGGTGTCTGTTGGCTTGCTATAATAGATAACTACATATAATACAAGGCGAACAGTCACATAAGATTGGCCCACCTTGTAAATGTTATAAAAGTATACAATTTTATCATCCTCTTGTGCACGGTCTCTATTTTTCATGTGTATTGTTAGTCTCGCTTCTCTGCTCCATCTCTTTTGCCTTCTTTTATTGCTCTCTCTTCTCTTTCCCAACTGGGCGTCCTGCCTAGAGTCAACCGTTCCCCATCTGCCATGAGAGCCATCGAGCAGCCAGAAGGGGTATAGATGCTGGCATGTGAAGTTAAGAATTTATGGAGAACAGGGGGTGAGAGAGAGAATGCGAGACATGATGATTCGGAGCCAAATTTGTGCTCTGAGGAAGCACTGAGTATTTACAATGTTGTGCTACTTTACAACAAACCTTCCTTGCTGGCAGTTTTTTTTTTTTTAAATAAATCAATTAGCATGGTAGAGATTAAATTAATGGCCAATGTTTGCTGTCAGAAAAGTCCATGAGCCAATGATGTGTGCAATTTCCTCTTGGTTCTTTATATTTGTATTTCTCAAACAAGTCCTTTAATAGCTATCAAATAAGTTGATTTATTAATGACAAGGCAGGCCCACTTGAGGTTTTAGTGTCTTGGAGTGGGAATCCCCCAAAGCATAATGAAGTCTGTACTAAAAATAATTGAATTAATAAATGTATATAAATTCTAAATGTAAAAATACTTTCACGTGTATTTAAAGGGGCTGTATGAAAAATTTGCAAGTGTGAATAGCTTGTGGAAAACCTAAAAAGTCTCATAGTCAGACTGATTTAGTTTAAAGTCTCAAAATACTTCATAATCAAATGATCATAACAGTGAAATTGAGATAATCTGTCTGAAAATATATCCACACTGTTGTGGATATACTGCTCTTTTTTAACCTTTCTTCTATGTTTATTTTGTTAGTGATAAGAAAGTGTGCATTACATATTAACAAATGCATCATCAGGATGTTTATTGACAGTACGTTCAATTTAATACGCTCTCCCCAATTACAACAGAATCATAAAGTGATGTGTGCTGTTGCTCAGTGGAGAAATATTGCCAGACTTTTTAAACCCTTTAATGTTTGATATTTGTTTTTCAGTTTCAGTTTTCCCCCAAAAAAGCCAGCTTTTTTTGTCTAAACCTGAACTTAACTTGACAAACTGTGTATATTATGAATATATCATGTACTGTATCATTTTAACCTTCAGACGTGAACTCCAGAAGTGAAGGTAGATATCAAATAAGTTGATCTATTAATGACAAGGCAAGCCCACTTGAGGTTTTACTGAGTCATGGAGTGGGAATCCTCCAAAACATGATAATGTGCAATAAATAAAGTTTTTATTAATAATTCCTTAATGTAAAAATACTTTCATGTGTATTTAAAGGGGCTGTATGACAAATATTTGCAATAGCTTGTGGCACAACTTAAACAGTCTCATATAGTCAGACCGATATAGTTTAAAGCCAAATATACTTTATACTCAAATAATCATAGTAGTGTAATTGTGATCATCTGACAACATGATATTGGTGCATTGCACACTGTTGTGGATATACTGCTCTTTTTCAACCTTTCGTCTATGTTTATTTTGTTAGTGATAAGAAAGTGTGCATTACATATTAACACGTGCATCATCAGGATTGACAGTATGTTCAATTCAAATCTCTATACCCAATTACAACAGAATCATGAAGTGATGTGAGCTGTTGCTCAGTGGAGAAACATTGACAGACTTTTTAAACCCTTTACTGTCCCAAATTTGTTTTTCAGTTTTAGTTTTTTCCAAAAAAGCCAATTTTTTTGTCTAAACCTGATCTTATATTGACAAACTGTGTATATTATGCATATATCATGTATCATTTTAAACTCCAGACATGAAGATGGATGTCAAATAAGATGATCTATTAATGACAAGGCACGCCTACTTGAGGTTTTACTGTCATGGAGTGGAAAATCCTCCAAAACATAATAATTTGCACAAAAAAAAAGAAATTATTAATCATTTCTGAATGTAAAAATACTTTCATTTGTATTTAAAGTGGCATGTGTATGACAAATATTCACAATAACTTGTGGCACAACTTAAACAGTGTCATATAGTCAGACCGATATAGTTTAGCAGGGTAATTGTGTGTGTCACCATTATATTGATGCATTGCAGCCACAGGGTAAAAAATATGCACACTGTTGTGGACATAGATGTTTTCAGTATGTTCAATTCAAATCTCTATCCGCAATTACAACAGAATCATACACTGATGTGTGCTGTAGAAATACAGAGATTTTTAAACCCATTACCATCTCATATTCGTTTTTTTAGTTTCAGTTTTTCAGTTAATTTTTTTTGTCTAACCCTAAACTTATCTTGACAAACTGTGTATATTATGCATATATCATATATTATTTTCAAGTGTGAACTCCAGTCATGGGGTGACAGTTAAAGGTGCAGTAGGTGATTGTCTTCAGAACCATTTTTGTTGTGCTGGTCGAAAGTAACTTCAAATTCCAGTAGTAATGATTAAAGTAAATGATCTAAATGTATTTATATGTATTTTTATATTCTGGGTCAGGCATAAAACTAAAAAATGTTCATCCAATTAAAATTTGTCGGGCCGACAACCATAATTCTGTTAAGTAGCATTAACTGTCAACAAATGTAGATTTGTACATCTGAGCACCTGTTCACGCAGATCCGCCATTTGCGCACACATGCCACGTTCATGTGCACACGAGAGAGTGACAGCAGTAAAAACAAATCCTGAATCAATATTGGATATCATTGCCGATCCCTGCATGCATGAAATATTCCACATTATGACAAGTTTTGCTTGCTACAAAACTGTAAACGTGCAAGATGTAATAAAGTTTGTTGTTGGGAACTGTAGTATTATAAAGTACTGTAGAGTTTTCTAATGGGCGAATGACATGATCTAACAGATTGTCTACTGTCAGATTGTTACGGTGCGTGTTCATGTTACAGGAAACATGGCTTTGGACGGAAGAAGAAGGACTGTTTTTCAAAGATATTATGCTAACGGCAGATCACCTACTGCACCTTAAGGAGAATTCAGAGTTCTTGTCTTGTTTCTAGTGCAAATATCTAAATATTCTTGAATCAGCATTTTCCAGACAAAAATATATTGTCTTGATTTAAGAAATAATATGCCACAATTAAGTAAATTTTTCCTTAAAACAAGCAAAATCATCTTCCAATGGGCTAAGCAAAATAATCTTATGTCAAAAGGAAAAACTAAATTATTTACCCCAAACTATTTTCTTTTGTACGGTTACATTCCTGGTAATAATGGCGGAGGCTGAAAAGTTTTATTCTTTTAACATCCGAGTAAAAACATCTATGATATATGAAACGATTGATCAAACTCTTGAGACAGAAACAGAGAGAGAAGACACTCACCACTGCTGTACTTCCTTCTCTGTGACTGCAAAACAAGACAGAAGACAGAGAACAAATGACAGTTAGATTCTGCTCTAACTACTGACATTAGATGACATAGTCAGAAAAGTTACGTGCGAGGCTGGATTGTGCTGGGTAATACAGGTTGACCAAAGCAGGCTCCGAGGGTTGAATTGAGAATGAAAATTGTATTCAATTTCATAATTTGAGAGTTAATTTGTTGAGCCCAATCCAGAAATACAATTTAAATTAAAAGTGAAGTTAAATTGTACAAAAAGATAAATATTTATATGCAGACATTCATTAGGAACCTAGGTATAGGAACTAGCTGCCAGTCACTCATAAACTACATTTCCTCCTCTGGCCATTTTCCTGTCACCTTCAACCGAAACATTGACGTGAATTAAGCTGAACGACAACAACATTGAGCATTCAACAATCCATTCAACAATTCAAAGAAGCGGTTTTTGTTGTGTGTTATTGTATCATGGGTTTCATGATGATAAACATACACATATAATTTATGAGAGCAAAAAAAAAAAGAGCAAAAAGAGGAAGAAAATATTTCCTATAATCGTTTTAGTAATTAAAAAGGATTCTTCCCCAGCATAAGCCCTTTATATATTTTATATTTCTCTTACACTTACCAATATTTCATTTATTTATTTATATATATATAGTTGAAGTCAGAATTATTAGCCCCCCTGTATATTTTTTTCCCTGATTCCTGTTTAACAGAAAGAAGATTTTTTTTCAATGCATTTCTAAACATAATAGTTTTAATAACTCATTTCTAATAACTGATTTATTTTATCTTTGCCATGATGACAGTAAATAATATTTGACTAGATATTGTTCAAGACACTTCTATACAGCTTAAAGTGACATTTAAAGGCTTAACTAGGTTAATTAGGTTAACTAGGCAGGTTAGAGTAATTAGGCAAGTTACTGTATAATGATGGTGTGTTTTGTAGACTATCGAAAAAAAAATTTGCTTAAAGGGGCTAATAATTTTGACCTTAAAATAGTTTTAAACCATTTTAGCCAAAATAAAACAAATAAGACTTTCTCCAGAAGAAAAAATATTCTCAGACATACTGTGAAAATTTCCTTGCTCTGTTAAACATCATTTGGGAAATATTTAAAAAAGAAAAAAAAATTCAAAGGGGGGCTAATAATTCTGACTTCAGCTATATATATATATAGTTTTTCTTACTTTTTTTTTTTAATTATTATTAGTTTTTTAATATTTAAACATGTAATTGGACTGACAGACAGGCAGGTGAATCAGGGATGAGTAAATTATCAGCACTGCAATTTCAGTAGATAACCAATGTTATTTTGCAAGTGAGTAGCTGAATGGAGACATGGAAATGTGGAAACCTGACAGGAGAACTGCTGTAGCCGTCTTTCACAGCTTAGAGGCAGACGGCCATGTCAACACAGCTAACATCAGGCCTGTCACTACACTGTCACTACATCCGACAGCCCCTGAGCCATCGCAGAGAGAGAGCATTTTCACCAAGATTTATCCCTTATGCATACACATGAGCAGACACACACTTTCAGATCCGCTGCTACACTGCATGGACTAGTAAGTGAAGTGTGAAATAAACTGATATGTTTAGCACATATCAGGTGGCTTTAGATGTCATTCAACTAGGTATGTTAAATCTATTATCTACAGTAAGTAGTATCATAATTGTTGTTTTAACAATGCGTGTGTTGACACTGATTTTGTCACTCACTTTTTTAAAAAAAAGATAATGTCTTGAGAGTCCTCAATCAGTCCCTGTGTGATGAAGCCTATAACACTGCAAAAGGATCTTTTATTTAACATTTGCATGACTGTAAAGAAATATGTTTTTCAGTATATTTAGGCTACTGAAATGCATTATGGGACTATCCTATGTAAATAATTTTACTTGCAGTCTACCAAAGTGGCTTGTTTTCATATTTTTAGTACTTTGAAATTATTAATTACAAGCCAGGTAAGCCACCCAAGCCATTTTCTCATTTTAGAGACTGATTTCTAAGTATGTAGTTTGAAGTCCTTGCAATTCAAGTTATGAAAGACAAAAACGTCCCTTTATGAATTTAGGATTTTATATTTCTAAGATATTATAGTTCAGTAATATCATGCAAAATGAGTGCTGTTTTACCAAATACTAGAGTGTGAGCATGATAGCAAATACAAACAGTTCAATAAACATGGAAGCTTTGTTGTTTTATTGTGTTGTTCTTGGGTTTGCCAAAGAAAACAGCTTCAAACAAAGCTGAAGAAAAAGATTGGGCATCTCTGAGCTGTTTTTTTGTTTGCTTGTTTGTAAATGATTAATGCTTTTGCTTTAACAAATCATTTAAGCCAATTATTTAATTAGACATTCATAAAAACGCCACTTGAGAGGGCTCTGAGCTCAGAAAGACTCCTGAAACCGGAGTACTCTCTTGAGAGGAGAAGGAGTCTGAGCTCAGTGTTTAGTCCCATAATGCCCCCCTCCCAGAGATGGAGTCTTTGGAGTCTTGGTTTTTTGATTTAGTCAGAGTGGCAAAGGGATCCTGGAATTCAAGAGATAATGGAGAGACATGCTTGATTATTTATAGATCTTCTCTTTTGTGCTGATTGGATAAATGATGTGACTGGTAATGATGAATTGGACTTGTTAATTATCTGTGCGTGGTCCTCCTGAAATGTATTTATAGAACATCGCTAAATTATAGAAAAAAGAATCCTAAAATTGAAATAATAAAATCATATAGAAATAACATCACAGACTCGTGGTCCAGACATTTTTGTGTTCCAATTTATCTCATCATTGCAGAGTGCTTATGGTTAAAACTTTAAAAATATATAAATATCTGGCCTTTGGTATGATGCTGTGGTATAAGTTGACACTCAGATCTTCTTAGCCTTACTACCTAATCAATTCAGCCCTATTGACACCCTCTGCCAATGCATTGATGAAATTAACAGTTGGATGTGCCAAAACTTGGATCTGTCAGATCTGAGTTTTAGTAGTCATGTCAAAAATGTAAGTAAATCAGCATAAAATCATCTCAGAAACATTGCAAGAATTAGATGCTTTATTTCCAGTGAAGACTTAGAGAAACTTGTTCATGTTTTTATCAGCAGCAGGATGGATTACTGTAATGGCCTCCTCACTGGCCTTCCCAAAAAGACAGTCAGGCCCTGTTTACACCAATAGGTTTTAGTTTTAAAACTGCATTTTAGAATGAAAACGATCCGCGTCCACAATGGTGTTTCATCTAGCCTTTCTGAACAACTCTCTGACCACACTATACCGCTGAAAACGCACATCATGTGACCATACACACACTCTGTCATGCACTGCAGCGATTAGAGCTGTAAACGTCGAATTGTTCATCGTGGATCTCCGGCTGGATCTCATCTCACTATATTTGTTAAACCTGATATTTAATTCATCTTGTTGTCTATATCTAACAACATATTCCCAGACTTTGGTCTTTTGAATCTATTACTTGACTTGTTCTCAGCTAATGTGTTTTGGCTGAGCGCAAAGATAAGTTAATGTAATAATGTAACTGATTCTGCACATTTGACTGATTGCTTGCATTTACTTCCTATACTGTATAAACTTATTGTACGTTATACTTTTATAATGGCCATTATTGATTATTAAACTGATATTCAGTGAAAGAGAGTGTATGTTTTATATTTTCAATGTTAATGAAAGAAGGCAGTAATGTTATAGGCTCTGTTTTGTTATAAAAATGCATACAGTGAAGATGATATAAAATATGCAACTACACAACGCCTTAACATTTTTGGTGTGTGTTAAGTTGCTAATATCAAAATGAAAATAGGCAGTTCCTTATATCAGGTTTTCATTTTATTGTTAAGATAGTGAAACAACGTAGCCAGGGTGATGTGAAGGAGGTTAGAAATTACACTGTTCCCTTTGAAGGTTTACCCGATGTGTCCTCTGGAGTTTGTTTTCCATATCAAATTTGCAAAGTCTGAAATTACAAAGAAAGGATGCAAGACTGAACTTTGTGTAGGCTACTTAATATTGAGGAAAAAGCCCCAATCAGATGTCTGCGAATGTCTGCAGCCCCGCCTCCGTTTTCAGATGTCTCCGTTTTCCCCCCTCCACACTTACACGGAGCAGCAGCGTTTTAAAATGAAAACGGCCTCTTTAGGTCGTTTTCGACCCTCGAAAACTCCATCGTAGTGTGGACAGGTGGACAGATGGCGTAACCGTAGTAAAACCTATGTGTTTTAAAACTGCGTATTAGTGTAAACAGGGCCTCAGACAGTTGCAGCTCATCAAGAACGCTCCTGCCAGGATTCTGACTAGAACCAGGAAATCAGAGCACATCACACCTGTCCTCAGGTCTTTACACTGGCTCCCAGTTACATTCAGAATAGATTTTAAAGTATTACTACTGGTCTATAAATCACTAAATGGCCTAGGACATCAATACATTACAGATATGCTCACTGAATACAAACCTAACAGATCACTCTGATCTTTAGGATCAAATAGAAATTCCAAGAGTTCAGTCAAAGCAGGGTGAAGCAGGCCTTCAGCTACGCCCCTGCTGCTGGAATCAGCACATCTGTTTAGCTGTGCCTTTACTAAATGAGCACTGTGCTACATCTGACAGATCGCGCCATTATGTCTTTACTTTTTTATTCTTTTATAACTGGTTTTAACATTTTAATCTGTTTTTAATCACTTTTATTATTTGTTTTAATTTTCTTATACTTGTCTCTTTTATTCTTATTTATGTACAGCACTTTGAATTGCCACTGTGTATGTGAAATGTACTATATAAATAAACTTGCCTTGCCTTGCCTATGTTGCTGACCCAACACTTCTGCATTTACTGACTAGGCTGTGTTTTTCAAAAGCATTGTAAGCCTAAGTAGATTGTAAAAATGATAGTAAGAACTGATCTTAACAGGGGCGTAGATTTAGTGTGGACGGAGGTGACACGTCCCCACCAATATCCATCGACCATAGAAATGTCCCCACCAATAATTTAATCCACTTTAAAAAAAATAAATAAAATAAATTGCGCTGTCAACATTAACCTAGACCATAGATCTAGACACACAGAAAGGGTTAAATCACGTCCTCTCCATGAGTCCTCCCGCCCCCAAAATGCATATGAACATTCTGATTGGCTGTGCCTTTCCCTGCTATCATGTGAGAGGCTGTGGCTGCCTTCAGATATAAGCAGCGCCAAACGCAGTGGATTGTTTTTTCCAGTGCTAGAGTATGGTGTGTTGGTTGACACACAAGTAAGGATGGCGGCCGCAAAAAAGGTGGACATAAGGTGCTTTTTTCAACAAAAGTGTAAACGCAAGTTTGCTACTGAATGAGTCCATCCAGATAATGCCGTTAATGCTCGTGACGCAGTCTATCGCTATATCGCAGACTGATATAGTCTGTGAATATGCCCTGAAAACTAACTGCAGAATAAACAGCTAAAGTATGATCCCGGCCAGTTCTCCTAATCTCTCAGAGTAGCATGTCTAATTTCAGTTGAAACAATTTGTCAGAAAAAAATACAGCCTTTGTATAGGCATAATATTGATGACATGTTTCATTAAACTCTCTCTTTATCAGTTAATAAACTTTACATTAGTAAAGTAAACATTACACTATCATGCCTGTAGCCAGCTTATCGAAAGGGGTCAGCAATGTCCTCATAAGCCATCATCTTTTTGTAATACCCGTGTCATATTCTTGTCATTATACACATTTGTGTCCTGATACACACACACACACATACATGAGCGCACACACAGAAAGCTCTGTCTGGGGCAGGAATGTTGTTATTACCATGGTCAGTGATGTGCATCCAAAAGGTTGAGCAGAGAAAAAATAAATCGAGGAGAGAGGATCAACTGTAAGAAGATATTAATGATTAGACCAGTGTTTCTTTGATTAAGGATGAAAACAAAGCAACCCAGGCTCATTCTGATTATATACCTCTAAATACATTTCTGGACAGTGTGAAATATGTCCCAGGAGCTACGTTATTTTTGCAGTATTTGTTTTTGCGAATCCACCAGAGGCTGCTGAGTGTGCTTTTTCAGATCTCAAATTTTTCTCGCAAGTGCCATTCACGCCTGCTGTTCTCGCATAAATCCACCAGAGGCTGCAGTCGACTGACTGACTGACTGACTGACTGACCGACCGATTCCCCCACCCTCCTCCTTCCCTAAATCCAGTGCTTAATTTGTAAATTAATAATTCCCGGAACAAAACCAGGAAATAAAAATTACCGTGACTGACGTCCACCAAACAATTTTTGTTTTCCCGAAACATGACTTCAATTAAACGGTGATGGCGCAAAAAAGAGCATCACATTTCTGAATGAAACTTTATTATCTTGTGCCATATATAATGTTATAGGTCAGTGATGGATAATAAAAACATGTAGCTACAAACATCATGTCATGTTTTCTGGCTGACTTGAGATTGCGTTGCTTCTCTCGCCCTATACTGATCCATTCATGCAGTTTCTTCTTCTCAAGATCTCTTTTGATCAGGCTCATTATCAGATTTACTCGTGGTTTTAAAAAAATGAAAATATGAGTGACATTTGCCATTTTGAAAACACAAATATTATTTAGGTAGGCTACTATGCTATTATTTATTTTCGCTGCTCACTGCGCGCAAAACAACAATCACCAACCACTGACAGTGATTGTAAACATAAGATAGCTGATTGGCTGACAATAGTGTTCAGAGCCAATAGTTTTGCTTTAACTTGCGCATGGTGACTACCGTCGTGTGTGTCACACAGCCTTCACTTGCATTAACATTCTCTCTCTCTCTCGCTCTCTCTCTCTCTCTTACACACACACACACACACACACAAGCAGGTATTCACTGCTCACAAGTTAATGCCGGATCCATTAAAATAAATCCCAGAACGCAAAACACAATTATCGGGAATTTTCCGAAACAGGATGCGGCAAGAACTGGCTCATATTAAGCACTGTCTAAACCCAACCAATAGTGTTTTTAAAAGCACCGATTGACCCACCCACCCCCTTCCCTAAACCCAACCACAGTGTTTTAAAAGCAATCCAGAAAAAGAAAAGCCCCCTGATTTTTTTTATACCACGTTTTCAGATTTTACCACATTCTCACCCTGTTATTTACTAGTTTATTTTATTTTTTAGCTATTGTTTTTGTCTTACCCACTTTCTGAAACCACTCTTTACCAGACTCGGACCCCATTGTCGTGGTTAACGCTCTGTGTCTCAAGTCTGCCAACATACATGGCGAGTTACCAGACAAACTGGTAACAGCCAAAAAGCCATCCATAAAGGGAGGTAAGCTGTCGGCTGGTAAGCAAGAAAAGGAATGTCGTCATACCGCTTTATATCGTTCGTTTTAAAGAAGAAATGCAGCCATATATATATAGCTCTGGCTACATAATTCACGTTCTCTAGAACTGTATATAGGGCTACGTTTTCAGAATGAGCCTATGTTGAAACAAAGACATTTGTTGAAACAAGGTTCTCAGGCCTTGACAAGAAGAGAGAGCACCAGACGAATATTAAGCCAAACATTCTAATAAACGAATAAAGTATATAAATATTTACATAAGTCGGCACCAATAGCCTTGTGGTATTGTTCGCCGACATTTAGCACCGATGTGCTCACGGTGACCCGAGTTCGATTCCTGGCTTGAGGTCCTTTGCTAATCCTTCCCCTCTCTCTGCTCCCAATGCTTTCCTGTCTGAAATCTCTACTGTCCTATCATAATAAATTTGTATATAATAATAAATATATATAAATATATATATATATATAAATATATAATATATATATATATATATATATATATATATATATATATATATATATATATATATATATATATATATATATATATATATATATATACACATATATTTATCATATATACAATATATATAATAAATATATATATATATAAACCTGTAGGTATAGTAAAAAGGCAGCCCAGACAGAAAGAGACGAGAAGAGGACACATAACACAGGTGTGTCTCATCAGTGCACTGACCCAACATGACTTCATCTACTACATCCTTCTCCATCTCGTACAACAAAGAACAACAACAAAAAAAGCCTAGAAGAAAAACAGCTTTCTCTATCAAAATAACATAGGCAATAAAAGACACTCTGCAATCTCTCAAAGCATAATAACCAAGCCTATAACCCAGCCATCTCATCTAATCTGTCCATCAGGCTGCAGGGCCCTTTTACTCGCTCAACACAATTCCAAAGCCTCTCCCCCTCACTGTCAGTTATCGTGGACCATGGCAGCAAATTAAGACCAGCAAAAGAGCAAGACGAGAGCAAGAGACAGGCAAAGAATAATGAACAATGCCAATGATCTCTCAGAGACTCTTATTTGTCTGATTTGTAATGCGAATGATATCAGACACACCAGCACGGAGGTGAAATTTTTAATACATTCTGAAGAAACAGAAATATATCTATCGAAATATATGCACATCGAAACCCTGCCAGTCTCATTTCTGAACATTGACTGTATTGGTATGCTAACTGGACCACTACAGTAAAACATTTAAAATAATAAAGATAAAAAGATCTTCATGACATTTCTTTTTTTACTTAAGTTCCTTCAAAGGTTTGGGGTCAAAGAAATGAATCATTTTTTTCAGCAAGTTGTTTTGTAAGAAGTGTTTTTATTTTCTGTTGAAAAAAAAAAAAAGATGGGGCGACACAGTGGCTCAGTGGTTAGTACTGTCGCCTCACAGCAAGAAGGTCACTGATTCAAGTCTCGGCTGGGTCAGTTGGCATTTCTGTATGGAGTTTGCATGTTCTCCCCGTGTTCATATGGGTTTCCTCCGGGTGCTCCAGTTTCCCCCATAGTCCAAAGACAAGCGCAAGCACAAGGCATCTGCATGTGTAAAACATATACTGGAATAGTTGGCGGTTCATTCAGCTGTAGCGACCCCTGATGAATAAAAGAACTAAGCCGAAGGAAAATGAACGAATGAAATAAAAAAAGATACTTAGAAAAATGTTGGTTGCAAAGAGTTAAAGATGGAAGTCAACAGAATCCAGAAACTGTTCGGTGACCCATATTCTTGAAATCTCAAATGAAAGCACAGAAATTGACTTCTATCACGGGCAATCAAACCTCTACAAAAGCTTCAAAACACTGTTGCATGACTGGTCTTCAAAGAATGACAACAGATGAGGCTTTTCTTTTGGTAGCCTGCCCACTATGACACTTTCCTTGTTCTTTTTCATTGTGTTTGCATATTGTGATCTTTATAATTGTCTTTAACTTTGTCCACAGCACAAAAGTGAATTTACGAATTTTTTTACACCTGTGTTGTCTGGTTTAATTGAATCAAAAACAAGTTTGTTTTCCCCTTTGGTGTGGATCCCAAATTAACTTTGGTATGGTTCATTTAAAGTGTGAATATGATCCAACCTCACCCTGATACATTTGCAGAATCCCCTGTGCCTTTTGAGTTATCAGGATCGCACAGTTTGACTTGCCTTATGGGAAGATGTTGTGTTTGCTACATCTGCTAGCCATTTGAAAGTGTGTTGGTTCAACCTGGAGCTCCGAAGAGACATGATGCCTTAATGACATTTGGGCAGATGCATGTATATCAAATCTGCTGAAGAAGACACATAAAATGCTCACATCTTCAGCAAATACATGAAGAACAGAGAAGTTGAGCGGTCCAATTTCTGAACCGCAGCAAATACAATAAGAAAAACAACAACGTTTATGTCACGTTTATTCCAAGCCAGGCTCATTCTGAAAATGTACCTCTATATACATTTCTGGAGAGTGTCAAATATATCCTAGAAGTTACGTTTTTTGAAGTTTTTGTTTTTGCGAATCCACCAGAGGCCGCTGTGTGCACTTTTTGAGATCTCAAATTTCTCTCGTGAATGCCATTCGCACCTGCCGTTTTTACGTAAATCCACCAGAGGCCGCTGTCGACTCATTGACTGACTGACTGAGCCCTCGTCTGATTTTTACCACATTTTCAAATTTTACCACATTCTCACTCTGTTATTTACTTGTTCATTTTGTTTTTTGGATTCTGTTTTTGTCTTCCCTGCTTTCTGAAATGGTTCTTCACTTGACTCGAACCCCGTCATTGTGGTCAACTCCTCTCCGCGTCTCAAGTCTGCCGACGTACATGGTGAGCTAACTGGACAAACTGGTAACCCTCGATTCACATGGGGTGTCAGCATCAATGTTTCCCATTCATTTTGAATGGGTGATGTCAAGCGTTGCCGAAGTGAATTGTGGGTCCATCGGTGCTGCTTCAGTGGCTTTGCTCGCTGCAGAAGTTGGGAAATTCTCAACTTTTCAAGCACCAACGAAAGCGTCAGCCAATCAGATCACTATGCAAATTTCCCGTAGGGATTGCGGAGTAGTTTCATTGGCTGACGCTGCTATGATGATTGCATCAGCCCCAACTTCAGACATGCGCTTGACACAACTTCAGATATGCATTGACGCTGTAGCCCCATGTGAATGGGTGTAACAGAGGGAAAGCCGTCCAAAAGGAGGTAAGCAGTCAGCTGGTAAGCGTGAAAAGGAATGGCGTCATACCGCCCCGTAGCATTCGTTTTAAAGATAGAATGCAGCGATACGTACCTCTGGATACATAATCCACGATCTCAAGAAATGTATATAGGGCTACGTTTTCAGAATGAGCCTATGTTGGTTTATTCCGGATAAAAGCAATTGAACTAACTTTCTTTCTTAATGTGAAATCACCCCAAGAGAAATAAATGTTGGTACTAAACTAAAAACACAATCTTTCATGTTACTTACTGACTTAAAACATTAAACTTACCATTATATACCAACTTTTTTTGTTAATGTTTTTGTAATTTTACTTTCATCAGAAAGTTTTCTATAACAAACATCTGCCACAATGTCAAAGTTACAGCATGTAACCAAGGTTGGACTCTTTAGGAAAGTGGAAACTAAAATCCTGAGTTGAGAACTCGTTAAATAAAGTTAGAATTACCATTGGGCTTGCATCCCATAGTTCAAATGTTTGCATCTAAAGTGAGTAATCTGCTCTCAAAGTACTCTTTACTCAGTCAATCCATCGGTAAAGACCTCATGAAACTACAGCTCACTGCAGAGCATTGCTGATTATGTGAATCAGAGGACATCCCCTGCCAGGCTGCCTGTGTGGGCCACATTCTGTGATGCAGACTCTCGGTAAATCGCGCTCCACATAATGCCTGCTGTATCGCCTCTACCCTGGGCCACCCACTGTGATATTTGATTAAGCCTATTTGTGGACATAAACTCAATATGAAGGCAGAGAAGGAGATGGGGCAATGCTGGAAACTTGAGAACAGCTGACTGACCCGGTTGCCATCACCAATGGTCTGTCTCAAGACTGTCTCCTTCAAGAGGAGTACAGAGGGCACAGCATGAGGGAATGACAGAATCAAATCTGTTTGTATCCATCATATTTATCAGACATGCCTACGAAGGCCTGGTCACACTAACACAAATGCTCCTTTGTTAAAATTCTGAGTTCTGCGAGCAATTTGTGACACCCTTTTACAGTAGGTGAAGTTTACAGAAAAGCAGAAATATCATGAGCTTTCTATTCATTTGCATTCTAGGAAGCAGGGGAAATGCATCCTCCTATTTCTACTTATCAGAGCAGTGGAAGATGTGCTAGCAGTCTTTAAATGGAACAAAGGATGCAGCTCATCGTCATGGTGACCGAAGAAAATTAACTAGAACAGAATGAAAAGAGAGTGTGTGTGTGTGTGTGTGTGTGTGTGTGTGTGTGTATGAATGAATGAAAAAAAAAAAGAATGAGTCAGATATTATGATATTACAGACTACAGATGCTAAGTCAAACAGGCAGCTGTCTGTCTGCTACTAGAAATATGAATGAATCCAGAGAACCCAAAGGTTACGTTTTGAGGTATGGAGGAGCGGATGACTATGGCTGATGTGAAACCAGCAGTACAGAAGGAAAGATTGAGAGGTGAGTGGAACAGACAGCAAAGACACCAGGCAAAGACAACAAGAAGAGACAAGCCGCAACCAGGCTGAAACAGAAAAAAACAGACAGGACTGGAGTAAAGGAAAACTGAAAAACCACTGAAGGAGAAGATTTGCTCCAAAGCTTGCTTGCTTTTTGTTTTGTTCTTTTCACTTGTATATAAATCTGTTATGTATTTGAATGGTTCATCTACTCCTCATTTTGTATGTGTAAGTACATTCCGTAAGGAAGGCCTGTTTATTTTATTTATATTGTGATTTTTATCATTATTAAAACAAAAAACATGCAGGGCCTGGTTCTGTTGGTTGGATGGATGGAGTCAGATCTAAACATGAAATGTATGAAAAAAAGAGTGATTAAGCACTCTATATTATATATACTCTATATACTGGAAGTCAATCCATTTGCCATTTTGTTTAATTATTTTGAGGCCAAAGAAAAAGTGTAAGCTTATAAAAATCAATATTGTGCATATATATATATATATATATATATATATATATATATATATATATATATATATATATATATATATATATATATATATATATATATATATATATATATATATACAACAGTTCTGTCTGGTTCTTTAATCTGATTGGCTGATAGCCATGCAATATTTTGCAATAACAGCACTCATACAGCCTTATCACCCTACTCTATTACTCTGCCCACATAGAGTGACATCAGATCAATAAACTCACTACAGTTTGACAAATATTGCAGCTGTTGGACAACATAATGTACTTTTGAGACTTTTAAAGCAAAAATGTTGTTGTTTACATTCCAACTATATAGTTTATTTATAAGGATAGTGCCTATTTTAAATATCACTTCTGAGATACAGCACGTCGGCATCCATCAGCCTGTCATACCGAGCAGAGCAAAGACAGTTGACACTGTCCATCCACAAGATGGCGACAGAGACTGCATAATAAGCCCTTAGAGGAGAAAAACTCTGCGTAATTTCTAACTACAGCTGATCAAATCATTATTAAACTGGTAAGTGACATTCTGAGTCAATCTCTCTTTTTTGTATGTTGCAGTGCAGTATTTACACTAATAATTGTAGTGTATTGATTGTGAGATGGGACTCACATATCAGAAATGTATGTATTTTGTGTTGGCCGCTCTTTGTATAACCCTGAGTTTTGGTTCTGTTTGTTTCTAATGCGTCTCCTGTTTTCGTTATTGCAGACTAGTTCAGTTAAGAGAAAGGAAAAAGAAATGCCCGCATGTGTTTAGCATTATTCCTTATCGCAAACACAACATTAATCTGGTAGTGTTTGCGTTGCTTTGGTGTTTTCTGAGTTAATTATAGTGATATCACAATTGCAACAGAGAAATACAAGGAAATGTCTCTGTAGACTGATGGCATTCCATGCCGTTCAACCTAATAATCTTAAAATGTGAGCAAAATCACCCGTTTAGTCATTACTTTAGATATTACGCTAGAGGATAGCAATAGCGTTTGATTTTCTTTTTTATATAAACGATTATGCCATAGAGCTGTTGTATAAATGCAATATCACGCGCGTTGCAGTGTCATATGGTTGTACATCGACACTGGTGGGTAAGTATGGGTACGTTCCAAGAATTTGACAAAAAAATAACACAATATTTATTTTTGAATTATCTGAGGAATTGACTAGTAAAAATTATTTCCATTTCATCCATTTTCCTGTAAATCACAGTAGAGCCAAAAAGTAGCTTGCACTCTTATTCTCAAACTTCTCAAACCCTTATTCTCTTTTTAGTAAAATGAGTGACTTTCATTTAAAAACATTCAATGCTATCATGCGAAATGTAAAAACTGACACAACATTTCTTTTCTCCTGACTGGCACACACAGTATGTAGTACTTTTGGATAATATTATCTGACATCCAAATGGCATTTTAGCCATTAGTCATTTTTGTCATCCAATTAATTACAAAATCAAGTCCTTCTCTATCTTTGTCCTCATTTATTATCCTTTTGAATGTGGAAATTCATCATCTCACATTACAGGTGGAAAAATAGGATGCAGAAATCAGTTCACATTAAACTGATTACAGGTTACTACATTCATCAGCTCATAATAGAGGAATCAGAGAGGGAGAGCTGCACTGGAAAGAGACCATAACTCGTAACTCAAACCCAATTTATCCTTAACACACTTTCAATTATGTGATGCAATATTAAGTTGACATGCGTTAAATCAAAATCTTCAGCATGAAAAATTCTGATTTTTAACAACTTCAATAAAAGCTGAGAGAAGAAAGGAAAAAAATGATGCAATTGAAGAGTTTAGATGCAAAAACCTCTTAATGCCATCTGAAATTTTCCTCTAAAACTAGAATTTTTATCAGGCTCCTGTGTGTATGTTCAGTAATATCACTTTTATGGCAAAGAATAAGTCCTTTTCCTGGTCTTTAAAGAATCTCAACATAAACAAGGAGGCAGAGAAAAATATTCATTTTGAATGGAAATTTTAGATGGCACTTCAAGGTTTTTGCATCTGAACTCTTCCATTGTTCTTATTTAGACTAGAAAAAAATAAGTAAAAAGAAAAGAAAAAGGTACCTATGTCAAGGAAATCACAGAAAAAAACACTTCAGGTCACTTACATGAATAGTGCATTAAAAGCCTTGTTGTCTGAAGAGTGACTGACATCAATCTTTGAAGCTTGGCTTCTATTGCAGAGTCTGATAGATTTGTGTAGCTCACACACTTTTCTAACCCTGCAGCGAAGAAGCAGGAAATTATTTCCTAACAGCCCTGCTTTACCCCCCGTTGAGCACAAAACCGACCTCTGAAGATGCTCATTACACATCAATGGTTCACTAACGCTGGGAATGTGCTTAAATTCCATTCAAGTTTATAGTAGATTTGGTAGAATATTAAACAAGTTACCTACTTGTAGGTGTCTGATGATCTTTGACAGTGTATTATAGGAAACTCAAAATGTTAAATGTCAGGCCTAGAGTCACACTTTAGCACCACCACAGTTTAATGCAAACAGTATAACTGATATCACTGTAGTAAAAAGAAATTGGTCAGTGACAATAAAAAAAACATTATGATACCTCTTTAAACTTATTACTTAATACTACTATTAGCTACTATTATAATTTTCGTTAAATGAATCAACTATGCACAAATACGAGTACTTTCTCGAAATTTAAAAGACACATTGTCATTAGCTTATTAAGTAAAACGAGGGTAAATTTACCTATTAAAGGTCAATGCAGAGAACCCATAAAACATCCCTTCTTTTTTCCAGAGCTGTTTATATATTTTTTATCTACAAATTAAAAACCATTTACTTATGACCTCATGTTACTTTGTATAATTTAGATTTTTTTTTAAAGTGGTAACCAGACGAGTATTATTAATTAGTGTTAATGTATTTATTATATTTGGACTTGCATTGTACTGACGAAAATGCAATCTCGAAATACACTTTTTATCAGGGTTCCTGCATTTAAGTCAAATGTAAGGCTTTAAATTTGTAGAAAGAAAACGAATACTGTGCACTATTGAAAACAATGTATTGATGTTCAGAAACATTCAGGTACAACAAGAAACATTTACAACTGCAACTGAGAGCAAGTCACTGTGTAAATAAAAGACTAAAGTCACAGCAGATTCATCACTTACTCTTTTTCCTTCAGCTTATTCCCTGTTTTTTCAGGGGTTGTCACAGTGGAATGAACCGCCAGTAACTCTCATATATGTTTTATGTTGCTGACCCACACACTTTATCTCACACTACAGCTAATCTAGTTTATCCAATTAACCTATACCTATAACAATATATACATGTATTTAAACCCAGATGAAACCCAACGTGAACATGGGAACAACATGCAAACTCCACACAGAAAAGTCTACTGGTCCAGTCGGCACTCGAACCAGTGACCTTCTTGCTGTGAGGTGACAATGAACCACTGAGCCACTGTGCCAGCCCTACAACAGATTCATTGGGGAATGTTTTTTCAGGTCACTGCATTAAACTGAACTGTTCATAATAGGGAATCATTCAGCAATGAATCATAGCCACAATTGTATTACTTCATTGAAAGGCTTTTTGGGGGGCTGATTTTTGAATGAAAGGGTTTTGAATTAAAAGGATAAATGATGTATGTTTTATTTACACAGCCTTCTTTGACCCGGGGTACCAATAATTCTGACCATAATATATCTACTACACTTTTCAGCAATGAAATTTATATTCTTTGTACTGAGCCAAAAGGTCAGTCTGTGACATTTTGATCCCCTACTGGTCAAATGTCTTTGCATAATAAAAATTCAGAGGTTGGAGGTCAGCAAACTTGAACTTTAGCATGGATACTTAAAGTTACAGTCACAAAAGACGTCAAGCTTCACTGACTGCCCTGTCATCCATTTGCATCTAGTTCAAGGCTGAATTTAAGGAATACATACCCCAGAGATGCAAGTTTGAGAAGAAGATGTGAATAATTTGTGATCCGTAAAGGGTGACACAAAATATGCACTATGAAAAAAAGTAACTTCCCAACAGACATGGGACGATAACTGTTTTCAAGGTATACCGTGGTTTGGAAAAGTCAAGGTTTTAAAACCGGCAACATTTTCTGTAATACCGTTCATAAGGTATGTGTAAGATTTTTTTTATTTACTTTTTTTTTAGGACAACAGTATCTCCAGCAGAAAAAAAAAAATCAAAAGATGCCGTTTTAAATTGTAAAGAAATCTGTGCTTTTAAAACAAATGAAGACAACAGAAGTCAATGATTCATTTTCATTGTTTAGTCTGACATGTTTACTGCTCCAAAATACTATAAATCTTTAAAAAAATAGAATATATTGTTTCAAAGGAGAAAAAAGTTTTTGTTTTTTACCCAGACATTTAAAAAGAATGTATTTTAGAGCAGTGAGCACAATACCGTGATACCATGAAACAGTGATGTTTTTATCCAAGGTTATCATACTGTCAGAATCTTATACTTCACAATCGCTTGCTTCTTCTCTCCTGTGTTTGTGTGCTAATGTAAATGCCTTGAATATAACATACAGATTAACCATGGTTAGTGAGCACCTGCACTACAAAAACATTCCCTCAAACCATTGTTTCTAAATCCAGTGCACACTTAATTATTTCCTAATTGTCAAAGCTGTTCTACTTTCTCTCTAAAATTTGCTTCATCCATTTTGCTCTGTGATTAACACGCATCATTGACAAGGTCTCAAAGACTTGTCTCGTTTACATCAACCCAAAGCCAGTTGATGTGATAATGATGATAATGCCATGTTTTCCCCACCTCAGGGAGGGATTGTTGCTACACAATTTTCTGTTAGTCCCACACCTTATTGACAGGACGTGAGAGTCGCTGCCAGCTGTTCATGTACACCTTATCTTCTCACAACAGAGATGCAAGCCAGTCAAAGCACGCCTAATGATTATATGATTAGTGACAGAGGAAAATCAATGACCCCAGAGACGAAATGATCATCCAGTTCCACTTAAAGGGACATCGTACATAATAGGGTAGGCAGGCAGGCAGGACACACACATGTAAACAAACACAATCAATAGTCTTAGCTTAGTTACATTAAGTGTATACCTCAGTCTCTTATGGAATCCAACAATGCTTATATTTTAGAAATTAACCAAGAGACCCTAAAATGAAAAATATGCCATTTATTTACTCATTCTTGACTTGTTTTAAACAAGTTTGAGCTTGTTTATTGTTCAGTTGAAGATATTATATGAAGATATTTTTAAGAATGTTGGAAACCTGTAACCCTTGAAAAACCCTTAGAAAAAAAATACAATGGATGTCAATAGTTACAGGTTTTCAAAATTCTACAATATATCTTTTGTGTTTCATCAGAACAAAAAAAACTCAAATGGTTTTGAACAAGTCAGGGGGACTAAATAGTTGCAAAATGTTCATTTTTGGGGTGAACTATCCCTTTAAAGTAAACTGTTCGGTTTCACTTAAATTTAGAGGACGAAAATAATTAGGTACAACATGTAATTAACCAGCACAAAATGGCACTAGACATGGAAAAATTGAATAAATGTAGCAGTACTCACAGTAGGTCTTTCTGCACAAATCTTCCACTACCTCAGGCTTTAGTTTGCTGTTGGATTTGCCCATCTCTCCAGCTGGCCACAACGCTTTATCCCACTCCCTAAATCACTCCCCCAATTCCACCTTCCACTCACATTTAAAGAGAGAAAGAAGGAGAGAGAGAGCGAGAAGGAAAGGGAAAAGGGGAAAAGCACGCGAGAGGCACAAGTCCCTTAGAATGGTGCCTTTCCTCCAGACCGCAGCAGAGTTTAAAAAAAGAAGAGGAAGGACAAGTAATGGAGAGGAGCAAATTACACAGAAGCAATGTGATTACAGCATGCAGAGCCCAGAGTTATCTCTCCTCACTCGGAGGGAATGAAAGAGAGAGAGGAGCAGAGAGGGCTTTAATCTGTTCACCGGTGTCCCTCCTCCTTTTCCTCCACCTCCTCCTCCAGCGTCTGCGGTTCCTCAGCGGCTTAGGGCAGAGCTCGAGTCCAGCAGAAGCACTCTGTAGTTGGGAGCTTGCAACTGTTTGCCTCGGTGCACAAGAAGAGGGAACGATTCACTGAATGACTGACTCTCTCAGACATGACTCTCTCACACCCTCTTCCTCCCTCTCCCTCTCTCTCTCTTTGTGCGTGTGCGCGCGGGAGTGTTGTCACCGCGATGTGTGTTGATGCTGTTGTCCTTGACAACAGAAGCCACTCCCTCAGCGCTTCGCTCCCATGTTCGCTCCTCAGACAAGACTTTAACTTGATTATATCAAATGTGACATTTTAATTTAACTAATTAAAAACATCATATTTTACTATTATACTATATTTACATTTAGTAGCTGGTTAAATAAATGGTTAAAGCGACTTGTGAGATTCATTTAGTTCAAATGTATGAGTCTGACAATAGGCTAATTGTGATGATAAATATATAAAGCTGATTATTGATGATTTTAAAGAAACTGGTTATTAGTAGTAAAACAGAAAAAAGATTCACTGGATTTACATTTTTAAGGCAAGTGGTTGCAAAGTTATTTGGGTTGAATTTAAACCAACAAATTAGGAACATTACTAAATTGAATTGATTTGTTTAAATTCAGTTTAAATTGTTTGCAACAATTTAGCAAAAAACATTTTGTTTCAGTGTATTACTTGTTTAAGTCTAGCACTATATTACATAAGTCCTATTAAACCTAAAACGTACTCTTTTATGTTTAATTTATGTTTCAATAAGCTAAACGTTTTTGTAAATATATGTAAATTGTGTTTGTTTGAAATAATAAATGAGTGACCATTTGTTTCTAATAAGACAACATAAAATAAGTTATTTGTAATGTTATTTGTAATACACAAATATCAATTTCAAATTATGTATAACATAAAACCACTAAGGATTTAATATCAATATAATATTGATGTACATTCATAAGAATAATCCTAAAATAGGATTATAGTTGAGATTATAGTCCAGCTGTACAGAGTAAAGGCTCACGCACTGTCATATTCTGATGAAGCCCTGGCTGTAATCTGCTGGCCCAGTTTAAGTCCAGGCCAATTCACCCCTCAGGGGAAGTTTAGTTTGTGCAGTGCAGTTCAGACATCAGAAAGAGTGGAAGGCAAATGTCATTTTTGGGGGCTAAACGAAGAAGACCGAGACAAAAGGTGATGCTGAGTCAGCTTCATGCTGCTCCGTAAACAGCCAGAGGCCTTTGCCAACAGCATCACCTGCTGAACACTTTCAGAAGCATAGACATTAACACCATTAAGCCATCTTGTAGATTTTAAGAGAAGCACATGGACAATTACATTACTTTGCCCCCCTCCCCCCTCCTCTTGGATATCCAGAATTTTATTTTAATAAGGAATGGATTTCTTTAACTTTAACAATATTTCTCAACACAAATGAGATAAAATTCTTCTACGTTCGGTAAGGCATTAATTTTTATTCCACACGTTGTATATCCTACAGGTCATTGTTAATTAAGTAG
Organism: Danio aesculapii; assembly: GCF_903798145.1. Taxonomy (NCBI): domain Eukaryota; kingdom Metazoa; phylum Chordata; class Actinopteri; order Cypriniformes; family Danionidae; genus Danio; species Danio aesculapii. The sequence continues at coordinate 33,751,268 of NC_079439.1, forward strand.
TAATAAGTAGAAAAATTAAGTATTGAAATCAGAAAAAATAAACTGTGAAATGATAACTAGAAAAAGTTGTGATTAAAAAAATGTAGTTATGGGAAAGATTAAAAAAAAAGAAAAAAGAAGTTGATTAGTGGGTCTTTCTCATTCATTCTAATTCATTTAGAAACAAAGCAAATGACTCTCAATATGAATGGGCAATTGAATCATTCATACAAATTAAATTTGATTAATCACTGACATGAATACTTCTTTTCAGACTTTGTTTCAAACAATATTGGATGGCGGAACAAAGCAAAGGCACAACATTTTGTTTTAAATAAGTCTCCTAATTTTTTTTTTTTTGGCTAATAGTTCTATAAAATCAATTCATGTTTTAACACAGCACTGACGAAACCACACTCTTGATAGTGTGATACCAGATTATTTAACTATATCTCAGTTTAACATAATTACAATATAAAGCCTTTTATTAAAATAAAAAAAAATGCCTTTATCTTCTGTTGGCATTAGTGACTAATGTGTGAAAAAAAGCTGATTCTGATTCTAGCTATTTAGGACATTTCAGAAATGTACCACATTTTAGGGAAAATATCCCATACCTTATACTGATACTTCATAACTGTCAGGGCATCCAAAACATTATCACCTGCTCTAATAGGTGCCATAAGGCAATAATACTGCTGACCCTATTCGTTGAGGTTTTTCAGTTGCATTCATTTTTATTTTAATATATATTTTTTTTCAATTATATAATTAAAAATAAAGAGTCAAGCCTGAAATTATTCACACTCCTGGCGAATTCTTACCTAAATTTATATAAATGCTGCCTCTTGTACATCGTCTTATTATCTTTTGGTTGAAGCCTGTGTCATTTCTGGTAAAAAAAAAAAATAATAATAATAATAAATTAAATCACATTTAGAGTTCCCACTTAGCTGAAAAATGATAATAAAGCTTGTTTGGCATGCTGTCCCGGGAGAGAGCCCTGAGCTTATGAGATCCTCGAGCCCTGGGCTCCCTCCTGTTAGCAGGGCAAGAGGGGAGTTTGAGCTGAGGTAGATCTTGATGAACTCCACCGACTTATTTCTGGTTAATGACAGATATAGGGATGGCTAAGGAGAGATATATGTCTTGCTAAGAGCTTGGCTATGATGGCATATGGTATGTTCAATTTATTTAGGTTGTGTGTTTTTTGGACTGTGAGAGTAAACCGGAGAACACAGGGGAAACCCACGTGAGCACAGGGAAAACAAGCAAACTCTGCACAGAAATGTCAACTGGTTCAGGGACTTTAACCAGAAACATTCTAGCTGTGAGGCAACAGTGCTAATCACTGGGCCACCATGTCACCCATCTAAAAAGAGGGGGAGTAGAAGTGGGTGGGGGCGATTCTTTAAGACAAAGATGCTGAGGTAAGAAACCCGGGTTATTTATAGTGAGTTAGGAGTCATCTGATTAATGAATCAATCATAAGCTAATGCAGGACCAGCCGTAGACAATCATAAGCACGTGCTTCTCTCAAAATTAGTTTATAAATAAAATTCACAACAAAACTTGCTGGTTGAATAAAAGCAACTTTAAGTCAGAATTTTCCAGGCGTATGAATAATTTCAGGTTTGACTATATATATGGAACGTTCTACTAGAAACGTACATTTTCATTTATAAAAAATGTGACAGGGCCTGACTTAACTCTTTAAGTCGCAACATAAACAGCTGATTGACCTTTTATCTATAGATTATCATTATTATTTTAATTGCTTATTACTAGTTATCAGAGTTGTGTCAGTATATTATTCAATCAAGATGTGTACCAAAAAAATTATTTTCAAGGAGTGTACCTTAAAGGGTTAAGCTTGTCGCCCTCAATATATCATACAAAAACAAGCATAAAATCATACAATTCAATGACCGAACACATCTTTGATCAATGTCAGCTTCTCCATCAAATGATGTCACTTCCTTCGAGTCATAGCCTTAAAGCTTTATTGCACACGTTAAGTTAAATATAATGCAAATGTGACAGGACTGACAGAAACATGGGGACAATATTATATATTTGTAGTATTTATTTGTAGAATTTACTTATAATTTCGTGTTTTTAATCAATTGATGTGAACGAAAACAGCTTAAACTTGCTATTTCTGAAGTATGTTTTTTTCTAAAACCGTTTTTAGCATTACAAAACTATTAAAGCTGTAGGATCATTTAGGGTCAATGAAAGGGTTTGTACGTTTGTAAAGTGTTTTTAATAAAGAACAGAAATCTGAGAACCAAATGAACTTTACAGAACAACTCACAGAAATCCACCAGCAGTCCATTTTAGACATTTTGTGGGATGAAATACTTTTTATTCACTGTATTTATGTTTTTATTTCAGGGACAGATAATGTACGTTTCTATGTCGCATATATAATATTGATGGCTTTATGATATACGAGACGTTTCTGCAGTTTTTAGGAGCTTTTCATATTTCATTAAAGTTTTGTATTTATATATTTAGGCATTCTAAACGATTACTGAGGGAAATAATTCACAGCATCCCATACAAACATTTTGAAAGTAATTAGTATTTTGTTTAGTGGATTTCAGTAAATGCAGTATTACTTAAAAAAAAGCAGGACTATTCTAAGAGGAAGAAAAAAAAACAATAGAGACAAAAATCACCTGCAAGGTAGAAGAGCCCTATAAATAGCATCCAAGCAAAAGGAGGAGAAAGGGAATCAATTAAGTGATTGACTTGCACAGCAGGAGAACAAGCTGGCAAGTAGCCAAGAGTTGAAAGACACTTTTGAATATTTCGCGAACGTCAGAAAAGAGGGTGACATATTGTTCTAAGCATTTGGCTTGGCAAGCACCACTTTCTAAAATGATGAATGCTATATTTAGCAACAGTTATACAAGCTACCAACTGTAGTATCTCAAAAGAGGCTTTTATGATAGATCCCTTCCTTTCAGCTAAAGGTTACAGGAACCCTTTTCTAGTCAAGTTTCCCTGGCTGAGAACACAATGGCTCAGTCTGCCCCTTTGAAAATGTTTCTCTCTCAGAAAATGAGAGAGCCACCAGACCAAATGCACTAACTGAGCCAAGCCACAGATTTTACTGAGAGGATGGGCATCACAAACAACTATGAAGGAAAGCATGTGGCAGATGTTTTGAAGATAATGGAAATTGCTATATATATGGAGTCCAAAACGGCAATTAAATGTTCCATTTTAATATTTAAAAGAACTAGATGCTTGTGACGAGAGATCATGTAACTAGGGGGCATTTTCGGTTTAGTGCATCACCATTTTTCCTACTTTAATCATTTTTTCAAAAGTGAAAAACTAAATTATAATAAATTCAATTCATGTTTATTTATATAACACTTTTCACAATGTAGATTGTGTCAAAGCAGCTTAACAGTTCTAGTAAAGTCCAGATTTTAGAGTTGAAGTTCAGTTTAGTTTAGTTCAGTGTGGTTTAAATTTCACTGCTGAAAGTCCAAACACTGAAGAGCAAATCCACCGAGGCACAGCTCCACAAGTCCCAATCCAAGCAATCCAGTGGTGACAGTGGCGAGGAAAAAAAGCTTCACCAATTGACGAAGTGAAGAGAAAAACTTTAAGAGAGACTAGGCTCTGTTGGGCACGACCATTATTCTTTAGTCCAAACTTCTTGTGTGGAGCTGCAGTCTAGGCACCAGAGGCTGGAGAAGCTGGAAGTCCATCATGGAGAAGCTGCAGGTGTGAGTAGGGCACGACGGGAGGTCAGGCTGGCCCATAGGATCAATGCAGGGACTCGTTTGTCACTGTGGTCTTTCAGAAATCAGTCTCATGCACTTCATTCCTCCATGAGGACCACAGCATCAGTTCGGGATACGGCCTGGTGCAGGATTATACCTTGGGATCATCTCGTCACAGGTCTTGGATCACATCAATGGTTCTGCATAGTCTCTAGGGACCTCAGGATGAGTATGCCCAGGTGGAATTAGAGAATACAGAAAATAATTAGCGTAGCTGCTGTTTAAACGAGATGCAAAAATGAAGTGTTATAAAGGAAAACAGCAGTTATATAAACAAACAGAAACAAACATGTAAAGCATTTGAGAGTTTCTAACACAATGTCTGGTGTATTAAGGAGGAGTGTGTCCTGCAGGTGGTTGTCAAGCCAGCTCATCTGTGTGGACCACATTCATGCATTATACCGTTATGTGATGCATTGTGTGTATGCTTTACTAAAAAGATAGGTCTTTAATCTAGTTTTGAACTGAGAGAGTGTGTCTGAGTCTCTGATATTATAAGGAAGTCCATTCCAGAGTTTAGGAGCCATAAATGAGAAGGCTCGACCTCCTTTACTCGACTTTGCTATTCTAGGTACTACCAGAAGTTTTGAGATCTGAAATATACACTGTAAACAAATGTTTTATGTTACTACGTTAATCAGATTTCGACTAAATTTATAAACACGTTTACTCAAAGTGTATGAATTTTTGGAGAAAAAATTCCCTCAAGTGGTTTTAAACGTTTAGATTCATTCTGTTCAACACAAAAGAAGATATTTTTGAAGAAAGCTGGAAACCTGTAACCATTGACTTCCATAAAGGACAAAAAAATATACCATGATCATGGGTACAGGTTTTCCAGCTTTCTTCAAAATATATTATTTTGTGTTCAACAGAAGAATAAAGCAAACATGTTCAAAACAAGTAAAGTAAGTTGACAGAAATGATAGAACTGTCCCTTTGCTATAAAAAAAAGGAACAATATTTGTTGTCAGTTTGATTGAAGTAAGTTGAGATTACTAGATACGTTCCTTTGATTCAATTTAAAAACATTTTTTACAGTGCATAAACTCTAAACCAGAGTTGCCCAAAGTAGGGCCCACGGGCCAAAGTTGGCCCATGCTATCCTTCCATTTGGCCCACTGTCCCATCTGTGAAGAGAGGGAGAATGATGGAGAGGTGGTTAGGGTGAATTTCTTGGGCAGAGATTGTCATTTCCAATTTAATGTAACCTTTTGTTTGTTCTGTAATCTGCTTTTGTAATTTGTTTCATATCTGATTTTTAAAATGTAAATACAGTCACTCGATGGATAGTGGACAATGCACAAGACATCAGAGCAAATCAAAGCAAAGGCATGTGCATGTGCTTAGTGTATTCAGTGTTATTAATGGGATTGTTGATGTTTGTACTGTAATAAATTTATTATAATTGTTTTTTTTTTAATACACTGCATTAGTTAATACAATTTTATAGTGTTTTCTAGTTATTTTTAAACATTAGGAAGTAAATTAGGAAAATACTCATGAAAGCTTTGATGTAATACAGTTTGGTATATTTACTTTCGGCCCATAGAGCTCAGTCAAGTTTGGTTTTTGGCCCTTTATAAGAAAAGGTTTGGGCACCCCTACCCTAAACACTAAATCTGAGACATTATTTTTATTGAAAATTCTAATGTAAAGTACAAACTGGATTTTAAACAGCTATTTTCGTGCCTCTGTTACTGCACAGACAGCTTTAGCAAGACAACTAATCTTTAACCCCATTCACCCCGAACAGACTACTGTCAACCTGAGTCATCTGCTATCTAATCCTGCTTTTAGCCACTCTCTTTTACACCATGTGTGACTATCACTGCCATAAGCTGGCTAAACCTTGACCTGGTAAACACTGCACAGTTAAGCTTTTTAAGATGATAAACAGACTTTCGAATTGAGTAGTAAGTAAAACTGACCTTAAAATAATTGAGATTTTCATGACAGACACCAGGGAGATGAAGAGTTTCTCAGAAATATGAGCTCAAATGTAAAAACAGATATATATATATACGCACATTAAAGTAAAGGATAATTTAAAAATCTCAGTTTGTCTAGATTATGAATTTTTTTTCCCACATTTCAAATACAATTGCTGTCATGTTGAGCAGTGTTTCTCAACCACGTTCCTGGAGGACCACCAGGTCTGCACATTTTCCTCGTCTCCTTAACCAAACAAAATTAATTCATCAGATCATTAAATTAATTCATCAGATCATTAGCAGAGACTGAAAGACCTGTAATGGGTGTGACAGACAAAGGAGACATCCAAAACATGCAGTGCTGGTGGTCCTCCAGGAACGTGGTTGAGAAACACTGATGTAGAGCATGTTTGAAAATGGTCAGAATAACAAATGTTTTTAGTTGTTGTTATTGACAATCTGGATTATTCCAAAAGCAACTTTTAAATATTGGTATTGGTCTAAAATGCAACATGTCTAAAATATTGCATCTTTTTGTTATTTTAGAAAAAAATTAGATTCTCATTTTAAAATTTCTATGCCAAAAAATATTTTTTTAAAAATGTTTACAATTATGTAATGTCGCTACGACAATAATGTTTCAGAACTTTTAACACATACAGATTTTTCAGAAATATTACTCATGAAATTGACATGAACAGATCACATGTAAACAGGTTCTTTTTAAAAATACCAGAAATTGCATTTTTCAGGAATAAGAATTTACAACATTTACCCCTTTCGCACAGTGATACCAGTAAATTACTGGAGTAAATAAAAAAAACGCACTGTTCACCCACAGCCAAATTACAGCAGTTTACTGGTAATGTTACAACTTTACTTACGCCCGATTCACACAGGGCTTCAGTGTCAACGTTTGACTGAGGGCGTGTCTGAAATTGGTGCTGATGCGATCATCATAGCAGCATCAGGCAATGAAATTAGAGAGCAATCGGCTACTGTCTGAGCTGGTGTATTTGCATACAGAGATCTGATTGGCTGATGCTTCCGTCGGCGCTTGAAAAGTTGAGAAAGTCCCAACTTCTGCAGTGAGCAACGCCACTGAAGCGGCGCCGATGGATCCACAATGCAGTTCGGCAACGCCTGACGTCACCCATTTAAAGTGAATGGGAAGCGCTGAAACTGATGCCCCTTGTTAATGGCAATAAAATCGTTAAAATCGGTATTGTCAATAATGATAAAAAAAGTTTGGAATGATGTTTCGATATGAAGGCAATAGTTTTATTAATTTGTGGCTGCTGAGTGCACACTTTGGAAGGAATGCCAATAAGCTTGGTGTTTGTCATTTCCAGGTACACCCAGTTGAAAAACATCTTAACTTTTCAGAATACTGCGAGCGCACCGCGATTTATACAAGTAGAACTAACAATCTGCTTCACAATTTGTATGGATATACACATTTCAGTATTAACGGCAGATTAATTACCTCAGACAAACACAGCGCATCCAAACACTGCAGTGCTTTTTACTTTTCTCTATAAACTTGCATCGGAGCTGCAGCAATGGTTTGTCTGTTTGTCATCCTCTGAGAAAACGGTTGATGGTCGCCTAGTTACAAGAGACGCCATAGAAAACGGTAAAGGAAATCACAAGCTCATGATTGTCACTTCAGGTCAGAATAACAACACATGCGAAAATGAGTGCTGTATTGCAGCAGTGAGGTGATTGTAAATAACGAAGGATGTTGCCAGAATGGCTTTTTGGTTTCTTTTCTTGTGCATCCCAGCTAGTAGCACCCCATCTGAAAGACTTTTTAGCATAGGGGGTAATATAGTCATTCAACTTAACAATTTGTAATGTTGTATTTGAATAAAGATGGTTAGTTCCGTACTTAAAAGCTCAGATCTGATTATCATAATATGTTTTGTTCACAGAGGTTTACGGTCTCAAGTTTAAGAGTTTCATTAACACTTTTATTATAAAGAGATCAGATATTTTGTTTAAATATTTTTGTTTTTGACTATTAAAACTATTTGACTTTGTAATGTTGGTAAATTAAAATAAAAATTGTTAAAAATATTCAATAATTCTTGATCCTGAATGACATGGAACATGATATCATGATAATTTTTTTGCAATATCACCCAGCTCTATCTTCACAGCAATTTTCCAGAAAAGTCTGTATCCCAGTGTCTGAAAAATGGCCATTACTAGTCAATTAAAACCAGTGAACTAAAGTAGTAAAGCTAAAAAGATGGAATTCTGCTTTGTGTGAACTGCACATTTACCAGTAAAGCCGTTCTGATATTTTACTGCCGTTTACTAGTACTACTGTGCGAATGGGGCTATATGTAACAGCAACCATAAAATGGGGATTTTCCAATTTTAATTTAGAGTTATTAAAATTTCCAACATTTTTTGTCCATGTTCTTATATTATATAGGATTTCTACTGTACAGGGGGATTCAAAAAAATACCACAACTTTGAAAATCTGTATTTAATCAAAGAAACATGATGGAACCTTGGGTAATTACTAAATGTGAAGAGTACTTAAAGTTTTTTTCAGAAGAAAACAAGGTCATAGATGTTCAATATGACCCCCTCCAGACACTCGAGTGACATCAACCTGAAAGTTGTGGTATTCTTATTGAATCACCCTGTATTCTATTTACTTTGATAAATATTCCAATGAGGGGGAGTTTTGAAATAATATAAAAATGCAGGGGCTGGAGAACAAAAACTTCAAGTAATTATTATTGATTCCTAAGAAGAAAGCTGCAAATCCAATGAATGTCGGCATTTCGTGCTTTGCAGCGTCTAAACTGCATGACTGAAGTTAGTGTCTGTCCCCATTATCATTATTAAATTGTAATCTAAAAGAAATCTATTTTTGCTTTTAAATCAGACGGGTTTAACATTATTAGCATTTGCAGCTTTCCCATTCTGAGCAGCCACAGCTCTTCATTAGTTCCTCTCTGACATTCTGTCAACATCAGATGATCTTAATGGCACTTGAGCAGAAGTGAGCACAGCACTCCAGACTTGTGAATTAATTATAAGCGAGTCGTTTGCTTCAGTGCTGCTGTCCAATGTTTACTCTGTCCAAGCTTGAGAAGAGATACTGCTTTAGGATTCAAGTCTTTGCTATGATCGTTTCTGCAAGATATTAAGAGCTGCAGGAAGTTTTGTCCTTCTGTTATACAAGGACTTACTCTATAGTCTGAATTATATGTTAGAATATTAACACTATCGTTAAAGTACCAAATCTCGCTAATAACTGGCTGCTTATTACCTGACTATTATTAGGATAGTGGCTTATTTATTTTCAAATTAAATTCAAGTTTATTTGTATGGTGCTTTTCACAATATCTATCATTCAAGCAGCTTTACAAAAGGCGCATGGCTCAGTGGTTAGCACTGTCACCTCACAGCAAGAAGGTTGCTGGTTCGAGCCCTGGCTGGGTAAGTTGGCATTTCTCAGTGGAGTTTGCATGTTCTCCCCTTGTTCGTGTGGGTTTCCTCCTGGTGCTCTGGTTCTCCCCACAGTCCAAAGACATGCTCTATAGGTGAGTGTGTATGGGTGTTTGTGTGGGAATGAGTGTGTGTATTGGTGTTTCCCAGTACTGAGTTGCGGCTGGAAGAGCATTCACTATGTAAAACATATGCCGGTTCATTCCGCTGTGGTGACCCCTGAATAAAGGGACTAAGCCGAAGGAAAATGAATGAATATTTGTATTTATAAAGTGCATATTCTGCATGATCTTATTCTATATTCCTAATCCCTCCCCATACCTAAAGCCAAATACTAGCTTAATTATTAAAGCAGCAAATTAGAAGTATATTGAGCTAAAAGTCTTACGCCCCATTCACATGGGGCGTCAGCTTCAACGCTTCACATTCACTTTGAATGTGTGACGTCAAGTGTTGCCGAACTACATTGTGGATCCATCGCCGCCGCTTTAGAGGCGTTGCTTGCTGCAGAAGTTGAGGCTTGCTCAACTTTAAGCGCCGACGGAAGCGTCAGCCAATCAGATCGCTGTATGCAAATACACCAGCTCAGACAGTAGCCTATTGCTGACAAATTTCATAGGCTGACACTGCTATGACGTGTGCATAGGGCGTTAGTTAATGATCTGTTAATAGAGAATTGTACCTTAAGCTAGTGTTAAATAGTGTCCCTTAAATAGACTGTAAAAACATTTATTCTTGCAAACAAAGTCAGTTAACGACCAACTAAATTAATTGCTTATTAAGGCTGATTTATACCACTACATCGAGTGATCTCATGCCTTGTGCTTAGTCATGCATTTATACTTCTGCATGCTGTTTGTTTGTGCTCTGCAATCACAAGGTGAACACAATACTAAAGATTTTATCTAGAGCTCCTTTACGGGACTCAAAACTTGTAAACGCTCTCTCCATTGGGCTCGCGGCTTTCAGCACCGCCCACATTCATCACTTCTACCAAGCTGACCAATCACAGAGCTTGTGCTATTATTAAGATTATTAAGACTACGTCGAGTGATGGAGCATACGCATGAGCTTGATGCAGAAGTATAAATCAACCAATAGCATGACTAGCACATAAGAGTTTATTAGGACTTAATGCCTTATTCTGGTTACTCACATTTAGATGCTTAATTCCTACACCCCTAACTGAAGTTAATAACTATCATTCTTAACTATGTAAGACAAAATATGAGGACGTCTTGAAGAAAAAATAAGTTTTATTCCAGAGTAGTAGTAGCAAAGTACACGGCAGTACCATGGGTTCACCAGAGTCAGTATGAACCCTGAATATTCTTAAACTCAATGCTTTTACACTGTTTTAGATGTTGCCTCTAGACCTGCCTTTAGATGTTAATTAAGTTGCTCCTTGGCTGTTGACGCAACTGTTCTCTCTGTCCTTAGTTTGGAATAGTTTCCACACTATTGATGAGATGGTTCTCTGTGCACCACACCATTCTCAATTTTACAATTGTTACCATGCGGTCAAGATGTAACATTCTTACCATTTTGGTCAAACAATGCAGAGACAACAAATTGTTGAGTTGTCTTCTCTATCATAATTCAGCCCTTTTGGGAAATGAGCATCAACACCAATTAGAGTGGAAGTTTGGGTCAAGGCAGACTAATTCTTACAACTATTACAATGAGCAGCAAATTAGAAGTAGTTAATTCAATTAATTTCATCTTTATTTCTATATCGCTTTTACAATGTAGATTGTGTCAAAGCAGCTTAACAGAAGTTCTAGTAAATTGAAACGGTCTCAATCCAGTTTTCAGAGTTGAAGTTCTGTTTAGTTTAGTGTGGTTTAAATTTAACTGCTGAAAGTCCAAATCCATTGATGTACAGCTCAAGTCCCAAAACCAAGCAAGCCAGCATTGACGAGAAAAAAAAACTTCATCAATTGACGAAAGTGAAGAAAAAAAAACCTTGAGAGAAACCAGGCTCAGCTGGGCACGACCATTTCTCCTCGGGCCAAACTTCTTGTGCAGATCTGCAGTCTAGGAGCTGGAGAACGCTGGACGTCTATCATGGAAAAGCTGCAGGTATGAGTAAGTCACCAGCGGGTGATCAAGCTGGCCAATGGGATCAATGCAGAGACTCATCTGTCACTGCATCTTTCAGGAATCAGTCTCATGCTCTCCAATCCTCTATGGTCACCACAGCATCTGCTCCGGATACGGCCTGGTCCAGGATTATAGAAAGCTCATGATAAGGAGAAACAGACTAACAGATGTGTAGATGCTGTTCAAATGACGCCTTTTGGGAAGTGTTCCCGGCTCTCGTTTGCCTAATTAATTCAGCCTAACAATCCTTTAGAGGATTTGGATTTCCAAAGCATTTGTGTTTTATGTGTATGCTAATGAAAAGAGATGTGTCTTTAGTGTGTCTGCCTCCTGAACTGGGCTAGGAAGGCTGAGTTTAGGTACCAGATATGAGAAAGATCTACCACCTACAGTCGATTTTGATATTCTGGGAATAATTAATTGTCCAAATTAATTGAGCGTAGTGGACATGAGGGGCTGTAATTGTCACTGGACACAAGAGGTGAATTTCAAAACAAGGATTTAATAAACAAAGGCAATAAAGGAAGCTTAACTGAGTTTGTAGAGAGTTTGTTGTAAACAAGGAAGTTCGTTGCAGACACACAACATATGTTGAGGGAATCTAGGGAGATGAGGAACACTATACACACCAGGATGTTGGAACAGGAAAACGCTAAGGAAATCAAGGAGACGCTGGAGTAAAAGAAATGCTGGAGAGGGATTGGGTGAAACTCAGGACGTGATTTTCAGGACCGGCAAAGGTAGAGTGAGAGGAGGTTCCTTATATACTGTATGTGTGTGTGTGTGCGCAGGTGATGATGATTAGTAATCAGGTCATGAGGAATGATGTGGAGGTTCAGGGTTGAATGACTACTGCTGAAGGTGATTGTGAGAGGGGAGAGCCAGGACGGACTGTGACAGTAATACACCAGGAGCTCACTCAAACACTGGGGAGCTAAGATTTTTAGGGCTTTGTAGGTAGTCAATAAAATGTTTACATTTATACGATATTTAATAGGGAGCCAATGCAATGATGAAAGAACTGGAGTAATATGATCATATTTCTTTGTTCTAGAAAGCACTCTAGCAGTAGTTAATAGAACAACTGGGCCTCAAACTAAAGTGTGAATTATTAAAAACATAGGTATGAACTGCTGTGTTAATTTTTTCTAATAACTAAAAATGATAATATTAATAACTAATTAATTTAGTTAAGAATTTTAATAACTCATTTCTAATAACTCATTTCTTTTATCTTTGCCATGATGACAATCCACAATATTTTACTAGATATTTACCATTTAACACTAGTTTGTTCTGTAGACAATCGAAAAAATATTGCTTAAAAAGGTTAATAATATTGACCCTAATTTTTTTTTTTTTTTTTTTTTTTATTAAGAACTGCTTTTAAATAACAAATAAGACTTCCTCCAGAAAAAAAAATATTATAGGAAATACTGCGAAAAAGTCTTGCTCTGCTAAATATCACTTGAGAAATATTTGAAAAAAAATAAATTTTGTAAAGCAGGGCGAATAATTTTGTCCTCAACTGTACATACATTTAAAATAATAAAAGACAAATGCTAATTAAACCATTGCACAATTTAATACTGAAACACATTTTCATAAAGCTTGCTCAAAGATATCCGAAAATAAGCAGAATATTAAACATCAAAATAAAATCCTTCATTGCGTTAGCGACGATCATAAATAACAAGATCCCTGAAATCATTTAAATCCATGTTTGATACAACTGAAACGCATGATTCTGGACACCCTGGATCCATTTTATGAAAGTCCATCGTCATCCATACTAATAACCCACAAATACTGAGAAAATACAAAGCAGCTGTCATCAAATCCTGACTAAGCTTTAGAACTGTACATGTTATTCTTTGTAACATTAATCTGGGTTATGTTTGTTTTAAGGGCTTGCATATTTACACGGAAATGATTTGTTCGGAGAACTCGGAGCAGGAAATCATCATTTAAATAACAGCTGAAAGAGACGTCACAGGCACAGCAGTTTTATACACATCCTATAGTGACCTCGCATAGGCTTTCTCTTGACGGGAGTTGTGCACCTGTTAAAGTGCCACAGCGTGTCTAAAATCAAGCAATGTGTAAAAAGATTATAAATAAATTTTAAAATGCAACTAAAACACGCACTCACACAAGCACGCTCACACAGGCTCTCACACACACACACACCAAGGTAACATGAAAAAGCACTGCACCAAGCATTTCAGTTAAAACTACAGTGGCAAATGGAATCATGGAGTGACGTTAGGTGAAATCTCCACACCTTCTGTGCAACATTTACAGAGACAAACGCATACATGTGGATATGGAACGTGGTGTGTTTACATGTGATCATGAGAGAAGGTCCACTGGAAATTCTGGGAAAGCCGTCGAGCTCCTCTTGAAGAATTTCCCACATGTCAGTAGCTGGCCACAAAGTCCAGAGGCACACAGAACCAGTGGAGATGTTCATCTCCCATCATGCCATGCTCTCCCTCTCTTCTGATGGTCCGTTTGACACTTTCTTCACTTTCTTAACACCCTCTCCTATGGCTGTTGAGGTCGTTACCCTAAAAATGAAAGAGACAAGCAACATTAATAATGCAAGAAAACACAGACGTGCTTGAGTGTTTGGCGATACTGTACTGATTCTCAAAAAAACAGGGTGGAGATATTTATTTATTTCTTTGTTTGTTAACATGCAAGATTAGTGACAAACTGCTTGTGTTGAGCTTGTGGATATCAGGGCTCAACAACAAAAACTACCCAATTACAGAACTGAAATGTAAAATGTAAAATGGCCAAATACACAATTCCCTGACTTCAGCTGACAGAAGGGTGTTTTAAGGGTTTAAGGGTTTTGAAGTGTGTCCATTTGCAAGCTTTATTTTGCTGTTTACACATTTTTAGTATAAAACTATAACGCCAACTAACAAAACTGTCACATTAATTAATTAATTCACATGTAAAATCGTTTACCGCGTGTTTTCAAATCACATCAGTCATGCCTGAAACACTGCTGGACTGGAAATATGATTTAATTACCTTTATTTAATTTTAAGGGTCTTGTCAATCTATTCAATTTTCAGATTTTTTATTATAATGTGTTAAAAAGTGTCATGTTGGGGGCGTGTCCACAGTTTGCTGATTTAGGGGTGTGTTGCTTCACATGTAGATTAGTTTCGGCTTCCCGCCCAACGTAACAAGGGGACGGAGCCATGAGCTCACCCGCTCTGTGTTTGCAACAGAGTCAGACAGGCAGACTGAGAGGAGGAGCAGGAGTGAGAGGATCAGCAATCAGTAGTACATATATGACTCGGACACAGACCAAGCAGAGAGTACAAAATCATTTGTGTCTTTGTACAGTTTTACAGCCAACTGTGTGCTAGTTTCAAGTACCGAGCTTGTACACAGAAACTAATAACCACGCACACTGAATTAACTTTGACTGAGGCACGGGATGCGTCGCTCGAAGCCGCGACAGGACACACCAGACACTCTGTGGTGCGGCAGAAACACGAAGTGTCCCGAATCGTCGCGCCGTTGTGTGTACCCTGATAGAAACCTATGTTTAGAATTCTAAAACGCATGGCGCTGCGTCAGGTGTAGCAGCACCTAGTTAAGATCACAGGGAGCTTCTGTGATCGCGAGAAATGCAAACGGCTGAAGTATAAGGTAGACTCGATGAGAAGTACACATGTTTGCAAACCTACCTAAAGATACAACCAATAATTCCGATTAGAGCGATAATGTGGAGAATATTGCTCTTGTGTTGAGCCCAATGAGCCTTGCATCTAAAAATAGAGCTAGCGTGTTCCTTTAGTGATATTGCTTCGACTCACGCTGAAAATGGCGGACGTAAATCAACAAACTGAGGATATGATGATGCGCCTGTCAATCAATATTGGTGGGCGGGGGGGGACCGCACTCCAACGTAAAGTTGCGGTCGATCGGAAAACTGCTCCAATTGGTCCACTGTTTTTTATGTTGTTAAATTGAAAAAAAAGCACTGGGTGTGCTTATATCACCCCAATATGACGGTCTATACACCATACATGCACATATGGCTGTCCAAACAGCTTGAAAAGTAGATTTTTTTTACCATAGGTGCCCTTTAACATTAGAACACTGAATTAACCATTAAAATACTATTAATTTACATGTATCTAATAGTTTAAATACATGACATTAGCAGAGGCTAAGAAATTGCCCACCACGGCTTTATCAACATTGTTGAAGTAGTCAGAGCACAGAGTATATGTTTGAGCCCAATGCAGGAGTGCATTAAAGCAATGCAGTAAAACACCAGCATATTGCTCTATTCTTAACCATGACACACACATTCAGTATTAATCCACACAGTGGCAAAAGCTGAACTATTTTGAAATTTGACCGCCGCACATGTGTAGGAACAGCTGACGGTGGCCATAGCAACGACAAACGGCAGTGGATTGCAACCTCATGAACGGGTTTAACTCTGTAAAGAAAGAAGCACACGCAGTGTTTTCAACATGGTTTAGATGCAATATGAAATAAAAAGAGTTAACCAGATACAGTACAAGCCGCGTGGAGCAGTTACAAGTAACAAAACTCAATTAAATACACATTTTGCAAGCTCGCGAAAACGAGTCGGCAACCATTCGAATTGATGGAGAAACTTGTTTCATGAACTGTGTACTGTAAAGTTCTTGTCAAGCTCGGACAAAGTCCCATAAATTAAAGTCTTTTCTGATCCTTCCTTTAACAAACGGCCAACGAATCCCCCGTTGTATGCGTGTAGATTGCTAAAGCACTGGTCAGAAAAATGATGGGAACACAGCACATCTTTGAGTAGGGAAAATAACACAAACTTTCCTTCACACTTCAGTGCACAGCGTCATCGCGACATGATTCAGCCAGGATCTGTGTTTTTGGATCTACAATGTTTTTGGAGGTGGGGCAGAGGGGGTTCAATTTTCCTGGGTCTGCGCGTGCAACAAATGGGCGGGGCTTGAGTTCCGTATCGACGTCACGCTGACACGGCTAAAGATTTGTTACCCTGACGATTCATTTGAACAACTATGAGTCGACTCTTTTATAGATGAATTAATAGTTTTAAACACTGTGCATTTTCAGATTTAGGCCTTAGCTGGATATTTCACTTTACATAGAGCTGTGTTACACACTACATGGAAGGTCATTCTCAAAAACTCATAACAGGGGCTCCTTAATACTTCAATATATTCCCTCTGCCACCATGCTTGCCGTCACCGTGGCGGTAGTAAAAGCACCTGCAGCTTTTGACCGCTGGGTGGCGCTTTAACCATAGACTTCGTCAGCTTCGTCATGCTTTTACATTATACTGTATCTTTTAGAAAAGATGTCTACAATACATGATGAGAAGCATAGCCCTAGGCTGCAAATATAAGAATCAAGTTCTTTAGCCTTTATAGTGCCCTATTTAATCGTGTTGGGGTAAAAACAACATTCGATTTCTAAATCCTTTAGTTTTATTTAGAGTATGAAAAAATCTAAAAAATATGCAAACAAATAAATTAAACACAGATTGTAATGGCATTCATTAAAACAACACAGGACAAGACACGTTTAATGAAAGCTAATCAAATATCTCTCATTCTAATCCAATAAATGTTTTCATGACGGAAAAGAGCTTTGTCTATAACTACACATTCAATTCTATCAGCAGCCACTTATGCTACCTAATATAGACTAAATATAGACTTTAAAAATATGTTTTTAATTATAATTAGCTAGCTAATGTTATAGCTACATTCCACTTTTTGTTATAACTTGTATGATTGTATGACCAGTGAGACTATCTATCTAAGCTTTAAGCTCACCGCAAGATTTCAGGGTGTTTGCTGACGTTAAGCAGAGACGTGCTCTGCTGTATCTAACACTATACAGCTAAGTGCTCTCTCCCATATAAGATATCTCAATAGTAGTTTTTACAAACTTTACATTTAGCATTTCTGTTGTCTACTTTTAACACCCGGTCTATGAAGTGGTCATATTGTAGCCAAAGCTCTTAAAATGTACATTTTCCTGGAAAGTTTGCCTTAGTTAGCAGATTCAGGCTGGTGACTGCATTATGATTGCTAGTTGACAAAGGAATACAATGGCCTTAAAATGTAGCTTAACCATGACAAACAGGAAATACACATGAAACAATGTGACAAAAACATGATAAAATGACTAATTTTATTGATAAATCAAAATACTAATTTAAAATCACAAACAAAAATCATCCATGATATTTCATGATTTAACCAAAAAAAAAGAAAAAAAAAGAGATAAAACTCCTTGACTTTGTCTTGTGTGGACATGAAAGCATCTGAACCTGTTTTTGTAATGCTGTTCTGAAGTTAACCAAAACCAGGTCCTCAAATAATTTCAGACTGTCCCCATTTTCTGAGGAAAGCCCTTCAGCCATCTAGCATAAACTAATGTTAAATTCATAAAAGAGAAGAATCTGTTTAAACACAAAAACAATAACATCTTCCTCTTTCCTTTCTTTCTTTCTCCTAATCTCAGAGAACAACTATGCAACAAATGTTTCAAAACAAATGTAATTAAATTGAGCATTCACATTTTTCCTTTCTGAATCTTCTCCTGCTGCATCGCAAATGTTTGAATCACCTCAACTAGGACCACATTTGCCTTCATTCTTTTTTAATTTTACACAAACAGTGCCTTATTTATATACAAGTATTTACATAAAAATGTGACCATGAGTTCACAGGGTAAGCATTCTGTATTAGAGGCAAACTGGACAGAATGTTCTGAGTGATTCAGAGACTAAGTGAAAGCAACACACACATGCATACATACACACGCTCTTGCTTTCAAACTCTGCCCTTCTGTTCCTAATAATTATTTGAGCACAGATTGGGCTGCATATGGCCACACTATAACCAGCAAAGCATTTACAGCTCAGATGCACCACTCATACAGTATGAGAACCTATTGTTTTTGAATCTACAAAACAATTATTCGTAGGAGGTGCACTTTACTTTGGTTCACACTGTACACAGTATAAATGGAAATAAAGAATATACAAGTGCATTGTATTAAAGACAGTCTTCCTTCCTGCTCATTTGCTAAAGCATGGCACTAATAATGCCAAGGCTGTGGGTTTGAGTCCCAAGGAAAGCAAGGACTGATGAAATATCTACCATGAATGTATATCTTCTATATCTACCTCTATCTATACCCACCTCTAATGTAATCCACTTTGGATAAAAACATTTGACAAATTAGGTGCAAATAGGTTACTGAGTTTTGAGATGCAGGACTACATTTTTTCTGGTATTTATATGCAATTCATAACTACTGCCCCCAAACAGGAACCTAGCAGGCATCAACTTCAAGGTAACTGTGAAGACGTTTACCACATGGCCACAGACAACAGTACCAGTCTAGCATTCCTCTCAGCAAGAGCCTCAGACCACAGAGACAAAGCACTTAAATATGTGTCATGAAGAACCAAAAGTGGGTTTTCAAAGTGGCTTGGTAGAAGAATCTTTTTGATTCCCCAAAGAACCTTTCAGTAAAAGGTAAAAAAATAAATAAATACATTTTACACATGATGTTGAGGCATAACCTTTGTGTAAGGGCATAAAGAAATTTGAAAAAGCTGAATGAAGGTATACTGATATTGTATCTGTATCATGATGCAGCAGACAGGGTATGTTAATGTGTCATGCTGCTCCTAAACACATCAACAATTATAAGATAAACAGAACCTTTTTCCAGTCTGTCGCCTATAAGCACCTCTGCATCATGCCACATCTTTACATTTTCTATTTGACATTGACAGACACTAAAAGGAACAATGTTTAGAACTTTAAAAGACATGGTGTAACACTTCTTGTCCGGTGTGTGACCCCTCCAGGACTTAATAAAATAAAACCGCAAGTATTCGTACAGGTACGGATATATCTGCAGCAGCTCTATAATTCAATCCTCTAGTGTATTTATGTGGATAATTTAGTGGTGTTGGATGTTGTTCCCCTGTCGGAATCCCATTGAATTGAGATGCGTATAAAAAAATGTTGAATTCCAGAACAGAATAATCATCACAGACCAAATATTTGGCTGGATTTAGTTTGAAATGATGTCATTTCAGGTGTTGTTTGAAGTATACAGCAGGGCCTTTAAGAATCTTTATTTTCAAATGTGTGTATAGACTCAATGGTCACTTTACTGAACATGTCTGTTGGGTTTCTGGCTAGCGCAAAAATGTAATAACATCATGCATTTAAATAAACAGACATAGTCAAGACAATCTAACGAAGTTAAATGAAACATCAGAACATGAAAGATAGATCACTTTAGTCAGTTGTTTTGAATCCTGGTGACCACATTGCACATTTAATACTCATTCAGATCACCAGCTCATTAAGCAAGGGCACCTTGAACTCAGATGAGTGTGTTACATACGGGACAGTTACAAAAAGTGCAGATCAGCACCAGAATCAGGATTTAAAACCCACTAATTTAAGTGACTTTTAAAGTGGCAAGGTCGTTGGTGCAGTAAAAAAAGTCCAGTCAAAGGCGATTCATAGAAAGTTGATAGAAAAGCAACAGTATTTTAAATAACCACCTGCTACGACTGAGGACTGCAGAGGAGCTGAATACATCAAATGATGAGCGGATGAGCTCCAGCAGCAGCAGAAGAGCACACATAATGATTATTAGGAAAAAGACGCCTGGTCTGATAAGTATAGATTTGTGCTGCAAAATTCAAGTAGAAGGCTCAGATTTGGATGTAAACAATAAGAAGGGCATTTATCCATCCTGCCTTGTTATAGCAGCCCAGGCTGCTGCTGGTTCAATGGTGTGGGGGAGATTTTCTTGCCACACTTTGGGCCCCTTAGGTAGCCTATGGCGTCTTGATGATGCTCAGTTGTAACCACATACAGTTTTGGCCATGTCTTTCCCTTTTTGCCCACGGTGTATTCATCTTGTTTTGGCTACAACTAGCATAATAATGTGCCATATCACAAAGCTCAAATCACTTCTAAATGATTTCTTGGACACGATCATCAGCTCACTACACTCAAATGGCCTCCACAGTCACCAGATCTCCATCCAATAGAGCACTATTGGGATGTGCTGGAAAGAAAGATCGGCATCATAAACGTGCCACCAACAAATCTGCAGCAACCATGTGATCCTATCACGCCAATGTGGACAGCAAAAACACTGAGGAAAATCTCCAGCACTTTGTTGAACACATGCCACAGAGAATTAAGGGAAAGTGAGTGCAATCTGGTACTAGCAAGCTGTACCAATAAAGTGGCTGGTGACTGCATATTAACCTCTGAGGTCAGGTCAGTGTAATTATTCTTTAAATGAATATGACGCAATTGTTGCTGCTCTCTTATTAAAAGATGCCAGAGCCATACATAATAATAATAATTAAAAATAATAATAATAATAATAATAAAAATAATAATAATAATAATAGTAGTACTAATAAAGAGCTTGGACCTAAACCCCGGATGCTCAAGCAAGCAATTAATGTTCTCTATTTTTTTTGGTAACCATCATCCATCTTTTCGGTGTTCTTTGCGAGACTCAATGAGGGCAGCTGAATCAGGCCGCGCCCCAAGTCACCCCCCAAAAAAGTTTTGGGAAAATAGGCCACAAAAAAAAAAGAAAAAGAAAAAGAAAGAAAGAAAGAATTCACTCTGTCCGTTCAGCTCGAGTAAAGCACAATGTCCTGCACAAGGCAAGTAGGAGAGATAATGTGGGAGGAGGAGAAGAAGAAAAGGGGGAAAGTGCAGGCAAGGAACAAGGACATTTGGAGTCACTGGGCTATTTTGGGAAGTGCTGGGATGTGGGGGGGGATTGGGTGGATAGAGTACATACTGCCTGAGGGGACACTGAATGCGGGGTGAATGGAAGATAGGGACTTGGGGGAAGGAGAGGAGGATGGGGTTGTCAAGAATCAGAACAAGACTTGGACATCAGGGAGTGGAGAGAAACACAATCCACTGAGACCTTAGCGAGAAAAATTGCAAGGATTGTGGAAAAATGACAGCCTGTACAGATGAAAAGATATTCAAGGGAGAGAAAAGATATTAAAACACAAAATATCACTTGACCTGATGAGGCCATTTGAAGAGAGAAATTGCAGAAAATACGCAGAAATTGAGCAGCATGGAAAAGAGAGTATATTTTGGTGTGTGTGCTTGTGTGTGTAAATAAACGGGGCATGACAGGTGCTCTCGGTATGGGTATGTAATGAGGAACAGTTTCCAGGTCTTCCAATCAGAAGGGACCCCTCTGGGCTTCTTCTAGGGCCATGCCAGGTGGCTAGACCATTGTAAGCCTGTCCGTGTGACCAGGTCACAGCTGGTAATGGAGCACAACAGGGTCATGGTATGTAGAAGAGCAAATGCACATACACAAAAGATGCTCAAATTATTATAAAAGATGGAAAATGAGAGGAAGAAGCTTCGTTTTAAAGTGAGAGACGGTCTTATTTCATCTTGAGTGTCGTCATCTGGCATCACCGTCTCTCTGAGGTGTGAGTGAGTCATAACAGGAGAAACCAAATTGCCCTTGATCTTTTGAGATAAAAGATTGAAGTACTTTGAAAACATCTCATGGTGCAGACACACTGGACTCTTTTCATTTCTATTCAAACTTATGCATTGTCACGGCCACTTTATATTTCAATGCCAATGGAAGTGATTTCCTGTGAATGTTTTCTGATTTCCTGGCGGTTTTAATTCATAAATGCTGACCAAAATGTCAACGAAAGCTCATAATACAGCAAGTCAGTGCTCTAATTCAGAAAACTAAAAATATGAAGGAAAACCTGGTTGATTAGATGACTCCTTCCTCTAATATTTGATTATGAATCAATCAACTATTTGATGATTTTTATTGTCACTTAAATAATACAACAGTGTGAATTTGATGAATCAGCATTTTTGTATGAATATTTAGTTTTTTGTTTTTATCAGTAGCTATGTTTCCAAGCAAATATGTGAATTAACTTTATGCGCAAAACTAGATTATTACATAAAAGATGTGCAAATAAAGCAGCGTTTCCATCCAACAAGTCAAAGGAAACAAAATAGTCACTTCCTGATTAACTGGCGCCAAATATCAACAGTAAAAACGGAATTTGCTGCGGTAGGAGAAGATGCGTTAATATTTTCTTCATTTAATAAATGTGCGCCTCGGAACGCAGTCCTGACACGCGCAGCGGCGTTTAAAGGCATGAGACGTGGAGCAGACGCTCTTGATTCTGGAGGTAATTAATAATATAATAACACTAATACTGAAATGGTAAAGGTGTTTCAGAATGACCAAAACAACATTTTAGATGTTTTACAATGCAGTCAGCCGGCTGGTTTGTCCATTCACACACATTTTTATCATCACATGATCTCTTATAACAAAATCATATGACCTTTTAAATGCGCATACTAGAATTTGTTCAGTAAAAGTGTTTCCATCGTAGTTTATGCACATCTTTTCTTATTGAATAAAAAGTTCATCCTACTCAATTATGCGCATATGTTATTTAATGCGCATTTTAAAAAATTATGCGGATCTTGGCGTTTCCATCAACCAATTTTTTATGCGCATATCCAAAATGTGCATAAAAATAGGTAGATGGAAACATAGCTACTGATTTAGTGACATTTTATAGCAGTTACTTGTCGCCACTTACTCTTAAATCAATGTAACTGATATAATCTTCATTTGATCAAGTTACTGTAGACATCAGTGTTTTTATCGGAACTACAAACTTCTGTCCATGTACTAGGAGTTTTATAGTTAAAATGATTGTAAGACAGTTATAAAAACACTATTTGGTTGAAAAGTCTGTTTGTGAAGCTATTTTATAAATATGCAAATTTCACTGTACATTTTATTTGTATTTGCCAAAGGTATTTGTCAATGTAATAAAGTTTTTCATTTTTAAATTATATAATTTAAATGTTAAAAAAGTCATTAAATAACATACAAAATTTTTCAATTCAAGCATGAACAAATATGAATTTGCCTCCCATTTCAAGTATCTCTAGAAAACTGTCAACGGGTGAAAATTGGGTCTAAAAATTACATTAACTATAGGTATACAACTAAAAGAGTAACCGTGCAGTACACCTCAAAAAGACACTACATTAGAACTCCTACTGTTACAATAAACAAAACATGGCCTTTGATTAGGGATGCACCGATATGGATTTTTTTTTGACCGATATTAATAACCGATAACTCTTAAGATTTTGACAGTTCAGAACCACCGTACAAGCGAAAAGCTAGATTGTATGATTTACTTTAGAAAATGCAGCATAAACTCGTTCCATTTGGAGTTTTAGATTCTTCTAAACACATGTAGGTGCTGCTTGTCAATCAGACAAAGCCTCTATGTTCGTTTTTGCTGTCAATTGAAGGAAAAATGATTGATGAAAGGTTTATGATAAACTGCTGTGAGTTTGAAAGTTTAACTGCAGGCGCTGTGTGATGTGTATACACACGAAGCGGAGTCAGATATGTCCTCAGAGTCAGATTTTGATACAACACCTGAGCATGGAGCACAGATGACTTCATGACAAACACAGTGCATAATCTAAAGACACTGTGGCAGAGTGTTCTGCCCTGCTGCTGTAAAGGCTCTGACGGCTCACTAGCCACTATGTGTGTGGTAATAGCCATCACATGCGCTCATTATAATCATTATAAATATGCCGATAAAACTGAATACAATCTTACATCAACGGCACATGGCAAGCAACGCAATAAGAACAAATAATCAGATTAGATTACAAACAATCCAAAGAGTTGTTCAGCACGTGTGCATCGCTGCTATTATGTTTACACATGTAATATTTTTCCTGAGGCGATTTAAACCCAAATACACAATGACAATCTTTCAACCACAACTACAATGATAAGGAACATGGTTTCTTAATGAGTTATTAATGCACAGCAATACAACATAAAGAAAGGACGAACTTTGAAGGAATAAACAATGCGAGGAAAGCTCCGATATATTGCACTGGACAAGTCTGAACAAGTTCGACCCACGCAAGCGCGAGGCAGGCAGTTCTGTACAACCGGCTCAAAGATATCAGCCTAATTTCGATATTGGATCAAAAAAGATAACTTTAAAACAGCAATTATCGGCCGATAACAATATGGTTGCCAATATATCGTGCATCCCTAGCTTTGATTTAAGCAGCTTTGTAAATGAGAATAATTTCTTACACATCGTCCATCTCCATGTCTTCATCCTCCACAGACAACAGCAAGTAAGGGTTGTAGGAGGCTGGCCGGAACTTGTGCCCAGTTAAGAAGAAGAAGGTCAGAGTGGCCAGCTCATTCATCAGCTATCAACACACAATAAAAACACAAAAAAAATCAACACATCAGCACATCAAGTATATGAGGAATAATCTATTTTTATGTTTTAAAAAAAAACTTGCAAAATTGTTTAGCATGTGAAGTTTCACAAACTAATTTCGAGAGGAGCATGTGATATGATTGATCGTGGCTGGTTTCTCATCTGTAATGATTAGTAAGTCAATCAGATGATTCCAAACTCCCAATAAATAGCCCGAACAGCATTACTCCTTTATCTTCGTTTTTAAAGAATCCCACCATCCACCCCATCTCCCCCTTTTACAAAGGGGAACTCTTGAGAACAACCCGATTTTGTACAACCTTACATGCTCATTGACCAGACGGGAGCCCTGGTCTTAAATATCTCCGAGCTCAGGGTTCTCTCCTGGGATAGCATGCTAAACCTGCTATAATTATCAAGCAATATCTATGTGTGAACACATGAAAAGGTCATTTTCCATCAAGAGTCTGAAAACTGTTTTACACAGTTAATAAAAAAGGTTTATCTGTTTTAAAAAATAATCAAAGTTTACACAGATCACAGTTTTGATAATACTTAAAAATAACATGAAAAAACACTTGATGCTCAAAAACACAGGGGACAAACAGTGCAAATGCACACTTTACTAAGTGTGATCAAGGCATTGTCTATGAAGTGAACTACTGGGGAAAAATAAAATAAGATTTGGCCACATTTGGCCTAAAATACAATTTTGGAAAAGTTTGTCCTTCATGGCTAATGAACACTGGCCAATTCAGATGCAGGTGGACTCATAAAAAGAGAACTAAACTGGACATCTGCTGGCAAAAAGCAAATGTCACATTGGTGATGTCTTCAGCCTCTATTTGCTTCATTGTAAAACACTGAACAGTTATGTTACCAATAGACCGTAATGAAGATCTATTTAAAGAGACTGATATTTATGCTTATGTGAACAAGTCTTTTCTGTATTTCACTCACCTGGTAGAGCCACTTCCACTGGAAAGGGACAATGACCTTGATGAGACTGGCAATGATGCGGGTGAAATAAATATAGCATACAATCTGCGACACAGAAAGACAAATTAAGATGGAACAAATAAGAATGACATCATACGCTTGATCAAAAATGAATAATTAAAATAAATCAATCAATAAATAGACAAAACTCACAAAAATTAAGCTTTAAAAGACTATTTAGGTCACTAATTAAATAAAACAACGTAAACGCGATATTTATTATCTGAACTTGCTTCCATAAAAGCACCAAAAAATATATATTACTGAAATTCTTACAAGTACAAATCAATGAATTAAAATGTTTCTACAACAATTAAACAAATAATAAAACTGAACTGATGTCACTACAGTAAAAATAATAACTTCTTAAATCAACAATTTTGACATTTTATCTCGCGTTCATTTCACAGAATTTCTGTTCTGAGAAAAGTCAGAATTGCGAGATATACACATCAGTTATGTGAAATAGTAAAAAATAAAATAAAATCAATACATAAAAAAATAAAAATGAACACGCAAGCTTTTTCATTCAACTCTGAGTTTACAACTCTTCATTTCTCAATTCAGAGTTTATTCATAACCTTTTTCATCAGAATTCTCAATAATTCCCTGCAATTGTGATTTAGTCAGCACTTAAATCCAGATAAAATTAAAAGAAAAAACGGTATTCATAATAATATCTTTAATAATATAATTACATGAATTTAAAGAGAAAGTGTAACCATGAAATTAATAAAACTAATTAAAAAGTCATAGCATTCAGGTCTGTTCAGATCTGAGTGCCAGGGGCGTGTTTAGGTGAATACATACCATCACATAATAGTGCCTAAAAAGTTTCAGTTGAGCCAGATTGATGGCAGCTACAAAAGGAAAGAGAAAGCCAGACATTAAGATTAAAATGGAGTGGGAGAGGGGATGAGCTGTCCTTTTACCTTTCATGCTTCAATTACTGTGCTTCTCGCTCCTGCTGTGAAAATTGTTAAAAATCAGAAAGCAATCAAAGTCTATATCTTTTCACCCTGCGAGGGATGGCCAGAAGATGAAAAGATGAAATGTGATAGGCAGCAATGAAACAGTGATTATTTGAGAGGGGAAAAATGGTGACTGTCAGGAGAGAATATTTAAGATCATATGAAGTCATCATAACTCACCAACGCAACTTACAGTGGTGGTAAGGTATACACTATATACTGGTCAAACATTTGGGATCAGTAAGATTTTTTTTTTTTATTAAAGTTTTTGGAAAAGACCTGTTCTGCTCACCAAAGTTGCATTTATTTGATCAACAATACACTAAATACTCTAAAAATTTAAATATTAATGCAATTCTTATAACTATTAATAGTAAGATTTTTTTCCTACTTCATAGTTGATGAAACTGATGAAAAGAAAGATGTATAAAAACAGCATTTTTTTGAAACAAATATTTAAAAATATAAATGTCTTTCACTCTCGAACAATTTCATCTGTCCTTTGCTAACAAAAGAAAACACATTTTAAAAGTACATTTTAAAATGTCTGTAAAACAGTGTTACTGGCCATTTTGGTCGCAACTGTAAGTGTAATTATGTATATACAGTGTACTTGTAGATTTTGTAGATACTGTAAAAATTGCTAGTAATACTGTAAAATTTACAAGCGCACTGTAAGTCAACACTTACAACTGTGCTGTAGTTTTACAGTGCAATTGTAGTGGTTCATTTACACTGCAATCCAAAGTTGCCAGCAATACTGTAAATTTTACAGCAATTTTTAGTGTACTTTTCTTGGCACTATCAAAGTCTCTGTGATGATGTAAATAAATCAAATAAACATACTTTTTGACTAGTGACCTTATTTCAGTTTCATCAGTGTCAGTCTCAATCACTGACTGCTGTTTATCTGACGTAATGCACGAGAAGCAGTGGGCAGGGAAATCCAGCTCATTTGTATTTAAAGCCACAGGCTACAAAAACAGCTACATTGTCATCAGACACCAAAATGGGCAGTTTCTACAATATATAATAAATAATCTGATGGGTGTTTTGAGCTGAAATTCTACAGACACATTCTGGAGACACCAGATCCTTAAGTTACTTGTAAAAGGGGTAAAATAGGTGCTAATTAAAATAATTTCTGAAGAATAATGTGACACTGAAGAACGGAGTATTGTTGCTGATGCATCTGCTAAACTACTCAGAAAATAAATTAAATTTGAAACTGCATTTTATAAGAAATTGTAATAATGTTTCACAATTCTAAAGTTTTATTGTTTATGATCAAATAAATGCAGTGATGGTAAGCAGAATAGGCGTCTTTTAAAAACATTTTTAAAATCTTTCTCATCCCGTACTTTTGACCAGTAGTTTAAGTTCCCTCAAATTTTGCCTAAATGTTACCACTATTCTAACTTCTAAGAGAGAGAGTCATTTTTCTGCAGTGGCAAAAATTGGGACACAAACAGTGGAGCTATGGGAATAACCTGCTTCATTTTGAGTGCTGATCTCCTTCACACACACACACACCTGCTCTTGTTCATACAGCCTCTAATGCTGGTAAGAAAAAGTTAAGCATGCTAGCTTGTTGAAAATAGACATCCTCAGGGATCATATCAAAGATATGAAATAAAGACAGCATGCATTCATTTCAGACCACCAACTGGAAATAGCCTCATTTCAGCAAACATCACTACTCCAAAAGTACAGAGCACAGCGGGAAGTTGTCATCATGACATGCACAGCTCTCTTCATTAAGAGTCGTTTCTTTTTCTTAGCAGTAGGTTAAGGGTTTTAAATGTAGACTTTTCAAAAGTACTGAGCTGATTACTTCTGCTATGTTAATTTAAAAAGTGTCAATTTGGATGAAAACAAAAATCCCAAAAGTTTTATTTGTATTTGGCAAAAATAAAGAATACATTTAGCGTAGTGATGCACACGTCAAAAACTGTAAATAGGTTACAAAGAATATTAAATTAAGACTAAATGAAGATTCATTTTTATGCTTTATATGAGGTATACATGGACAAAAAAATTCTCTGGGCTATTTCTTTCACTTTCGTCAATTGGTGAAGTTTGTTCCTCACCACTGTTGCCACTGGCTTGCTTGGTTTGGGACTAGTGGAAACTCTGAAAAATGGACTGACACAGTTTCAATTCACTAGAACTTCTACACTCACCGCCTACTTTATTAATTACATCATACTAGTACCAGGTTAGACTCGCTTTTGCCTTCAGAACTGCTTTAACCCTTCATGCCATAAATTCAACAAGGTACAGGAATAATTCCTCAGAGATTTTGATTTATATTCACACAATAGCATCACGCATTTGCTGCAGATTTGTCAGCTGCACATCAATGATGTGAATCTCCCGTTCCACCACATCTCAAAGGTTCTCTATTGTATTGAGCTCTGGTGACTGTGGAGGCCATTTGAGTACAGTGAACTCATCGTCATGCTCAAGATACCAGTCTGAGATGATTTGTGCTTTATGACATGGTGCGTTATCCTGCTGGAAGTAGCCATCAGAAGATGGGTACACTGTGGTCATAAAGTGATGGACATGGTCAGCAACAATACTCAGGTAGGCTGTGGTGTTGACACAATGCTTAATTGGTACTAATCAGCCAAGAAAATATCCCCCACACCTTTACACAACCACCGGCATGACCTGCCAAATTCTGACCCTACCATCTGAATGTCGCAGCAGAAATCTAGACTCATCTGACCAGGCAACGTTTTTCCAATCTTCTATTGTCCAATTTTAATTAGGTTGTGCGAATTGTAACTTCACTTTCCTGTTCTTAGCTGACAGGAATCAGAATCAGAATCAAAAAGAGCTATATTGCCAGGTATGTTCACACATACGAGGAATTACACATACGAGTATGTGGATACATACTTGTATGTGTATGTATAGAAGGCCCCACACATACGAGGCCCCCAGAGTTGTCTTCTGCTGTTCTAGCCCATCTGCCTCAATGTTGGACATGTTTTGCATTCACAGGTGCTCTTCTGCATACCTCTGCTGTAACGAGTGGTTATTTGAGTTACTGTTCCCTATCTATCAACTCAAACCAGTCTGGCCATTCTCCTCTGACCTCTGGCATCAACAAGGCATTTGTGCCCACAGAACTGCGCTTACTGTGTATTTTCTCTTTTTCAGATAATTCTCTGTAAACTATAGAGATGGTTGTGCGTGAAAATCCCAGTAGATCAGCGGTTACTGAAATACTCAGACCAGCCCGTCTGGCACCAACAACCATGCCACTTTCAAAGTCACTTAAACCATGTTTCTTCCCCACTGTGATGCTCAGTTTGAACTGCAGCAGATCGTCTTGAACATGTCTACATGACTAAATGCATTGAGTTGCAGCCATGTTTAGATTAGATTAAAGCTGATTAGAAATTTGCTTTAACTAACAGTTGAACAGGTGGTACCTAATAAAGTGGCCACTGAGTATGTTAAGCTGCTTTGACACAATCTACATTGTAAAAGCATTACAGAAATAAAAATGAATTTAACTGAGTTACATGTTTGAGAAAAATAGGATTTTTTGCTTTATTAAACACTTTGTATAATAAATGATAACATTTCTACCAAATTTGGACAAAAAGTTTGCCATTTAGACCATAAAATGACAATTAGTCAAAATAACAAAAAGGGCTGTTTTCAGAACACACAAAACTAATGCTTTAATTTCAATTACTTTTTCATTACTTAAGAAAGCAATGGTTGGAAAGCAGTTAAGAAAGCATTTAAGAATGTTAAAAAAGCAATACTTGGTGCAATGACACTGATTTTCAAATCACAAGAATTGAAAATGTCATTTTAGACCAACGCCATTTTCTAAAAGATGAAATGCTAATACTTCCAAAGTTTTGAATGGCAGTCTAAACACAGAAGTGCTTCAACACAAATGAAACACAGCATTGATGACATCGAATAATGGATAAACAATCATCATATTATCCTTAGACACTGTATTTGTAAACAACTGCCAAAGCAGCATAACCATTTAAGTCAAAACCTTCATAAAAATGAGACATGAAGTGGAGAACTTCTGCATTTTCTTCCCAGAGGAGGGCATTTGAAGAGATCCCTTGCTGCAGGGTCAAATATTTCTATCTATTCTGTGGATTTGCGGGCAGGATAAAGTCATAGCACAGGCTGGTTTCTCTGAGCTATGACATTTACAAGCTGCCTGGCATCTGCTGTCACAACAGGCAATAGAGCACAGTGGCACAGCACATGTCAGAGAGAGAGAGAGAGAGAGAGAGAGAGAGAGAGAGAGAATATCTAGCAGAATCTGCTTTCCACAACAAAACTATCAGGCCACAATGGAGAAATACTACGTGTGCTGTTTAAGAAAGCAATAAGCCCCAAGAAGCTGTGGTTTACAGTCAATTTGTAACAGCTAAGGGGTGTTATTAGAAATGACACAGTGCTTGAAAGCGTCCTTAGCTTACTGCTTTTATAAAATGGTTATTCCATATACATTGCACGGTTTCAGGATTTAGGCATAGGCAGAGTATAATATTTGATTTTACTTAAAAATACAAAAGATTGTGTTTTTTTTTTTGTTTTTTTTTTATGGCACTTTGCATGTTTAATGTTACAATCACAAAAAATGTTATTAAACAAGTGCACTACTACAAGATTTTTTTGTTTATGTAACAATATACCACGTTATCATATTCTAGTCTTGTTTATTTTTTTTATATAAATATAAAATTCTATACAATGTGATGCTGTTGGACTTTCGTGCTGGTGCACCAAAAAAAAAAAAAAAACAATAATGTAGGCGCACCAGTACAACAAGTTAGTCTAGAGCAGGGGTGTCCAAACTCGGTCCTGGAGGGCCGGTGTCCTGCAGACTTTAGCTCCAACTTGCCTCAACACACCTGCACGGATGTTTCTAGAAAGCCTAGTAAGTGCTTGATTAGCTAGCCCAGGTGTGTCTGATTGGGGTTGGAACTAAACTTTGCAGGACACCGGCCCTCCAGGACCGAGCTTGGACATGCCTGGTCTAGAGCCCTAATATGAGTATTATGTGATTTTTGGACACATCTATGTGATCAGTGCTGAGCTGAAGACACGGTTTTATTTACATTTTTGACTGTTGAATCACAGTCGTGGAGACTTTTAAAAATTCATTTAATTTTTTCCCTGCAACAGCATTAGTGCAACCTCAGATTTTTTTTTTTTTGTCGCACCATTAAGAAATTAGGTCGCTCGAGAGAACAAATTGGTCGTACTATAGAGCCCTGCATGTAGGTACTATATTTGAAGTTGATAGTTGAAGATACTTATTTAATAGCCATTACTTATCAAATCATTCTTAACGGAACAGTTCACCCAAAAATGAAAATTGCCGTTTATTCCCTAATTTCATTCTCCCTGTGAACACAGAATGACATACTAAAGAATGTTGAAAAAAAAAACAGCCTTTGACTTCCATTAGTACTTGGGATGTCAATGGATGCTTTTTTCCCCAACATTCTTCACAACATCTTGTTTTATGTTCAACAAAATAAAGAAATTCATAGTAGCTTAGAGCCACTTGAGTATGAGGAAATTGTGAGGAAATGTTTATTTTTGCGTAAACAATACTATAAGGGCTGTTTTCACCCAAAAAAAACTATATTTATAGGTATAATAATTACTATAGTTGCATCCATGGCAGAGAACTGTTTGTTCTAAGCCTGTGTGTTGCACTTTCAAAGTAATTCAAATGGATGCATTCTGCAGACACCAAAGAACATATAGACACTTGAGTACATAAGATCTTTCAAAAGTGAGAGGAGTTGAGAGAATTCAAGTTATATCGGTTTCAGTTTTTCTTGTTTCTATTGAATTTACACAGCTGTAACCACTGTTAATAAAGCATAACTGTGAACCTAGCCCAGTTAACAGTACATTTTACCTGTCAAAGTCAGTACAATGGAATTACAACAAAGCGTGTTTTTTTAAAACAAGCCTTTTTTTCCACTGAAATTTCAATACAATAATGTCAAAACCTGAGCTGGAAACCTGAAAAAATGTATGTTTGACTTGTTATAATTATCCTAGCCTGGCATAACGAAGTCATATCCATTAATACGCATCACTATTTATTCCAAGTGTATAAGCAATTCATTTAACCTGTAATTGATAACCTAATTTAAACTAATTAACTTATCAAATACTTATCAATAAGTGTTTACAATGTTGTCTACCACTTTAAAAGTGGGAGCCCTTAGTATTTGAACACTGAAAGTGGTACACCGGTTATCAACTGGAAACCAATTCTGACAGCGATCCCAAGACATCGTTCCTGTATATTATTATTGGTGGTACCATGTTTATCGGAACCGTATCTTTATAATTACTGTAATAGGTTCAGCCCAAGAAATATTACTCATCATTTCCACAGCTAAAATCAATTGTGCCTGATCAAAAATATGATCATTTATTTATTTATTTTTTGAATATTTAAATGTCTTTAGGTAACTTCTGAATAAAAATGTACATTTCTTAAATGCAATAAATATGAGTGAGGGTCGTTTATATTTCCATATTAGGCTTTACCATTTGGTCAACATCCGAGTTTGAAACTGCTGTATTTTGGAAGGAATTTCATGCTGTAATGACCTGAGCTTTTGAATAGCACAAGGAGAACAGACAGATAAAATGAGGACAGCTCAAACCCTCTAAATCATTTTGAAGGATTAAAAATACACATTTTCCACAATATTTCATGTAAAATGGTTTAAACACTTTGACACATGAATCAGGTCTTTTACAGCTGGTCATAAAAAGCGACCTGAAAATGGTAGATATGATGATGAAGTTTTATCTCAGACTGAGCTGTAGACCAGAAACGGTTCTGATAATGTTACTTTGACATACCTTTGCCATCTGTTGCTGATGCCTCTTGTAAATGTCTAATGGACCTATCAGACAAAAGCAATTGCTTTTAGACTTCGATTACTAAAGATAAATAGCTAAACAAGCTGACCATTTACTTATATAATGCAGACATCAGACTTCAGTCCATTAGTCTAGACGAGATATCATTTATGGTATAGAAAATTAAATATCAGCCACATCAAAAGGACAAACATAGAGAGCACTTACCAGACCACAGGAAAGAGAATAGCACCGCAGCAGAGCAGATCCACCAGAAACAAGATCTCCATCCACAAACCATACTCACTGGAGCCCTCCTCTGTGGACTCAATAATAATGTATGCCACATTGGCCAGAACCTGAATTTAAAAAGCCAACAAAATCATTTTATAATTATTAAAATTAAAATGAAAAATATATATTTCAAAAAAAGTGTGGCCATTGACTAATACCTTGCAAAGTGTGGTAAAGGTGAAGAATTATGGAGGTACATCTCAAAAATAATACATTTACAAAATAAAATTCATACATGCACAGCACAATTTACATTTACATAATTTAACTTGAAAATTCAAAACACTATTCATAAATACAACACACAATTCCTGAATTCACAAGAAAAAATCTTAAATATTTTCACCAGATGAATTGAATTTGTGTAATTATTAACTACTTAATTGAATTTGCACGTTTTTGAATCATGTACTTAATTTGTGAATTGAATTAGTGTATTTTTTAATCCTATTTTGAACTTATGAATTGGATTTGTGAATTTATGAATCATGTTTTTAATTTGAGAATTGGATTTGTGTATTTTTGAATTGCGTTTTAAATATACGAATTGGATTTGTGAATTTACGAATCGTGTTTTGAACTTGAATTGGATTTTGTAAATGTGAATTGTGTTTTGTAAAATGTATTACTTTTGAGACTGATCCATGAGAACAGACCATTGTTAGCCAAAAATCATCCTAGTTCACTGTACATTGACTACTATAACTATATAATTCATGAGACTATTTTACACAAAGAGCAACTCAATCAAATTTAGAAATAACACTTCAATCAATAGCAAAGGTTTGAAGATTGGCTAGTGTGGCAGGCAGGTGAAAGTGGGAATAAGGCTAATTTGTTGCATAGCAAAAGAAATGAAGGTTTGGTTATAGAATTTTTGGCCAAATTTGAAGACTTGTCAACGTGTAAATCAAGGATAAAAAGTGGTAACGGTTTTCAGGATGGATGAATATGTTTAAATTGAGACCACAAACTTGCAAACTTTGTACTCAACAGAAGGCTCTGCCATTTGCAGTTTTAAAACATGCTTTACTTTTGTAATTCCACACAATTGACAATAGAAACTGCATGATTCACCTGCGGGGTGTTTTGTGCTATATATAGATTCAACAACTAGGGATTTTGAATTCATATTTCACACATAACATTTTGAGTAAACACAACCAGGTGTGGTACCGAAAAATGTTTTCAAGTCAGGGGGAAAAAAAAGACTGCACCTGGAGTGGAATGACGATCATGAAAATCTTCTTGTCTTTATCTGAAAGAATATGCTTGACAAAGGCCCAGCCAGTTCCTATTAAGGCTATAGTGATGAACAACAGCGCGCCCTTCAGTCTGCACAAAATAAAACATTTCAAAAGTCAAACATGCACTGGATGCTAATTTTTTTAACAGTTGAACTATACAAAGCTTTTCACACAAAATACAAGTTCACTAACACTTTCTAAAAGTTACACTATGAAAAATGTAGAAATCTGTAACCTGATTAAAAGCAAGATTCCTTAAAGGTCCCATGAAATTAAAAATAATTTAAAATAGGCGTTATTATCAGTATATTAGTTTTAAAGATATCTATTAGCTAGTGTGCTCTAAAACAGTGACAATTCACATTAAAAAAATATAAAACTGCTTTAAAAATCCAAAACTTGTGGTTTGTCACTTCCACCTACATTGATCAGCTTCTTTTTTTTTTACTGTCACCTTATACCAAATTTTCTCATAAAATCTTTACAAAACAAATGCTCCCTAGCATCAGACCTGCCCCGCCCCCTTCAAGACACTTCTCATTGCTGTGCTTGATCTCAACCACTCTCATCGAAAGAGCTGTGATAAAAACAAAACGCTATCGGCTGCTTTTTTTTTTTTTTTTTTTTAAAGGGTAGGGGCTATGTCCAACCTTCTTTTCATTTTTCAGTTGAGATTAAGTCAAACATTGAATAAAATAATACACATTTCATAGCACTTCACAGGACCTTTAATATACTGTGAATAACCATAAATTTACTTTCTCAAAATTTCCTGCATGACACTTCACTTTTAATGCTTTTTGTTGACATTACTCCAGTGATGATGTTTAGTGGTTGTGTGAATATCTTCTATATATTAGCAAGCATGTGGGAAAAGTTGTTTGTGAAAAGTAAACCACACTGAACTAAACTAAACTGAACTTCAACTCTGAAAACTGAGCTGACACTGTTTTAATTTACTATAATCTTCTGTGTGAAGCTGCTTTGACACAATCTGCATTATAAAAGTGCTATAGAAATAAAGATGAATTGAATTGAATAGGTATTGGTTTATCATATGACTTATGGACTATTATAGGTTTATGGTTTTGTTAACATGTCTAATAGTTAACATGTAACAGAAGTTATGATGTGTACTACTTTAAAACGCTGTATTCACACTATAAATGAAATACTGTAGTTTACTGTAAAAATTTGAAATTATTTTTACAGTTTGTCCTATAATTTTAATGGTGAAATACTGGCAACCACAGCAGCTTTACTGATTTTTTTACAGTGTATAATACACACCATTACTTTTGTCCACTTTTGCAGTCTAGAAAAGTGAATGAGTAGATTTTGGGGTTTCCACAGAAAACAAAGCGTATGACAAGCAGACGCCAGAATATCCAGTAGGAAGATATCAAACGCCTTCAATATTTGAGTTTATCCTCTATTAATAAGTTTACCATGCCTTGTGATTTGAAGTAGGTACAGGTATTAAAAGTTATGTGGTGTATTCCAGCCATAAGTTTAAATAAGTGTACATTTCTGTTAATTATTTTCTTCCATGACAATACTTAAACTAATTCCAATAATAACCAAATATATACAGTTTAAGTCAGAATTATTAGCCCACCTTTGAATTTTTTTTCTTTTATTAAATATTTCCCAAATGATGTTTAACAGAGCAAGGAAATTTTCACAGTATGTCTGATAATATTTCTTTCTTCCGGAGAAAGTCTTATTTGTTTTATTTCGACATGAATAAAAGCAGTTTAAAAAAAAAAAAAAAAACATTTTACGGTCAAAATTATTAGCCCCTTTAAGCAGTTTTTTTCCGATAGTCTACAGAACAAACCATCATTATACAATAACTTGCCTAATTACACTAACCTGCCTAGTTATTAACCTAGTTAAGCCTTTAAATGTCACTTTAAGCTGTATAGAAGAGTCTTGAAAAATATCTAGTCAAATATTATTTACTGTCATCATGGCAAAGATAAAATAAATCAGTTGTTAGAAATGAGTTATTAAAACTATTATGTTTAGAAATGTGTTGAATAAATCTTCTCTACGTTAAACAGAAATTCGGGAAAAAAATAAACAGGGGGGCTAACAATTCAGGGGGGCTAATAATTCTGACTTCAACTGTACATTTTAGAAACACTGGCTGATCCGATTAGAACTTACAGATGAGTAATGTAATAGACCACAGCCCAGGGTTCAATAGGAAAGCCCTGATTGGAAATGTAGTAGTAGTCAATCTGTAAAATAGGAATAGAATTGTTAAAACAAGAACAATGTAATGCTATACCAGTAGAGTTGATCAAAGACCAAAATGAAACTATATTTTAATCATATTTCCACTAATTAAAACAAAAACTAAAAAAAATAAACTAAAAAAAAACATCTTTCAAGACTAACAAATACACAAACACGTTTGAACTCACAGCATGGAAAATAAGGGAAAGCGACTTTGTAAATGGAAGAGCAGCCATCAACCAATGAATCTTGTAAACATCAGCACTAAAACACAAAATAGAAGCACATTTATAAATCTGCTTTGCCAATTTTATAATACAGTCAAAGACATGATTTTGCTGCACTCTGCTGGTCATTTATAGCATGTGTGTGTGAAGTCAAATATCACACATAAAACTTACCCATGTGTCCGCAAAACATGAACCCACAGTATGCCAATAAGGAAGAAGAAGATGGACATGCAGATGTAGAGCTTAGGCAAAGGGATCTCTCCTGCAGAGAGGAAGCTCTCTGGATTCTTCTCCTCGATTATGATCTGAAATCAGATCAATTACGAACTGCACAACTGCACTGATTGTACTGATGGATAATATGCAGACAATCACTCACCTCAATGCTGAAAGGTAGCATGTCTGACACAGAGCTGTCCTGGTTCATTGGCAAAGAATAGCAGTTGTAGAAGTAGAAGTTATAAAGGCCCTGCTGCTCATCGGTAGTGACATTGAAGTAAAACTAAAACAAAAGGAGGTCAGTCAATTGGTGCAGAACTGGGAAAAGATTTTAAAATTAAATAAATAAGATGTACAGACTCCAGTTCTATTCAGAAATGGCTTGATGGCCTTCATAGCCTCATGAGTTCTTAGCAATACTAGTTCATGCGCATCCTACCTGGAAGGAGTAGAAATCATTTTCCTTCTCTAGAGGATAGGTATCTTCTGCCTTGTTCTAGGGGAAGGAAAAAATCTATATCTGTTCATGTAGAATTAAGATATTAAGAGGATATTCAAATTATGCAGAGACAAACAATTAAAAAATAGTAAAGTTTAAGCAGATCTCACCTCAGCATCACGCTTGGATTTAGATGCTGCAGGAAATAAAGAGGACAAAAATCAAAACTCTGATTGATATGAAGACAAAATTGGACATTTAACATTAAAACTGGCAAAAGTTTTAAAATGAAATTTATTTTTGTGATGACAAAGCTGAAATAATTAACACTATAAATGGTTTTATATTACATTTATGTTTTGGTACTAAGGCTGGGCAATAGACAATTTTTTTTCTCAATTTATACAATATCAATATTTTATTTACATTAAAGGGCACCTAGTTTACCCCTTTTCCAGATTTAATTGAAGTCTTCTGTGTCTCCATAACGTGTCTGTAAAGTTTCAGCTCAAAACAGCCATCAGATTATTTATTATAGCTTTCAGAAGTTTGTGATTTTTAGCTGTAAACAGCTAGTTGCTGTTTTTGTGTACTGTGCCTTTAAGGCTAGTCCTTTCCACCCACCGTTCCACGTGCCTGTCAGTGTGGCTCAATCTCCACCCTTGACTGTGTCAGACAACAGACAGACTTCGAGAAACATCTCACGTAACATTTGTGAGAAATACTACAGTAAGAACTTTACTGCATTTGTTGTGGAGCTGCAACGATTGAGTCACACTCAATGTCGTTAAAAAGTTCACGCACACACACAGATACACAGATATGAACACACACACGAACGCACACACACAGCGCACGTTTATCTTTGCACTGTTTTTGCACGCAAATGTGACAGGATGCACATTAATATCCACTGCTGTATGGATATCTGTTATGCTAATGTACAAAATAAACCTGATTTAATGTCCACAAATCGGGATTGAAGCATCATCTTTTATAATTGTACTGACACGCGGCTGTGGTGATAAAGTAAAGCTGAAGTAAAACGCTGTAACTCATTAAAAACATGCTCTGTTTTAAAACATTTTAAACTTGTAAAATTCATTCTTGATCACATTTGATGATGACTGATGATCACAGAGAGCTGAACAGATCTTTTAATCTCAGTTGCTTTGTGCACATTCTGTTTTGTTGATATGATTATACACGTTACTACGAAGACATGTTAATACGCAGCTGTCAATCAATTCGGTGGGCGGGAAAACCGCAGTCCGAACAAACCACCAACTTATCCAGCATATGTTTTACACATTGGACACCCTTCCAGCTGCAACCCAGAACTGGAAACACCCAAACACACTTATTCACACACATAAACTACGGCCAATTTAGCTTATTCAATTCACATGTACTGCATGTCTGTGAACTGTGGGGGAAACCAGAGCACTCGGAGAAAACCCACGCCAACACAGGGAGAACATGCAAACTCCACACAGAAATGCCAACTGACCCAGCCGAGACTTGAATCAGCGTGCTTTTTGCTGTAAAGCGACAGTGCTAACCGCTGAGCCACCGTGTCGCACAGACTGTAAACTTTTTTTTATTATTGTAATGTACCCTATGATGTGATTGACAGAAGAAAAACACTTACTCTTGGACTGAGATCCATCATCGGACTCCTTGTTTTGGGGTTCCTTCCCCTTTTCAACTTGCCCCTCATCTGCAGTTTTTTTAGGTGACACAGACATGATTTTGGGAAAAACGCCCGTCTCTGCTGAAGTCTTCTTCCTGACACTGAAGATAACGAAAGTGATGACGAAACAATCAAAAACTAAATCATTTACCCAAATTTAATTCAGCTGTAAAAAAATAAAAAGTCTGAAGGGAACTCACAGGTTATTCTTGAAGTCCAGTAAGAGAAGCACTCCAGCGAAACTACTACTTGGATCCTTTTTCAGAGGACAGTAATCTAGACCCTCATCCTGTGTGTTCATAAGAGAGGCTTTGAGTTAGTCTCAGCTTGGATGAATTCTAATGTGTTACTGAGTACAGTCAGTAAAAGAATCTCTTAGATTACACATTTATGGTAACATTACCTGACTACTTTTACATTTAGATTACTTTTGTGCTCACCCTTATTTTAGTTGTCATATATATTTAAGGCTGGTGGAGCTGCTCTTCATAGCATCAGCCTTCAACGGTGACTACATTGATTTGAATTAAACAGAACTTCAACACTAAAAGTTATACTAAACTCAACCAGCTTTAATTTAACTAGAACTACACAAGCACCTGACTTGCTGGAACATTCCACAATCTGAATTATTGTTATGGCTTTTTATTCTTGTTTCTTTATCTACATTGAGCTGCCTTGACATGATATACATTGTTAAAAACACTATAGAAATAAATAAACGAATAAATAAAAAAGAATTAAATTAAAATGTTGTAGTAGGATAATCTTGTATTAATCTAACAGATCCAAAGAAATATATATATATATATATATATATATATATATATATATATATATATATATATATATAATTAAAATCACATCTTATGATTTTAAAACATTTATTTCAAGTTAAATAAATTTTTGAACAGTAAAAATGAGCAACACTACAAAAAACAAAACAAAAAAAACAACAACATTAGAAACCAGAAAACAAATATTTTATTTGAAAACTCCCAGTATCAATGTCATAAGATCCCTCTGTGCCAAAAACACTCTACGAACCAAGCGGAAAGTTTATTATGGAAAAGAAAATGTACATTATAAAAAAGGACTATGGATGTAGCCAATCACCGTAAAACTGAAAAAAAAATAAATAAATTAAGAAAATGACATACAATTTAGATTTAAGACAAGTTGGGAGATTTTATTCTCCCAAGAGTCAAATATTTTAGGCACACTTAGGTATTTAGTCACTGATGCATGCATTGTTTTTCTTCACAAATGCACTCCAGATATAAATCCATTTTCCTCTGTGAACTTCGTTACTTAAAAATAATAATAACTCCACCAATAGCCACTGCCATTCTATTTATATTATATTTACCATAACACTGCCATAAATCATACTGTACTGCTATAAAATCTTCAAAGGTTCACTCAAAAATAAAAATAGTTATCACTTACTCACCATTTACATGTTAATCTGTTGAATACAAAATAAGATATTTTGAAAAACAAGGCTAGAAACGTGTAACCATTGACTTTCATAGTAGATATTTTCCTATAATAGAAGTTAACGGTTACAGGTTTCTAGCTTTCTTCCAAATATTTTCATTTTTGGGTGAACTAACCCTCAAACTGATAACAGTAATAAAATAGCAATAATGCATCTTTCCAAATAATAACAATAAATATGAGACAAACACCGTCACCACACAACTCAGCTGATAGCAACGCTACAAAAAAAGCAGATGGACATTTAAAGGCTCATACTGACCAGGTATGTGGAGAAACCATTATTGTTTGCACGATCTAGGCTGAAACCAATCTGGGAGAAGAAGAAAAAAATGTTACAAGGTATGTAATTAAAGCCAGTTTCTGGATAAACACACTTTAGATTACAAACATACATTTTTACATTCTGTTATTCTTGTTATTAGTAAGTGATGTTTCTATAAGTTGAAAAAGTTAATATCAAAGATGATTTTTCATATTTCACTTTTTATATAGTGTTATTTCAGTCTTATTCATATATTTCAGTGTGGGACTGATCTGACAGAGAGATGAAAGTCTGACCGTGGAGCTGTCAATGTTGTCCATCTTGCCATCAGTAAAGCTGAGGTGGTTCATGATCATACTCATGTAACCATCCTTATAAAAGCCGAACGTGTTCAGGTGGACCCGCTGACGGATGTCATCCTGCGACAGAACAATTGATCAGCAGCTGCTGAGGTCAGCTTTAATAATCTGATTCACATCATTTGCACTATCTATAACAACACAGCGAGTGACTGATAATCACAAGACAGCATCTGTTGGCTTTGAGCACTCATGACAATACAGCGACTAACGTTATACAAATGTCCTACAAAACACCCAAAGCATGCCAGACACATACCTTGAGTACAAGATGATGGACTCGACACTGACTTTCTATGACAAGCACTGTAATAATCACATTAATAACTGTAAACATACACCTCTTGCCGGACGCCATTTTTAAAACCGCTTTAAAAAAACAAGAGCAGGTCACTTGTACTATTATTTCCGGTTCACGTATTCGAATAAAGGACGACCTCTAATAGACTGATTTCACGCGGCCGCCATTAAATACACGAAAGCGAGGCTGCGGTGGGAAGAAACCCGGAAGTGTCGCCTGGAGTCACGCAGGAACGGCATTTGCGATGGCGTATTGTTGTGTACCTGGCTGTGTATCTTATCAGCGAAGAGAAGATGACAAAATGTTATCCTTTCACCGCTTTCCGAGTGACCCGAAGGTCCGTTCTGTATGGATAGCGAAAATAAAAAGGGATATCGGACCTCATTTTCAGGTAACTTAACGTTAAGGGAAATGGCACTAACGTTAGTTAGCTAACGCTGATGTTGTCTTTCCCAATCATACGTTTTAGGTGTTATTTTACCAAACTGAAGTTGATGAACTGATTCTCTCA
This sequence comes from Danio aesculapii, assembly GCF_903798145.1. Lineage (NCBI taxonomy): Eukaryota > Metazoa > Chordata > Actinopteri > Cypriniformes > Danionidae > Danio > Danio aesculapii. Next base: position 33,794,106 of record NC_079439.1, read on the forward strand.
TTAGATTACAGACAACACGAGGGTGTGTTCCAAACATTTTACACAGGACTGCATTGTTTTATCACTCACCGGGTTACGTAGGCTGAAGCAGGGAAGCGTCCCCACGGTGTTTACCTGGTGCCATGAACCGAAGCCAAGGAGGACACTCAAGCGAAATCAGGGGTGGGTTCGTTTTTTGTTGACTATCTTATTACTCTTAAAGAGATTATGCATTTATTTGTTTAAATTCACAAACTTAACTGAATGATACTAAAGTGATGTTTACACATTTGTTTTCTAACAAATTACAGCGTTGGTGAAATGCTCTAGTCTCAAACTTTAATATATAAATGGCATACATTTATATTGAGGTAAAGTTTGGTTTTATATTCGCACATTCATTCAGTGACAGCTCCCTGTATAGTTTACCATGGTACTTTGAATATTCTTACGGAAATTACATGCAACTAATTGCTGCTAATATGATTTCACTATTTAGAATTTGCAATTAATAAATTTCTGAAATTATATTAAGGAGAAAGTCTGAATGTGGGAATATAAAACCAACATTACCTGAATTAAATGTATATATCGGCTGCAAATTTATTAGTTTGGTTAAGTTGGATTTGTTAAGTTTATGTAATTATGTGACAACTTTATGTAAGAGCACTATATAAACTGCCAAGATAATAACTTTATTTTTATAACCCTTTCCAGTGTTTGTAATGCTGAAACACTTAAGGAGGAAGAGGATGTCCATTTCGTACCTGTTCAGCACACTGGGGAACCGTGAGTCTCAGAAATAAAATGTTCATTCAGATAAAAATTAAAATCATGTTATTAATTTTTCATCCCCATGTTCGTCAAAATCACTTTTTATTAGCATGGACACATTAATGGTCAAATCTGACTGAAATGTTTTCTATTAAATGTCTCATTCTATCAGAAATTTATATTGGGTTGGAGGTGGTAGTTGTTCTAATAAAATTACCTGAACTTTCAAATTAGACTTCAACAGTGTTACAATACTATCTTTGTGAATCAGTTAAAAATGTAGGGTTCATTTAAAAGGAACTTTTACTAAATTGGATTTGATTCTCAGATTGAACATAAATCGAGCATGTATATTCATTTAAATATCTCCTCGATGCTTATATTTGCAATGATAATTTTTTGTTTTGTCTTAATGTATAGATCTAACACTGGCTTTGGAGTACTGCAAGACCACGATTACCTGGAAACGCCCCCCTCTGTGGAAGACCAACTGAATGCAGCACAAGCAGAAATTGCTCGTCTGACAGAAGAAAATGTCAAATTAAGAGGTCAGCAATTTTGTCTACAGCGATTTCAGTGCGATCCCAAAATGATAATGTTCTACACTGGTTTTAAAGATTATGAGACGCTCAATGCACTCTACCTGTCTCTTCAACCTACAGCTCAGTCTCTGGTGAGATGGAGTCAAATGCAAAGACTCAGTAAAACGGAGCAGACTTTAACCAGTTTTCATGCTCAAGACATTTGTCTCTTTGACCAGTTTTTCTTGTTTCTCTGTCGTATGAGGCAGGGTCTTCTCTCCGCAGACTTGGCTGTAAGGTTTAATCTCTCAAAGGCCACAGTTAGCCGAATATGCATAACATGGGCTAATTACCTTTATTTTATGCTTGGGACACTTCCAGTATGGCCAAGTAGAGAGGCAGTAGATGAGCTTATGCCACCGTGTTTCAAGAACACTTTTCCTAAAACACGTGTTGTGCTTGATTGTACCGAGATCCATATTCAGACAGCAAGCTCAAAGGTTCTTAACACAGTGACATACTCTCATTACAAAGGCACCACCACATTGAAATCCCTGATGGGCATTTCTCCTTTTGGGTCAGTTAGCTTTGTAAGCAATCTTTACACTGGCTCCATCTCTGACAAGGAAATCACCAAGGAGTCAGGAATTCTAAAACTCCTTGAGCCAGGTGATGAATTAATGGCTGATAAGGGCTTCCTTATCAGGGATCTCCTTGCTGATATTGATGTCAGTCTTGTGACCCCAACTTTTTTGGGACCAAGTGGACAGTTAAGTAAAGAAGAGATTGCACACACCCAAGAGATTGCCCGTTTGAGGATTCATGTAGAGAGGGCCATCAGACGCATCAAAGAATATCACATTTTTGATGGTGTCTTACCACTTTCACTCTGTGGTTCTGTCAACCAGATGTGGACTGTATGTGCTCTTCTTACAAATTTTCAAGGGCCACTGTTTTAAAGCTTTAAAACAGTGACCCATGAAAATTTGTTCCCAAAAAAATTAAAACATGTTGAAAATTTGCAAAGCCTTAGGCATGATCCAAGATGAAGAGGAGTTTGTTTCTTAATCAGAGCAGATTTAAGGAAATGTATCATTGCAGAAGGTCAGTTGGTGAGGAAGTGTTGTTATTTAATGTTTCTCCAGATGTTTTCTGATTAAGAACCAAACTCGCCTAAAACTTTGTTTGCCTGAGGGTTATCACATTTTCACAAGTTTTCATTTTGGGAAAAATATTTATCTAATCCCTGTTATATAAACTAGGTGGGTTGCACTGTATGGTACAGTTAAATAAAATATTATGAACAGCAGCTACGCTAATTGTCTTTTTCTTTTTGCTCTGTTTCATCCCGAGGAATCTAGAGATTGTGCAGCTTCAGTTATTCAGATCTGAGACCCATGAAGAGATGATGCCAAACCCAACAAGGATTCGCAGAGATGATGCCAACCCTACGAGGACAACACAAACTCTTAAGCACCACACAATATACATAAGTTTTACTCTGATTTTGATTATTTTTTATTTTATTTTTATTTTTTTTTAAGTTTTCTGATTTTGATTGTAAATATAAGTGACTTTGTTTAAAGCAGCTTTAGAATGATAATTGCTATGAAAAGTGCTGTACAAATGAGTTTGACTTGAATGTTTTGGAAACTGTATAGTATCTTTCATATTTTTAATACTTCTACGTTCTAGATTCTACGTTCATATTTTTAATATTTCTATGAAATAAAACATTTTGTACAATTAATCAAATTCAGTTCATTTAATGCAAGGATTTACATATTTACATATTTATACCTAATTTGTATTATATTTGTTTTGGATGCAATTAGTCATTTGTCATTATACCTCAGCTGAGGTGATGCATTAAAATGATGCATGGTATGCATAGTTGCAGATTTGAGGTGTGTAAATATGTTTATTATATATCTTATTTTGAATGCAATTAGTCATTTGACAGCATGTGTATGAATTAACAAGGTTGGTTGCTGAGATATATATATATATATATGATGAGATGACTGGACAAAAAAGAATCACAGGGTTGACGTGACGTGATGTATAAATAAACCCTTAAAACCTTGCTTAGTTTTTGGAACACAAAATACTATATATATATATATATATATATATATATATATATATATATATATTATGTTTTTAATGAGTTTAGAATATCATGAGGATGAGTTATAGCTAACAAAATTGACATTTTTCAATTAACTATCCCTTGAAGAGGTAATGTGTGATATTAAACATATAAGCACAGGTTGGGTAGCCAATAGTTAAAAAAGAACATGTCCAGCTTAGCTTTCATGGCTTCCCATTTTTCTACATCAAAGTGTATACGTTCCAGGTGGAAATCATTTCTGGATTTGACAAAAAAGTCACACCATGTCAACCCTGTGATTCCCATTTGTCCAGTCATCTGATAGTGGTATTCGTGACTGGTTTTGAGACCCAGTACACCATCTGCTCCTAAAGAAAAGTACTTGCACTCTAAGACACTGTCCACATCCGGACACTTAATTTCAAGTAACCCCAGAGCTCCAGTGCTGTCGACCACCTTTCGATCAGGAGACGTGCCTAAATGGGGGGCATGAGGGTTTATGACAAAGCCGCAAGGGTAAACCTGATTGTTGGTTATCTGCTCGTATTGTGCAGCTGCGACTGGCTCCAGTTCCAGTCCCCTCTTCATTGCTGGTGTCTGAACTATTTTACGTTTCTGCATGCTGGTGGCAAGGCTGTTGAAGTCTGCAAATCGTGAGACTATCCTCTTAAAGGTGGATGATGTCAGACGCTGGGAACGCACACGTTGCCAAACTTTACTGTTGCTCTGCCCCCTTGTTTCTTTCTCTAGTACCTCAGCATCAGGGTGTGTAACAGTCAAGCCACTATAGAAAATGCTCTCATGCTCACTGAGAGCTGTTGAGAAAGAACATGGCTGTGGTGGGAGAGGAAAAGGTGGGTAGGAGTCTGTGGTGGTAGTGGGCAACCTCACAACTTGGTAGGTCAATGCTGATCCATGTGGCATATATCCAAATTCAGTAGCTACTTTTTCCACTGGGTGTGCCTTTGATGCCTGCAGCAGTTTAAACATTTGGCTGTTGCTTCCAATTTTACTTAGATTGTCGTGAAGGTCATTAGCAAATTGATCGCTTGGTAGAGGAGTTGAAACAGGACAATAGACATTTGGGGTAATACCATGATTTGATCTTTTTGTTTGGGATGGATTAGCTGCTGGTGGCTTTAATTTTGTTATACTAATTATATTAATAGGTTTAGGGGCTAGACCAGTAGAGCGAGGAGGAATATGCCATGTCTGTGGCAAGGAGGTTTGGCTAACAATGGGTGGAATGGATGCGTACTGCATTTTAATGTAGTGTGCCAGGGTATACAGCAGCCCTATTTGGTGGTTGCAGTGACCCAGGCCAGCTTTGCAGTTGCAATTTGACTCCCCGATGACAAAACAACCTTCAGCTGGAAACTGAATCTGTAAAATAGAATCAGTAGAGGAGTCGGTATTTATTCAAAATAATGACAATATTAATCTTCAGCATGTTATTGGAACTTACTAACATTAAAATTCACAAACTATTCCAAGTTTGCCGTTCACCTTATGTTTTTGGCACTGGTTGTATTGACTATAATGTGGTAATTGTTGACAAGTACAATAATTTTACCACATTTGTGTATAACACACGTTTGTGTGTATGTATACATATTTAAGTGTGGACAGCGCCGGTGTTGTGCTGAGAAACGCACCAGTCTTAAAAAATAAAATTGTTATGAAGAGAATGAGGTGAGTTTCATGAATTGAACCCTTTCTCTACAGAATTTATATATATATATATATATATATATATATATATATATATATATATATATATATATATATATATATATATATATATACACACACATACACACACATACACACACATACACACACAATACTGATGAGATTAAGTTAAGTTGATTGGTTTATGAATTTATTTGTTAACCTTGTTAGTTTTATAATGTCACTTCTTGTTCTTGCTTTATCTATAAAAAATAATATTCATATTATGTTTTAATGTAGACTGAAAGGGGTGCATTTCTCGGCACAACACCGCAAGAACTTTTTTCTTATGTCAATACTAATTGAACATGTAGATGGAGTTAGTATTAGCATTTACTCATATGACCAGACTTATTGTGTAAATGTGATATTCTCAGAAAGACAGGGAGAGGAAAAAGAAATCGAACAGAAATGAACTTTGGCACCGGAACACGAGCGCCTGAACTTGAACTCATGTAACCTTAAATGTTACCTGCACCATGTAAGGGCTATCGTTTTTTCGCATTGAGCGAAATGCCCTTGCCCTCACAATGCAGCCTGACTCACTTTTTCTGACTGCAAACATTAGAAAACAATAATCTAAATACTTTCTAACATAATACCTGGCTAACATTACAACGGAGGTAAATCAATAGCTTTTGAATGCTAGCAAAGTTACATTTGTGTAAAGTTTAACCTTACCTTCGATATTTGTGATGTATCCCTCAATCCAATTACTGTATCCTTTCAGAAGAACAGCTCTTGGAATGCGGCATCCTTCCTCGGCCCACTTTTCCACATCTGTACTTTCAAATCGTGGCAACAGCTGGAGATTTGTAGTCCACGGCATGTTTTTGCAATGTTTACTTCAGGTTACTTCCGGGTTTCTTCCCACCGCAGCCTCGCTTTAGTTTCTTAAAATGGCGGCCGCGTGAAATAAGCGTATGGGAGAAAGAAAAAGTTGTACAACAAATCCCGTCACGGAGTATGAAAAACATAAAAGTAACGGGTTTATGTAGTGAACTAGCACCTGCGTATAGTTGAGTTCCTCAATTTTGTTTTCAAAACGGTAAAAAGGCAAACGGTTCGCTTATGCCAAACTAAAATTAAAACAAAAATAAAAAAAATAGTTCTTTCAAATATGTATTTTTGTTTTCGTCCCATTTAGTTTTTACACACACAATAAAAATGCGATACGAATAGCTTTAAAAATGTGTTCTCTGTGTGGGCGGGAAAACTGTCGTAAAATAATATTGGAACGAACCAATCGGAAAATGACTGATTCCTGCCGTAAAGTGCTTCGTGACAACATCACATGCTCCCGGCGTCTCTGTCATTAATGTCAATAATGTGTTAACGGCATTGAGAGCATGGAGTTATAAAGTTCATTACATTTATAACGTTAGGTAAGCCACGCGATTTTACAATATGGAACATTTCTTTAACGTAACCTTAGATTTCAAAATATGCTCGGCAGGGCATGAGTGATGTAGTTCACGTAGACGAGCACACGGAAGACTGCAGTGTACCTGCATACCAAACAGAGCCTTTATATGATGTCTCACTGTTAAAAGTTCTGTCGTTAAAGAATGTTTAACACTCAAATCATGATCAAAGATCACATTCATTTGCTCTTCTGATTCCAGTGAGAGAATGAGCGGACACACTGTATTAGTACTGTACGGCAGTCAGACAGGAACCGCGCAGGACACCGCGGAGAGGATCGGCCGACAGGCGCAGAGGAGGCGGCTGAGGGTCAGGGTGGAGGCCCTGGACACTTACAATGTGGTCAGTGTCTGTTGTCCTTGTACTCTACAACTGAGGTAAAGTTGATTTTTATATTTGAACATTCAGACTTTCCCCTTAATGTAATTTCAGGTAACTATTCTTTGCTAATTTTATAGGAAAATCATATTTAGCACCGCAGAGAATGACTATCAAAGTACAACATTGTTCACAGCCAATTTAATAGTGCTAATGTTATTTTTAAGTCATACTTGCATGAGATTTCAGACTGAATAATTAAAGTAGCATGGTAAGCAATATAGGCAATATATAAAAGTATTTTTTACAAGTTCTAAAGAGGAAAATCATATTAGCAGCTATTGACTATCAAAGTACAACATTGTTCAGTCAGTTAAATAGTGTTGAAGTTGTTTTGAAGTACTACTTGCATAAGATTTCAGACTGTATATTCAAAGTAGCCTGGTAAACAATAAAAGGGCTAGACTACCTTATTGACCTTATTCTGCAATAGACATGGGCCAGTATAAGACTGCTGGAGAGACTGTTGTCCTAAAAAAATGTAAATAAAAAAAAATCTTACACGTACCTTTAGTAACGGTATTACAGAAATGTTTGGCGGTTTTAAAAACTTTTCCAAACCGCGGTATACCTTGAAAATGGTTATCGTCCCATGCCTTATAAGGACCCCATCACAAATTATCACTGAACAAATATAAAAGCAACTTTACCTTAATCACTCTACAGACACAAGGTGTGAGGGCTATCATTTATAAAACACCTTTGCATGATATATGTTTCTTCATCAGGCTAACCTGATTTCTGAGTCTCTGGTGGTGTTTGTCTGCGCCACCACAGGACAGGGGGACCCTCCAGACAATATGAAGGTCAGACTTTAAATGACTAAATTCATGTTCGATGGGTTTAAAATGTTAAATTCTGTAATATTTGCTGCTTATAGAAATTCTGGAGGTTCCTGTTCAGGAAGTCTTTGCCAGCTGATTCTCTTAGTCGTCTCGACTGTGCTGTGCTGGGTCTTGGAGACTCTTCGTATCCAAAGTAAGATGACTGAAACATGCACAAAGCTATCATTTTGCTTTCGTTCATAATTGTATGTTTTTTAACATCAGCATCTAATCAGCAATGTATTTGGGGTAAAGGGGGAATAATCTGTAAAACTGAGGACAGGTTTTCTGAATACATATTATGATTGAAACAACACTGAAACTTTTGGTCATCTTTTTAGGTTCAACTTTGTTGCTAAGAAGCTTCACAAGCGTTTGCTTCAGCTTGGTGCAAATATGCTGCTGCCTGTTGGACTGGCTGATGACCAGCATGATCTGGGGTGAGCGGAGAATTCCCTCATTGTTTTCCCAATTAGCAAAAATCTATATTTCCCCTCAGTTATGCCAAATTTCTGACATGTGGAAGGGCAATCCTAAGCGTTGAAGAGGTCTTCCACATACATGATGAACTCAAGGCGATTTATAATAATTTTATGGTTTTGACAAATTGGTGGCTAATTCATATCAATTCAGAACCCTTTTCATGGACCAAATGTTCTTTTAATGTCCAAATCAAAATAAATAAAAAAGTGAATTTATATACATAAAAGCACATTTAAAGTTTCAATATTCCAAATAACCATTTTAGAAAATCAAATGTCATAAAAGGTTTATTTATTTGGCATAACAGATAAATTTATAAAAATAAAATATATAAAAACATATAAACACGTGTATATAAACAATCAAAGTTGTTATATTTTAAATGATTAAAAGCTTAATGCTGACAAATGGTAAATGTCAAAAGTTTGACAATTAATAAATATTTTCAGGCTACAGTCTTTTAAATGTGATTCAAACATTTCTTGTTCTGAATATGCCTGACAATATGTTTCAGTTTACAGCCTTTTGTTACACTGAATTATAGTTTAGTGTGTATATTCTATAAATCATTGTAAAAACAGTTATCTGATTTCTGCATGCTTTCATATTGCACTCTTTACGGCAGATATCTCTTTTATTACTCCTCAGGCCAGATGGTGTGATTGATCCCTGGCTGCTTTCATTTTGGCAGAAAACTCTGTCACTCTACCCTCCTCCAGCCGGCCTCGCTCCACTCCGCGAGGAAGAAAAGTCAGTCTCTCACATAATCTAACACTCATGCTTTCTAAATACTAAAATAAATAATGAATATAAATATAACAGTTTCTATTTAATCCATAATACTTTTTTTTCCAGACTTCCATCCCGATACGTTTTCCACTTTCTCTCTGAAGTCCCAAGTAAGCCAACTGAGCATCTCCAGACAGTGGATAATAAAGGCTCACCCACCTCACTGCGGCCATTTCCAGCTCCACTAGTGTTCAATCAGAGAGTCACTCATACTTCACATTTCCAGGACGTCAGACACATCGAGTTCGACATCACAGGCTCTAACATTCAGTAAGATATATTGAGAATAATATATAGATATTAAATGTTACGTCACGAAGGAGTATTAAAGGTTGTGTTCATCTCTGACAGATTCAGTGCTGGGGACATAGTAATGATGAGACCCTGTAATACCGCAGAGGATGTGGAGCAGCTCTGCCAACTACTAAAACTTGACCCCGAGAGCTACTTTACACTAACCCCTACAGACAGCAGCACAGGTCACACATAATGCCTAAATATTAGCATTCTGTTTGTATGTTCCAGACCCATTAAAGTGCCCCATTATGATATTTTTGGGGGGGAAATCCTACTACAGGTTTACATGATACATCCAATGTCATTCATTCATTTTCTTTTCGGCTTAGTCCCTTTTTTAATCAGGGGTCGCCACAGCGGAATGAACTGCCAACTTATACAGCAAATGTTTTACGAAGCGGACACCCTTCCAGCTGCAACCCTTTACTGGGAAACATCCATACACACTCATTCACACACATACACTACGGACAATTTAGCTTACCTAATTCGTCTATAGCACATGTCTTTGGACTTGTGGGAGAAACCGGAGCACGCAAACATGGGGAGAACATGCAAACTCTACACAGAAATGCCAACTGACCCAGCCGAGGCTCGAACCAGCGACCTTCTTGCTGTAAAGTGACCCACTGCGCCGCCACATCCTATGTCAAAATATAGAAGTTTTCTTTCATCATAAGATGCAGTGCAGCAACGACTCTTTTCTCTAAGTGTCTGAAACAGGATCTGGGCTCTCCTATCCCTTTTTCCATGAATCAACTTTGCTCTGATTGGTGAGATGGCACAGTCTGTTTTGATTGGTTTATCCGCTTGCATCATGCTCATTAGCATATTTAAATTTCAGCACCAGAGTTTTTTTCGCCACTTGAAAACACAGTAGTACAAACCTTAGTGATGGAGTGGGTTTTACTCATGATTTAGAGATGCATGCAAAGTGGATTCGCTTTAACAGTGCAGAAACTCAACTCTTAAATACACAAATGGTTATATCACACACTATGTGAAAACAATTGTACAAAAAGAATAATGGGGCACTTTAAAATGCATCAGAACATCTTTCTTTTTCCACATAAAATACCTGAAAAATTCTGTTTATCTTCCTCTTTGTAGCAGAAGTTCCTGCACGTCTTCCTCAGCCCTGCTCTGTTCGCTTTCTGCTGGAATACTTCCTGGACATTTCTGCTGTCCCACGCCGTTCCTTCTTTGAGCTTCTGGCCACTTTTGCCACTGATGAACTGGAGCGGGAAAAACTCTTAGAGTTTAGCTCTGCTGAGGGTCAGGATGCTCTTCATTCCTACTGCAACAGACCTCGCCGAACAGCCCTAGAGGTCGGAGATCACTGACTGAAAAACACAACAGATTTTTGTTTAAACTGTTTTCTGTTGTCATAGGGGTATTATATTTGAATAGGTAACTCAGGAATATACAATATATACTGCATAAGTTTGAGTGGGATTATGATATCTCTTTCTGCAGAGAATTTGAGATTTGTGGGCAATGTTATTAACCCAGATCCTCTTGTTGATCAGGTACTGACAGACTTCCCTCATACTACAGCAGATTTAAGCATTGACTGCTTGCTGGATCTGTTTCCAGAAATTCAGCCTCGCTCCTTCTCTATAGCCTCTTCACTTTTGGTAAATATTTTCTAATGTTTTCTTAATGGAAAATTTCATTTTAATCCTACTTTCATTTTTACTTTGGTGCTTTGGGGTTGCACCAAAGTAGAAATAAAAGTAGGATTAAAATAAAAATTTCTATTTTATTATCCCTTAATTTATTTACCCTTAACTGAGCAAGGGTGCATTTAAATGAAATAATTATTATAATGTTACAAAGGATTTCTATTTTAAATAGAGGTTGTTCTTTTAAACTTTCTGTTTATCAGAGAATCCGGAAAAAAGTTTCACAAAAATATTAAGCAGCATCGTTTTCAACATTAACAAGTATTTGCTGAACATCAAATCAATATATGGTAATGATTTCTAAAGGAATTCCACAGGATTGACACTGATGACCTGAGTAATAAACTGCTGCAAATTCAGATTTACCAACACAGGAATAAATTATATATATAAAAAAACAACAACTTTAAAATCTATTAAATTCCACTAATATTTCACAGTATTACATTGTACTGTATTTTAATGACATGAATGCAGCATGTGCGTATACACAGTATGTATATAAAGGAGTATATATATATATATATAGCCTATATGTATATATTGTTTATGACCCCTTTATTTATCTCTCAGGAACACCCTAATCGTATCCAAATCTTGCTTGCTGTGGTGAAGTATAAAACTATGCTTGTCAAGCCACGCAAAGGTCTCTGTTCTTCTTGGCTGGCATCTCTGGACCCATCTAAAGGTCTGATCAAGCTGACAGACGTAACAAGTCATTAAAAAAAATTGTCAGACAATTACTATATATATATATATATATATATATATATATATATATATATATATATATATATATATATATATATATATATATATATATAAATAAATGCGTTGCTCAAAATTGTTCAAAAGGTTTGTCTTCATTGATGCCTTAAATATGGTTTAGGAGATGTTTACGTACCACTGTGGGTGAAGAAAGGCAGTTTGAGATTCCCACAGGACCCAGAAAGCCCTGTGATCATGGTGGGACCAGGAACTGGAGTGGCTCCCTTTAGATCTGCCATACAGGAGAGGGTTGCTCAGGGGAAGATGGGTGAGTGACTGATGTGCAAATGATTTACAAAGTTGATATTTTAGTCGGAATTTGTGATAAGTCTGCCCTTTAAAAAAACTTAAAAGGGATAGTTCACCCAAAAATGTACATTTACTCACACTAATGGTTCCAAACCTTTGAGTTTCTTTGTGGCACACAAAAGAACATGACAATACATTTGAAAAACCAGTAGCCATTGACTTCCAAGGCTACTGGTTTCCAGCATTCTTCAAAATATACATTTGTTTGTTCAGGAGGAAACTCAAACAGGTTTACAACCTATAAACAACGCCAGACTGTTCACTTTCAGGTGAATTATCCTGTTATTACAGCACATATTTAATGGCCTAGATGTATTTGATAAGTAGAGACTGAATGTAGTGCTGTTGAAGAGTCTCAAAGTGCCTTATTATCATACATTCTAACTGATGTTGTGTATCATGTTTCAGCTAATGTGCTATTCTTCGGTTGTCGGTCTGAATCTAAAGACTTCTACTGTGGATCAGAATGGGAGGAGAAGGTGCAGGCGGGACAAATGATACTTGTCACAGCCTTCTCCAGAGATCAGGTCAGACCTGGATTATTTAGCTCTTACCTCAGCCTTTTAACCAGCATAGTAGCTTCTTGGTTGACCCTTTGTCCATAGGTTATCATTAATACAAAATAACTGTCTGGATCACAATTTAACAAAAAAATTGATCCAAAAATGTAAATTTGGGTTTAATAAGAGAATGTGCTGGGAAAGCCATAAAAAAGCTTTAATAAAACAATGATTTATTACATTTTCCAGTATATGAGTCACTTTTTTTAATGATCTGAAACATGCCGCACTTTGTATTCCTAAGTGACTTTTTATAATGTAATTAACATCAAACAAGCAATATCTGTGCACTGCAGATAAGAGTATATTGTATAGCACTTTTTACACACACACACGCACGCACGCACGCACGCACGCACGCATGCACGCGCACGCACACACACACACACACACACACACACACACAGCTAGTTTTCAGTTCTCCTTTTAATACAAACATAGGCTTGATTTTTATAATACATTTGTGTTTCTTATTCTTTGGTAGGCAATATTTGGTAGGCAATATTTCATTATTAAATGGAAGTATAAAATGTCAACCCCAATTTAGCTATGGAAATGGTGATCAAAGTTATGCAGGTAATGATGTGACAATTTTTGAAATTAGATTTTTAAAAACGGACACATCAATCTGTGTTTGTGGATATTAATAAATAATTAATGAATATAATAATTAAAACATTGTGCAATTGAAACGTTTCACTTGCAGGAGGATAAAATATATGTTCAGCATCGTGTGAAGGAACAAGGCAAACTGTTATGGGATCTGATAGCAAAGAAGAATGCATTCTTTTATATAGCAGGGTAAGTCTTTTTCAACATTGAGAAGTGTTTAGCCTTCTATCTTTGGTTTGTTATAGGGCAGGAGTGCTCAACCCTGATCCTGGAGATCTACCTTCCTGCAACCAACCCTGATCAAACACACCTGAACCAATTAATTAGGACCTGAACAGAGCTTGATAATTACAGGCAGGTGTGTTTGATTTGGGCCGCAACTAAAATCTGCAGGAAGGTCGATCTCCAGGAACAGGGTTGTACACCCCTGTTATAGAGCAATATTGCAGATCTGTTCATATATGGGGAAAGAAGTGAGCAGCTCTTTCCTTTTTATTTAAGGAATGCCAAGCAGATGCCAACTAGTGTATGTGACGCGCTGAAAGCAGTTTTCCAGAAAGAAGGTGGCATGTCTGAAAACCAGGCACAGGAGATGCTGGATGGCATGGAGAAAAATGGACGCTTTCAAAGTGAAACCTGGTCCTGATGTCTTAATTAAAACTACAGCCTTGATGAGCAATACAGCCTTAAGTGTGAAACTGAGTTACATGCTGATTGGATTTAACCAAGTTTAAAAGAAGATAGTCAAGCTTCAACTGTGGGGAGCTTTTCATTTATATTTATGCATACCTGTTTAATCATGCATTACCAGTTATATTCTTTTAAAAAATAATAATAATAATAAATCTTGAATGAAATTGATTCAAATAGATAAAATTCTGGGTTTTTTTTGGTGCAATGTTGCATTGAGGCTTATTTCTTTTAAAAATCCAAATATTATATAAAACAAATGCTAATTAAAATGCTAAATCAAGACAGTTTTCCTTTTATTGGCTATTTTTACTGAAGACCATTAAGTGAGAATAATTCAATGTATTAAAACAACAATGAAAATTCAAGGTATGGTTTTAAAACAAGGTTTTGGGGATTTTATACAGCAGACAGAATGAGAATATCTAAATGTATATGGGAAAAGGTGAACATTGAGATGGATAAGGTGTTGAGAAAACCCCTATAATTATAATCAATAATGGTATTGTGCAAGGACTTGCTTCAAAATGTTGGTTTATTCAAGACAAAATACAATATGTGGTTCACTTGAGAGTTGTCAACAGCTGTAAATTCACACATACTAAAAACATTCAAGTTCTCATAAGTTATTATAAGGTTTTTACACACAGCATTCAGTGCAACAGACATGCTTAAACTCCAATAATCAGATGTAAAAGGGATAGTTTACCTCAAGATAATTTACTCATCACAATTTTTCTAACTTTTATCATTTAGTAATTTTCAAAGGAATACGTTTACAGGCTCATTTCTACAGTTAAACAGTTGAGTTTTACCATGTTTGAATCTGGAGTGTCTGAAAATAGAAATATGATAATAGAAATAGCAAAATATCAAATCCACCAGCTGGAGTCATGGTACGGCAGCAAAGTTTCTTGATTATTACGCCAGAATGAGTGTATAATTCCTAGCCACATTGACCAAAAGAGCAGCAACTTCTCATTTTCTGCCAGTCTAAGTACATGCTGGAACTTCAGAAGAGGCAAGCTTTAAATAGGAAAATTATCCAAATGCTTTTTTGAAATTTGAGTGAGAAGCTCAAACGGTCTAATCTGATTCAATGATCTAAGCTGAGCTAAAAAAGCTCCTGCCAGACTCAGAGATCGGCTGAATGGATTAAAGAAAGGGTAAAACTCAACTAATTATTTTTAAACTGAGCGTTCCTTTAATAATGTTGGTAGCAGACATACTGCCCATTAAGTTTGATGGTATGATATTTCTCAAGTATTATTTTCATCAGAAGTCAGACATGATCGTGAAAAAAAATGAATCATTTTTGGATGAACTATCCCTTTAAGTTCTCATCATATCCACTGCTAAAAATAAAGCAGTGTGTGTGCAGTTTACATGTGTCCTGATTGTTTTTATCTTCCACTGTGATGAAACTCTGCTGAGTCTAACAGAAGACTTCAAACCAGGGATCAGCTGGAGTGTAAGCTGTTCAGTTCTCAGAAAAGCTAACAGTCACAATTTCTGCATTCATATTGATGACAACCACAAGCTCAGCTCTAGCTGTCATAATACAACCTTTAGAGGTCAATAAGAACCTTTCAGACTCCCCATACCTAAACCCATTTTCAAGTCTTGCGCCTTCACAAAAATGATCACAACGACAGTAACAAGTAGCTCCTGTGTGGCTATCATTGATCCTAGTTTCCTTTTTTCGTAATTGATTTCGATACAGACGGATGATTAAAGTACTTGTCAAATGGCTTCAGCTATCTGAGTGCAAGTGCGTGGACCTGATAGATCTCCTCAGGGAAGTTCTGCTGCTGCTCCTCATAGATGATGCTGAGTCCAGCTCTGGCTACTAGACGGTGCAGCACATTCAGGTCCCGGCAGACGCTGCTGTCTACGTCATCGGGGATAACACCCTCATATGCAACGTTATCCTTCACCACGATCAGGCCTTCAGGACGCAGACCGCTCCGGCAGCGCCTCAGGAACTCCACTAGGTGATCGTCGGTCAAGTGACCTACAGAAACATGACTTTATTGTGTTTAAAATACTTCTAGGGCCTGTTCCATGAAGTCTTATCAGCTGGCTACCTTACTCTAAATGAAAAGGTCACAATATAGTAAAACACTTATGAAAAGATTTTTTTTGAATGACAGTTATTTAATGACAGACGCAATAAATTTTTTTTTTTTTTTAAATCTGTCAATTTTAATTGCCTTTTTTTTTTATTTAATCATATATAGATATACAGGTGCAGTTTTATTTTTTAATCAATAGATAAAGATTTATATTATATAAAAAAGATCATTTTTAAGCTGAGATTTTTTGAGTCTCAGTATACCTACACATTATAAACTATACAAATTTACTTGCACAAATAAAGCAAGCTGCTTTCTTTGTTTCCTCATGTTTTCTGTCATAGACAGCTCTTCTCAGATTTGCTGTACACTCTCAGAAATAAGTGCGCGAGCTGTCACTGGGGTGGTACCTTTTTAAAAGGTACACATTTGTACTTATATTTTAGGATCTTAGTAAAAAAGTAAAAAAGACTGTTGAAATAAATAAATCCATTATTTCTCTTTTATTCTAAACTATTTTATGCTGTTTACCCTCTGACAGGTAAAATCTGCTTCTCTCTATCTCTCATTAAAGTTCAGGTTGCTTTTTTGGCATGACAGTTTGTACATTTTAGATATGTGTAAAATATGTAATATATTGACATCATCAAATTAATAAAATTTACAACAGATACATTAATGACAGGAAAAAAGGAATAAAAACAGACAATATCTCTAAAAATGATAATAATTACAAGACTAAAACATGTGTGCATTATTTAAATAAGGCAAATGAGTTGCTTACCCAGTACTAATGATGTACAAATATTCTGCAGCCAATTTAGATGCCATTTTGTTCTCTCTGAGTATTTAGTAGTTTTTTCTGAGTCATTTAGTTTAAAGAATTAATTATTTAATGTCTCTCTCACGGCTGTGCACATAAAATTAACGACAGCTTAAAAAACTAATGCAAAACCAAATCTCCCTACATTTTAGTAGATTTAGAAACCCCAGTCTGATGCAAAAAGGTACGGGTCTCTGTGGGTCTGCAGATCACGTGAGATGATCTGTGTTGCCAGTTCTCATGCACACGGAACGAGCAGTAGGAAACAGGTAAAGGAGAGAAGATTTTCCACTACTTTATCGCTTGCGGATGTCTGTTTATATTGGGTGGATACAAAAAAAAGGGTGTAAAAGGATGTCACTAAACATACTTGGGCAGCTGTTAATATACCTGGGCGGCCAGCCCAAGTAAAGACTATGTGTGGGAAACACTGAAATGAATACAAAATTAGGCATTCCTGGTGGACAAAGTGTCAATTACAACTTGAGTGTGCATTAACTTTCTTTGATTCAGTGGGTCAGAGTCAAGTATTACCCTAAAAATACTGTTCTCACAACTAAAGGCAATTTTTTATTATAAATTTATCTCAATATAAACACTTTTTTTTTAATAAACACATTTTATAAAGCTTATCAACCAATCAGAATCAAGCATTCATCAGTCTGTTATTCTAGACTGTGTCAATAAACTCATTCTCTTACCAATCACCCACTGGATCCATATGACATCGTATCGCTCTGGCTGGGGCTGAAAGTCTTGCAAGCCACAGCAGAAGTAGTTCTCCACCCGTTTGCTTTCCTCACCCAGGTATGTACGAGCTTTATCCAGGAATTCCTGAGTCACGTCTACTAGATCTACTGTACGAAAGAGTGGCAGGAGAAGCCGCTTGGTTATCCGGCCAATCCCAGCACCACAGTCCAAAGCACAGCCTGTGCCAGTCTTGCCCTGGCCTTCCTTAGAGGGAAATAGGAAACAAAAATAATAATGTAACTATACATCAAACTGTACTTAAACAACCATTGCAAAGTTTGGGTCCTATGAATAAAATTCTGAAGAAAAAAAGTCTCTTCTGCTCCCCAAGGCGGCTCATTTTACAATAAATACAGTAATAGTAGTAATACTGTGTAATATTATGTGTAATATTATTACATTTTAATCCACTTAATATATACTTTAACATATCTTTCTTTAAAAAAAACAACAACATTACTGAGCCCAATTATTATGACTCACCCCAAGGAATTTCTGAAGAAACTTTTTGGAGCCATTAATGTCAATGCTGGAGATGCTGCCATAACCTCCCAGCATTCCATCCACAGTGGGCGGGACGTCCTTCCAGTAGTGCTCTGCCTTTGAGTAAAAGGACGTCTGGTCTTCTATCAAACAGTCTTCCATCTTTGTGCAACTCCTAGCCAAAGGGATCCAAAGAAAGTAAATTCACCACCACAAATCTACAAGTTCTAGTTCATAATTCATAAGCAGCCTTTTTCTTTTCATCTTCATTCAATGACATATTAGATGTAGCTTAGCAGCAACTGTGCTTTTGAAAATTTTTCATTTCATATTTTTAAAAGATTAATAAAATGACACCCACCAATATTAAAAAAAAGTCTCTATAGATAAATTTAGGAAACCACTTATTACTGATTCTCTGGATATCATATTAATTAGTGTTTTGAGTAAAATCATTTGTAGTTTATTTGCTAAATTACAGATAAGGTGTTTTTACAGTCAATATAAAATATTCCATGTTGCCACACTGCAAAAAATGCTTTTATAACTTACTTTTTTTGTCTTGTCTTTCAGTCACTCGAAATATGTATTTAGCATTAACGTAGACTAACTTAGTTTTTTTCTTAATGTATATATACATTTTCTCAATATTTTAAGTCTGCACTGCAAAAAATGCTTTTCCCACTTGTTCCAATCCAATTATCCAAAAGTTCTTAAATCAAGAAGCATTTTATAGACAAGTAAAAATATTGTCTTGTTTTAAAAAAAATTATCTAAATAAGTGATGTTTTCCATAAAACAATTAAATTAAACTTGTTTCTTTTGACTTGAGATAATTTTGCTGACTCCATTGGCAGATTATTTTGCTCGTTATAAAGAAAAATTCACTTAATTTTGTCATATTAATTCTTAAAACAAGTCAATATGTTTTGCTTGTCTAGAAAATGGTTCTTGATTTAAGAATTTAGATAGTTGGCCTTGAATCAAGACAAAACATCTAATAAAAGCTTTTTTTTGTAGTGCAGACTTGAAAAATTGAGAAAATGTACAAATACATTAAGAGAGAACCAATAACTTAGTTTACACGATTGCTAAATGCATAAATAAATTAACTGAAAACTCCATACTCAGTCAAACTGCTTTTCTTCAGTATTAGAGCCAAGCTTTTAGCCTGTGATGAGGCCAAAAGGCAGCTTTCACACGTTGTCAGAATCAAGACACCTGAGTTCAGCTGTCAGGAAGCACCACTTGACAGTGGACTGCTAAGATAAGCCATTACAATATATAATGGCCTTACATAAATGGAAGATTGAGTGCATGTAGAATATATCAATATTCACAGCGCTAAAGAGATCACATGGTCAGATTAAAAAGCAGATTTATAGTGAGTAGAGTATTAAATGGTTAAATAAAGATGAAAGAGCAGTCTGTTACATTTGTAACATCTATCTTAGCCCTCAGTTTCATTACTTACTAGATTTACTTGGTCAAAAGCGCTCCTACGTGTGGTCCTGCTGTTTTTGAAGGTGTCTTGTCCTGTATCTATATTTGGTGTTGACAAGTTACACGTGTTGACACACGGCCAACTCTAAATCACACGCGTCCTCTGAGACTCTGCGCTCTTTCTGTTTTCACAGTAAATCAGACTATGAACACTGACCTACCTTTGCTTTCGTGCTCTCGCTGACTGTCGTTTCTTGCAATCGCTCATGTCACGACAGAACAACTGTCGAATAACTGCCCCATGAACAATACTCCAGCTCCCCTGCTTCCTAAAAGTAGCAGAAGACCCACAGCACACGTCATTTCCTTATTTGACCGCCTTTTCCCCTTAGTGAGGTGTTTTATTTTGTCTCCCTCTTGTGGCCACATTTCAATGTGAGCGTGTATCTCAGAAACCTGATTGTATTTGCATACGGTGTTCTTAAATTGTACAAAATGTTGTTTTAAGGTGCTTTACGCAATGTTATGGCTGCATAAAGCAGTTATTTTCACTATTTGTGATTTAAAGCCCTTTTCTTAAATCGATTATACCTATAATCTATAAAAAGATTATACCTCTATTTAAAGGGCTAGTACACCCAAAACTCAAAATTCGCTCCTCATTTATTCTTCCTAAACCTGTTTGTCTTTATTTCCTCTGTTAAACACAAAGAACGATATTTAGAAGAAAGCAGAAGACCTGTAACCATTGTCTTCCACAGTATTTGTTTTTCTAACATGCAAGTCAATGTTAACAGGTTTTCAGCTTTCTCCAAGATATCTTCTCTAGTATTTAGCAAAACAGCACGATAAAGCAATATTTACAATATTTATTAAGCAAAGGTAACTATTTTTATTTCTGTTTTAAATAATTTTTAAACATTTTATTAAATTTCTGAGTCTTCTAACTGTATCAATTGTAATACTGACTTTAATTGTGGTAATTGTAAAATACTAATTTAAAGGGCCCCTTTGATGAAATCATCTTTTGTAAGCTGTTTGGACAGAACTGTGTGTAGGTATGGTGTGTCCACTGTTATATTTGGGTGATATAAACACAAGTCTTTTTTAATTTCCTGATGTTAAAATAGGATCCAAATCCCTCCCATTTTGAGGCCCACTGCAACATGACGTAGGAGTGCAGTTTCCCCGCCCGCTGAATTGATTGACAGTCGCGTATTAACATGTCTCCTTAGTAACGTGTATAATCATATCAACAAGACAGGACGTGCGCAAAGCAACCAGGTTTAAAAGATCTGTTCAGCTCTCTGTGATCATCAATCATCATCAAATGTGATCAAGAATGAATTTTACAAGTTTAAAAAGTTTTTAAACCAGTGCATGTTTGTAATGACGGGGAGAACCAGCATTAAAGGCACAGGCAACAAAAACAGCTACAGAGTTCATTTCAGAGCAGAAAATCCCATTATTCTGAAAGGTATAATAAAGAATCTGAACTTTACAGACACATTCTGGAGACACAAAAGACTTATCTTAAATCTTGAAAAAGGGGTAAAAAAAAGGTACCCTTTAAATTTTAAAGGGAAAGTTAACCCAAAAAATGAAAGTTTACTCACATTAAGTGAAAATTTATTTGCACAAAGCAAGAAAAATTACTAGTTTTTCCATATTTGGACTATGCCTTTATGTATTATTTGCCCATGCATGAGTAATGTTATTGTGTATGTGCACACACACACACACACACACACACACACACACACACACACACACACACACACACACACAATATTAACAGGAAATTCTGAGTATAGAAAAAAATAAATAATAGGAATATACATAGTATACATACATAGCTCAGAACCAAACGCAGTATAATCCGTTTTTTTTTTTTAAATGTGACACCTAAAGACACCTTTAAAATGTGACACCTTTAAGAAAATATTATAGCACTTTTTTGTATCAACAACTATACTTTGGTAGAAACATTTTTGTACACTTTACAGAGATACTGCAGTGACGTTTACAGAGATATAATTGGTGTTGAGTCACTGGTTAATTTATAGCGGTTATTTTTCCTGATCTGGTCTTTTTTACCCTTTTAATTTATTCATTAACATTTTCCCCATACTCATTCATTAATTTTCCTTCAGCTTAGTACCTTATTTATTAGGGGTCACCACAGCTGAATAAACCGCCAACTATTCTACTAACTAACGCCAACTATACAACTCAGGCAACACCCACGAACTCTCACATTCACATAAGCCAACTTTACTTATACTGCATGTTTGGACTGTGGGGGAAACCGGTAGAAACCCACGTTAACCAAGAGAACATGCTAACTCTACACAGAAATGCCATCTGGCCCAGTCAGGTCTTGAACCAGTGACCTTCTTGCTGTGAGGTGACAGTGCTAACCACTGAGCCACAATGCCACCCTTTCTCCATACTGTCTCAGAATAAAAGATACAAAAGCTAGTCAAAATGTGTAAATTATTACCCTCAAAGGTTTGCATAGTAGTGCATAATTGTACATGTACATATTAATACCTAAACAGGCCATGTTTGGTAGCGCCTCAGCGACAGCTTTTGTGCAGTCTTTCCTCCTACACTGTTCTCCGGTCACTATAACAAATGTTCATCTGAAAAGTACTTTCGATCCTGTATTTATTTTGTATTCCATCCAGCCTCTTGTTCTCCACTGCTGCTTTTTCTTTGGTCTCATCCCGTCTCTTATTTTCACTCCCTTCATTAGATGACAGCATGCTTTCTGTCTCGCCTGCTTATGGCCGTCTCTCCTCCCCCAGCGTTTCCCTCCTCTCCCCTGGGTAAGCGGCTCTGCTCATCCTCTCTCTGTCTGTGGTTCTCAGCCGATCTGGCAGGCTCTACAGATGATGAGTCAGTACACTGTCTGTCTGCAGCGGACAGCCTGAAGTCAGTCGATATTTAATCTGATCTGCTCTCTTTCACCCCATCTCCTTCTGTCTACTCCCTCTCTGGCTCTGACACCTTTTACACTCTCATTAGAATTACAAAGAGGCTGGAGAAATGGAGCGGAAATCAACACTTCTGAAATGTCCTGAGTCAGCAGAGCCGGTGTACGTTTCCCCTCACCTGTCTCTCCGCCTGTGGGTCTCTCTCTCTCTCCGTGTCGTGCCCTCTTCACGTTTCTCCTTTCAGATTCACCTCTTTTCCGCTGTTAAATGTGTTTGACAGCATACTCACCTATTTGACTCATTCTAGACTCATGATGTCTCATCAAAGGTCACTTTTCCAGTTTAAAGGCAAATTGCATTAATTAACAAAAAAGAAATGATATGACAGGAATAATGTTTGTGTATTTTAATATTATATATTTAATACTATAGGATTTATTCAAATGTAAATTTAGGTGTGTCAAGGCAAGCCAAGTTCATTTATGTAGCACATTTCATACACAATCGTAATTTAAAATAATTTAAAATGATTAAAAACTGATTAAAACTGATTAAAATGTGTTGAAAAAGGAATGAAGAAGAAAAGAAAGACATAATAGTGTGATCTGTCAAACGTAGCACAGTGCTCATTCAGTAAAGGCACAGCTAAACAGATGTGTTTTCAGTCTTGATTTGAATGTGCCTAATGTTGGAGCACATCTGATCATTTCTGGAAGCGGAGGGCATAGCTGAAGGAAGATTCACCCTGCCTTGATTGAACTCTTGGAATTTCTATTTCAATTGGTCCTAATGATCTGAGTGATCTGTGTCACAATAAGGTCAATATTTATAACTTACACTGAATAAACCAGCACCATGCTTGATGTATATAAAACATATATTTTACATTTAAAAAATGAATAGCTCTGGTTTGAATTAGCTTTACTTAAACATTTTAATGAGTTAGTACTCCAGATTTAGTTTTAAAATACTATAATTATGTTAGTTGTTTCCCAAGATGGACACTTTTCATATTATATATGGTGCTGTTTGAAAGTTTGTACACCTTGCAGAATAAGTGAAAATTTGAATATTTTAACCAAATAATAAAGATCATACAATTTTAATTTTTAATTTAAAATTCTCTTATAAAATCATAAAGTTTACAAGAAAAAACTGAAAAAAATATTTAAATAACCCCCTTCAAACATTTGCGAACCCTTCTTATTTGATTCTGTGTGTGATTACCTGGATAATCTATGCTTTTTTTTAGTTTTGAGATGGTTCTTAAAAAAAAACTCTTCCACATCCTGCAGATTCTTCCATTTTCCAGCCTCTTTTGCATATCTGAACTCTTTTCAGCAGTGCCTGCATGATTTTGAGATTCATCATTTTACACTGAGGACAACTGAGGGACTCAAACTATTCAAAAGATTCAAATGCTCACCGATGCTCCAGAAAGAAGCACGATGCATTAAAGTAAGATTTCGAAATGATCAACGTAAACTGTCCTTAATTGTCTTACAGGAAACATGCAAGTGTCTTCTGTAATTTCTGAAGGGCAGTACTAAATGGGAAAAATTGTTTTGTATGATCTCTATTATTTTGATTATATAGATAGATAGATAGATAGATAGATAGATAGATAGATAGATAGATAGATAGATAGATAGATAGATAGATAGATAGATAGATAGATAGATAGATAGATAGATAGATAGATAGATAGATAGATAGATAGATAGATAGATAGATAGATAGATAGATAGATAGATAGATAGATAGATACAGTTGAAGTCAGAATGATTAGCCCCCCTTTGAATTTTTATCCTTTTTTTAATTATTTCCCAAATGATGTTTAACAGAGCAAAGAAAATCTAGTAATTTATCTAGTAAAATATTATTTACTGTCATCATGGCAAAGATAAAATAAATCAGTTATTAGAAATAAGTTATTAAAACTATTATGTTTAGAAATGTGTTGAAAAAAATCTTCTCTCCTTTAAACAGAAATTGGGGAAAAAAATAAACAGGGAGGCTAATAATTCTGACTTCAACTGTGTATATATATATATATATATATATATATATATATATATATATATATATATATATATATATATATGCACACACACACACACACACATACACACACACACACACACACACACACACACACACACACACACACACACAGTGCCCAGCATGAGTACACCCATTATGAAAATGAATATTTTTATAAATTTCTCAGTGAATATGGGTAATATATATTGATGCATTTGAACAAAGCATATTTACTAAACATATATATTTATTAAAATATTATTTTAGTTAAAGAACATCTTTAGAAATTGAAAAAAAACATTTAAATTCATGCTAAATATTGCAAAAAATTACAAACTACAAAATTTCAATACAATTGTATATATATTTTTGGGGTTTCTCTTGAACTTTGATATTTTTGAACATTTTATTTAACATATTCCCTAATATAAATTTGGGCTACTAATTTTGAACCATTATTGTAAACTATAGATTAGCTCCAGATTTGGCTTTAGTACAGACTAATCTAATGTATATGCACAAATATAATATTGCAGAGCATCCTATAGAAAATATTAATTTAAATATGAGATTTGTGCGGGTGCACTTATATATTATTTCATGGAGGGATGTGGATGAACAAATGTTGACAGAATTTTCCTTTCAGGATGAACTGTTCCCAAGAGTGTAATGAATATTGTATAGTCTGAATAGCAGTTATTTGATGCTGTTTTGTAACTAAATTACACTCCTACACACTGGATATGGCTATCAGCTACACAACAATGATAACAGTACTAGAATACAATTGAGAAAAGCCCTAACTATTGTTGCAAACACAAGAAGTAGATAGAATAGTGTGTGGAGTGTGGCAAAGGGTGGAGGTCAAAAAGTAGTTCCCATTACATTCGATTCACATGTAGACCTTCAGTTACAATGGCTGAGGTACAAGGACACATGCATCGATATATACAGTATGTATATTTACTACAGACTCACCCTTGGATGTTCATTAAATCATTCAGCTCATGCAACAAAGGAAATGCAGCAACCCTGAAAACAAAATGAGAATATGAGGTCACTTACAAATGTGTAAACACACACGCACGCACACACACACACACGCACGCACGCACGCACGCACACACACACACACACACACTGCTGCCTACAAACACACAATGTAGCTACATAACGAATAAAACTGCACTCAAAGTAACCATCTTACTGCTGCTGTTTGAACGTTTTCACAAGTATATCAAGCAATTGATTTGATACACCTTGTGCTCCTTGTTGAGCAGAGAATTTACTAGACGTTTGCTGAGGTTAAACGTAGAACAGTTTTTTGAATCTACATATTATTATTGATGTTATCAGTTCATGTGAAATGTATAAACGCGCTATTACTGTAAGTGTCTGCGTGAATATTAGTGCATTAAATGAAGCAGCCTCATGATGGCACTGTTGTACTTCATGCGCGTTTAGTGGACACCATGGCGGCAAAGACGGTTTGTTTACTCATTCAGTCAGACATTTATCCTCTCATTTTAAATAATTTATTAATTCATACAAAATCAGTCGAACAATCAACCAACAAATATATATATATATATATATATATATATATATATATATATATATATATATATATATATATATATATATATATATATATATATATATATATATATATATATATATTTTACATTTAAGTGTCGGCCTTATTCGTCTCTCAAACAAACTAACGCTAACTTTAAACACAATGCCCCATAGTGGCCAGAACTCAAACACACTGGTTGGAATTTCAGATTTACTTGTCCTGTGTTCTGTTGAAGAAAATACTAAAAAATGCATGCCTTAAAATGTCCCCACCACATTACAGTGTAACTGTATTTATTTACTTTTACAAGAAACCTACTAAAACAACAAAAGTTTTTGTTTATACTAATATATGCCTACTTTATATGTATTAGTTTACCCTGTAAAAATGATATGATCAATTAGTCATGACAGCATATATTTTTAGTTCATTGTAACTTATTAAACAATGCTAATCATGTTCCAACTTAATTTTATATGTTACACAAGCTGATTTAGGTCAGGTTAACATAATATAAGTTCAAAGGACTCATAGGGTCATTTGATTCAGCTTAAAATGTAAGGCAGCATGATCTACTCAGGAATATATTTAAAACAGGAATTATTTGATGACATTATAAGGATAAATCTTTGTACTTGACAATTCAAACAGTTAATTTTACTCATTTGTCATCAAGACATTTTTTTTCCAGTCTCTTAAAATATTTCAAATCCATTTTAATATGTTTATGTCAGACTAAGTCAGTTCTGTTCTGTTAATGTAAACGAGAGAGCATTGCTTCATCAGGGTTTCTGCAGGTTTCACCAAGTTAAATGTAAGACTTTGTAAGACATTTTTAAGACCTTTATTATGAATGAAATGTTAGGCTTATACAGAGCTAAATGCTAAGAATTTTAATTGAATATCCCAGTTGGAAAAGATTGTCACATTCCCAAATGAAAATGATTATAAATGAATACATTTAATATTACAATAATAATAATAATTTATTAATAAAAATCTAGGTCAGGTCAGTATCTTCAGCAGTACATAAATAGAGATTTCCATTCTCAATAAAACTTTTAACTTTTTATTTTAAGTTAAAAGTTTTTTTTGAGATTGGAATTGTTGGTGATTGTATGGCCGTTAATGGCCAGATTGGGTAGTAAAATTAAGACAAAAAAAAATATTTAAGACCTACAACACAACATTTTAGAAGATTTAATATTTTAAAATTTTGCATTTAAGATTTAAGACTTTTTAAGACCCTGCAGATACCCTGTTCATCCAAGTTTTTGTTCGATATTATTTTATTTACACAAAAGTTGTTCAAAAGATACCATACGAAACTCTTGACCTTTAACTTCTTTGTATATAACTTTCCTTATGTATATGTGCATTGTGTATATCACTTTTGTACATTTAAGTTGATTTAATAAGAAGACATCAAAAATGGACATCTCGTCTTTGACCAGTAACATAATTAACATTTTCAACGGTTACAAACTTTAACATGTAATTAAAAGCACCATTTGTGTAGATAACTATTAAGGATACTGACATTAAGATGGAAAATGGCTACAGATAAGTTAGTGTTACTGCTGTGAGGACATGCTAAAACTAGTAATAGAACTAAAATAAGGATCTAAACATGAAGCTTATAGTCATTTTACTCAGCAGCTGGCTATTGATATATAATTATATCTAAAATATACAATGCATGTTAAAATGCAATAGCAAACCTGCTTTAATATAACACATATATTTGCATATGCATTGAGAATCTCTATAACAACACAGGCTTTGTTAACATAATAATACAAGTTTATGAAAATGGCAAACAGTATCATATAAGTTTGTTGAATCTGTCTGTGATCACAGATAAATACACGTACGATTTGTTGTATTGTTGTCTGTTGCAATCTAACATTTAATATGAGTGTGTGTGCATATGTGTTTGCAAATGTGTTTGTTTCTACACTTAGAAAGGTCAAAGGAAGGTCTTAAGCCCTATTCAAGCTGAACATATGGTCAAAATGTCTGTCACCGAGCCAAAAGGCACAAACAAACAAATAAACAGAATGAATGCTTTAATAAAAATCGCTACCTCCTTTAAAAATGACTTCTTTCCTCAGAAATGAGTGTGGAACAAATTTTAGCCAAACACACATTGCACAAGTCTTTTAAAGAAGTGTATGTGTGTGTGTGTGTTTGTGTGTGTTTGTGTGTGTGTGTTTGTGACACATGACAGCTGTGTGCTCTTTGATGTTTGGGATTACAGTTGGATTACATCATGGTAGTTTGGATGGAGCACCTGTATTGAGATCGGAGGAAAAAATGGTGAAATGCGCGGATAAAAAGCGGGCTGGACTGAGGTCTCTCCTGAACTACAAGAAAACAATGAGACATGCTTGTTTTCAAATGTCCCCCGAAGAGGATAAAAGCATGCAAGTCTGAGTGTGTGTGTGGATTGCACAGGTGTGAAAGTGTGTTTATACCTTTAAAGATGTTTGTACTGAATGTCCCTGTGCGATGCGCCGGTGTTGTGTTGTGTGTCGTTTTAGATCCAGTTGCCATCAGCCAGTTGATAACTGAAATTATTTTCACAGCCCTCCGGAATACTTGACTCAGATTGGTTAAACATGGCATATATTGCTATATAATAAAGTATTTCTAAATAGCAACTGTAAATGACAACATAACAGAATGATAAAAATGTCATAAAATTAAAAATTAAACCTAAAAATGAGCAACACAGAATGGCACGGTGGCTCAGTGGGTAGCGTTGTCACCTCACAGTAAAAAGGTTGCTGGTTCCCGAGTCCCTGCTGGGTCAGTTTGCATTTCTATGTGGAGTTGGCATGTTCTCTCCATGTTTGCGTGGGTTTCCTTTGGGTGCTCCGATTTCCCTCACAGTCCAAAGACATGGGGTACAGGTGAATTGAATAAAGTAAATTGGCAGCAGTGTATGTGTGTGTGACTGTGAGAGTTTCCCAGTACCATCCGCTGTGTAAAACATATGCTGGAATAATTGGCGGTTCATTCCGCTGTAAAGACCTCTGATAAATAAGAGACTAAACTGAAGGAAAATGAATGATCAATACAATAGTATATAAATTAAGTTAACACTTTTGATAGCGTTACATTTAATTATAATTTTATATATATAAACATTACAATATTATATAATAATAATTCTATTACCCACTACGCAGTGGGTAGCACGATCGCCTCACAGCAAGGTCGCTGGTTCAAGTCTCGGCTTGGTCAGTTGGCATTTCTGTGTGGAGTTTGCATGTTCTCCCCGTGGGTTTTCTCCGGGTGCTCCGGTTTCCCCCTAGTCCAACATGCAGTACAGGTGAATTGGGTAAGCTAAATTGTCCGTAGTGTATGTGTTTGAATGGAAGTGTATGGGTGTTTCCCAGTGATGGGCTGCAGCTGGAAGAGCATCCGCTACATAAAACATATGCTGGATACGTTGGCGGGTCATTCTGCTGTCGTGACCCCAGATTAATAAAGAGACTAAGCCAAAAAGAAAATGAATGAATGAATATTAATAAAATAATTTAAGAAAAGGTTAAAAATGAAAAACTGTTAAAAGCATTTTTTATACATTTTATTGAGATGAAAAGATTTACAATTCATTCATATTCTCATTCAGTTTATGTATTCCCTTGCTATTAAACCCATATTGCTATACATTCACCGGCCACTTTATTAGGTACATCTTAATAGTACTGGATTGGACCCCCTTTTGCGTTCAGAACTGCCTTAGTACTTCGCAGATTCAACAAGGCACTGGAAAAATTCCTCAGAGTTTTTGTCCATATTGACGTGATAGCATCACTGACTTACAGTTGCTGCAGATTTGTCGGCTGCACATCCATGATGTGAATCTCCCGTTTCACCACATCCCAAAGGTGCTCTATTGGATTAAGATCTGGTGACTGTGGAAGCCATTTGAATACAGACCAGTCTGAGATGATTTATGCTTTTATGACATGGAGCGTTGTCCTGCTGGAAGTAGCCATTAGAAGATGGGTACACTGTGGTCATAAAGGGATGGAGATGGTCAGCAACAATACTCAGGTAGACTGTGGTGTTGATCCAATGCTCAATTGGTACTAATGAGCCCAAAGTACCATTGGTACCATTGGACACCCAAAGTGTCCAATTTTGGTGAGCCTGTGCGAAATGTAGACTCAGTTTCCTTCAAACCAGTCTGGCCATTCTCCTCTGACCTCTGGCATCAACAAGGCATTTTCTCCCACAGAACTGCCTGCCCACACTGTAAAAATTAAAGGTTCCTGGAGGCACTTTTTGGGGTTTTTCACATTGCCACACCGGCGGAACCCTCTAAAGAACCTCTAGGCCCCATTTAAAAAAAGGGCAGTTCTTTGAGGAACTTCAAGGGTTCCTGGAGGAACCCTCTTATTAACACTGTAAAAATGAAAGGTTCATGGAGGCACTTTTTGGGGTTCTTTACATTGCCACGCCGGCGGAACCCTCTAAAGAACCTCTAGGCACCATTTCAAAAGGAGCAGTTCTCTGAGGAACCCTCTTATTAAGAATGACCAGGAACCACCATGAGTGCTTTGAAGCACCATTTTATTTTCTCTTTATTATCTCTCTTAATTTATGGTTTGTGCAAACATGTTTAATCACAAATTCAATAGACATCTATCTATCTATCTATCTATCTATCTATCTATCTATCTATCTATCTATCTATCTATCTATCTATCTATCTATCTATCTATCTATCTATCTATCTATCTATCTATCTATCTATCTATCTATGTTTATAGATTTTTTAAAAATATAAATCGCATTTTTCATAAATAATTACTTTTATTAATCAATATACATCACAATTACATTCACATAATATGATTATAATGTAATATACATTTTAATGCAAATAATCAAATTTAAATAATGTCTAGCAATAACAGCCAGCAACATCTTTAGCTGTCCACTGCTTCACATTGGAGGTGTCCCTATAAAAGTAAATTAAAAAGTAGTTAACCTGAGAAGTTATGAAAACAAAGGAAATTCACAATATTCCCAGAGCCATTTTTTTTTTTACTTATCAAGACATATTCACAAAAGATATGCAGAACATTTCTGAATAACAAAAGGAAACATCAATCAAATTAGGAAATGTCTCAATTATTATAAATTTAAAAATTGATATTTTTTTTCACAGCTTGCAGAGTGCCCATATACAACAATAAAGGCAAAATCCATAGAATGTAAACCTCTCAAATATCTGAGCACAAGCAGAAATAAGACAACACAAAAGCTGTCTGAAACCACTTCCTCCTTAGTGCACCCCACATATTTTCCCACTCATTCACACAGATAATGCACTATAATTTTGAGTGTACTGCATTTGCGATATTGTTATTTTATTCAGGTTGTAGTTATTAGCTTTTTTTTAAATTAACCATTAAGTGATTAAAAACACATTAAATAAAGAGAAAATTAAATGAGTTAAAAATTTAAATCAATTATGCATGAAGGTCAAATATTGTTTTTGGACTAAATTTAAGTGGCCTTTGAAATACAGAAATTAATATTACAGGGCTCAACAATAAGTTGTTACAATAATACAATGTAAAAACATGTATATACAGTACTTAATAAGTGCATTGTACTATATTATTAATTTAACTTTAAGTACTGTGGTTAAGGTGCCTTAATATAAAGTTGGTCTTGTTTTGTAAAATATATAAATGAAAGTAAAGCAGTCTGTCAAGTTTACATTATTTTGCGAATTGTTTTCTACTTTAATGAAAATATATTTTACAAACTCGATTAATGTAACCATTTAGAAGAAAATGTCATGTTTTACTGTAGTTTTTAGAGCTAGGGTGCAGCTATTTTGGAATGTCGCTGTGTCTGACGTCACGGGGTTGGTTCCGTTCCCTCAACTGAACTGATATTGTGGAAATAATGGACTGAACATGAAGACTGAAAAGCCTAATTTAACAGAATGCGTGAAGTTGTGGACATGCATCGCAGAGCTGGTACAAATACAAGGAACAGACTTGTGTCTAAAATATAATTTTTTTTTATGTTTACTATTTTTCTTTTTTTTTTTAAATACTGTTCAGTTGATGTGCTTTGGTCTACTCTCTCACACTGGTGCAGCGCTGCCTGGCACGGTGATTTACATTCAGACTAATGCAACGATTACAATAATCTTTCAACATTGAATATGAAGCACGAAAAAACCTGTGAAGTGAAAAACGGCACTGATCTTAGTTTGGTTTGAACATGAACAGAAGTGAGGGGCTATATAGTGAAAAGTGAAAGTACCCGCCTCCATTACGTCAGGTACCAGATCTGGTAAAGACATTGAGGGCAGTCAGGCATCATAATACAGTGAGTGGACCAAAGCACATCAAACTATCGGTAATAAAAGACAAATGTAAAAATGTATTTTTATGTTTCGGACATACAGTTCAAGTCAGAATTATTAGCCCCATTGAATTATTAGCACCCTTGTTTATTTTTTTTCCCTAGTTTCCAAATTTTTTAACACATTTCTAAACATAAGTTTTAATAACGCATTTCTAATAACTGTTTTATTTTATGTTTGCCATGATGACAGTAAATAATATTTTACTAGATATTTTTCATAACACTAGTATTCAGCTTAAAGTGACATTTAAAGGCTTAACTAGGTTAATTAGGGTAACTAGGAAGGTTAGGGTAATTAGGCAAGTTATTGTATAACAATGATTTGTTCTGTAGACTATCAAAAAAATATTAACTAAAAGGGCTAATAATTTTGACCTTAAAATGGCTTTAAAAAATGTAAAAACAGCTTTTATACTAGCTGAAATAAAACAAATAAGACTTTCTCCAGAAGAAAAAAATATTATCAGACACACTGTGAAAATTTCCTTCCTCTGCTAAACATCATTTGGGAAATATTTTAAAAAAGAAGAAAAAAATTCAAAGTGGGGCTAATAATTCTGACTTTAACTGTAAATGTAATGCTTGTATTTGCACCAGCTCTGTGATGCACATCCAAAACTTCACGCATTGTGTTAAATAAGGCTTTCCAGTCTCCGTGTTCAGTCCATTACTTCCACTGTATCTGTTCAGCTGAGGGAACGGAACCAACCTCGTGACGTCAGACAGTGATATTTCAAAATAGCTGCACCCTAGCTCTAAAAATATAAACTATTGTTAAACATGCTCTTTTCTTCAATAATGGTTACATTAATCGAGTTTGTTTATTATATTTTCACTAAACTGGAAATCAATTTACAAATGAATGTAAACTTGACTGAGTGCTTCACTTCCACTTTAAAGGGACAGTTCACCCAAAAAATTTAATTCTGTCTTCATTTACTCAACCTTCACTTGTTCCAATCCTGTTTAAGTTTCTTTCATCTGTTGAACTGAAAACAGAAAACCTATAACCACAATCCATACTTTTGTTATACTGGTTATAATTTATTTTTAACAGTTAAAAATGTTCAGCTTTAATCAAAATATAATGTTTTGCGCTCAATTAAAGAAAGAAAATCAAACAGGTTTGGAACATATTAGAGGTGGGTAAATGATGACAAAATTTTAATTTACTTTAAACCATGTTTATTTGTGAGGTGGTATTAACTAACTCACTACTCTGTAAAAAATATATAATTTGGTGGACACTTTATAAATATTATTTTAATTGAACAACTATTAATTTTAAATGTATTACCCACTATTACCCACTAACATACTGTAGTCATTTTATTTAAGCCAGGTTTCAGTAAGACATTAAGATTAGGATTATTAGTGCATCAAGATTGTTGTTTGTTCATTTACAATACGTGCTTTAGGTGCAAGTGGCCTGACGTTTAGAAGACCGAACTTAAAAAAAAAAAGTATTTTCACTTATTTGCCATTTTTCTGGTTTGATTTTTAATAGATTTTTTTTCTAGAACACATAGTAAATTAAATTCTTGATCAAATAATACGAGGAACAGACAGTTTCTATGGAGTTAGCCAGATATACATTAATGTGATTAAAGTGGGACGAGCAAAAGTCTATATGGCTAAAATGTGGATTTTCACTTACTAGTCAAAGCATCCTGAAGATGTTGTCCGACAGGAATTCAGCTACAGTACTGCTGTGGTGCAGCCCATCAGCATGAGCAAGCCTAGGACAATCCTAGAAAAGATTCCAATTGTTAATAAAGAGCAGATTTTATTCTTCACACCATGTTAATAGCCATTAATTCAGAGCAAAAAGTCTGCCAAACCTTTCATGTCCACAGCAGTAAGTAGAAAGCATTGCAAGTGAAGTGCATCGGACCGTTTCAATCTGGCCCTCTGCTACCTGGATTTGATACAGCAAACTTTAAATTTCTAGTCTATATCTGTCACAATGATTTACACCTAATAAGGATACATCAGAAACAAGCAAATGAGAAAATAAGTGAGTGATTTTAGACCCTTAAAAGGTTAAAAGTTTAATGTCATTAGTTCAGTGTTACCCAGCTGGATAATAATTATCAAATAATATTGTTTGTTAAATGAAGTATTTTTACATTTATTTCCAATTCAGTTAGTTACTTAAAAAAATACTTACATTTGAGGTGACTCAAACGGCTGTTTGAGAGAATACTGAACAATGTCAGGGTTTATGTGGATGTTCTGAGAAGGAAAAAAGCAGGCTTTATGTACATTATTTGTGTGAATGAATAAAAAATGTATTGAAGTACATAACTTAGACACAATTTGTCACACAGGTAACTGTTTAAGAAACGCAAATAATAACAAATGCGTAATATTACTCACAAACAATATAAGGAAAGAATATTAGATAGCATCGCGGCTAGAAAATAATATAAGCAACCCTGCTCAAGACACTTGCTACACACTGTATATGTAAGGGGAGACAATAAATAAATAATTATATTTTTGTGGAAAAAAGCCGTCTAATAAGTACGAATGTAAAACGTTATCTGTTTAATTTGAAATTGACGGTCGCTTGCAATGGCTTTCATGGAAGCTTCGTGTTCAATGACAATAAAATATGTCGACATAAACCAATATTTTACATCAAATTATTTATATTTGTGTGAGGTAGACGTGTAATTTGAGTGATTATGTATATCCAGCCGATTGTTATTATCGCAAAATAATAATGTTTATCCAATCTTATACAACAGCAATCGCTTCGCGAGACGTTCCTAAAACAGGTTACACGACATAATGATGCGTGTAAGTGTAGATATTTGTGTGCAAATTGTATCTAATTTGTATATTTAGTTTGCCAAATTACTCACCTTCCGTGTGTTAGAGATGACAGCAGTCACGAAATGGAGGAAAATAGCCGTTACAAATCGCTATTTGAAAACGCTTCTGCGACCTGCGCGTGCACGATGCACGTGCACGATGATGCGCGTCCGCTTCATGTTTATATTATTTTGTTAGTTCCGGTTAATTTTTTTTTTTTTTGGCAACACAATTAATTCCATTCCATTAATCCAAGAAACAGATAAAAAAAAACATTTAATTCAGAAAAATAAAAATTTACAAAATACTGCATTCATTAGTTATCTTTGTTGGTTTATCAAAACAAACTGGAGGAATACTTTTTAATAGTAAACCAGAGCCCATAGCCTATATACTTAAGTTTATTAATATCTTAAATATTTTTCATAAGTGGATTTTTGAAGAACTGTGTTATATAGTTCTATTTTTATAAAAATTACAATAATAACAATAATAATAATAATAATAATAATAGCTTAATATTTATTATTATTATTGTTAATATTATTATTGCAGCAGTTGTTGTTGTTATTATTATTGTTTTAAATGTCAAAATTCAAGGGTCTAATGAGGTTAAGTGACAGAAAATTGAATTAGTCCCCTATAATAATTATCATTTTCATAATTGTACAAGCCTGTACATGTTTTTGTCTCTTTTTTCCCTCAGTTGTGGCTCATTTGTATTTTATCCTCCAAAATTACTTTTACATTTTCACATTTTTTCACAATTTCCCAGTCAGCCTCCTAACTGCAATCAAGTTAACATTTAGACTCTAATCATTGATATTCTTGTGTTTACAGTGAGTGCCACACACACAAAAAAAAAAAAAAAAAAAACACCAAATTTCATATAATTCTAAAAGCACAAATAACTAAGTAAATATTAAGTAAATGAACATCCATCTCATTTTCTGGTCTCCACAATTGTCTATTTAATTATGACAAAAAAAAAAATCTCTAGGTTCCTTTAAGTGCTAGCTTTTAGAGGAGAGATCCACCAGGAACCATTTTATAAGTTCATAGATCTTTCAGTAACTCTTTTTTGAAAATTGAGTTCCTCCAATAACTTTCAAAGTGCTTCGAGGTTTTAGTGTAAGGAAACAGTGACTCCAGAACCTCAGTATTGACAAAAAGTGCTTGTAGGATCCCAGTTACTGCAAAAGGGTCCTGCAAGCACTGCAAAGACTGTCAGTGGTTCCTCAAGGAACCCCATTTTGAGAGAAAGAGCTTTGAGGCACTTAAAATACATTTTAAAGTTCCTTGAATACTCAACAGAGTACTTGAAGCACCTTTACTTTTTACAGTGCACTGGATATTTTCTTTTTTCGGATCATTCTCTTTAAACCCTAGAGATGGTTGTGCGTGAAAATCCCAGTAGATCAGCAGTTTCTGAAATACTTAGACCAGCCCGTCTGGCACGACCCATGCCACTTTCAAAGTCACTTAAAATCACCTTTCTTCCCTATTCTGATGCTCGGTTTGAATTGCAGCAGATCATCTTGACTATGTCTACATGCCTAAATGCATTGAGTTGCTGCCACGTGATTGGCTAATTAGAATTTTGCATTAACGAGTAGTTGGACAGGTGTACCTATCAAAGTGGCCGGTGAGTGTAATATTGAACTATTTATAGTATATACATTTTAATAATATAACAGCCTGATCTCACGAGAAAACGTAAGTATTTTACGTTTTGTCAGTTTAGTGGCTAATTCGTACGAATTCGTATGAGTTCAGTCGTACAAAATTGTACATTTTTAAAAAGGAGGCGTGGCACCTAACCCCACCCCTAAACCCAACCGTCATTGGGGGATGAGCAAATCGTACTAAATCGTGCGAATTAGATTGTACGAATTAGCCACTAAATCAAAAAGTTACGAATTGCTGTGAGATTGTGTTGAATATAATGATTATTATTACTATTGTATAATTAATACAGTAATATTAGATTTATTTATAACATTAATTCTATATTGTATATTAAGAATAAAACAATATGATAAAAAGGTCAAATTAAGTATGAATAACTATTACTATTAAAGTTTCAAATTGTAAGATGGGTAAATATTTTTCATAACATAATGCAGTAAATACTAAAGTATTATTATCATTTACATATTATAAGTTTGAATTATGTATAATACTGTAACGACAGATAGATACATTAATGTATTATCTACATATGCATAGTCTTTGTAACAACATTGAGCAATATATCAGCAACAAACTTGAAGCAGTCAACAGCAGGCTCTTAATCGAAGCCAGAGCTCAGCAGGGCGTCGAGTTGAATGCTTAATGACTGAATTACAATCAGGTTTGGGTGAGAGCAGGATTAGTTCTGTCTTTGAAGGTCCGAGGTCTGATGTGGTTTCTGGTTTCACAGTGAAGCATTGCCTGGCATATTGAGAACAGAGCCAGTGCGAGTGTGTGTGAGAGCAAGAGTATGTGTGTGTGGGAGTAAGTTTGTGCCTGAATGTTGCGTATGTGTTCATGGACCAAAACAGAATAGAATGTTACACAAGACCGCTCCATGCCTTTAGTCTGTGCTGTTCTTCCTATTCTAACTTCTGCCTTTTCTCCTCTGTCTCTCTGTTTTCCCCAATGTGAGCCTCTGACACCCCCATCACCGCCAACAACTCTCTCTCTCTCTTTCTCTGTGTGTCTATATTTTGGGCTATCAGCTCAGGCTGGGTAGATTGGAGTGGACAGCAGTGCAGAGCACACACTCACTGCTGCCGCTCTGTCTAATCCCTGACCTAGAAACAGAGAGAGAAACAGAGAGAGAGCGAGAAACAAGAGTAACTTAAAGGTTACTGAGAGGATGTGAGAAATGTGTAGTTTTACTTACTTGAAGACATATGTTTCCAAACTAGTAAAATTAACTTCAGGTTGAGTACAGATTCATAATTATAATCACCTCTACACCTTTTCTGCAGATGTTTTTTTGTATTATGGGTTAAGTTTGGGGAACTACCTTTAAAGTGTGGAACCAGATCAGTCTTAAAAATAATACATTTACAAAATATAATTCATACATCCACAACACAATTCACATTTACAAAATCCAATTATTAAGTTTAAAACATGATTCGTAAGTACACAAATCCAGTTCTTTAATACAAAACACGATTCATAAATACACAAATCCAATTCATAATTTCAAAACACGATTCAAAAATACACAAATTTATTTCGTAAGTTCAAAACACGATTCATAAATACACAAATCCAATTTATAAGTTCAAAACACGATTCATAAATACACAAATTTAATTCGTAAGTTCAAAACACGATTCATAAATACACAAATCCAATTCGTAAGTTCAAAACACGATTCATAAATACACAAATTTAATTCATAAGTTCAAAACACGATTCATAAATACACAAATCAAATTCGTAAGTTCAAAACACGATTCATAAATACACAAATCCAATTCATAAGTTCAAAACACAATGAATACACAAATCCAATTCGTAAGTTCAAAACACGAATCATAAATACACAAATCCAATTCGTAAGTTCAAAACACGATTCATAAATACACAAATCCAATTCGTAAGTTCAAAACACGATTCATAAATACACAAATCCAATTAATAATTTCAAAACACGATTCATAAATACACAAATCCAATTTGTAAGTTCAAAACACGAATCATAAATACACAAATCCAATTCGTAAGTTCAAAACACGATTCATAAATACACAAATCCAATTCGTAAGTTCAAAACACGATTCATAAATACACAAATCCAATTCGTAAGTTCAAAACACGATTCATAAATACACAAATCCAATTCGTAAGTTCAAAACACGATTCATAAATACACAAATCCAAATAATAATTTCAAAACACGATTCATAAATACACAAATCCAATTCGTAAGTTTAAAACACGATTCATAAATACACAAATCCAATTCGTAAGTTCAAAACACGATTCATAAATACACAAATCCAATTCGTAAGTTCAAAACACAATTCATAAATACACAAATCCAATTCGTAAGTTCAAAACACGATTCATAAATACACAAATCCAATTCATAAGTTCAAAACACGATTCATAAATACACAAATCCAATTCGTAAGTTCAAAACACAATTCATAAATACACAAATCCAATTCGTAAGTTCAAAACACGATTCATAAATACACAAATCCAATTCGTAAGTTCAAAACACGATTCATAAATACACAAATCAAATTCGTAAGTTCAAAACACGATTCATAAATACACAAATCCAATTTGTAAGTTCAAAACACGATTCATAAATACACAAATCCAATTCGTAAGTTCAAAACACAATTCATAAATACACAAATCAAATTCGTAAGTTCAAAACACGATTCATAAATACACAAATCCAATTCGTAAGTTCAAAACACAATTCATAAATACACAAATCCAATTCGTAAGTTCAAAACACGATTCATAAATACACAAATCAAATTCGTAAGTTCAAACACGATTCATAAATACACAAATCCAATTTGTAAGTTCAAAACACGATTCATAAATACACAAATCCAATTCGTAAGTTCAAAACACAATTCATAAATACACAAATCCAATTTGTAAGTTCAAAACACGATTCATAAATACACAAATCCAATTTGTAAGTTCAAAACACGATTCATAAATACACAAATCAAATTCGTAAGTTCAAAACACGATTCATAAATACACAAATCCAATTTGTAAGTTCAAAACACGATTCATAAATACACAAATCCAATTCGTAAGTTCAAAACACAATTCATAAATACACAAATCAAATTCGTAAGTTCAAAACACGATTCATAAATACACAAATCCAATTTGTAAGTTCAAAACACGATTCATAAATACACAAATCCAATTCGTAAGTTCAAAACACAATTCATAAATACACAAATCAAATTCGTAAGTTCAAAACACAATGAATACACAAATTCAGATAGTAAGTTTAAAACATGATTCATAAATATTCATCTGGCAAAGGTATTTATTACTTTTTAAATATTAATTACTTTTATTGATTATTTGATTTTTACTTGTGAATTCAGGAATTATGCGTTGTATTTATGAATTGTTTTTTGAATTTACAAATTGTATTTTGTAAATGTGAACTGTGTTGTGCAAGTCTGAATTTTATTTTATAAATGTGTTATTTTTGAGACTGATCTGGCTCCATATTATAGGCAGAGTTCACTCAAAAATGAAAATTACGTCACCATTTTTTGTACTCTAGCAAGGTTTGAAAGTACAATTGTCTTGCTTCTGCTAAACACAAAAGAAAAGATTTTGAAATATGCTGGTGGATGGTACCCACTGAGTTCTATAATAGGAAAAAAAATACTATAGAAATCAATGGGCCACATCAACCAACATTCTTCAAAATATGTTCTTTTCTGTTCAGCATAAGAAATAAACTCAAATAGGTTTTTAACAAGTGAACTGTGAGTAAATGATGACAAAAATATAATTTTGGGGCAAAATATTCCATTAAAAGAAACAGTGTGTTTTTTTATCTGTCATAAAAATAACATTATGCTTGGTACTTTAATTGAGATTGGTACCACAAGCATATCGGTGGCTAAGGCTCTTTTGAGTTTACCATTTTGTTCCTCCAGATTATTTTCTCTTTGTATTCTCATTATATTGTAGCAGTAACTAGTTAATTCATATTCTCTTAACTTGTTAATTCTATTTAAATATTACATACAGACATAAGCAATAATATGATGATTGCTTTAGTGTAAAGGATGTTACTCTAATAATTCATGCAAAGCCCCATGGGGTGTATTAAACATTCTGATATGCAGTTCATTTTAAACTCACATGTGAAAAGATTGCGTTTGAGATTAATTTAATGTCCTAAATTTAAGAACAAAGATGTCATGGAAATAGTACAGTGTAACAGCTGTACGTTTCTACAATACTACAATGTAAAATAGATCTGTTAATTAATAGTTTCCATTTAAGTGTGTTCGGTTTACAGATGTGAATTGCATTACCAGATGTTGATCTCTGCTCTGTAGACTTTGATGTTGAAAATTCAGCTCTACAGTTTAACAAAGTGATTTTTATTGACAGTTTAGTTGTTTAAAATACAATATACTGTATAAGTAATAATATATAGAGAAATAAGTCTGTAAAATAACAGATAAGGCATCGGCAGTTTATTGCAAGGTGTTTGTACCGTAATATACAACACCAACCAACACAATTTATCGCTTTAAACTATTGAAAATGTTCATAAATGTCACCTATTTTAACTTTTCAAGGTTAAAAGTTGTTGGAGGAAAGATCAAGGTCCCAAAATACATAATGCAAAAGCATAAATAAATTAGGGAAAAATCAAATGAAAACATGAATAAAATACGGAAAACTGCTAATTTACGGATGTTTTTTACAGTGTAGTCATATGCACAGGAGCTCCTCAGCTGGTCCGGAGGAGAATCTGCTTCGCTGTGCTACTGCCAGAGTGTCTGGTTGGCACATAGTTAAAAATTCATGAGCCATTTTCTTATTAATATTTCACACAAGCAAGCTCCCTATCACCAGTGCAGCTGTAACCAAGCAGTACACACACCGACACAGAGAGAGAGAAAGAGAAAGAGAGAGATACAGAGAGAGAAAAAGAGTGAAAGTGAAAGAGTAAATAGAACAGTAGTAGAAAAATAGTACAGCAGTAAATAGAAAAACTACAATTACAGAACAAAAGCTCAAACGTTTGAATAAACACTGTTCTTTTTCCACATAATTTGAGGATGGTTCTTCTCACTTGAAACAGTGTGTGCAGATAACAAGTAACTAACATGTCTCTTATAACTCTTATAAATGTTTTTTTTTTTCCCAAAGTCATAGATATTTTATTTTTGGACTGATTTCTAGGGCCGATGAATGAATCTAGTAGCACCATCTAGTGGTAATATGAACAAACTGTCATTGGAAAGAAAAGGACCCCCACAACCCAAGAGTCAAATTGTAAACATTTCGAGTAACTGATCAAAATGTTTTGAATGTCTGTTGTGTTATAGAAGCTGCATTTATATGACTAAAAATACAGTTAAACCAAACTATCGTGAAATATAATTATACGTTTTAAAAGAACTGCTTAATATTTTAGTGGAAAATGTGAAACAGATTTTTCGATAAATCAAAAATGAAAAAGAGTAGCATTTTGTACAACAGAAATCACATTATAAATGTCTTTACTGTCAGTTTTATTTAGTTTAATGCATTCTTACTAAATAAAAGTATTAATAAAAAATACAACAAACTTTAACTACAGTATAAATTACATATTTAACAGACTCTTCAAACAACAAATTCAAGGTATAAATTTGTATAAATTAACCAACTTACTTTCATTTAATCTCTATCACTGTGAATTTTGTGAATGTTTTATTCTGTGTTTTTAGTGAACAACCCTTTATTCTTTGTTCAGTTCGTGATTTTTCCCACTCAGCTATGTAGGAAAGACATCTGTGTTTATAGTTCTATATTATTTGATTAAAATCATACTCAATTTCTCTACAAGCATGTAAGTTGGGTGATACCCATGAAAAAGTGTGTCATGATCATTTTTTAAGAATGTTAATGCATCCTGGTTGCAACTCCTGGCTTATAATGAAGTATCTTCTAGCAAACGTCTGTGGTGGAGTTGGTGCTTCTCAATCGCTGTTCTCAATAGCTTTAGCAAATTGATTTGCTGAATTTTTTATTCTAAAATGTGGTTTAGCAGATCACTCTATCTGCCTGCCATATAAATAAGTTTTCACACTCTTGCAAGCTAAGCTGCAGAAAATACTACACACACAAATGCCTTTAGCGATGCAGGTGAAGTGTTTTGTTGTTACTGTAAACGTTGATTTTCTGTTGCCGGCAAAGGTGAATCAAAAACTGCAGATCACATTTGAAAAACAAACAAACAAAGAACATTGAAGGAATTGATGGCATACAAAAACAGTGTGTTGATGATGACATGGAGCAGTTGTGCTGATGGATACTACATTTTAGTAAATTTTGCATTGCAAATTCACCTACGCA
The DNA here is from genome assembly GCF_903798145.1 of Danio aesculapii. Taxonomy (NCBI): domain Eukaryota; kingdom Metazoa; phylum Chordata; class Actinopteri; order Cypriniformes; family Danionidae; genus Danio; species Danio aesculapii. The sequence continues at coordinate 33,837,489 of NC_079439.1, forward strand.
TGCACAGACACAATTCCACAAAGAGATCACTTTCTACAGTTAATTTTCAATAAAGCAAACAGTTTAACACTAAACTAGAAGTTAATCTAAAACAGAGACGCCCAAACAAGGGCCCGCGGGCCAAAGTTGGCCCATTCAAACCTTTGATTTGGCCCACCATCCCATTTGAGAAGAGATGGAGAATGCTGGAGATGTGGTTGGAGTGAATATCTTTGACAAAGACAGTCGTTTTGAATGTAATGTAACATTCTGTTTGTTTGTTTTGCAATTTGTTTTTGTTTTTATGTAAATTCATCTGATTTTTTAAAAATGTAAATAGAGGGCAATGCACAAGACATCGGCGAGCAAATCAAGGCAAAGGCAGGTGCAACTTAATGTATTCACTCCATTGTGTTATTAATGGCATTGTTTATATTTTTACTGTAAAAAATTCATTATCCTTTTATTCAAATATACTGCATTGGATATAAAATTAGGAAATAATTTTGGAAATTTGGTATAATACAGTTTGGTATATTTATCTTCTGTCCACAGCCCTCAATCAGGTTTGGTTTTTGGCCCTTCATAACAGTTATGAACACGGTAACAGTTCGAACAGGTAGTGTGCTGGGTGTGAGGGGTCCAGAGTGATTTTGCGAGCCCTTTTTCCAGAGTGAGTAAAAGGGCTCGCAAAATCACTCTGGACCCCTCACACCCAGCACACTACCTGTTCGAACTGTTACCGTCTGGTCGGCGCTTCAGAGCACCAAGCACAAAAACAGCCAGACACAGGAAAAGTTTCTTTCCTCAGGCTGTCTACCTTATAAAGTTAAATAATCCCCTACTGTGCAATAAATATGTGCAATACTTTCTCATACGCACTTGTACACAGCACCTTATATCAATATACAATGCAATACCTTCTACATTCGCACTTGTACACAGCACCTTATAACCTGTATATTTATAACAATCTGTACATACAACTCAACATCCAGGTTTCTTGACTAACCGCATCTGTTTAATGTTTATCTTTTTTTTTTCATATTTATTTTGTGTTGTCACTTGTCACTTTATGTACACTGGAAGCTTCTGTAGCCAAAACAAATTCATTGTGTGTGTGAAGCACACTTGGCAATAAAACTGATTCTGATTCTGATTCTGATAAGAAAAAGTTTGGGCACCCCTGGTCTAAAACTTGCTTCAAAATGTAATGAAATGTTGCAATCATTTAAACTGCTGTTGTCGGAGTAGAGATGTAGATCCCATAATGCAATTTAAAAGCATAAATAAATAGAAGGCACCAGTGAATCACGAGCCAAGGACTGTTAATTAGCAGATGTTTTTTATAGTGTATGTAAATTGTCTTTATCCACAGTGTAGAGCTGCTCACAAATAAAAGCTGCTTCAGCTCTGACAAACTACAGAAGACATTTGCTTTTTTCCCAAACAGTTACACAAATATCCTCCCATCAAATGCCTTTTCTATACTATCTTATCCCATTTCAATGTTATCCTGTACAATAAACAATTGAGTACATGAGTTAACTGTCTGTCACTCACTATCCTTTGGCTTAGTCGCTGATTTATCAGGGGTCACCACAGCGGACTGAACCGCCAATTACTCTGGCATATGTTTTTATGCAGCAGATGCAGCTCTGGGGAACACCCATGCACTCTTTTATTCACACACACTCATACACTATTGCCAATTTACTTCTTCAAATTCACCTATAGCGCATGTGTTTGGACTGTGGGGGAAACCGGAGCACCCGGGGGAAACCCATGTGAACATGGGTAGAATGTGCAAACTCCACACAGAAATGCCAACTGGCTCAGCCGGGACTCAAACCAGAGACCTTTTTGCTGTGAGGCGACAGTGCTAACCACTGAGCCACCGTGTTGCTCTAAAGATGGATTCAACAGCAAATCAGGCATTGTTCTGATTGGAAATAGCTGATAGAGAAACATGACTAGACTTAACTGCAGAATATTATCAGACAAAAGACAAACAAGCATTCATCAGTAATGAGTAATAGTAAAGCGGAGCGCAGCACTATTTTAACAAGGTTTTTTTGACGAACTGTTTCAGACTGCAAGCTCACGTCTCGGCTAAAACATCATTTCTTCTGCAGTGGCTCTGTAGATTCAACACCATGACAACACAGTGAGAGAGACTTGCAGCAAACACAAACCGCTGAAGGTTGTCTGGCAAAACAGTTTTCTTTTGCCTTCAAATATTTATATATGTATTCAATATTTGCAAATTTGACTATGTATAAAATCGAGATGCATAGGTTGACCAGCATTTAAAACAAATTTATTTTTCCTTCAAATCTCTGAAGGGAACTAAAGATACGATTGTATTTTCTTTTACGAATTCCTCCATGTTTTGCATGTTTAAATAGCATTGAAATTTTGTTTCCACCAATAAACAAAGAAATGCTGTGTTGCTGCTTCATAAGCCCCACCTACTGGCAGTGATTGAATTTACATGTTCTTTCAGCCATTAAAAGGGTATATGCACAGCTAGTGTTTCTTCCCATACTGATAAACTTCCGGTGAACGTCTAATGTGACTTTTTTTTCCATTTTATACAGTTCATTTTACAGCATCGATGTTGTAACGTCATTAAAATATAATCAGTTAAATAGACTTTGGCATTAATTTAGTAGCACATGCCCATCAGGATTAGCAGGCTAGCACAGAAGCTCTATTAAATATACTGGGGTAAAATAAATGTTCATATTTTAAAAACATGGCGGGAAAAATGTAATTGAATGCAGTGCTTCTGGTACATTCTGAGACCCACTTTATATCGGATATCACTCAGCCAGTGGAGATGTTTTAAAGAAAACAGACCTTAAACGTGCTGATTTTGTAATGGCATACAGTTCACCGGAAGCACTTGACCCAGGTTACTGACAAATTAAAAGTCCTTCCGCATACTTTCGCATATACCCCATTGGTAGCATCCTTTCACGATGCTAATATCAGACTATTCTCTTCTTGCCTCCAATTTTGAAGTCCAATTTAATGGTGCAGTATGTAATATTGACATTCAGTGGTTGAATTAGGTATAGTAGTTTGAAATCAAAACATTTTTTCACCTGAGGTCCGTTCTTCGTACGTGGATTACTCAGATATCTGGATTTGGTTATTGACAATTTGACACGATCCAGGATCGTTTAGTTCTTCAAAACTCATCTGAGACTTGTTGTCATAGCAACATTTCTGGTGGGAGCAGGTTCATTTCATATAAACAGGATTAGATCGAGTCAGTTAAAGCAAAGATAATACTGAAAGTATGTACCGAATGCTGATAATTTCTTACAGTAGTTGTATACACTTGGGAAAATAGTAAATATATATTTTTAACTATATATAAATTAAAAAATATATATTAATTAAACTTATGCAATCTGCACAAAATTTAACGATATGATCTTTTCAGATGCAAACGCGTACATGCACAAATATTTGACTTTTTTAAAAAAAGGATAATAAGTTATGCAGTCATGTATGTGTTTTGACCGCTTATGCCAGTGATTGACACCTTTACTGATATCAAAATGCTTTTTTGATGCAAAATTAATTTATACGCCTTTTAAAAAAACTTGAGTAGGCCTAGGCTACTATATTAAAGAAAACCTTCTCTAAATGTAGAACTAAATACATTGATATGCATTGAAATACATGATGAATACTCTTGACACATGAAAGTTTAAAGCCTGCAGCAACAACAAATGTGGCAAGTTATTGCGTGTCATATTTGACAAACTGTTTACTGCTAATTTTATGTAATTTTGCTCACATGGATAATTGAATATTAATCACATGATGTCATTACGCTGATGTGCCGTCAGCCAATCGTTGCATTGATGATCATGATTTCGAGGATTGATAGTTCTGTCCTTCACAACACACGCAGCGAACTCAGATCAGTTTATCCAGACATTTTAATCTGATTCACAAACTTGTTTGAAGAACCAAATTAGCCAGAGATCAGTTATCAAGATTAAAAGATCCAGGATCTGCCAAATCATCTTAGATCATTTAAGCGAGGTACGAAGAACGGACTAAGGACACTTCTTTGACTGCCTCAGGTTGCCAGATTGACAACACCAATAAGAGAGAAAGTTAACGCTAAATTAAATTATGAGAATTAATGAAAATCTCTGTAGACTGATGGCATTTCATGCCGTTCAGTCTTATAATCTTAAAATGTGAGAAAGAGAATCATTCAAATACTAGCTCTAAAGGGACATTTGTGAGCTGGCAACAGTTTCTGCTGTTCAGACATCAGTTGCAGATGTGAATGAATGGCGAAAGAAAGTAGGTCCTCATACAAAAGGCTTTTTAGACTCTCTGTGTATGATTTTCTATTTTATACACACAATTATGCTTTCGGACTGCAGTATAAATGTAATATCACACTTATTATCACACATTACACATTTTAATAAAACATCTTGTTCATGTCAATATATTTTCACTCATTGTTGTCTCTTGGTTTAAAAAGCATAGTAAAATAAAATAAAAAAGTAAAAAAGTTGGCAGAGAAAGTCAGTATTTGCTAGTTTAAATAACAAAAAAAAAATCTAAAACCGATTCATGTTTTTTTTTCCATATAAAATTTTACATTTCATTTTTTTGTATCTATCTCAGTAAAAAAAGTTTAAAGAAAGATTTTTGGCTGTTACAGAGATAAGGATATAAATTATGCTTGCCTACAAAATAGAGCTATTCACAAGATGTTTCATCACAGACAATTGATACTAGTTATGAATAGAAAATAATTTAAAACAAAAAATGATAATTATCCTGAACATTAATTGATTTGTGATAATGTAATTAATTAAACACAATTACACACACGCATGCAGTGGTAGCAGTGCCATGTGTTGGCGTCCTGTTGCAGAACTGCGGCCTGTACGTGCGAGTGTGCGTGTTTGTGTGCGTGCGGAGGATCGATCAGCCATCGCCAGTACCGGGGCCCTTAGAGACATGAGGCGGGTCGAGCGAGGGGGGATGGATGAACAGAGAGAGAGAGTGAGCAGCAATAGCAGCAGCACAGCTATTCAAGCTAACTCGTTATGTCCAGGGCTTATTGGAAAACAGTCCGACTGAGCCTCGGCACTGAAATTAGTTATTGATCTCAGCCTTCCCATCCCCAGCCTGCCTCTCTCTCGCCCTCCTCCTCTTCCCCCTCTGCTTTGGGACCGCAAAAAGCCTCTTCTGCTGATTCCTACTCTTTTTCATTTGTTCCCCTCTTCCTCATTCTCCATCCATATAGCACTTTTCGTTACACATATTTGTCCGTGTTTTACGTTTGCTGTCCTTTGTTTCCTAGATGCAGCGTTTCGTGGTTTTCTCTCTCGCCTGATCGGTTAACCTGCCGATTTCTTTCTCCCTTCTCCTAACTTCTTCGCTCTCTTTGCCTACCCATCACTCTTTTTTAATTCTGTTTTCTTTCCCATCGACTGCGTTCCCTCTACCCCGTCTTGCTAGCGTTCCCCCCTTGTTGTTCTTTTCTCATCCACGAGTGACTCTTTCTTTTCCATTGCTCTCTTTTTATTTCTCATCTTCGCCTCCTTTCTCTCAGCTGCATCAATTCTGCAGTCAGCTGCACACGCTGGTTATGATTTAAAGGAGAGAGAGAGAGAGAAAGAGAGAGAGAGATGAAAGAAAAATGCAGATGTAATTGGTGAAGTGAGGGGGAAAAGAAATTAAGAACGTGTCATAATAGCTGAGCTGTAATCCCAGAAAACAGACACCTTACAAAACAAAATACACATTCATCTATCCACACGTGCAACAACTACATGTGGTGCATAATGTATTGTGAGAGATACTAATGCAGCAGGAATGATGTTAAACTTGAAGATAAGTTTGGGTTTTAGGACTAAACATACAAATATATTTATTTCCGTGATGGCGAAGCTGATTTTTCAAGTAGCATGATTACAAAGCTCTAGAAATTGCAGTTTCAGGACTAGTATTCATTTCAAAGTCTCTGCTGTTTTGTAGGTGAAAGACAAGATGTGCCATTTTGGTATCAACATTTTCAACCCAGGTTTATACTGATGACGTACCTCTATATAAATGTGTGGAGAGAGCAAAATACATCCCGGGAGGTATGTTTTTGTTTTCGCGAATCCACCAGAGGCCGCTGTGTACGCTTTTTCATACCTCAATTTTATCTCATGCGCCTGCTGCTTTTACGTAAATCTACCAGAGGCCGCTGTCGACTTACTGACTGACCAACCGAGCGATCCCTCCACTCAACCCCCCCACCCCCCCAACCCTAAACCCAACCAATAGTATTTTAAAAAGCAAGGATTGACCTGCCGACCCCATTCCCTTAACCCAACAGCAGTCTTTTAAAAAGCAATCCAGAAATAGAAAAGCCCTCATCTGATTCTTACCATGTTTTCAGATTTTACCACATTCTCGCTCTGTTATTTACATGTTTATTTTGTTTCTTGGCTTCTGTTCTCCCCCCTTTTTGAAACCGCTCTTCACCAGACTCAAACCCAATCATCACAGTCAACTCCTCTCTGCATCTCAAGTCCGTCGACGTACATATCAAGCTAACTGGATAATCTGGTAACAGCGGAAGCGGTCAGCTGGTAAGCGAGAAAAGGAACAGCATCATACCACCCGGTAGTGTTCGTTTTAAAGATGAAAAGCAGCCATATGTAGCTCTGGCTACATAATCTTCAGAAATGTATATAGGGCTATGTTTTCAAAATGAGCCTGTGTTGGACATTTTAATTTACAAAGTGATTTTATACACATAGAAATCATTAAAATGTGAGTAGTGTCAACCTAAAATAAAATATGGGTGTCAATATTCTATTGTGATTCTGCCTAGCATATTTATTTGTAAAAATGAAACAGCTTCTTATTTATTATGACTCTACATTTAGTTGATTTTGCTGATCATTTATTTTCACTCAACCCAGGCTCATACTGAAAACGTACCCCTATATACATTTCTGGAATGCACTAAATACGTCCCAGGAGCTCATTTTTTTTTTGCTGTTTTTGTTTTCGTGAATCCACCAGAGGTCGCTGTGTACGCTTTTTGAGATCTCAAATTCCTCTTGTGAGAGCCACTCACATTCGCTGTTCTCGCGTAAATCCACCAGAGGCTGCTGTCGACCGACCAACCAATTTCCCCACCCACCCCTTCCCTAAACCCAACTGATAGTGTTTTAAAAAGCACTGATTGATCAAAAAAAAAGCAGCAGCCTGATCTTATCACGTTTTTACCACATTCTCACACTGTTACTTACCTATTTGTTAGTTTTTTTTTTGTTTTTTTCTTACCTGCTTTCTAAGGCTGTTCTTTGCTGGACTCAAACCCTGTCATCAAGATCAACTGCTCTCTGCATCTCAAATACTATGACGTAAGCGACGAGCCACTGAACACACTGGTAACAGCGGAAAAGCCATCTAACACAGAGGTAAGCGATCAGCTAGTAAGCACGAAAAGGAACGACGTCATACTGCCCCGTAGCATTCGTTTTAAAGATGAAGTGCAGCCATACGTCCTTCTGGCAACATAATTTGCGATATCAAGAAATGTATATACTTTTCAGAATGAGCCTATGTTGGATTTACATTACTTATTGTTATTATTATTTAATATAATTAATTTTTTATATTTATTTAAATAATAATTTTTGATATTTTATTGATATTTTAACCAACCACTAAACATAGATAAGCCTCTTGATTTATTTTTAATTCATTTATTTTAATATATAAATTTATATTCTGGTTTAAAATACTACTTTTTGGAAAAGAAAGACCTATTGTTCTGGGCCAACAAGAAGGGCAAAGCAAATTATAAATGTTTGACATTTCAAGCAGCACAAAGAACTATTTCTATACAGTGAAAATAACTTGGATAAAGTTGATCAGCACCTAATATTTACATTAAAAATGAGGTGGAAAGATAATAAAAATATGAATCATTTCTATGAGGCTAGTTTTGGCATCTGTTTGTTCAGTTGTAGTACTCTCATAAAAAAATAAAACTTAGAACTGTGGCCTCAAATACTGCAGAATATATCTCCAATGTCACAATCCTTCAGAAACTTGCTAAAAAGGTTGTGCTGGTTAACATTTTTGTAGAAGCTATTCTTTCCAGGATTGTATGCTGATTAAGATGTTTTTGTAACAATAGTTTTTAGTGATTAAACTCCTGCATCCTGGCAAAGTACACTTGAATCTTACATTTTGTAAAAATATAACATTTACATAAAACAAATATAGAAAATACACCTCAAGCTGAAACAATGTACAAAACAAAGCTTAAATGGGGCTATACAAGCTCCCGACCTTCCTCCTGATGAGTTTGCCTGCATTCATCTGCAGGGAATGTAATTTTATTGAGAGTTATGAAATAGTATTAGCTATTTATTATGGTATAAAGAATGTTAGAGAGAAAGAAGTGAATTGTACCTAAGCTAAACACATTCTGACTTATTATAATAGTTGCAGTGTATAAGTCTTTAAAGGGATAGTTCATTCAGAAATGAAATCGTGTCATTATTTACTCACTCTTGTTTGCTGCATAACTTCAGTATATGGAAACATGACATCTAACACCTTTTGTATTAAATAAAAAAACATGACACGATTGTTGTTATGAAATATTCTCTTTATAAGAGTCTAAATGTCACAAAACACTGTTGCTTTGAAGCTTTTTCTAACGTTCTGTTAGTCTCTTTATGTTTCTTTCAGGGGCCCACACATGACTCGCTTTCATTCTTGAGTCACATGAGCTTTAACACGAGGACAGAACATTGAATCAACATTCTTAAGGTAGTCTGAACAGGTCAGGCCAGAGTTTCTGACTCAAGTTCCCAGACTGCATTGCTTTCTCACATCAACAGCATCAGGAAGACAGCCTGAAAAAGACTTGACTTCTCATTGGGTCAATAATTGAAGTGTCAATGACTCATGCACAGATTACAATAGGACAACAGCACAGTCTCAGATGCACACTGAAGTGATTCAGGCAGGCGATGGGGAAGAGTCTGTGCTTGGCAACAACACTGCTGGCTCATTTATCCCGCTCTTGCCATTTGGCTACAAAACCCACATTTCTCTGGGAAAACAGTTGTCTGATTCTGTTTGTCAGGGTTCAGACTGAGGTTGCTCAAACGAAAGGGATTTTGTACATCAATTTGTACATCTAAAGAATAGGGGGGGCTTCTACTTTTCGTTATGGAAAGAGAATTTTAGACTATGTTTTCAGGGTTGATATAATTTATTACTATATAAAAAAAATTTATGTTTATCTCTACTAAATCTCTATTAATTTTCCATTTTTCATTTAGTTTAAGTTTGTTTCAGTTCATATTCATTTTGACTCTTGATTCTTAATGAAGTTGGGTTTCAACGTTTGAATTTTCACTGCAGCTCAAATGTTTGGGGTTAGTACGTTTTTATATATAGAAAGTAATACTTTCATTAAGCAAGGACGCATTGAATCAATCATTTTAATCTATAGTCTTATAACTAACGACTAAAAGACTTCGATTTTTAAATAAGTAGAAATAAGACTTCTGAACTCTATATCCCCCAAAGTGCCTGAAAAAATATCACAATATGTCAACAGAAATGTTTCTTGAACACTAAACAAACATGTAACAACCAATGTAGCCTTGGTAACTATAAAGTACATGATTTCTTTCAAAAACCTTTTTAATGGTAGTTAATATAGTTATATTTATTTATTTATTTATTTATTTATCAAGCCTACCTTTATATATACAGTTGAAGTCAGAATTATTAGCCCCCCTTTGAATTCTTTCTTTTTTAAATATTTACCAAATGATGTTTAACAGAGCAAGGACATTTTACACAGTAACACAGTATGTAATATAACACAGTATAACACAGTATATATAATATTTTTTTTTTCTGGAGAAAGTCTTATTTGTTTTATTTCGGCAAGAATAAAAGCAGTTTTTAATTTTTCAAAAGACATTTTAAAGTGAAAATTATTAGCCCCTTTAAGCTTTGTATTTTTTTCAATAGTCAACAGAACAAACCATCGTTATACAATAACTTGCCTAATTACCCTGCCTAATTAACTTAGTTAAGCCTTTAAATGTTTACATGTACAGTATTTATATCTCCTCCAATATTTGAACAACATCCGCAGTGTACTGGTCAGCATTACTGTTTCTTGTCCTGTCTTGTCTTTTCCTGTCTTATTTGCACTAAATGTTGCACAAACCTATTCTTATTTTATTTATTTTTATTTTATTTTATCTTATTTAATTCTCTAAATTGTATAGCAGTGCACAGTCCTGTGTTATGTTGTCAATTTATGTTGTTTGATGTAGCACCTTGGTCCTGGAGGAACATTGTTTCATTTCACTGTGTACTGCACTGTATATTGTTTAAATGACAATAAAGCCGACTTGACTTTCTTTTTCTACTGAATTTATTTTGAAGACATTTTTAAGAATGTTAGAAAGCAGTAGCCACTGACCCCTACAGGTTTCCAACATTCTTCCAAATATTTTCTTGTGTGTTCTATAGAATAAAGAGACTGTAGAAGGTGAGTAAATGGCGGAATATTCATCTTTGGTTCGGCTATCACTTCAATACTAACAGCTTTAACATTCTGAGGCTGAACTCAGACAGAAATTCAACAGAAGTAGAAGTTATATTTTGAAGTCAAACAGGAAGTAGTAACTTCAGCTCAATTAACCCGTAGGCCTCCTTCTCTCGGTGCTCCAAATGCTCCCACTCTCCTCTGATCTCTCAAGGCTGGGAAACTGAGCTCTGGGAGGAGAAAATGAAGGAACGGGAACAGTAAAGGGGGTTGGTGGAGAACATGGGAACAAAGCAGGAATTTAAATGGAAGCCCTCAACCCCCCTCCTCTTACCCTCCTCCTCCTCCCTCCGCACCCCCCAGCCCAAATGCCTCCCAGCCCCCGCCGTTTCATGCGCCTGTCAGGGTTCTGCAGTGCGGGGGTAGCTGAACAGCCTGGCTTCAGGGGGAGTGTGGTACGATAAGGGTCTTCACAGCGTGTGTGGACGTGGGATGTGGCAGGGAGGGTGTTTTAGGGTCACGGCGAGAGCGAGATGTTGAGGTGAAAGGAATGTTTACATTATTGGGATCCCCCACTTGCTCTACCAAATGGGGAAAAAAATCCTTCCAGCAACCTACCACATATCACCTGGCTCTGGTTTAGCCTCTTTGTTTGTGTGTGTGTGTGTGTTTGGTGTAAAGTCCATTAGACCCCTAAATTCCAGCATGGTAGTCCAATAACCCACGTTCCAGAGAGGGGAGCTGTTCTCATGGCTAACCAAGAGTAAAGATTAACTGTAATACATGCAGCTCTATAAAACAAATGGCTTACGAGCACCTACCGGAGAAATTACCTTTCTGTTTTACAAGAGAAATGGTATTCGTCCTTCTCAACAGATGAGAACTGGTGATCTATAGGAAACTGAAGCTCTTCACTTTGTTCCATGAGAAAAATGACCTCTAGAATTTCTATAACACAGGAATAGGAAGCATTCAGAGCCCAAATATATCAATGGCAAAATCTATTTTTGGTCATGATTTATTATTGCGCATTATATCACAAACAACTGTAGTTTAGGGATGTTTAAGGAAAGGACAATTCACCAATTTTTTTTTATAATTTACTCTTGTGTTATTCCAAACCTGTATGCCAGACTTTGTACTGTGAGCCATTAAAGAAGTAATTTTGAAGAATGTTGGTTACTAAACACTTTGGTTCCCATTAGGAGCTTTCTAATCATGCAGTTAGTTATAGCAACTAGTATGCACCATCACCAGGAGATCTAAAGTGATATAGGCTCATTCTGAAAACGTAGCCCTATATATATTTCTGGAGATTGCGAATTATGTAGCCAGAAGTACGTATGACTGCATTTTGTCGTTAAAACAAACATTACGGGGCGGTGTGACACCATTCCTTTTTGTGCTAGCACCTGACCACTTACCTACATATGGATGGCTTTCCCGCTACCAGTTTGTCCAGTTAGCTTGCCATGTACGTCGACGGACTTGCAGGAGTTGACTGCGACGAAGAATGGTTCCAGAAAGCAGGTAAGACAAAATTCAAAAAATAAAATAAACAAGTAAATAACAGGGTGAGAATGTGGTCAAATCTGAAACGTTGTAAAAATCAGGCAAGGATTTTACTTTTTCTGGATTGCTTTTAAAAACACCATCAGTTGGATTTAGGAAAGAGGGTGTTCAGGTCAATCTGCTTTTAAAAACACCATCAGTTGGGTTTAGGGAAGAGGGTGTTCAGGTCAATCTGTGCTTTTAAAAACACTATCGGTTGGATTTAGGGAAGAGGGTATCGGTCGGTTAGTCAGTCAGTAATTCGACAGCGGTCTCTGGTAGATTTACACAAGAATAGCAGGTGCGAATGGCCCTTGTAAGAGAAATTTGGGATCTCAAAAGCATACACAGCAGCCTCTGGTGGATTCACTAAAACAAAAACTGCAAAAAACGTAGCTCCTGGGACGTATTTGCCGCTCTTCAGAAATGTATATAGGGGTAAGTTTTCAGAATGACCCTGGGTTGTATATAAGCCAGTTGACAATGGTGGATGAAATATGTCAGAACTGAGGCTGCATATTTGTGTTGTGTGTTATCTGATAATTTAGGTGGAATGCAAACATATGAGTTATGTGACTAAAAATGCACAAATAAATTATATGAGATGAAATCCCAATGTGTGACAACTTGTAGTGGTAAAGGTTGAGGCAGTGAAAACAACGCAACAAGGTGGCAGCTAAATATGTCTAAAATTAACTACTCTGTATCTCTTGTAGGCATTTAAAATATTGTGCTGAAGTTTCATAAATTATCACTATTAGTTCCTCGAAATGAAGTTCCAATAACTGTTATTATTCTGTGGTGCAAAGAACACAAAAAAGTGTTTATTTTCACCAATAGTTCGAGAAACTATAAGGTTTGTCAAGTGTGACAGTCACTTTTACTTCCATTATAATTTTAACCATAAAATACAATCAAATGAAACAAAACTCTTTGGTTACGAACATTCTTCAAAATGTCTTCTTTTGTATCATTTATACATGTTTGGAATGATGGGTAAATGATGCCAAGCTATAATGTCTTTAACTATCCCTTTGAATCAAGCTGTGATATACTGAAAAGGTTTGAGACCTTTAGTATTAACACAATATTAAAACATCTAAGTCTCAATATTTTTCAAAAATCTATGAATTTAAGAGTCACTAGCTTTTCTTCGTCATATTGTTTTGAGATTAGCCTCCTCTCCTCCTTCCACATAATAGTAATGGAATCTGAAAATGTGCATCAGGAAAGCAGTCATCTCCTTCCATGAGTTCTCTCCTACACCCACTGTTTCCCCCTATTACACAGAAGCCTTCAGGAAGTGCGTCATAACTAAGGAAGTACTTCCAGGAAATGAAGCCAAAGCACAAAAAAGAAGGGAGGATACAAATATTCCGAATGACAATCTAAAGGTGGATACAAAGATAAAAGTCTCACCAAGTCTAAAGTTCCTTGAATATATTCACATCTGAAACCAAAGCAAAGTAGTGGTGTGACATCAAGGTAGGTTAAAACCATTGAGATCTCAGTTGTGCAGTTGTGACTGTAAACCTGTGGTGGTGCTCTGGTTCCTACTCACAGTCATGTGATTCATGTAGTATCAGCCATTCACCATCAGGTGGCACTGTTAGTTAGGGCACTTCCCGGTGTTTTTGACCCAGCCCTTGCCTGCTACTCAGCGCTGCTAGCACAGGAAGAAATGAAGTGGACTATTTGGCCCTTAAAAAGTACATGGGCTGAGTTCAGTGACTGGAAATCACAGAGGAGATAGGGTAGGGAGCGGATGTGAGTCAACCTCATCTGCCTCAGCAGGACTCACGCTTTTAACACCAAAGCACTCATCAACACACTTTGTCAATTAAAAGAAATCAAAGTTGTTTACCAACTAAAGCTGTTTACCAACTAAAATTCTTGTAACAAATTCCATAGGTTTTTTGGATCAATGACAAGAAGTTGCATTCAACCGTAATGCCTCAAAAATGTCACTGTGCAGTTCTGCGCTACTCAAAAACTAAGCCTCAAGCCTGGGTTTTGTGTGTTTGTTCTCCTAGTTAAACAGCCAAACCTTAAGAACACAAGTTTTAGAAGCTCAAACAAAGTTATTCTACCAGACTTTATGTTGTTGGGGTGCTTTGGCGAAGCATGGAGGCATAGAGAAGAGCTGGATGGTTGTGTACTCTAGGCGAAACTGTTTCTGTCAGAGTTGGCTTTAATGTGTGCTCTAAAACCTCTTCAGCTCCAGAGCAGCACCGCTCTTGTTTACCAGGAAGAGAATGACGTGGGACGTTACATAAGATTGAGTCTGCCTTTCACAAAAAGTAGTAAGGGGCAATCTTTACAACCTGCTTGTTGTATGTTAAGTAGGCTACACTAGACTAGGCAGCAGTATCACCTTCTGTGTTGGGTGTGTGTTGTGCTAAATAGGCTGAATGACTCTGAAGGGTGTGGCAAGGCAGACATGTGTGTGTGTGTGTTCACATGTGTTGTGTACTCACTGCCGGAAATTTAATCCAAAATTTCTTACTACTGATTTAGAATTCTTATTTTAGAGCCGGGGGAAAACTTTCATTTGTGCTTTTTTAGAAAAAAATAGTTTTCACCAAAACAGTGAAACACTTTCTATTTTTTTTTTGTGTGTGTATTTTACAGTACTGTAAAAATACTCAACAATGTCTCTGTCAGTGTTTTCAAACTATTATATTTAATTTATCAAAGTCACACAAGTGCCAATTTATTTCACATATGTCACATCCATAACCAAGCTTTTTCTTCATAAATGCAAAATATAAAATAAAATAAAATTAATAATTTTTGTTCTATATAGAGCCAACTCTTATCATTTTAATTAGCTTTATTTCTTTTGGGTTGTGCAGTTTAATTCATAGAATTTCTACAAAATATATTATATACTGTAAACTCACACTTTTTTAGTCACATTTATAACTCATATTTATTTTTCTTATTTAAAACCTAACAAATGTTTATAGATTGATGTTTTTCTGATCCCATAACTCTTTGATTGGTTGTTTTGTATAAATGTAAACAGATGTTTCAATATAATGTTAACATAAACTTTCTCTGTGAATTTATGTTTTGAGTTGTTACTGCAAATGTCACATCTGTAATTTTTTTAGCTTTTTTTTCTTAAGTATGCACTTAAAGTCCAGTGGCCTTATAACAGATAACTGTGATTGACTGTTTGTATGAGTATTCTTTGTTTCTATGGACTGTTCCACAAAAATCATATCAGTTGGGTGTATGTTACCACAAAGGAAAGAAAATTCAAAAAAAAAAAAATTAATACCTTCTAAGCCTGGAAAAGTAAAATGCAGGGACCATAACGGGCCTGGGGCACATACAGTGGCTATATATCAGACTATAAACAGTGCTTAGCATAAATAATATTTTCTTTTAATTAATATTTTCTATAGGATGCTTTACAAAAATATATTTGTGTATATACATTAGATAAGTCAGTACCAAAGCCAAAACTCGATCTAACAAAAAAAAAAAAAAAAACTTAAAATCAGAGTCCAAAAATGAGTACACCCAAAATAACATATGGGATAAAAATATTGGATACAATTTTAATAAACAGGAAAAGTGAAGAGAAACATAAAAAATACAAAACCTTCTATTATCTTACAATATCTTCTTTGAAGTTAAATGTATCATCTTTCTATTCCTAAAGATGTTAAATGACCAAACTTTTCTTTCAATGGATTTAACTGTTCACATTTTTTTGTTTAAATGCACCAACATATATTGGCTACATTCACTGAGAAATGGTTGAAAAAAAAATCATTCATTCCAGGGGTGAACTCATTTATGCTGAGCACTGTATATATCCTATCAGTGGATCTCTAATAATACTATACTATACAGTGAATATCTAATAAAAAAGTTTAAAATATTTATGAAGAAAGTTCTACAAACAAACACACACTAGAAAAAATCATTAGTCTTAGGCCCAATCTCAATTCTACCCCTTAGCCCTTCCCCTTACCCCTACCCCCTTGTTTTGCGTGTTCCCGTGAAGGGGTAGGGGTGTCGAAATTCTCTTTAGCTTGAAGGCGTAGGGCTAAGGGGAAGGGGTAAATACCCCTTCGAGCGAAGATTTTTCAGGACCACGCTCAAAACCAATGGGTAAGAAAATTTCCCAGAAAACACCAGCCACAACGGCAGGATCACTGCACCTGGAAATAAGGAGATGCAGAAATTTGTATTTTTTGTCATTATTAAGAATTTTTACAACAAACAAGCACATGTTGTAATATATTTATTACCGCGTTCGTGTTTTACCGTCATGCTTTTATAAAAACCGCCAAATTTCGCGACGTATAATCCCTCATAAGACCTCCAGTATAGCAGTCCCACAACATTCTGACACTTGATGACACTGGAATACCCTGTCAGAAAAGTCTAGTGGCTGGGAATGAGCTTTTTACAGCGTCTGCTATAATGTTAATGTTGTTTTCATGTGTTTACATAGATGAATATGGCCACGGTGTAAATGCGCAGTATAGTTACGATCTAATTGCCACATTAGATCGTTATGATAACATGATATATGCCTTCAGGGATTTCCTGAAGACAAATACCAAAAAAATAACACAACTGGAATGACTACAGCAGTCACGATCATCTGATCTCATATGAAGCAAGAGATTGCGATATTGACATATGCTGAGGTGCAGGTGCTGTCCCAATTCTTAGGGGTAAAGCCCTTCCCCTTCACACTCGGTTTTAAGGGCCATGGGGAAGGGGTAGGGGTACATAAATAGAATTGAGATTGGGCCTTAGTCTAGAACAAATTTGTGTCAGAAAGTTAGTGTTGCAGTTATGAAGTGTAATACAGTGTGTAATGACTTTTACCCAAGATCTCACAGGGATTGCTTTGTACATGCTGATGCACAATATATTGGTGATCTTTTCATAATCTGCCAATAATTGTTTTACTTAATATTATCTCTATTGGCATGATACGAAATTAAATCATTGGTAGATTCATTTTCTATTATTACTGCTGGTTGTTCCACTTTAGATGTGTGCTGCTTACCATGAGGGTCTTGATCGGTGCCTTGAACGTGATGTAATACAGCAGATGCTTCCTTTAGAAGAATTTATGTCAGAAAGAAGACATGATGTTGGCAGTGTTTGAGTTTATCACTGAAAAAAGACAAGAATGACAACTGCTATTTGTAAAGGATTTTGGGGAAATAAAGACCTAGATGTTTTCTTGCATGTTACCTTCTTTTCTGCGGTTAAGGTTTTAAAATAATATTCATTCTCCACCAAATTTGTTTTGTTTTTGTAATCAGGCACAGAAATACATACAAAGATTTATCAGCTTTTATACGAGTTATTGACTTTCAGATATAAAAGAGTTGCTGATATCAGGCAAAATTTCCATATTGTATAAAATGTAGTTTGTGTAGATCAGATGTAAAGATCAGATGTGCTCCAACATTAGGCACATTCAAATCAAGACTGAAAACACATCTGTTTAGCTGTGCCTTTACTGAATGAGCACTTTGCTAAGTCTGACAGATCGCACTATTATGTCTTTCTTTTCTTTTTCATTCTTTTATAACCTGTTAAACACATTTTAATTTGTTTTTAATCATTTTTATTCTTTGTTTTTATTTTCTTATACTTGTCTCTTTAATTCCTGTTTTATTCCTTCATGTAAAGCATTTTGAATTAGCATTGTGTATACTGAAAAAAATGATTCAAAGATGATTCCTTGGATTTACAACATTTTTTTAAGTGGTCGTAAACATTTTATTTGGGCCACATTTAAACAAGCAAACTGAGTTGAACATTTTAAAATCGAATTTGTTTGTTTAAATACAACACATATTAATTGTTTGCAACAATTTTAAAGACATTTTTTTCAGTGTGTGAAATGTGATATATAAATAAACTTGCCTTGTATTCAAACATCTTTTATGTACTGTAACAGGGAGACCATATTGATCATAACACATTTTGTTATTAAAAGTCAGTATTTTTTATTTTAAGCAAAGGTAAGAGAATTAAATTTGTTGCATTTTATATGCCAACAAAGACAATAACACCAGCAGAAGCAGCACGTGCATATTAGCTAGCTTCACAATTGTGTCAAATGCTACTGTGTAAACAGCCCTATTTCCTTCAGTCTTTGAAACTACCCTGGTATAAATAAACATGGAGAGTAATTTCACAATGCTTGATTTTCACGATTAAGGAATGTTTTATTTTTCTATTCTAACATTTAGATCAATGTTTAGAGTGAATGCTGCAAATCAAATTAAATGAGGTATAAGTGAAATGTAGACTTTTCTACAAAAGAATTTGTAGTGTAATCATTATTTTAGGCTTAGTCTATGTTTCAGAAGTCATCACAGCAGAATGAACTGCCAGCTATTCCAGCACATGTTTTACAAAGTGGATGCCCTTCCAGCCGCAATCCAGTATTGGGAAACACCCATACACTCATTCACACGCACACTACGGACTATTTCGTTTAACCAATTCTCCTATACCTCATGTGTTTGGACTGTGGGGGAAACCAGAGCACCCAGAGGAAACCCACGGCAACATGGGGAGAACATGCAAACTCCACACAGAAACGCCAACTGGCCCAGCCTGGACTCGAACCAGTGACCTTCTTGCTGTGAAGCGACAGTGCTAACCACTCGGCTTGGTCAGTTGGCATTACTGTATCGAGTTTGCATGTTCTCCCCGTGTTCACGTGGGTTTCCTCTGGGTGCTCCGGTTTCCCCTACTAGTCCAAAGACGTACGCTATAGGTGAATTTAATAAGCTAAATTGATTGTAGTGTGTGAGTGTGAATGAATGTGTCTGGATATTTCCCAGTGATGGGTTGCAGCTGGAAGGGTATCCACTGCGTAAAACATATGCTGGATAAGTTGGAGGTTCATTCCGCTGTGGTGACCCCAGATTAATGAAGAAAGTAAGCCGAAAAGAAAATGAATGAATGAAAGATTTCTGAATGAAGGATGCATTACTTGATTTTAAAATAATTGAAGGAAATGCACACCACCTACTATCTCTGATTATTTATTGAACATCAACGTTGAACAACTGAAATTAAAACACAGATTACCTAAATTAAACAGTCACTTTTTTCTTATGAAAAAGTAAAAACAAATAACATTTAGAAATTAAATTATTTGTTTTCAATATTTTCAAATGTAGAAAGTAAGCAGTATCTCTTCTAAAACAACTCTTGAATATCCTGATAATAATATGTTAAACAGTGCATTTCTTGAATCTTCTGTAAACAAATATTTTAATGTAAATTATAGTTTTATTGTAATAGAAAATATGCCGTCTCAAGGCACATCTGGCGCAGCTTCCAGTATTCGTTAATGTAGTGCAAACGTTTGACGTGTAGTTACATTTTTCGAGAGGTTTGCGGGTATACGACCATGCGAAGGTTGCGCCAGACCTTACCCGTGCGTTCGACGCAGAAGTATTAATCAGCCTTAACAGAGCGACGGTGACGTGACTCCACATGCGGTAGGGAAAGTAATTTAAAAAACTGACCTGAAAATATTTGCTCGATTATAGGTTCTGAATGTCGATTTCGATTACTTTTCAATTAATTGCCCAGGCATAATGGTGAGTGTTTGTTAGTAAATTTATTAAGCTCAATAGCTGCTGCAGCATGAAGATGTATACAGTAGTCCACTATTGTTGTTGTCGCTGTTACTTGTGGTAGTGCTGTCTGACTAGGTGTGTGGGCTGATGACATCATTGTTTCACAAAATACACGGTTTGGCAGTTCACATGAAAATGCTAGGGCATCGTTTCATTCTCCCAAATTGACGGATGGGTCTGGATGAAATGCCTATACAATTTAGTTGGGTTGTTTTTTTCTGTGCATACTCAGCTAAATGCATCTCTGTGTGGATTGGGCCTTAAATGTTTAATGTTGGTTAAGCTGATGACGTAACAAATCACTGTACATTACAACAATCTCCAACCTCCCCAATACAAATGGTAAGTTTGATGATCTGATGACATTCACTGTAAAACTGCAACAATACAGAAAATCAGGCACTTTTTCATAGCGCTATCGTTAATGTGACTCTCTAAAGTAAAATTGTCCTCTCTCCCCCTCCCTTCTGGTGAGTCAAACTGTAACATTTCCTTCTCCATCTCAACTGCTTCGCTGTTTCTCTCTCTCACTCGCGCGCTAGCTCTCTGTTTGGAGATTAAATGGGCATCCTGCCAGTTTTTCATATTTCCTGGCAGCAAAGGGGCCAGCCAACTTCCTGGAGGGGAGGGGCTTACTGAAAGGTTACATTTGCACAATGTGCCTATGGAAAAACACAGAACAGGAGAGAGGGGAGGGGCAGCAGGGGAACAGAGAGGGTGAGAGAAAGGGAGGGGGAGCTTGAGAGAGCGTTAGGCAGCTTGGGCTAAACTAAACGACTCCACCATTCTGCTGTGCTCGGGTAATGGAAAAAGCCCTCCAGGGGAATATTCAGCATGCAAGAGTATCGAGTTGCTCTCCATCATTACAATGCTGCCTAACACCCCCCTTCACCCCCTTTCGGTCCCTCCCCCGCAACACCCCCCCCCCCTTCTCTCCTCCACCCGAGCTTCATTTTTCCCTCCTTTTTCTCCTATCCATGCGTCTGTGAAATAGAAAGGCTTTCTGGGAGGCTAGCTGAGGGCCAGGGAGGGAGGTTGTTTGAGCCTGGCCTATTTGAAGTTGGTGTATAGGTGTTCATGTACCGGTGTGTGTTTGTGAGCTGGTTGGTTGGAGCTGCAGCGTAGCTGCATTGGTTCACATGTGATGGAAACAAGAATCCTTGTCATTGTCTATTCATAGAGTGTGATGACAGAGAGCATGAGCAATTGAGATAGGAATAAGAGCAGTTACTGTAAAGTCATTTCGTTAATTAAAGCCTTAGTTAGAAGAATCAAGCTTGGAATGGCAGAGAAAATGTGTTGTTACACTAAGATAAATGTTTGGTATGATGGAACGTTTTCATTTGAATGAACAGCTGTTCTATGACTAGACTGTCACAAACATTTGTCAGGAAGTTTTGTTGAGGATTTATTTTTGCTCTGTTTTGGGCTTTGTTTAGATTGGACAGTACGGAGAATTGACAGGAAATGAAGTGATAGTGAGAGCTGTACGGGATCAGGAAAGGTCCCCAAGCTGGAACTCGAACTTGAGTCGCCAAGGCAGTTGCTTTGAAGCATTGGATTAACAAAAATAACCAGACTGCACCTTTAAAAACTGGACATATTTTCAATATATGCATACTGGTTGTGACACACAGCGACTGGTACCTAACCCCAGGACCATGTTTAAGCGAGTATTAACATGGTTATCTTTTGCTTCAATTGAAATGAAATAGGGGTGGCACATTGGCTCAGTGGTTAGCACTGTCTTCTCACAGCAAGAAGGTCGCTGGTTCCAGTCCCAGCTGGCCCATTTGGCATTTATGTGTGGAGTTCTCCCTGGGTTCGCGTGGGTTTCCTCCGGGTGCTCCGGTTGCCCCTATAGTCCAAAGACATGCGCTATAGGTGAATTGAATAAACTTCAATTGTCAGTCATGTATGAGTGTGTGTGAATGAGTGAGTGGTGTTTCCCAATTCTGGGTTCCGGCCGGAAGGGCATTCGCTTTGTAAATCATATGTTGGAATAGTTGGGGATTCATTCTGCTGTGGCGACCTCTGAAATTGAGACTAAAGGCTGTTTTACACTTCCAGTCTTTGCCAGTCTTTTACCAGTCTTTGCATGGTCGCATAGCCCTCATCGTGGCTGACGCCAACGCTGAAGCGCACCTCTCAAAAAATGTAACTACGTGTTGCATTGACGCGTAGCGCAAGCCCTGTGATTGGTCGGCTTGGTAGCTGTGACCACGCGAACTTGTTGGAGCAAGTGTTTACAAGTATGAAGTCCAATGAAGGAGCTCCAGATGGAGACTTTTGTTTTGTGTTTTCCTTATGATATAAGTTGTTGCACATCCGCCGATTCCCGCCTCAGAATGACAGAGTATTTGCTGCTTGTACATTAAGGTAGCGTTCAGAAAAAAGCAAAACAACAGCGAAGAAACAGGAAACAGAGGAACATAAAAACCCACTGCCTAGCTAGTGTTTCGGAAGTGCTATTGCAGAGCAACACAAGGGGCACACAGAAGTATAAATGCACGACTATGCACAAGGCATTCACCGTGGGTCTCAGCGATCACTCGACGCAGAAGTATAAATCAGCCTTAAGCCGAAGGAAAATGAATGAATGAAATGAAATAACTTGTGTGAGCTAGTTCGAGTCATGGATGGCATTTCAGTGTTGAATTAGCATGTTCTCCCATTGTTGTGTAGGTTTCCTCCAGGTGCTTTCCCCCACTGTCCAAAGACATGTGCTTTAGGTGATTTGAATAAACTAAATTGGCCGTAGTGTACGAGAGTGTGTGTGTGTGAATGAGAGAGTCTATGGGTGTTTTCCAGCACTGGGGCTTCGTGAGTTAGTGTACTCTCAGTGCAAGATTGGACATCTGCCGCATAAAACATGTGTCAGAGTAGCTGGCAGTTCATTCCACTGCGGTGACTCCTGATTAATCAGAGACTAAGCTACAGTGAGTGACTGAGTGATGAATGTGAATGTAATGTTTACATGAATGCTAAGTAAAGTGATTGGGCTGATGTGTTCGTTTATGTCACAAGCTTTAAATCGGATTGGATCTTTTGACATGCACACATTGCACAAATATGCAGTTTCTGGCTGTCTTGTACTATTATCCTACCATCGCTTATTTGTTTTAATTCAGAGATGAGCACATGAAGCTTTGTGCAGTGTTAATTGTATATTTATCAAGCAGTAAAACGAACCATTCCTGTGACAAAAATCAAACAAACTACAAGACTAGCTGTCTGTGACAAAGAGAACTGATGGAACGTTGCTCTGCTCCACTTTACAAATTGAATTGTTGTAGAATAAAGTGACAGTCACTTTTGACTCGTGTCAGTCACACATGACACTTCATTCTCCAAAAACAACAGCTCATCTCACACGTCAGACTTCATTACGCTGTTTCTACATCCCTGATGGTGTGATATGTTGATACTGGAACATCATTTTTATTCCAAAAAAAATGTAATCCATACCTAATTTCTACCCCTAAACCCAATCCTAATTGTAAATTATTCCCATAATCAGAGGGGAGTTGAATAACAACTATGTAGAAGTTCATAACCCTAACTGTAAGCCTAAACATGACTATGTAAGCCTACTAAACTTATCGCTTATATCTGATTGGCTAAATGTAATGCTGTTCCAGGATCAGCATAGATGTCCTACTTGAAATGTAATCACACTGACCATGCCTGCACATACGCAATAGTATGCAAATGTAGTTTTCAATCCAATGAAATGCTTCCGAGGCGACACGATGGCACAGTGGGTAGCACGAACGCCTGACAACAAAAAAGTTGCTGGTTCGAGCCTCGGATGGGTCAGTTGGCATTTCTGTGTGAAGTTTGCATGTTCTCCCCAGGGTTTCCTCCAGGTGCTCCAGTTTCCCCCACAGTCCAAAGACATGCGCTATAGGTGAATTAATTAAGCTGGCCATAGTGTGTGTGTGTGTGTGTGTGTGGTTGTGTGAATGCAAGAGTGTATGGGTGTTTCCCAGTACTGGGTTGCGGCTGGAGGTGCATCCACTGCATAACACATATGCTGGATAAGTTGGCGGTTCATTCCGCTGTGGTGACCCCTGATTAATAAAGGGACGAAGCTGAAAACAAAATGAATGAATGAATAAATGAAATGCTTCCATGTCCTCTTGATTAAATAAGAAAAGGTAAACCAGGTCTCCCTGGAAGAAGAGGCTGCTCAATGGGACTCTTATTATCTACATAAAGGATAAATAAATAAATAAATAAATACCTTGAAGTCGTTCTAATATATTTTTATTACACACCAAAACAAAAATGATGAACCAATAAGATGTTCACTTACTGCTATTTTTTGATAGGAACCAGCCCCTTTTCTCTGTAGTCTTGTATTTGGTGGTAAACATTGAAGTAACAAAATTCTTCAGAGCTGTTTGACAACATTTCAATTTTGACCGCAAGTCTTAAATGAAGCATTGCTCAGCTCTTCTTGATTAGTGTCCGTTTTTCTGCTCTTTCATAAGCATTACCTACAGTCCGAAAAAGAATTAGCGTTTTCATTCAGCCCACCTGCCATTTTTCTTCTCACAGGTCTGAATAGATACAAAATATTCTGTCATTATTTTCTCCCTCACTCCTTTGAAATTCTCCATTTTATGATGTTGCTGCAGAAAAGAAAGGAGGATATTTTGAAAAATGTTTTTGTCGATACAATGCAAGTCAGTGGGATCCATTTGTTGTAATCCTTTTGTTGTGGTATGACAATTTCTCTTTTATGTTCTATGTATAACTTTTGGAAGCACAGAGATTGCAACACTCTGTTTATATATTTATTTCAGTGATGGTCCATAGGTCAAAAAGGCACATGAACACAATCTACAATCTGTGATTGGCTGCTTTATATTTTGGTTAGACAGTTCAACCTTGTCTATGTAGGTGTTTCTCAGCCCACAGATAGAAATTGAACCTGACACAAAGGCTTTTTTTGGTATAAAAGGAATAAGTATCAAGAAAAATAATGATTTTAGACTTGACAAGAAACTTGATTTGCACTCTGCATTAAAAATTTCTGATATTTCTTTCTTGGCCAGAGTAAGGTTTATTTCTGGATATGCACTGATCTTCCTGTGTTCATCTTTTACGTAATCGTCATCTGTGACAAAATAGCCTAGCGCTAATAATGATAGTCATGACATTTCTAAAGCCAGGCGTACTGCACACTGCTAAGAATGGACCGCACCACACCACACCCTTCCCACTTCTACTCACTGTATTTCAAGAGTAAGAACACTTTTGAATTCTGGCAGGACTGGCAAACCTTCAAAGAACTGGCACAACCAAAAATAAACCGTACATACTCATGGGGGGGCTGGCAGTGTCGGTACAAACATTTTGAGCTTGATACTGAATGGATAGTCTTCTTGAACAATACTTCATTCTGCCTTTCTGCCCAGGCTTTGAAATGCCTATGAAGAGAGAGAAGGCGAGAGTTCCATATGAAGCAGAGGAAAAGCTAAATTATTGTCCCCCCAAATCCTTTTCATGTCTGTTTGAGCTCCAGCCCTGCAGCCACCCACTGAGAGGTTAGTACAGTTTAGCACAGCACGGCACGTCCACAAGACTCTGCACACTCGCTCTTTTTCCAGGTTTACTTCATTTTCTCTGTTTCCTATACACGCACACAAACATTGCTTTTTTAGACACTTCGAACCAGAACTAGCAAGATTCATACTGTGAATGAATCAATTTTTTTATGAATTGGTCAAATTGTTTTGAAAAACAAAGAAAGAAAATAATGGTTCTCCACAAATTTAATTGCTTGGAGTGGATTCTCACTCTGTTTACAACTAACAGGACACTTTATATAAAGGAGAACAAGAAGGCCATTAAAATAAGTAGCTTTCATTATTACATGAACCCTTGTGTGTCCTAAAGGACATTTTTATCTTTTACATTTTACCTGAAATATTTTGGCTGTTAAGGTCAACAGTGTATTTTTACTGGAACATTAATACTTCACCTTCATATGCTTTTGTAAGCATATTTTTGCACTAGTTACAAAGCATTCAGTACTGTAAATCCATTAAAATGGCTAAATCTATTCTAGTATCATGTGATCATAAAACCATCTATTCTGTATTAGTTGGATTTAATTCTATATAGTCTATAAAAATGTCACAATTTTAACTTCTTTTTTAATTTTGAGAATTTTCATTTCTGAGAGAATTATCCCTTTACACCAATGAGCAAATATTGTAATAATATACACTACCAGTCAAAAGTTTGGAGTCAGATAAGATTATTTACTGTTTTATAATAAGCTTATTCTGCTCAATAAAAGCTGCATTAAATAAAAATACAGTAAAAATGAGAAATTGTTTAACGTTATTGCAATATTTAATAACTGGTTAAATTTCTATTAATTATTGTGGTTTAAAGCCGAATTGTAGGCATAATTAGACTTCACTGTCACATAACGATTCAAATATTAGTGTATCGTGATCTGCTAAAGACAAAAAAAAATGTAATATTATTATTGTTGTTGTTACTTTAACATTCAAAAGTATCATTAAAAATGTATTTTTAATAATCATTTATGTATGTACACTTAATAATCACAATGAATTGATCAAGATGCATGTATAATGTAAAAAATTATTTCAAATAAAATCTATTACTTTGAATACTTTTTTAAAAATTAAAGAATCCTAAAAGTAAAATGTTTCCATGATGCTACATGTATGAAGCAAGACAAAACATTTTCAGCACTGATAATTGTAAGAATCATTAGTGATTTTGTACCAATAATAATTGATCAAAATAGAACAGCAAATCATCATATTATAATGATTTCTGAAGGATCATGTGACACCAAAGACGATGATGAAATAATGATGATGAAAAATCAGCTTTAAATCATAGGAATGAATTACATTTGAAACTACATTCAATAAAAATTTTATTCAGAATTGCGATAAATTACAATCTAACGGTTTTTACTGTATTTTTGATCAAATAAATGCAGCCTTGGTATACAGAATCGGCTTCTTTGAAACATACAAAAATCTTAGATTCTGGGTCAGCATGGTGGCGCATCGGGTAGCACTCTCGCCTCACAGCAAAAAGGACACTGGTTTGAGCCTCGGCTGGGTCAGTTGGCATTTCTGTGTGGAGTTTGCATGTTCTCCCCATGATCATGTGGGTTTCCTCTGGGTGCTCCAGTTTCCCCCACAGTCCAAAGATGTGCTATAGGTGAATTGGATCGGCTAAATTGTCCGTAGTGTATGTGTGTGAATGAGTGTGTATGGATGTTTCCCAATGATGGGTTGTGGCTGGAAGGGCTGCGTAAAACATATGCTGGATGAGTTGGCGGTTCATTCTGCTGTGGCGACCCCTGATTAATAAAGTGACTAAGCCGAAAAGAAAATGAATGAATGAATCTTAGATTCCAAACTTTAGTAATGTACCTTTAAAAGCTTGTCCATGACACTGGTCTGGCTTATAAAGATATTTTCTGAATTCTCAGCATTGTTACTTTAGTCTTCAGTCACACAGTCCTTAAATCACTGAACTATGCAGATTTAAGGCTGATTTATACTTCTGCATCAAGCGCACATGTATGGTCCGGCGCAGCCTTTGTACGGTTGAATAGCCCTCTCCGTGGCTGAAGCAGATGCTTCACATCGCAAAGATGTACTGTATATCGCAAGCTCTGTGATTGGTGGGCTTGGTAGCTGTGACGAGTGAGGGCAGTGCTGAGATTCGCGAGCCCGATGGAGCTGAAGTGTGTCGACTCCCATGAAGGAGCTCCAGATGGAAACTTTTATGTTGTGTTTACCTTATGATTAAAGTTGTTGCACGTCTGCCGGTTCCCGCCTCTGAATAGGCGAGTTTGAGCTACTTGTATATTAAGGTAGTCTTCAGAAAAAACAAAAAACCCATAAAACAAACTCGACACAGAGGAACATAAAAGCCTACTGCCAACTAGTGTTTCAAAAGCGCAACACAAACAGCACACAGAAGTACAAATGCACAACTACGCGCAAGGCAGGCGCCGTGGGTTACGGTGATCACTCGACGCAGAAGTATAAATCAGCCTTTAGGGTTCACATATCACATCTAAAATTATGTGGAAAGTATGAGGTGCATTGCTTCCTTCGACAATTTCAACACCCTTTGCTCCTATGCTCACATGGCATCTGTCGTTGCTAGACAACTATCAACCATTCTCTCAAAGGATAAAAAATTGACAAACTATTGCTGCAGCGCAGACAAGTTTTATTTAAGGAAAATTAAAAAGCACTGCAGTGTTTGAGTGTGCTGCATTTGTTTGAGATGATTAGTCTACTGTTATTACTGAAATGTGTATATTCCATACAAACTATGAAGCTGATTGGTTCGTTCTAGTCACATGACTCGCGGTGCACTTGCTACATTCTGAAAAGTGTTTTAAACTAGGTGGGCCTGGAAAATGTGAGCATGTTGGAAAAAGTACAGCATTTGTTTTTTTAATATTTATTTTTACGATAAAAAACGTCTGAATTATATAATTTATTTAATTAATTGCTTACTTTATCTTTTATTCAATTATTGTATATATAAATATATTTTAATTGAGCCTGATTAAATATACAATATAATCATGTATAATAAGCAATTCAGGTACAGAAAATGTAAAGTATAACTGTGAAAACAATGTTAAATGACTAACAAATAGACACTAATTACTCGCCAACGCCAACTTTAAGAAACCCTAGCTGATCTGAGGTCAGTAAACCAGCAGAACTCATTTGATCACCTCCACAGACCACACGAGAACTGAAACTGAATGAAACACATCCATATAACGCAACTCTCGTACTGTAAATCATCCTCCCACTGCAATCAGGCTCTGACATCCTTTATTTCACTGGAGGGATCCGGGCCGTTTGTAACTCGTTTTAATCCCATTGCATGCTCTCTCCATCGCCCTCCCTCCCCCCTCATGCTCAATGTGCGTGTCTGTTTCCCATACCAGACAGTGTCTAGACCGAAGCAATTACAGACAGAGCTTGAGCGCCTTGCCGCGGCCTGACGTTTGAGGGCCCTGGGACCGTCCTGGCAGTGGACAGTAAGAACAGGGAGGGAGGAGGTTTACTGGAAGGCCTTATCACCCAAACATCCCATTTGCTCATATGGTCGGAAGAACAGCTCTTATTGTACATCACACCTCCGAATCTGCTGTTTAGAAGATCAGAACTCTCTTACATTGTCCAGGGGAAATGAGGATGAAGAGGTGAAACATATAAAGCGCTTCACTTGCTCGTCCTTGCCCACATCCTCAGTACTGCGTTAGAAGCAGAAATGCAAAATTTCACGTGCTGGAAATTCCCTGCTGCACAGAAATGGAGGAATGCTTCTGAATATAAATACGATGCTGTGAGATTGAGAAAAGTAACATAAATATTTAATCATGAGCATCTCGTTATGGGGCATGTAAGATTTACATGCATTATGAAGCTTCAGAAAGACCGCCTCTTAATTACAGATACAAAAAAATCTTTGCGTTTACAATTTTTTTTAAGGTTCTTGTCTGTATGAGTGGACATCGGTGACCAAACCAATACCAGTGCACGTAAACAGTATGCACATACTTTTTTTGCGGAGTGTTTTGGTTTGGAGCTTCACCAAGCATTAGTAAACCACAGTAGACCACATTTATTTATTTAGTGCAGGTTTTCTCTATTTGAATGAGCCCAACATAACAGTGTGTAAATAATCCTCACAGTATGCTGCTTTGCTAATGCAATAAGACATCCTGGATCGTATCGTGATGATTTGAAAATGTTTGGCAACTATTAGAAACTGGAGTAAAGACCAATCAAGGACCAATCTAGTCTGATCATGTGCTGGATTGGGCTGATCTCAGATTGAGAGTCCTTACATTTACCCTTGACCGCATAGAATACCCCCGTGTTTTTGTGTGTTTCCTTAGGGTGCTCTGGTTTCCCCTATAGACCAAAGACATGTGGTATAAGTGAATTAGATTAACTCAATTGGCCGTGGCCAAGTAAGAGTGTATGGATGTTTCCCAGTATTAGGTTGCGGCTGGAAGGGCATCTGCTGCTTCAAACATTTCTTAAAAGATTTTGGTCCATATTGACATGATAGCATCACGTAGTTGCTGCAGATTTGTCGGCTGCACATCCATGATGTGAATCTCCCGTTCCACCACATCCCAAGGGTGCTCTATTGGATTGAGTTCTGGTGACTGAGGAGGCCATTTGAGTACAGTGAACCCATTGTGATGTTCGAGAATCCAGTCTGAGATAATTAGTGCTTTATAACATGGCACATTATCCTATTGGAAGTAGCCATCAGAAGATGGGTATACTGTGGTCATAAAGAGATGGACAACAATACTCAGGTAGGCTGTGGCGTTGACACAATGCTCAATTGGTACTACTGGGCCCAAAGTGTTCCAAGAAAATATGCCCCAAACCATTACACCACCACCACAAGCCTGAACTGTTGATACAAGGCAGGATGGATCCATGCTTTCATGTTGTTGACGCCAAATTCTGACCCCACCATGCAAATGTCGCAACAGAAATTGAGACCAGGCAACATTTTTCCAATCTTCTATTGCGAATTGTAGCCTCAGTTTCCTGTTCTTAGCTGACTTCTATCAGCTTGAACCAGTCTGGCCCTTATCCTCTGACCTTTGGTGTAAACAAGGCATTTGCGCCCACAAAACTGCCGCTCACTGAATATTTTCTCTTTTTCGGACCATTCTCTGAGATGGTTTTGCATGAAAATCCCAGTAGATCAGCAGTTTCTGAAATACTCAGACCAGCCCGTCTTGCACCTACAAAATCATTTAAATCACATTTCTTCACAGTTCTGATGCTTGGTTAGAGCTGCAGCAGATTGTCTTGACCATGTCTACATGCCTAAATGCATTAAGTTGCTTCCATGTGATTGTCAGATTAGAAAATTGCGTTAATGAGCTGGACAGGTGTACCTAATAAAGTGGCCGGTGAGTGTACAGTTAACTAAATGTGCAGAAGAAACTAAAATAAATTGCTACCAAAAAACTTTGGATCTGTGCCACTCTCATTCCTCCAATGACTCATGTTTATCTCTACCCATATCCGTTAAATACATGTACATACAAATAATTGTAGTTTTGACATAGATTTGGTTAAATGATTATTTTATTATACATCTGTCTATTTATCTGGTTAATCATATCATACTAAAGAATCATGCGGAATGACCAAGTGAGCATCAAGGTCAAGTTTTCACCAATGGTTTTACTGTTTTTGTTATCTAAAATCAGTGCTAGCATCATGATATATCATTGCTCACAGGAGAAGGGAATTTCAAAGAAATATACCAATTATGTTTCTGATTTCGATTGGACCCCAGATTAATAAAGGGAATAATCGGAAAAGAAAATGAATGAATGAGTACTTTCATAAAAAAGACAATATTTGAAAATGCATTTACATCATTCAAAGTGTGAAATCATTTCTGAATTTAACAGAACTTTAACCAATCAGAACGACACATCAGAACTAAACAAATAGAATTCTTAGATGGAAAGCAATTCCAATTTACAGTATCTATCAACTATGCTGTGCTCAAGATTGGGTGCTTATGTTATATTATAGATTTTTTATATATAATAATAAATATTAACAATATTATAGTAATATGTTATAATATTTTTAAATACTTATATACTAGATCAAGCGCAAATAGAGCATATGCATTTCATCACTTGCTCTAGTTTACTTACAGGATGTTTTTTGCCTTCCATCTGAATTACAGTAGCTGAATTATTTAAAGTTGTGTGAAAGACCTGACTGAGGCAAACACCATGTCATGTGCACTGTTAATTTGCATTGACTTTGTAATTGACAGTACTCAAGCAAATACACATTTTTTTATTTGCTGTGAACCCAGAATTCGGCTTCTGCCTTCTTCTAAGTAAGAATGTAGACTTTCCAGTATTCAAATCCAAAATGAAAATGAATCCATGTACAATCACAATCTGTGGATTTCAATGTTGTTTTGGACACAATAACTTCATTTTTATGACACATTCTTCAAATTATCTTCTTTCACATTTCCAAGAATGAACCATACCAGTTTGTAATAACATGAGGGTATATACATTTTGACAGAACTCAATTAAATTTCTAGATAAAGAACAAAACTATTCTTTAAAAAGAGAACTGTTTCTGAACAAAAACACAAGAAAAATACGGATCTTCATGTCAGTAACGAGGCAGTGCATACAGTGCATATCTCAGTATATACAGTACATTCCCTATGCTACTTTCCCGTTTATCACACTCATTAATGCAGTATACCTTATCTCCATTTCTTTCTAGTTGTAAAACTCTTCTATCTGTCTGGCTTTACTGTACCTCTCTCTCCTCCACCTCTATCTATTTTCAGTCTTCTCACCTGTACTTGTTTTACTGTCTCTTTCTCTGCCTCTATCTCTCATTTCTCTCTTATTTGTGTGTCTCTTTCTATCCATCCTCTCTTACTACTCTCTCGCTCTCACCATCTCTCTCTCTCTCTCTCTGCTGGTTGTGTCTCAACCCAAAACCCCTGCAGTGGTGTACTCCCACCCACTCAAACCGACACTGACACACAGAGACGGCTGTGTGTGTGTGTGTGTATGTGGACAGCACGGCTCTCCCATAGCCACAGACAGGGTGACTTCAGCTGCAAAGAATGCTCTCTCCTTCTGCTCTCTCTATGACTTCCTTCTTTTCCCAGAGCCTCTGCCCTCCACTCGCACACACACAGAAAGAGAGGAAAAAAAGAGAGGCAGATGAGATGGACACACATATAAATACCAAAAGTGCAAATGAACGTAAACACGTTGCCAGTTGCAGCAATGAAAAAAACGAATATTAGCTACTTAAAATTTACTGGATTTATTAGGTAGGAAAAATAAGTAAAATGAAATGTTTTATTGTATAAAGGTCTGTTAACATAATACACCCCAAAAATTAATTAATTCATTCATTTTCCTTCGACTTAGTCCCTTTATTTATCAGAGATCGCCACAGCGGAATGAACCATCAACTTATCCAGCATATGTTTTACGCAGCAGATGTCGTTTCAGCCCCAACACAGTATGCTACGGCCAATTTAGTTTATTCAATTCACCTATTGCACATGTCTTTGGACTGTGGGGAAACCGGAGCACCTAGACGAAACCTACGGCAACTCAGGGAGAGCAAACTCCACACAGAACTGCCAACTGACCCAGCTGGGGTTCAAACCAGCGACTTTCTTGCTGTGAGGCAACAGTGTTAACCACTGAGCAACCACGCTGCCACACTCCAAAAATAAAAATTTAAAATAACAAATGAGACTTTTCCATCAAAATATTGATTTAACTCCGGGTTAAAATATTGGTTTTGTGTATTTTTTGTTTGCGTTACTTAGTGAATAGAAACATTTCTGAATTTATTTACATTTTTTATTTTTATTTTGACCAATTTAAAACAACAACACTCTTGTATTTGAATTTGGCAGATATTTTATAAGTAGTTCATTCATTCATTCATTTATTCATTAATTCATTTTCTTTCGGCTTATTCCCTTTATTAATCAGGGATTTCCATAATGGAATGAACCACCAACTTATCCAGCATATGTTATACACAGCGGATGCCCTTTCAGCCACAACCCAGTACTGGAAAATACTCATACACTCTCATTCACACACTCTAACACTACGGCAAAATTAGTTTATTCAATTCCCCTATAGTGTATGTCTTTGGACTGTGCAGGAAACCGGAGCACCCGGAGAAAACCCACACCAACACAGGGAGAACATGTAAACTCCACACATAAACCCCAAGTGACCCAGCCAGAGCTCTTTCTGTGAGGCGACAGTGCTAACCACTGAGCCACCGTGTCGCCACTCTCCAAAAATAAAAAAATAACAAATATTTCTATTTGTTGTGACTAAACAAATGACGCTTTTCTACCAAATATTGTGTTTGTGTTACTTACTGAGTCAAAACATTTCTGAATTTATTTTTATATTTTTAATTTTTTTTTGACCAATTTAAAATAATAACACTACAGAAACTTCATCAGTAGTTTACAATCCATTCTACTAAAAACAAACATTAATAAATCACAGAAATGTCTTTTTTTCATAGCTGCATATATTAATAAATATATTATACACCGCAATAATTTAATAGAATTAAGGATAATTTGGAAATAATATTAATAATTTAGTGAAATGGTAAAAAAAAAAAAAAATTAACAAAAATGTTAACTTCAACAATAAAAGATATTGCCAAATCAGCCTATTACTATTATTACTAGCTTATTATTCAAATATTTATTTACAGTTAAATTTAATTGTTTACAATTTAGTTGTACACATAATCAATATATGTAATAAAAAAGTAAATTCAAAAATTCATTCATTTTCCTTCGGCTTATTCCCTTATTCATCAGGGGTCACCACAGTGGAATGAACCGCCAACTATTCCAGCATATGTTTTACGCAGCGGATGCCCTCCCTGCCACAACCCAGTACTGGGCAACACTTATACACTCTTACATTCACACTCTTACACCATGGCTAATTTAGTTCATCTAGTTAAATGAAAACTTAAGATGACTCATTTGAATTGAAATATGCACCACAATACATTTGTAATATTCTGGAAGAATTGAAGCAGATCATTTTTTGTTACATAAAATCTAACAAAAACAAACAAACAAATAAAAACAGATGAATTGTGTCTGTTGCTTCAACATGACTAACAACAGCATCCCTAATCCATCAAAACCTCAACTAACATGATCAGTATTTTTCTAGTAACGCTAGTGCAGCACTTTCATTCAAGCGTGTATTTTTTTTTAATAGAAACTATTAAATACATTTTTTACAGTACCCAGACCATCCAAACTATTCAGTGGACATTACTTATCAATATATGGTGCTGTTCCTCTGGTAAAACCCAAACAATCAGTTTCACTAAAACTTTCCAGCCTAGAGAACGTCTGCTTGTCCTTTCAATGTCGGTCATGTCTCAGACTCTGCTCTCTGTCCTTCATATATCTTCTCACTCTCTCCCATTTAGCACGATCATTATGGGATGGCAGCTAAGCCCTTGGTGAGACAATTTGCTGGTTGAAGTAAGGTACTGTATTTGATCTGCTTCTTCTTCAAAACCCACTTTGACGCACCAGCAGCAATTAAAAACACAAGCCTGGAAGCCGCCAGTCAGTTATTAATGAGGATCAATGATGGACCCAATGGTGTCCAAAACAGAAGAAGTCTAACACCTGCCTCACATCTGTTTCTCCAATGTGGCAGAGAACTATTGCACCCACTTATTGGATTTATAAGCTTTTGCTTTTTTAAATAATCTCTTACATTTACCAAGGCACAATTTATTTGTTTAACAATCTGTCAAAACAGTATAGTTGTGAAATATCATTGTAATTTAATAGTAT
Source organism: Danio aesculapii (assembly GCF_903798145.1). Lineage (NCBI taxonomy): Eukaryota > Metazoa > Chordata > Actinopteri > Cypriniformes > Danionidae > Danio > Danio aesculapii. The sequence continues at coordinate 33,872,721 of NC_079439.1, forward strand.
GCTTTCTTTTTCAATATATTTTACAATTATATAATTTGCATTACTATGTCTTCAGCATCACGTGATTCTTAAGAAAACATTGTAATATGATGATTTTGAGCTTCTTATTATAAATGTTGGAAAGAGCTGTGCAGCATGATATTTTGTGGAAAACCTTGACACAGTATTTAAGTATAATTCTATTTAAAGGATTATTTGAGCTCTCTAAAATGAACACATTCTATTACATTTACTATTCTATCTTTAAAAAAAAACAATTTCTCTGTTGAATTTATATTCAATTTATATTTATATTCAGGGCTTGACATTAACACCTGTCACCTCCCCAAATGTGGATAGATTTCAGCTGTGGTGGGTTAGATAGCCACTCCCACTAGCCACTTTGGCTGGTAGAAAATGGCACGGTGAGACACAGGCGATCCTCACTCACTGACGAGGGTTTTAGTGTGCGCAAGTGTTTTAAAAGCTCGCACGTTCTCGTTTCCTTGCGTGAAGGAACTGTGCCTGAAAAGCAACTGGCGCGATTGGTTTTCTTCGAAATAGACTGGAAAAAATACGATGCTCGTGCACCCACAGTCCTGCTACTTTCGAGAGCTCAAGATTCTTTGTAAGCAGCAGCGGTTGCCGCTTTCGCTTTAACCATTCTTTAAACAGATTATTAATGAGCCTGACGTTAACCTTGTGAGCGCAATTATTCATACATTATCGCACATGGAATGTTGTTCACCTGCTTTCTTTTGCTTACAGTTGCTCTTGTTAATGATGGCTTAATTATCATCCTTTACACTAACATTGGTTTAACAAGAGATTAACTCTTCATTTATGTATATTTAACTGATAATCTGGGACCTTTAGCCAGGACACACTACTATGCATAGTTTTTAACCCAGGCTCATTCTGAAAACGTAGTACCGCTGACGTTTCTGGAGACAGCGAATTATGTAGCCGGAGGTACGTACGGCTGCATTTCATTTTTTATAAACGAACGCTACGGGGCAGTATGACGCCGTTCCTTTTCGTGCTTACCGGCTGACCACTTACTCCGTGTGGAGGGCTTTCCCGCTGCAACCAGTTAGTCCAGTTAGCTTGTCGTGTACGTCGGCAGACTTAAGACGCAGAGAGGAGATGACCACAATGGTGGGGTTCGAGTCTGGGGAAGAGCAAGTCAAGACAAAAACAGAATCCAAAAAATAAAATGAATAAGTGAAAACGTGGTAAAATCAGACGAGGACTTTTCTTTTTCTGGACGGCTTTTTAAAATCGTTGGTTGGGTTTTAAGGAAGTAAGTGGGTGGCCGGGTCAATCGATAAAATTGGTTGGGTTTAGGAAAGGAGGAGGGTGGATCTGTTAATTGGTCGGCCGGCCAGTCAGTCATCCAGTCATTCAGCCAGCCAGACAGATGCTCAGTTGACAGCAGCCTCTGGCGGGTTTACGCAAGAACAGTGCGGGCGCAAACGGCATTCGCGAGAGAAATTTGAGATACGAAAAAGCGCACACAGCAGCCTCTCGTGAATTCGCGAAAACAGAAACTGGGATGTACCTCCCGGGACGTATTTTGCGGTCTCCAGAAATGTCCGCAGTATTACATTTTCAGAATGAGCCTGGGTTGATAGTTTTAGATAGATGAGAATTCATTTTAAAATGTCAATTGTTTTTTTTAAAACCTTTTTTGGTGAAAAAAATGTGTATGTATCCAGCAATATTTAGCTTGTTTCGACACATTATTTAAAATTTGTGACAAGAAAATAATTACTTTGGTGTGGCCAGAAAAAAAAAGGTAAATCCTTAGTGTTGAGCCCTGAAAAATAAAACTAATTGCAATGCGACACTATGAAACCACAGCCCATTTGATCATGCTCATTGAGCAAGGTCATATACAGCACACAAAAAGTTGAATGAATGAGGAGCCATGTGGGCATAACAGAAAAATTAAATCAAGTAATTTTAGCATGCCAGAGTCAAATTTATGCATATCAAATATTTTCCAAATAACAAAATTGTGGCTAGTAGAAATGACAAGTGGCTAGTAACCTTGGAAAACTACTAGCCACAGTGGCTGGTCATCAGAAAAGTTGTTTATATATGTTTAAATGTTTATAATAACAAGCCCTGATTATATTATATCTCTATTATCACTTCTTTTCTTTCTTTTTTTTTTCAATTTAACCTGACCTTGCTTTGGATAAGTCTGCCAAATGATTAAATGCAAATACAAATTTGGTAAACAGCTCACGAGAACGCCATTTATTTGAAATAGAAATATGTGTAACATAAAGTACACTGTAAAAAATGCTGGGTTCCACACAAATCCTTCATGTTGTCTCAACAAAAATCAATTAAGTTAACTGTTTTAACAAATTTAAGTGTTTGAACATAAAACAATTAGGTTGTCCCAAAAAATGTAAGAATGGTGTTGTATCAACTCATTTTAAAAAAGTAGTTTGAACAAGCACCTAATTAAAGAGTGCACATTTCTCTCTGTTGCCAATTTTGATCAATTTAAGCATCCCTGGAATATAAAATACGTAAAGTACAATTTTATTTTATTTTTTTACTTCTTAATGACCCTATACATTTGTTACTATACTATAGTATTTGTTATTGTTACTATAGTGTACCGGCTGGTCTTTTTTTTTTTTTTTTTTTTTTACATGTTTAGGTTTGTCGTTGATCAGGCAACATTCTAGATAAACAAACAGCCTGAGTTTTGGATTATGGCATTACAAAAGGATTGCAGTTGCAGATTAGAGTATCTGGATCTCTGCAGTGTGTGTATGTGTGTTAGACTGTGTTGGGTTTTATCCTCACACTCCAACTGTGTGTGCATGTGGGGGATTGTTAGTGGCAGCAGGGGGTTATGGGTAGCCTCTTGATTCAGATCCGTCAATATGAGGAACTTTTAACCCCACAGACAGCAGAGATCCTGCTTTCATCCTACCGGCCCTGATATCAACAGGGCATTTATACTGGAAATGTAAATTCTTCTTTTATAGTTGTTTTCTAAAATGTATCAGTGCTGTACAAAGAAATTTAAAAAAATCCATTGTTTAAAAAAAATTATTATAAAAAATCTAGCAACTGTTTATAAAAAGTAATTAGATTAGATTACATTCAACTTTATTGTTATTACAGATGTACAAGTACAAGGCCAAAAACTGTAGTTTAGGTCTAACAAGGAGTGCAATAGCAGAAAATGCAGGATATAGGTATAAGTATTAAAGTGCAATTATAGAAAAACTATGGTGATATTTACAGATGGATGTCAGAAAGAGGTCAGCAAAAGGTCAGTCCGTATTTGTATAATTTAAAGTGACTATATGTAGAATTCAGAAACAGGGATGTCCCGATCAGGGTTTTTTGCCCTCGAATCCGAGTCATTTGATTTTGAGTATCTACCGATAACGAAACCGGTTCTGATGCTTCTATAATACATAAAAAAAATAAAGAAGGGCGAAGAAACAGATCCAGAATATTCCTTATTTTTATTTAATTCACCTTATTTTAATGTTCAACAACATTCAGTGAACAACAGAGCACGTCTGTGAGGTAGCTTGAAAAATCAAGTAATAAATAACATAAATTCTTCACTTTTGGTCTTTAGTACAACAGTAAATATTTTTTAAAAATCTGATGTAAAAACAAATATCACCTCAACTTAAAATACCCAGCAGGCAATCCCAGGTTTACATATCTCACAGTTTGCTATGACAATGTTGTCGTCATCAACTTTATAATACCTCCAGACCGCAGACATACTCAAGCTTTCTGCTTCAAGCTGCTTCTGTGCATTTAACCAATAGCCTCTCTGCAATAAAGTGATGTCATGCCGCACACAGTCAAGAAAGGGGTCTAACTCTGTGCCACCGCATATCTATAGATGTGTAGAAAAAATATTGAGAATATATATATATACAGTTGAAGTCAAAATTATTAGCCCCCTGAATAATTCGCCCCCGTTTATTTTTTCCCCAATTTCTGTTTAACAGAGAGATTTTATTAACACATTTCTGAACATAATAGTTTTAATAACTCATATCTAATCACTGATTTATTTTATCTTTTTCATGATGACAGTAAATAATATTTGACTAGATATATTTCAAGACACTTTTATACAGCTTAAAGTGACATTTAAAGGCTTAACTAGGTTATTTAGGTTAACTAGGCAGGTTAAGGTAATTAGGCAAGTTATTGTATAACGATGGTTTGTTCTCTAGAGAATCTCTAGAAAAAATATATAGCTTAAAGGGGCTAATAATTTTGACCTTAAAATGTTTTTTAAAAAATTAAAAACTCCTTTTATTCTAGCCGAAATAAAACAAATAAGACTTTCTCCAGAAGAAAAAATATTATCAGACATACTGTGAAAATACTGTCCTTGCTCTGTTAAATATAATTTGGGAAATATGTAAAAAAGCTAATTCAAAGGGGGCTAATAATTCTAACTTCAACTGTATATTTGAGTCCTGATCAAGAGGTAACGTCTGATTCTGATTAAGTCTGAAACCACGTGATTGGGCCTGATTTCCGATCATGTGATCGGATCTGCACATCCCTATTCAGAAATGTTTGTTATTAGTGACAACAGTGGCCAGTAAGTAAACAGTCGTCTAGCAACTAATATTTGTTGATCGAAAAAATCATCACATTAAAATGATTTGAGAAGGATTATGAGACACTGTGGACTGGAGTAGTGATGCTCTGACATTACATGAATAACTTACATTTACATAAAAGCTATTTTAAATGCAAAAAAAGTCCTATTATTCCTATTTTTACTGTATTTTTATGAAAGCATTCAACCTTGGCACACAAAAGAGATTATCAACCCAAAATGTTCTCTCTAACAAATAATGTTTTGTTCTTGAGTAGATGTAGTTTGCCTAAATAGAATAATCATATATTTGAATTTTGACTGTCATGTGAGTCTGTCATTCTTCTCATTATAGTCAGAATAAAACAAGATCAATAGAACCACAGCATCATACTGTATGTCACAAGGGAAATGACTAACATTTTTTTCAGCTAGAAATGACAGCAGACTCAGTCTTCAAACACTGTGTAGTACAACAAAAGACGAAGTACAAAAGAACAGGAAATACAAACATAAATATAGAGTAATATACAGTACAGCAGGGAATCCCGAGCAGTTTTTTCCAGCTGAACGTCCATGACTGGAATGAATTACTTCAAGCACCTTCTAAAATTTGAAGTGATTTTCTAATCTAACCTTTCCCTACAGTCATTTGACATTCGTGTTATTTTACTGCTCTCACAGAAAAGGTCAGTACATATTTGTATGAGTTAAAGCAGCTATACACTCACTGGCCACTTTATTAGGTGCACCAGTCCAACTGCTCATCAACACAAATTTCTAATCAGCCAATCACATGGGAGCAACTCAATGCATTTAGGCATGTAGACAAGGTCAAGATGATCTGCTGCAGTTCAAACATGGTTGCTGATGCCAGATAGGCTGGTCTGAATATTTCAGAAACTGCTGATCTACTGGGATTTTCACGCACAACCGGCAGTTCTGTAGGCACAAATTCCTTGTTGATGCTAAAGGTCAGAGGAGAATTGTCAGACTGATTCCAGCTGATAGAAAGGCAACAGTAACTCAAATAACCACTTGTTACAACAGAGGTATGGCGAAGTGCATCTCTGAGCGCACAACACGTCCAACCTTGAGGCAGATGGGCAGCAGCAGCAGCAGAAGACTACACTGGGTGCCACTCCTGTCAGCTAAAAACAGGAAACTGAGGGTACAATTTGCAGAAGAAGATTGAAGAAATGTTGCCTGGTCAGAATTTGGTGTCAACAACATGAAAGCATGGATCCATCCTGCCTTGTATCAACGGTTCAGGCCCCTGCTGGTGGTGTAATGGTGTGAGTGATATTTTCTTGGCACACTTTGGGCCCATTAGTACTAATTGAGCATCATGTCAACACCACAGTCTACCTGAATATTGTTACTGACCATGTCCATCCCTTTATGACCACAGTGTACCCATTAGGCATGATTATAAGATTCTGACGGTATGATAACCTTGGATAAATATATCACGGTTTCACAGTTTCATAGTATTGTGATAATTACTGCTATAAAATATTTTCTTTTTAAATGTCTGGGTAAAAAACACTTTTTTCCTTTTTAAACACAATATATTTTATTTGAAGTAACATTCAAAATATTTTGAAGCAGGAAACATGTCAGGCTAAATAATTCAAATAAATTATTGACTCTCTTCATTTATTTCAAGAACAGATTTTTTTGTACAATTTAAAACAGCATCTTTGAATATCTTTTCTGCTGCAGAAAATGTTGATGGTTTTAAAACCTTGACTTTTCCAAAGTGCGGTATACCTCGAAAACGGTTATCGTCCCATGCCTTCTTCTGATAGCTACTTCCAGCGGGATAACGCACCATGTCATAAAGCGTGAATCATCTCAGACTGGTTTCTTGAACTTGACAATGGGTTCACTGTACTCAAATGGCCTCCACAGTCACCAGACTCAATCCAATAGAGCACCTTTGGGATGTGGTGGAATAACGGAACTGCATCTGCCAAATTTGCAGCAAATGCGTGATGTTATCATGTCAGGCAAAATCACTTTAATGCTCATGTTCACACTGGTGCATATGTAGAATACCAGCCAGATCTCAGGAGGAAGCGTAAATATTTAACATTTTGTCAATTAAGTTGCTAATTTGTACAATTTCATATGAGTTCACTTGTTTGAAATTGTAACATTTTTAAAAGGAGGCACCAAACACCACCCCTTAACACAATCATCACTGGGGACTGATCAAATCATTCTAAATTGTATGAATGAGATCATATAAATTCATATAAATTAGCCACTAAATCAAAAAAGTACAAATTGTCGAGAGATAGCTTTGAAAATAAACAAGAATGAACTATATTCAAAGACCCTTCTTTTCTGTTTTATGATTGTAAGTAAATAGAACAGAAGTGATATCCAGATAATGAGCATTCAGACAATGCTAATTAGATGAATATGTAAACATGCACAATGCTTTCCTACCAATATGAAATAATCACAGCCAAATTGACAGAGGTTAAGAAAATATTTAATCAAAACGAACTGAAATATTAGCATTTTCTAAATTTAACTCAATTTTTAAAAATCACTGATTATTTCTTAACATGTAGAGTGACTCGAAATCTACAAGTGTGTGAAGTGTGGAAATGGAAAACCCTGGAATGAAGAGATTACAGAACATTTCAATTACGAGAGTTTCTCCGCATTAGTCTCAAACGGTTGGCATAAAGTAAAGTGTTGGTGTGCCTCGCGGATTTAAAGCAGATTTAGTTCTGGCAAATCATGGTACTCAGGAGGAGCTGTCTGAAGAAACCTGTTTTAGGTCTCTTTGTTTGTCCATAAAATCTGCTCTTCATGTAAACTTGAACTGCTTGATTTGCAGCTTGCTCTCTTTAATGTATAATGACCAGGTTAAAATCACCAGATCGACCCAATTAGCAACATGACAAAAACCAATAGAGCAGCCATTAAGCACTTGAATCTCAAAAAAGAGAGAAAATTAGAGGACTTAACCTCGAGTAAAATAACGAAGCTGTTTTCTTTCCACCTTGAGTTTAGTTTCCAAGCATCTTTGAAATATTAGCTTGGTGAATGCGCACAAGTGTATGTGTGAGCATCCAGAATTGACCCCATTTCACACTGATAATGGTGATACGTTGACCTCAACCCTTGGTCTGTATGGCAGTCTCTCAGGTGACCACTTACTGTCTCATTAGATTGAAACAGCCAAGACGAGACACAGCAGCCGTTCTATAAAACTTCCTCTCATCCACTCCTTTCACTCCTTTTCTCTATTTTCCTTCTTCCTTTTTCAGACCCTTCTTGTTTTCTCACTCCATTCTCCTCTACTTCAATATATCTGCCACACAGCCACTGCACTACGCATTGCGAGAAGGCAATAAAAAGAAGAACAATACGGGCTGCAAATACATGTATTTATTGCACATAAAAGAGAATAAACAAGAGAGAGCAAAAGAACATCAAGTCAAACTAACAAACAGAAAGAGTGTGTTTGGGTACCATCGGCCCACTTTTATGACATCCATTTCTCTGTGTGTCTTTTCTCCGTTCCCTCTGTTTTCCTCCGGTTGAATTCAGTCGGAGCCCAACATTTGGAACCACTTCTGGTCCGGGGCGTTTCACACTCAAACACTCTTTCCTTCTCCAGCACAGGCTGTTCTCTCTCACTCCATTTCCCTCGCTCGCTCCTCTGCGTCTCTCACATATACACAAGCACACGGCGCTCTGCTTAGATTCTGTTTACGTTTGCCCACACAAAAGCCTCTCTAAACTCGATTGCATGTTGGTTTGTAGTGCAGTGGGTACGGAGAAGTGAGAAGCGGGAGGTTTTTTCGCTGTGATGTGACTGCGCTGTGCAGTGAGAGTTCACTGTGTTCATGTTTGCTCCATCAGGCCTCGGCACACTGTGGGTGATGAAATGAACAGGGGGGAAAAGCAGATGCTTGGGTCTGGAATGCCTTGCGCAGCCTGAAACAATTTTAGGGTGGAGAGGAACGAAAGGCTGGAGAGGGATGTATTGACAGGCCGAATGAGGAGGAATGTGTGATGTATGGGGGATTTATAGGTTCAGGAAAGCCTATATGTTTGTGGGGCGAGGTTATACTGATATTTTTCTCAGTGGTATTAGTTTTAGCATTGTTTGTATACTAGTAAGCTCAAAGTACACCTAAAGGGATAGTTCACTCAAAAATGAAAATTGACTCTTTACTGTACTCTTCCTCGAGTGGTTATAAACTTTTATGAGGTTCTTTCTTCTACACAAAAGTAGATACTCTGAGAAAAGCTGAAAATCTGTAACCATTGACTTCTGTAGTAGGAAAAACAAACACTATAGATGTCAATGGTTACAGGTTTTCAGCTTTTTTCAAGATATCTTCTTTTGTATTCAGCAAAAGAAAGAAACAAGTCAACGTTTAGGACAGGTCGAGTAAATACCCATATTTCCATCTAAAAATGTGAATTAACTTTATGCACAAAACTGGAATATTCCATAAAAGACGTGCGAATAAAGCAGCGTTTCCATCCAATGAGTCAAGGAGAGCAAAATCGTCACTTCTTGATTAACTGGTGGCAAATATCAACAGTAAAAACTGAATTTGCTGCTGTAGGAGAAGCTGCGTCAATCTTTTTTATAAATTACTTGCACCTGAAAAGACAAATGCTAACATGCAATGAACGTGTGGTGGCGTTTAAAGGCGTGAGACACGGAGCATAGATGCTCTGGACAATTCTGGAGGCAATTAATAATATAATAACACTAATACTGGCATTTTAGAATGACCAAAACAATATTTCAGATGTTTTACAATGTGCTCAGCCTGCTGGTTTGTCCATTCACACACATTTTTATCATCACATGATCTCTTATAGCAAAATCACATGACTTTTTTTAATGCACATTCTGGAATTTGTTCGGTAAAAGTTTTTCCATCATAGTTTATGCGCATCTTTTCTTATCGAATAAAAAGTTTATCCTACTGTGTTATGCGCATATGTGTTTTAATGTGCATTTTCAAAATTGATGCACATTTTTTCGTTTCCATCAACTGTTTTTAATGCGCATATCCAAAATGCGAATAAAAATGGGTGGATGGAAACATAGCTATTGTTACAATTTGAATTTATTTTGGAATAATTATCCCTTTAAGTGTTTCCTATAGGATACACTCCTTCCTCTCTTATACACCAGGCACTTTGTTAGAAACTCGGAGTGTAACAGATCACGGTTGATCCGGCATTCATACAGATCACAACCCACGATTCGGAACACACGTGACTCGCGGATTAAGACATTTTTTACTGGTAGATTAGTCCTAAATTTGTAACAATAACTGAGACATCGTCTCTCGCGTCATTCAAATCACATGTGTGAAAGCATTTAGGTTTTCCTGTAAAATATAATAATGACGGAAGAAGTTGTGGTATAGGTTATTTGGGATGTCGTGGGTTTCATTAAAGGTGTTGTATGTACACCCACGCAGCATAAATTATAAATGATGGTGATTTGCATATGTTTATTAACTCTTCAAGAAAGAGATTGAGTCTTTAGTCTTTTGAGTTAGTTGTGAAGTTACAAACAGTCAAATAACACAAAAGTAATGAGATAACAGTTTATAGTTTAGATAAAACCACTGATGTTTATGGTAAAGATTAAAATCACTGTCATGTGCATTTCAGGACGCTCAAAAATGAAAGTTAATTACATTAATTACATTACTTAACCAATAGGTGATGACAACCAGCCATCAAAAATATGCCACTGAATAATTTTTCAAAAATGACACCTCTAGCAATGAAATATGAAGTTTTATGAGTGAATAACTGAATCATTTATTCAAAATGAGACTCAAAATAAATATGGGTTGTTCAAATTCTAATGTTAGATTTTTTACATTTAGCGTTATCAGCAACAGTAGTACTTACAGTAAATTTTACACACTACTGAATATTTTTCAGTTTACTTTTATTCAGCTGATTATTTCTTCACATACAGGTTCTGAGTTCTGTTAGTTAAAACCAAAAGTGGAATAATGGTCCGATCCGTGACTGAAACACCATTATGTGATCCGAACCATGAGATTTGTGATCCGTTACACCACTTTTAGAAACATTTCCATGTTTCTGTCTATACAGATAGCTCTTTTATATATTTTTATACTTTATACGATTTTCTACAGCCACGTACTCTATATTGAAAGTCTTTAAATATTTTATAAATGCTTTTCAACTGTTATTATTTTATTTTGTTATTGTTGTTACTATTTCAAGGTCACGAGTGGTTGTGTAAGCATTTCACCGCATACTATACTGTGTATGAGTCTGTATGTGACAAAGTTTTACATAATATGTCACTGGAAAAGCATACAAGCTTTTTTCTTTAATCCTGCACACAATCTATGCACAGTTAACACTACCTTATTTGTCCATGAAGAGTAACAACAAACTACTGAAGACGACAAAAACAATGTTGGTGCCCATGCTGATGAGTGCTTATGTGAAGAGATTACAAGACACCATGCAACACTTTACATATTTTATGAGTACACAGATAACTTTCAGAAAGAAAAGGGTAGACCCTGAATAAGACTAAATCTTTCAAGTGTGCATATGTGTGTCCACACCAGTATACTTTGAAAGTTTACACTGGGTTTATACTTTTTTTTAAAACAGATTTTGTCAAGTTATTTTTTTCAAGTGCATAAAAATATAATTGAATAAAAATATAAAAAATATAATAAAATATGTGAATGCTGCCATGTTTTAATCTCATTAAGTTAAATTCCAATTAGCAAGATTTAGAGTGTTAAGGCTTTAAGAAAAGATAGTTCCTAACATGAATCATACACTTCAATGGCCCTATCATACACCCAGTGCAATAAGGCGCAAGACATTCATGGCATGATTTGTTGCTATTTTCAGACCAGCGCAACTCTAATTTTCACATTTTGCACCACTTTCTTTAAATAGCAAATCAATTTGCACTACTTTGTGGACTCATGGGCTAAAAGGGAGGTTAAGGAGCATTGTTGGCAAATAGACTGAAATAGACTGCGCCATTGACCAACCAAAAGCTGGTCTAAAGTACAGAGCATGTTAGTTATGCACCTATGTGGGTGCAAACGCTTACACATTGCTTAATACACACAGGATGTACAACAATACACAGTTGTACATCCTGTGTTGTACATTCAGTTTATTCATGACAATTTGCATTTGTATAATGTTATTATTAGTAGTAGTATTATATATTATATGCATATTTATATTTTATATTCTGTAAACATTATAAGTTTAGATTTGTCCATCTGTCGAGTTTTGGAGACGGATGAGTCACCATATGGGGTATAAGGACGTGTGTTTGGATATAACTCAGCACTTATGCACTTCTGTTTTTGTTTACTACTGGTCTGTTTAACTGTTTTCTTGCTAGTGAAGCTTTCAGTGTTTTCATAACTCAAGTGTTTTCCACTTTCCACTACAAAGTCCGCTATGTAAATAGCAAATGTGCCATGGCCAATACGCTGCGCCACGCAGCGCCATGCATTTTAGAATTCTAAACATAGATTTCTATCAGGGTAGGCACACTGGCGCCGAAAGTTACCAGCTGTCTGTGGCGCACAGCTATGACTCAGGACACTGTTCATATTTCTGCCGCGCCAGAGAGCGCCATCTGAATAGTTTCATTTTAAATAACATGCGAATGTGCACGTCTGGTGTGCGATACTTCCGATTGCCATGTGCGTGCCGTGTCGCTGTGCTGAGGGTGCATCCGGTGTGCAACTCGCTTTAAGGGGAATGTGGGGATGAGACTCTGGTTGGTTTAATGAATGTTATGCTCAAAACACACTCATTAAGAGACTAAGCACAACCCTGTTAGACCATGCACTGCGGCGTAAACCGGATTTTTCCATCCATAAAACAGCAAAAGTGGATTCAGACAAGCTCTTAATGCTTTTGCACTATGCACTTTAGACTTTGTGCCTAGATCTTAAAATAGAACCCCAAGTCTCTGAAGTCACAAAAAAAAAAACACACACACGTCATTATTCAATGAAAATTTTGTTTTTGTTATGATTAATATTTTCTTGAGAGTAGGGATACAAAACTTGTGATCCAACCATTTTGGGATGAGACTTTTGAATAAAGTATTTACAAAACTTGAATTATATAGTTATTAATTTGTACATTTGAATGATTACCACAAAAACAATTTGACTAGTATATTCTTCAAAATATCTTCTATTGTTTTTAGACAGAAGAGAGAGTCATAGTGAGTGTGAGTAAATTATAACAGGACTTACATTTTTAGGTGTACTGTTTTTTTAAAACTATCTTGATCAAAGCTGTGTGGGAAGTGTGTGCATAAAACTACACAAAATACTCCAATATAACCTTAAGTTAAACAAAACTGGGTTGCCCAAAATATCAATAATATAAAGCAAAATGGGACTCGTCCACGATTAAAACTACAGTTCTCTGCTTAGTTTATTTTTGTTAATTTCTGATGCTGGCCAGAAAGCGAGATGGCTAGCTTAGCATCCACCCGACACCTCTGCCTGCTTCGCCTGTGTGGCTGTCGCTTTTGAAATAACAGCCCTTTTTCTGCTACACTCAATCACCCACACACATACACACACCAACCGAATCTCTCTCTTTCTCCCCGCTCGCCTGCTCTCCCTATTTCTTGCTCCTTCTCTCTCCTCCATCCACCCCCCCTCCCGTTCAGCTTCTATAATTCAAATCCTGTCAGCCCTGTTCCAGACTGCTGGCGCCAGCCTCTCTCTCCAGGAAAAAAAAGAGAGGGGAAAAAAAGCAAAGGAAGAAAAAAAGCTCTTTGAGGGACAAAGCCGACAGAGCCACACACACACGCACACACACACACACACACACGCACACACACAGGCCGAAAAAGCAGAATGAAGTTTTTTTTTTAAGAGGCAGCTGTGGGTGGACTTTTCAGGACCCAATATTTTTCCTCTTTTTCACTCCCTTCTTTTTACTCTTTTGTTTTAATCTTTCTCTCTCAGTCCATTCCCCTCCATTGCTCACACTCTTTGATTTTTCCGCTGCCTTTAACTGGTCAATGCTATAAAATCCCACTCTGTGATTTTTTTTAGCTAGTTTTATTGACCTTTTAAAATGAGTTACAACATAGACAACTTAAGCGAATGTTTTAAACCTGGACTAAACTTTCTTTTTTCCATCCAAATTTAACATCGTCCAATTCAGCCTGTGTCAAACTGTATAGAGAGGTCCAAAAGTTACACGGAGGACCTGATGTAACTTGTCAGCATTTAAACTGGGCTAAATATAGCAGATGATACCATGGCCATCTATTTCAGGTCTTAATGAGCAGTCTAGTCATGTGACGCAAACAGGCAGAAATGACAAGCATAGTCTGCGACACAAGTGTTCCCTCGCTCCCTAATCAGACTCTCCCACAATCCCTCACTCAGTCTCACTGCACAGTCTCTTACTTTTGTCCTCCATGTGTGCGCGTGACACATACACACCCTTGTTTACTTAAAATGACAGAGCATCCCAAATAGGTTGTCGCATTAACATTAATTTACAATACTACCAGCTGAATATCACGATACAAAGTTGGCATGGAACGATAATCGTTTTCAAGGTATATCGCGGTTTGGAAAAATCAAGGTTTTAAAACTGCCAAAATTTTCTGTAATACCGTTCCTAAGGTATGTGTATGATTTTTTTATTTACATTTTTTAGGACAACAGTATCTCCAGCAGAAAATATATCCAAATATGCTGTTTTAAATTGTAACGAAATCTGTTTTTGAAATAAATGAAGACAGCAGAAGTCAATGATTCCTTTAAATTATTTAGCCTGACATGTTTACTGATTCAAAATATTATAAATAATTCTCAAAATAAAATATATTGTGTTCAAAGAGGAAAGAGTTGTTGTTTTTTACCCAGATATTTAAAAAGAATATATTTTAGAGCAGTAATCACAATACTGTGAAATTGTGAAACCGTGATATTTTTATCCAAGGTTATCATACCGTCAGAATCTTATACTGGCCCATGCCTAATACCAAGTAGTACTGCGACACTAATTCATAACTCAAATTATAAAGAAAATTTTTCTCAAGGTTTTTTTTTCTTTACTTTCGCCAATTAGTGAAGTTTTTTTTTCCCTCTCCGCTGTCGCCACTAGCTTGCATAGTTCGGGATCTGTAGAGCTGCGCATCGTTGGTTTTGCTCTTCAGTGTTTGGACTCTCAGTAGTGATTTTTAAACCACACTGAACTGAGCTGAACTGAACTTAAACACTACAAACTGAACTACACTGTTCCAATTTACTATGACCTTTTATGTGAAGCTGCTTTGACACAATCTACATTGTATAAGCGCTAAACAAATAAAGGTGAATTGAAAATTGAATACTTGAATTTAATTCATAATTCTCTTGAGGCCAAACAGTATTGTTTGCACCTCACTTCACCTAAGGTTTATTCATTCTTTTTCTTTATTTTGTAGATAACTGACCAACAAAAAATACATTAAAATAAAGATTCAAATTATACCCAAGAAAATTAGGCTATATGAAGAGGTCAAATTTTTTCAATGTTTCCTGATGCTATTTTGGGGTTTTTGATCTTTTTTTAGTCTTATCAGGTAACATTCATTCGTTCATTATGTTTTTGGCGTAATCCCTTCATTAATCAGGAGACGTCACAGTATATGAACACAGCAGGAGCTCGAACCAGAGATCTTCTTGCTGTGAGGCAACATCGCTACCCACTGCACCACTGTGTCGCTCTCTCAGGTAACAATTCAAAGTAATTCAAAATTTCGCTGTGTGAGTCATTCTTTTAAAGAGATTGTGGTGGTTGTTGTAGCTACTAAAACACATTATCAGGAACAGAAATGCACCGATTCAGATATGCCTTCAAACCATAGACTGTAAACGATATGGTTATAGTATCCATGACGTAACCCATATGTTTCTGAAGAGCCCAAATGAAGCTACAAGTAGTCGACCAAACAAGGGCAAAGGGTGGATCGTGAGCAAAGCTACAGAAGCCTGCTAGCATTTTGGTTAGACAGGCTTTTCTTTGGAAGAAACGCTTAATACTTAATTACCTGCGACTCGTTTGTGTTCTGACCACATGTGCTTGGTTGTGTATTATTTCATTAAAGTGTTTAGTCTTTTTAAAACACTGTTGTAATACATTGAGCCACTAAACATTGTTCTTATGAATTTTTCTACAGGAGGAAAACGCGAATTACTGCCAAATACTTCAAATATAGTCTGTGTTAGTAAATGCAAGGCTATTAATGAAATACAGGCATAACAACCTATGACAATGCTTCAGATGACTGTTTTATAGCCTACAGCTAATCAATCTGTCAGATTCTGGAGTGCATTACAGGTCTAAAGAACATTTTCATAAATCATAAATTATCTTAAACAAAACAAATACATTTATAGATATAATAGATAGATTTTTAGATATAAGTCAGAATTATTAGTCACCCTTTGATTTTTTTTTCTTTTTTAAATATTTCCCAAATGATGTTTAACAGAGCAAGGAAATTTTCACAGTATGTCTGATAATATTTTTTCTTCTTGAGAAAGTCTTATTCGTTTTATTTAGAATAAAAGCAGTTTTTATTTTCCCTTCAGGCAAATCAATAGTCTACAGAACAAATCATTGTTATACAATAACTTGCCAAATTACCCTAACCTGCCTAGTTAAGCCTTTAAACGTCACTTTAAGCTGTCTAAAAGTGTCTTGAAAAATATCTAGTAAAATATTATTTACTGTCATCAAAGATAAAATAAATAAGTTATTAGAAGTGAGTTATTAAAATTATTATGTTTAGAAATGTGTTGAAAAAATCTGCTCTCCGTTAAATAGAAATTGGGAGAAAAAATAAACAGGGGGACAAATAATTTGGGGGGGCTAATCATTTTGACTTTAACTGTATATAAGTATATAAGAATTTCACTCACCTGGGAAATAGAGGCAACTTGAATGTAAGGCAACTTTGTGAGCACAATTAAGTGCACACAGCATGCCATATTATCTGATAATTGTAGGAAATAATTCCAAAAGGCATTTGACTGTGTAAAGCCACATAAAAAAGATATATATGCTGAGTTCAGCGGCTAATCAGACAGAATGACATGACGGTGACCAGCGAGATCTAGCTGTCACTCAAGAAAAACTATAAAAATTCACCCCCTCACAGTTGTCATGAAGGGTAATATTAGCTATATGCACCAAAACCATCATTTGTAGCATGCTGTAAACATCTTTTTATCAACTGTAAAATTGGCCAATTTAGCATTGCAGTCAGTGAACATCTGGACTTTCTGGAGCCAGCCCCCAAAGGCGAGAGCGGGAGGTTGCCGTTTGGTTCAAACTGAAGCGTTAGAAAACGTCCAATAGGCTACCATAAAAGGTGTGAATTCTACACAGTTTTGCAACCTTAAAGGGCTCCACAGACTATTAAATAAAATGGTCTATTGTTGCACAAACATACGTATTTTAGTGACTTTTCCACATGCAACATTATTTATTGTAGATAAACCATTAATGACGCTATTACCGTTTACAAACTACAGTGGCAACACCAGCATTTTGGAGCCATATTATTCTGATACTACCAAAGTACCACACCATAGTAAACCGTGCAACCCTAATCCCAAAAGCTTCTAGTGACTCAAACCGTCCTTGGGAACATCCACTGGACAGGAAACGCAAACTTGAGGTTGGAAATGCATGTTGTTTATTCTTTCTGGAACAATAAGTGACTTTGACTACTACTTTCTTTATTTGTTCCCACACAGACCAATGCTGAGCGATGCAGCCGCTTCTGTGGGACAGGACGACCCCTATGTGTCCTGTGTGGAGACAGAGCTCCCATGAGACACAAGAGAGGATGAATATTCTTCTATAGTCTGAGGCCGCCACACGCACTGGCTGCAACGGTAATTGGAACATAATAGAACATTTTTGCCGACTGATCTGAACCTTTTGCCCCTATCACCTTCTGAACCGCTCACAAAATAGGCCCACACTCCACGGCCTAGTGCACACACATCTCTCAAAGCTGACTGACCGCTTTGGCAAGCATTATCTTTATAATAAAACTGAAAATATAATACTTTGAATATATAAATATAAAAAAATATCTGTTTCTCTATTAACTAGATATGACAGGTATGGGTTTGAGTAAAATCTTAATATTTGTACTTAATATTTTAAATAATACTCAATTTTTTCTTTCAAATAGAAATATTTTCATTTAAATCACACATTTTTTTTTCAGAAAATGACACTTGGATAGAATTACAAATTTTTGATTTATACATTTTTGATTAAAAAGGTCAGTGTTATTTCACCAATTGATTTTCTAACCCTTCTATAGTAAAACACTGGTATTGTATTGTCTGACGATTAATATAAACATGTCATTTTTATGCAAAACATTTTTTAAAGAGCACCTATTTTACCCCTTTTTCATGACTTAGGATAAGTAATTTGTGTTTCCAGAATGTGTTTGTAAAGATTCAGCCCAAAATACCCAGATTATACCTTTCAGAACATTAGAATTTTCTGCTTAAAACAATATCCGTTTTGTGTCCTGTGCCTTTAATGCTGGTTCTCCCTGTCCACCGTTCACATATGCCTGTCAGAGTGTGCCTCAACCTCCACCTTGGCTGCATCAGATAAACAGCACAGTGACAGACATATAGGAAGCAGATCTCATGTAACGTTTGTGAGAAACACTACAGTAAGAACTTGATTGATTATTTGATGTTGTGGAGTTAATAAATCGATGAAAACGAGTCACACACAATGTCGTTACAAAATTCACGCACACACACAGTTGACACACACATACACACACACACAGTGCACGTGTTTAACTTTGCACTGTTTTTGCACAGCAAATGTGACAGGATACATGTTAATATCCACTGCTGTATGGACATCCGTTATGTTAATGAACAAAATAAACCTGATTTAACGTCCACAAACCGGGATAGAAGCGTCTTCTTTTACAATTGTACAGACATGTGGCTGTGGTCATAAAGTAAAAAAGGTAAAATTGCTGTAATTCATTACAAACGTTTTAAAAACATTTTAAACTTATAAAACTCATTCTTGATCACATTTTATGATAACTGATGATCACAGAGAGCTGAACAGATCTTTGAATCACAGTTGCTTTGCGCACATCCTGTCTTGTTGATATGATTATATGTGTTACTGTGGAGAAATGATAATACGCAGCTGTCAATCAATTCGGTGGGCGGGAAAACCGCACTCCCATATCATGTTGCAGTGGGCCTCAAAATGGGAGGGATTTGAATCTTTTTTTAATGTCAGGAAATATAAAAAAAAGAGACTTATTGTCTTTATAGCACCCCAGTATGACTGTGGACACACTATACCTACAAATAGTCCTGTCCAAACAGCTTACAAAACATGATTTCCATCATAGGTGCCCTTTAAATAACATCACTTGTGTTTTAAATTTAGAAAAAATGTCATCAGTAGTTTACAGAAGTAGTCCACACTGAGTAGGCGATACAATATGACCAGAAAATACTGAGATACATGAGTTATACTTCTCATAACTAACATGTTTTATGCAGTAGAAATGGGCAAAAAGAAAGATCCAAGTGATTTTGGTATGAACTGAGAAAAAATTTTTGGCATACGATAATGTGACTGGGTTAGAGTATATCTAAAACGCATAGACTTATGGGATGTTTCTGGTCAGCATTGGTAAAAATTTGCCAACGGTGATCAGAGGAGGGACAAACTGCAATTCTGTGACAGAATGATGTGTGACCAAGCCTCATTGATACATGTGGGTAACAAAGGACATCCTGTCTGAAGTCACACAAAACTTTAATGATGCTTTTGGGATCAATGTGTCACAACACACAGTGCATCACACTATGGGGCTTTATAGCTGCAAACCAGTCATAATGCCTGATCACCCCTGTCCACCATCAAAAATACTTACAATGGGCATATGAGTGTCAGAAATGGACCTCTGAGCAGTGAAAGTGGGTCACCAGGTCCAATGAGTCCCATTTTCTTTAACATTGCATGGGCCAATGTGTACAAATTGCATTTTCCTTGCAAAGTAATGGCACCAGAACAATGTCAAGCTAGTAGTGGAAGTGTGATGTTCTTGCCAGAGCTCTGCCATCAATGTGAATGTCCAGCCATCAATGTGGAAGTAAATGTGACATGCTACACACTTAAACATTGTTGCAGAACAGGTACCCTTTTATGATGGAAGAGGTGTCTTTCAGCAGAATAATACATGCTGATACACATTGTTCGGGAATGGTTAGAACAACATGATGAAGAGTTTAAGAGTGTTGCTCTGGCCTCCAAATTTCCTAGATCTTAATCCAATTGAGCATCTGTTGGATGTGCTGGACCAACAAAATAGATCCACGCCAGCTCCACCCTGCAGCCTGCAGGAATTGAAGGATCTGCTGCTAATGTCTTGGTGCCAAAAACACACCTTCAAGGGACTTGTAGAGTCTGTGCCTTGGCAGGTTGGCACTGTTATGGAAAAACGTGAAGGACCAAGAGCTTATTAGTCAGGTGGTCCTAATGATTTTTTTTTGTTGCACACAGAAGTATGTACTATAATATGTGTTACTATTTAGACCAACAAAGTGAGGTCCAACTCTTGAAGTAAATTAAAAATACATTTTTAATTGGTTTGATCAAATAATTGTTTTTAGTGAGAATTGTCATTTATAGTAAATCAGAAATATACAGTATGGTTTATTTTAGTAAATAAAATAAACACATAGATAGATCAGTTAAACTGACTGACTGAACTCAATTAAAAAGAAATATTAAAGGTGCAGTATTGTCTTCAGTAACATTTTTGTTGTGCTGGTTGAAAGTCTCTTAACATTGCACTAGTAATGATTGAAGTAAATGATCTAAATATATTTATATCTATTTTTATATTCTGGGTAAGCCATAAGACTAAAAAATGTTCATCCAATTAAAATTTGTCAGGCAGACAATTCCCATAATTCTGATAAGTAGCCCAAACTGTCTGGTAACAAATGTAGATTTGTACATCTGTGCAGACGTTCACACAGATCCGCTGTTTGTGCATGCACACGCACCGCGTTCATGATGTGCACATGAGAGAGAGGGACAGTGGTAAAAACAAATGCTGAATCAAAACTTTAAAATCCTGAATCAATATTGGCGTTACTTTTGTACTCTGGAGGAATGATGACACCACAGCTGAAGTATTTGTGTAAGACAGGTGATGTTCTGTTTTAAAACTCTTTTAGTCACGCAAAGCTCATGTAGATTGTGTTGTTTTCCGATTGGGTTATCTGCACTGAAATCTTCCGGCGAAAGTTCGATACGACTATTTTCAGTTTCATAAGGGCCCTTTTACAGCATCAATAATGTCGATTTTTATTTAGATTAACAACAAAACAGAAGTAAATAGCACTATTCCGCCAAGCCTGCTTTATTAAGCTGAAGTTGCTTTTTTATTCACATCACATTGGTTCATTTTGAACAATGACAACCTTTGACGCACTATAGATGTTGTTTCCCATGCTACTTTGAATATTCGGTCTCAAATAGCATGTAAGTATGGCTTAGTAACAAGTATAATCCCTGCACGCTGCCGGCCAAGCACTAAGCATACAGTAGTCGCTTAAGGACAAAGAGTGGGACCAGTGGTCCTTGCATGCATGAAATATTGCACAAGTTTTGCTTGCTACACAACTGTAAACGTGCTAGATATAATAAGTTTTTTTTTTCGTAATTGTAGTATTATGAAGCACTATAAAGTTTTCTAACAGGCGAATGACATGATCTAACGTAGTGGATTGTCTACTGTCATCTTTAAGGTATGCGTTCATGATATCAGGAGGTATGGCTTTGGACGGCAGAGTAGGGACTGTGTTTCAAAGATATTATGCTAACCAGTTAGCATTTTGGCAGATCACCTACTGCACCTTTAATTGAACAAGTAAATTTTATTTTAAAAATAAAAACAACAACAAAAACATGTTTGTTATGATGTGTCACAATATAAACTATATTTTGAAGAATCTTGGAAATCAAACAGCTTTGCAATGATTTAAGAGAGAATAACAGATACAAGAATGATCATTTTTGGAAGAAATATCACATTACCTGACAATTCTTTAATTCTTTATTACTGTGTCGTATTACACAAACCACACTAAGCCAACTATTTCTGCTTTTAAAATATTATTCAATTTCCACAAACAGTCACTGAGATATGGTCATATCAATACGGAGGTGAGTGTATCATGACCCCCTTCAAGCATTCCACCAACCAGCAGCAAAGCCAGAGGTGACATGGGACCACCAAACCTCATCTGGCTCCACCCCTGCCCTCAATGTCAATTACCCATCATCCCATCAAACTCAGACCACCCTTTCACGACTGGCTCATTCTCATGTCCTCTTGCTCGCATCTCAAACCAAGGAACAGGGGTCCAAACTCTGCGGCCAAAATTGAGTCGGCCCTCAGTTGTCCCCCATTACAGTCACTTCATTTGTAAATTGGCTTTTACATGGAGCGTATCCCAGCTGAGCCTCCCCCTGCCCTTCTCCCTAAAGGACTGAGTCTTAGACCGGTCACTACAGCACTCAGTCAATCAGGAAATCCACCGGGGACACAAAATCGCCTCTTTTTTTGTCTGTCCGTCTGGTTTGTTTGTTCTCTTTGCCTCATGGCACAAACAGACACACGAAAGAGCTTCAGCATTTCTCAGTTTTGACTCAAAGAGGCCATTACAGTGTCCAGTATTTTGCCAGATCGGTTAGGCATTTTGTAAACACTATGGGGGAATTCAGTAAGAATGAATTGCACCATTTATTTGCATGCAATGTCTGTGTTGTTGTAACAGGGAATTATGCAAATAAAGCAATAGTGCAACAAAAGTAGTTCTGAATTCAGTTTGCGCAATAAAACTCTAAATCTGGAAATTCTCTGCAAATGGAAAATGAATTTATCTGTGTTACTAAATATACAATATATTACAAATTATATGGCGAATTAGCATTTTAAACAAATATATTTTTGGCATGAACTTATTAAAAAATTTGACTTTGATTCAAAATGTTTCAAGTTTTTATGGCTGTAGAACACAAAAGATGATATTTTTAAAGAATGCTGAATCGCATTTTAGAATACAGAAGGTAAGAATTAACCTTATTAACAACTATAATAACATATATGTTTTCCAAAATATATTTATTAGGTTTTGTTTGAACTACAGAACAAAATACATAAAATAAAAATTAATAAAATAAAAGGACTCAAATTAAATAAAAAAATTCATTTAAATTATATAAGTTAAAAATTATGAAATACTAAAACAAAACAAATCTAACAAATGGTTAAATTGTGAAAATAAACATATAAATAAATAACATGAATTCAAATAAAAACAATAATAATAAAAAAATAATAATAAACAATGTTCAATACATATTTTTGTACCTTGCATTTCACAGCTTTCAACAAATGTGTTAGTTGTTGCTGAAATGTAAGACATCTGAACAATACAATAAGACACCAACAAGGGTTTGAAAGCTCAGACATCAAAAAATGCTGCATGGTCCACCTGGTTAAGAAAGTGCTGAAAGAGGGTCCATATTTTATAAAAATCTTGTATGTCAGCTTCTCCAGAGCAAGATTGTTAGTAATTTCTTTAGTCCCCTGTCCACAGGATGGCCTTTGAGTTTTTTTTCCAGTTCAAGACTATGATAATATTAAGAATTTGCTATATAACAATTTTGTTTAGTTATTTTTGATCATAACCTTGATGAGAATAATAGATTTCTTCCAAAATCTTAGACACAGACCCCAAACTTTGGAATGGGACCTACATATTAGAGCTCAAAAAAACTAATTTTGCATATTCGTCAAAGTTCATTCTACTTAGTCCCTTTATTTTATTAGGGGTCGCCACAGCGTAATGAGCCGCCAACTTATCAAGCATATATTTTATGCAGTGGATGCCCTTCCAGCTGCAAACTAGTACTGGGAAACACCCATACACTCTCAGATACACACACATACACTATGGCCAATTTAGGTTATTCAAATCACCTGTACACCAGCCGCGGTTCGAACCTGCAATCTCCTTGCTATGAAGCAACAGGGCTAACCACTGAGCCGCCCTATTCGTCAAAGTTTTATATAAAAAAGACTTTGGAATGCTGTATATACATACTGTACATGTATGCATTTACGATTTTTGCATATTCATTGCATCTATTACTTTTTAATTAACACGGAGCTGCCTTATGTGAAAAATATAAATAATTTAATGCTGCGTTCCAACCACAGTCAGAGGTGAGAATTTTCAGCAGTAAAATGTCCCACTTCCGACCTCAATGCATTCCAATTAATCGCTCATCAATCACATCCCCACCACGTAAGGTACATCTGCTGCAATCTATGTGTTTTTGATAAACATTATGTAGATTTAGTGATTGTGAATAGCTTGACTTTCAGTGCTATTTTGCGTTCGTGTGTCCGCACAAACATCACGCTATCTGTTTTTCCTTGATTCCTTAACCTTACATGCGCAAAAAGGAAATTATTTATTTATGAACAGTTGTTTTGCATTTTATAAAGTGAGTTTAATTTCATTTGAATAAAAAAATCTGGTTTTATTTGCTCATTGTGCTTGCTTACATCCTCTTGTGGATATAACAGACAATACAGTGCTTTTTCCTGTAACATTAAAGTCCCTGTGAAATCAAAATGAAAGTTTTTTAGGAGTTTGTATCAATATGTTAGCCTAAAGGTTACCTATAAGCTAGTGTGCTAAAAAACTGTGGCAAAATTCTCCTTTAGAAGATATAAACTTTCAAAGCTGTTGGTATGTCACCTCATACATCAGTTTCTCATCAAATCTTCTGACCAATCAAAAGCTCTCTAGTGTTTGATAAGTCCCACCCCCTTCAAAACACTGTTGCTGATGCTGTAAACGGTCATTGATTTACTTCCAAGATCATTCAAACTAAGGGTTCGCTTAAACACTTGCAAATATATGAATATAATAAACAGTAGCCAAGCCGTGTTGATCTGAACTTCTTATTAGTTGTTTTAAAATGTGCAGCACCTTTGTATGACAAGGGGAAAAATATATTGGACACATGCATATATCAGTAAGGAAACAAGGAGACTCAAATTAAATCTGTTACACACACTGTCCATTTTATTGGTCTAAAGTACTATTGTTTAATTTTAGAAAAAGAAATTGAAGTTTTTCAGTCATATCAATACATATACATAATATAAGTGAAGTTTATTTATAAACAAATTTCGAGAGGATCACGTGCTTATGATTGTTCACAGCTGTTCCAGCATTAGCTCACAAATAATTATCCTATCAGACGATTCTTAACTCACTATAAATAACCAGAGTTTTCTCATCTCAATATCTTCGTCTTGAAGAACGGTTTCCTCCCACAGTTCAAAAACAAGCACCCTAAACAATTAATCCAAATATTTATAGCCAAGCTCTGAGTACACCTCTTCTCAGCATCCATATATGACACTTAGCTACAGTAAGCAAGGGGGGAGTCATCGAGATCTATCTGAGCTCAAACTCCCCTCCCGCCCTGCAACGGGAGGGATCCCAGGGCTCGAGGATCTTATAAGCTCAGAGTTCTCTCCCGGGACAGCATGCCAAACAAGCTTTATTATCAATCATCAGCTAAGTGTGAACTCTTGAAAGTATATAAAGGGTGTTGTAGATGTTTATTAGGGCTGTAACGGTACACTGAAGTCACAGTTCAGTACATACCTCGGTTTTGGGGTTACAGTTCGATATGGGTTCGGTACAACAGGATTAAGCAACACATTCCCAGTGCTTGCTTTTTTCTGTTGATTTTGAACAGGCAGAAGTGTTTGGTGACAGTCAGCTACAGAACTGAAAAGCTTCTTCTGAACAAAAGTACAAAATAAACACAATAATGAAAAATTGTGTATTGAATTTAAGATTCAGTAAGCTACAAAACTGAAATCTCTTTTAATGAAAATGCAAGCACTGTGTCCAACCATAACAGTGAGTACAGTGGACAACAACTGTTTAAGCTTGTGTGTGTATAAAGAAGGCACTCATACTAACTTGTGTGCGCACGAGATAGTATCTTTCCATATTTTTTCAATGTAGACATGGCAGACAGATATGCATGACCATCAGTGTTGGGCAAGCTATTTGCAAAATGTAGTGAGCTAAGCTATTAGCTACTCTACTTAAAATGTAGCTTAACTACACTAAAAGCTACCACCTGGAAAACTTAGCAAGCTATGCTAAAAGCTACATTGCAAAAGTAGCTTAGCTACATCTCAGCTATTTTATTTTTCATTTTTATATTGAAGCAACTTCAATCCGAGTCAGTTCTATCCTAGTGATCAATACAACTTTCAATAAAACATATGAGGCATAATTATAAATGTTCATTTATATACTGCAATTAATATCCTGTTCCAAAAAAAACAAATTTTACTAAACAGCAAAAACAGTGGGAAACATCCATACACACTCATTCCCACACATACACTACGGACAATTAAGCTTACCCAATTCACCTATGGTGCATGTCTTTGGACTGGGGGAAACCGGAGCACCCGGAGGAAACCCAGCCGGGGCTCAAACCAGCGACCTTCTTGCTGTGAGGCGATTGTGCTACCCACTTTGCCACCGTGCTGCCCATATTTAAAACTCTGTTTATGACTTCGAATAAGTAATCTAGCATTATTAGTAACTATTGTGAACTAATAGTAATTAACATAGTATAATTTAGCTTTTACTACAGTAAAAATACAGTAAAAAAGAAAAAGAAAAAAACTGTAGAAAACCATAAATATGAAGTATATAAATAATAGCTTCTGAATACCTATTTGATTTAGAAAGTAGTGATGCTACAGCCACTCTACTGTAAAATGTAGCTAAGCAAGTAGCGTAATTACTTGTAGTGACGCTACTGCCCAACACTGAGGACCATTATACACTCGCATCTTCTGCAGCCCCTCATACATGAGCGCCGTGCTTTCAGACGCTGTCAATATGAAACAGTTTCAACTTTTACGAACAGCAGCGCTCATTAACGTCAGTTCCAGAGCAGTGGTCCAATCAGAAGAACTCAGAGGTGGGACAAGCATTTCAAGTTTTTGTTTTTGGTAGCAAGTTGGCATGACAATGACAAAAGACGCAAAGATGCATTCTTTGTGAATGACTCCCTAGTTGCACCGCTGTGATCTTTTCGGCCTACCTCCAGTGACTGACCATAAGAGTGCCTGAACTGAACCATGACCCCCATACCATGACAGTTTAGGATGAATATGTACCATTACACCCCTAATATTTAAATAAATATATTTTATATTTTTAGAGATGATTGTACATTTGGACATCCAAATGTTCAAAAACGTACATTTTATCTCCAAATAAATAAAAAATATATACAAAAAGAGTTGCAAGTAACTCAGATTAACACGGAAACAACTTTTATCAGCTTCAGAAGCTCACTCACTTACATTTTAGCCACTGCAAACAGCTATGTTTACACAACATATGACTGTAAAGAAACAATGCACTGAATTACTTCTGCTATTATTAAGCCATCATCATGGCTATTATTATATAGGTTTTCTCTATGATAATTCTTAAAGTAGCATTAAAACTGTTTTCATATTAACATTACATACATTATTTTCAGTTATGTTCTTTTGAGAGTGGTGTTAAAATTAGCTTCATTCTTATCATGATTTTTATCAGTACATTACATAGGTTTCCATTCATTTTATACTGTCCAAACCGTATATTGTTTTGCCCTCACCCCACCCTACCCCTAAACCCAACCATCACATGAGACTGTGTGCAGCTTTACTCTCTGATTAAACTCATCTTGTGGGATTTATATGCTTTTTGAGAAATGAGGACGTTACCAATGTCCTCATATTTCACCTCCTTTTTGTAATACCTGTTTCATACCTATGTCATTATACAGAATTGTGCCCTGATATGTCACAAAAACACGTACACACACACACACACACACACACACACACACACACGCACACACACACGCACACACACACACACACACACAGTGTCTTTGTTCACATGTACCACGTGAGACTATCACTTTCAAAACAATTCACCTGCAGGCCTACATCCATCATGCTTTCTTATAGACACATTCAAACACTCCACATTCATTGTCCATCCAGCCTTTCAGCCTTGGACAGTCTGGTTCCAGCTCCACTGAAACTCTCAATAAACGAGAAGGCCAAACATGAGGAGCACTGGCTGTAGCCGTACCCATCAGCCCCCACCCGCAGCCCCCCGGACTAACCCACAGGCCTCTCTGTCTGCTGCTGAGCTTTGAAAACAGCTGTGCAGTCATAACAGAGTGTGTGCCCAGACTCAACTCATGTTTTTTGTTGCTTCAAAGGCAATCTGATACACCATCCTCTGAAACACGCAGACACAGTCACACGCACATGCTTGCCCACATCTATATTGACAGAGTGCGCGAACAGTGCTAAGACAAAATGGTCAGGATAACACTCCTCTGTCTTGCCAAAAGCTAAAATCAAGTAATTTAATGAAATTCTCTTAATCTAAGCATAAATCACGAATTCAAACAACATGAACTTGATTATATACAGTCACCTACATTTTCTCCAAAAGAGTACTTGCATGTAATTCACTGCAGTTTTCTTCTGAAAATAACACTACAGCTAGCTTTTTTATGTTGTTCAATACTATGTCATGACCTTAAAACAGTTTTATCATGATAGTAATGCATGATAGTAAACTTGCTCAGCAGCTCACCTGGTGCTGCATTTCTGAGGTGAAATGCAGACTAAACAGTGGCTCAAACACCGAGCTGCTCGGTTTGATACAGCAAATGTGATGTAACGATTATGTTTTTCCATGGCTGATTACAAATCAGTTTTTTTACTAGCAAATTGGCTAATTTGATAACTATTTCTGAACCTGCAGTGATATTAAAGGAAACTCCTCCAATTTAATCATGGTCCACACAAAGGAACAAAATACAATATTATGGGTGGCTAATGTGAAAATATAAAGTGAAAAAACATCTGGCTTCATGATATGATGCTACATACTGTTACAAACCTAAAGAGTTATAAACGCTGGTTAGAAAATTCTAATTTGTTCTCTTCCATCATGTAGCTTCTTTAGACAACCCAGGCTAATTCTAAAAACATACTGCTATACATTTCTGAGGAGCACCAAAATACGTTCCAAAAGGTACATTTTTTTGCAGTTTTTGTTTTCATGTATCCACCAGAGGCCACTGTGTACGCTTTTTCAGATCTCAAATTTCTCTCGAGCATGCTGTTCTCAAGTAAATCCACCAGAGGCCGCTGTCGACTGACTGATTGACTGACCCACTCTCCTCCTTCCCTAAACCCAACCAATAGTGTTTTCGAAAGCACAGATTGACTCGCCCACCCACTTCCCTAAACCCAACTGACAGCTTTAAAAAGCAATCCAGAAAAAGAAAAGCCCTCATCTGATTTTTACCACATTTTAAGATTTTACCACATTCTCACCCTGTTATTTACTTGTTTATTTTATTTTTTGCCGTTCATTTTTGTCTTACCCGCTTTCTGGAACTGTTCTTCGCCGGACTCGAACCCCGTCATTGTGACCAACTGTGTCTCAAGTCCACCGACGTACATGGTGAACTAATCGGACAAACTGGTAACAGTGAGAAAGCAGTTCATACAGAGGTAAGCGATCAGCTGGTAAGCACGAAAAAGGAAATGCATCATACCACCCGATGTCGTTCGTTTATAAAGACTAAATGCAGCCCTACGTTCCTTTGGCTACATAATTTGCGATCTCCAGAAATGTATATAGGGCTACGTTTTCAGAATGAGCCTATGTTGTCTTTAGAGCTGCAGGAGTAACCGCGTTCCCATGATTACAGCTGTATACAAAGCTGGTCGTATTTAATATGAATTATACAGGGGTAACTTTTATTATGACAGTATGTTTCACTCATAAATGCCTTAATAAAACCCCATGCAACAAATATTTTGGGTTTTCCACCAATTATTCACTCATCATGAACAGTATGTGTGCCGGTAAGATTTTAAAACATCTTACTAACTTACTATAACTGACGCATAAAGTGAAATTATATTCATGATTATACTGAATGAGTCCCATGTACTGTACATTGAGTAAAGGTGTTTACTCAGGCTCTAGACATTTAAATATAAACCCCAAATGATCGCCTAAATGATCTGTAATGAAAACTGGCCAAACACATACATATGATCCATATTTAATGTTGAAATTGTTAAGGAATTGTGTAAGAATCGAACAAAAGTCTGGTTGCCAATTGTGCATTTTTAACAAAAAGCATCCGGTTCTGGTTAATTGGTGCAACCCTGGTCTATTGTTACTAGTGCACAAACAAATAGTTTATATATGCATGGAAAGTTATAATATTGTATTTTTACATGTACAGTCCTATATATTTATGCAGCTGTCAGAATGAATGTACTACATATAAGTGATTCATAACAGATGCTCTCAAAATAACTGTACATGTTTTTACAGACACCCACTTGGCATTCCTCTTTGAATATTTTGCTAAACATACAACAAGCAACAATATATCATTCTGTGAAAACATTGAAACAGGCACTTTGTTAATTAGCCTGGGTTAAAACTGAACATTCAAAAAACATATATCGAATAATCTAACTTTGTATTTAATTTTAAATGTAGTTTTGTAATGTACATTCTAAATGTAGTTTTGGCCATGAGTTTTTCTTACTTCTAAGAAAATGGTATGAAATAGGTGAGATTACTTTGTGGAGTATACTTTAAAAGACTGATTCATGCCTTTTACTGGCTTTCAGGATTTCCATGAGCTCCCAGTCATTTTCAGATGTGTTTAATTGGGTTCTGTTGGCTGGAGTTCATTAACTGCAGGTAACTCGTATTAGATAAGCTGGTGCGAGTTTCAAAGCCTTGACAGTTTCATTTAAACAAAGCCACTGCTGACAATGAGAAAAGATACCAAAACTGTGACGTTCCTCTGTGAAGGAAGGATCCCTGCAGTGTTTCACTAAACATTTTTTTGCATTTTAGTATGTTAGTATATAGTTATTTATACCAAGATAAACAGCACCTGAAGGGGGAGGGGGGGAGGGGGTAATAGAAATATAAAACTGAAATAATTAAAATAACAGAAATATAAAACAATTTATGTTGTTGATTGTGAAGTTGTTGATTGAACGTTTATAAAACTTTTATCTCAGGTTTATATATATATATATATATATATATATATATATATATATATATATATATATATATATATATATATATATATAGTTGAAGTCAGAATTATTAGCCCCCCTTTGAATTTTTTTTTTTTTTTTTTGCCAAATGATGTTTAACAGAGCAAGGACATTTTCACAGTATGTCTGATAATATTTTTTCTTCTGAAGAAAGTCTTATTTGTTTTATTTCTGCAAGAATAAAAGCAGTTTTTAATTTTTTAAAAACCATTTTAAGGTTAAAACTATTAGCCCCTTTAAGCTATATTTTTTTCGATAGTCTACAGAACAAACCACCATTATACAATAACTTGCCTAATTACCCTAACCTGCCTAGTTAACCTAATTAACCTAGTTAAGCCTTTAAATGTCACTTTAAGCTGTATAGAAGTGTCTTGAAAAATATCTAGTCAAATATTATTTACTGTCATCATGACAAAGATAAAATAAATCAGTTATTAGAAATGAGTTATAATATAAAAACTATTATGTTTACAAATTAGTTGAAAAAAAATTCTCTCCGTTAAATAGAAATTAGGAAAAAAAATAAACAGGGGCGGGGGGGGCTAATAATTCCGGGGGGCTAATAATTTTGACTTCAACTGTATATACTATGTTGCAGCCTTAATCCAAAATGGATTAAATTAATTTATTTCCTCAAAATTCTACACACAATACCCCATAATGACAATGTGAAAAAAGATTTTTTTAATTGTTGCAAATTTATTAAAAATAAAAAACCAGAAAAATCACATGTACATGTGTACAGCCATTTTCAGATCTCTCAAGAGATGTTCAATAGGATTTAGATCTGGGTTCTGGCTGGGCCACTCAAGGACATTCACTGAGTTGTTGTGAAGCAACTGCATTAATATTTTGGCGGTATGCTTTGGGTCATTGTCCTGCTAGAAAATGAACTGTCGCCCCAGTCTGAGGTCAAGAGCGCTCTGAAGCAGGTTTTTGTTCAGGATGTCTCTGTACATTGCTGCATTCATCTTTCCCTTTATTCTGACTAGTCTTCCAGACCGCACGAAGGCTGTGCCGGACCATACACGTGCACTCAACACAGAAGTATAAATTTGCCTTAAGGGCAATTTAGTTAATTCAAATCACCTACATGTGTACCGCATGTCTTTGGACTCTGGGGGAAACACCAAGATGGAGGACTAGGAGGAAACCCATGCGAACACAGGAAGAACATGCAAACTCAAGTTTGTAGTGAAGACACAATTCTTCTTTTATACATGACAAAAATAGGAAAACATTAAATAAACATTAGTTTTTAATGTCTGGAACCCAACTGTTGCACTCCATAATGCAAGGTCCACCTTCTAAATAAAAGAGCCAATCAACAGCTGCTGTTGATTCCATCTGAAACCAAAGGGACATACGTTTTAGCATTTATACATTTTAGATTTTATAGCTGATTTAAAATATGCTATTTTAATGCATGTTAGTCTAGCAGTTATTTCCACATTCTAAACGATAGAAATTTGTGCCTTGCACACCCGAAATAGATGCCAAAGATGTAAAAAAGTAAAAGAAAAAGTAAATTTATGGCCGCCACTGACGTCACCTTCTACCATGAATTCACCTTATTCACACTGAAGCGGCCTTCTCAGTTCAGGTCTAAAAGAAAATTAGGACACACTTCTTTTGTCTACCGGATACGTTGGACACGTGCATACGAGCCAAAATGTCAGCGTTAATCTCTAATGAACAACCCAAAGACAAACTGCTAGTTTAAACAAAGCCAAACGCTGGTGGAAGCAGCATGCTAGGCTTTCTTTTGCGCTGTACTTCCCTCCTCCCTCCCCCAGCAAGTCGAACACATAGGGAGAGAAAGGGAGAGATAGAGCGAAATACCGAGAACGCAGGCACACAAAGGCGGGCGCTAGCTTTCCAACGCTGGCTTACTAATCGGCTCCTTTGTTGTGCTCGATGCATGCCTGTCCCTGTCACATGACCGCGTTTCCATGGCTACCGAGGTCTGAGTAATCATTTGCGCAATGACCTTTATTCCCTTGAGGGAAGAGGAGGGGGAGGTTAGAATGAAAGCAGAGCCAGCAAAAGCAGAGAGAGGCGGAGGGAAGGAGGAAGGGAGGGAGGGGGGGGAGAACTGGTGAGCAGCGGAGCGAGGCAGTGGGGACCTAGACAAGAAAAAGAGGAGAAGGAAAAAAGCAAACTGATTTTCTCTTAGCAGTACTGAGAAGAATCCGTTGGGTTTGGTTAGATAACGAACAGAGCGCGCAAAAACAGGCTGAGAGGGAGAGGAGGGAACGAGGGATGCAGCCGCGCTGAAAGAGATAGCTACAGATAGAGACGGGCCAACTGTGGGAAAAGTGGAATGAGCTTTTGAATGAAAGAACCTTATAAACCCAACAGCAGCCTCTCTATAGTCTGACGGTTCCCACGTTGAAGCAAAACACGCTAGCAGCAAAAGATCCGATGCCAAACCGGCGCTGGATACGGCTCAGGCTCAAGACTAATAGTCTACCAATGACTGCACAAACTCTGTCAGGATAATCACTTCTGAAATCTCCCACACATGCCTCACAGATGAATAATGATAATGGTGGAATACATGCTAAATGGTTGCTGCTGATGAGCACCTTTGTTTACAGCTACTCCCCAGTTATGTTGTAGCCGTCGTACAGAATGAGCCCGGCACCGATGACACATGCTGACAGTCTAAGCTCAGTCATGTTTGGGTCACTGAGTTTCTCATTCCTTCTCTTTTTCGCTTAGTTGTTTCTGCTTTGCCCTTTTCTGATGAGTATTATGCTAATGCTTTTGTGAAAGAAAGAAAAAAAAAAGAAATTCAGTTAGCAGCTCTCTTCACACATGCGCTCACAGATTCAAGAGGATCTCATGTTGTTCCTCTCTAAGTAGTTTTCGTGTGTATACAGTATAGAGTGTTCTCTAAACACAAAATGCAGAATGAAGTGTTTATTTATTCCCATGAGATCCCAATTTTGCTTTGAGTGATCATTACTTAAAAGTGAAGTTACAATTTACACTCCTTTCTGAAGGGGGCAGTGGTCCACTTTTCCTACATCTTTTTTTAATGGCTTTTTGAGTTAGTTGAGGAGACACAAGAATGTTGTAGTGATGTTGGATATAGTGCTGCTATGAGAGCTTTAGTTTCAATCAAAAGTGAATATTTTTATTTACTCTTTAAGAGTTTCGAAACACTATGGGCTTTATTTTAACGATCTAGGCAAAAGCATTAAGGGTGTGTCTGAATCCACTTTTGCTATTTTAAGGACTGAAAAATATGGTTTGTGCCATGGCGCATGGTCTAACAGGGTTGTGCTTATTCTCTTAACGAGTTATGAGTTTGTTTTGAGCATAACGTGCATTGAACCAATCAGAGTATCAACTCCTATACCCTTAATACTCTCCCATAAGAGTCAATTGCATCACACCATGGTGCATTTGGTATTTACAGACTTTGTAAGCGGAAAAACTGAACGCTTCACTCGTGAGTTAAACAGACCATCTGCAGCGAGGATCAAGAATGAGCCTCCTCCATTCGGCCTCTTTACTTTCTCATTACTTTGCTTTTACTCTTTACTTTACTAGTTTACTTTAGTAAATAAGGAAATGGTGTTGTACGCATTCCACTAAAGACATCCATTGGCCTATGTATATCATTTTGATTGTTAAGCCCATTTTACTTTCCAGCAAACGAATAAATGAACAATAATAACAAAGTGTGGTCAAAAAAGTTATATTCAAACACATTTCATATTCTTATTTCCCATTTGGTGAAGCATACATCCCTAAAACCCAACAGCTGGACAAATCTAAGCTTATTTTTATTAAAAACAAATATTAATATGCATATAAAAAATAATACTACTACTAATAACAACATTACACAAAGGCAAATTGTCATGAATAAATGGAAAAAAGACCCACAAAATGGTGCAAATGGATTTGCCATTTAAACAACGTGGCGCAAAACTGGAAAATTAGGGTTGCGACGTCTTGCGCCTTATTGCATCGGTTGTATGACAGGGCCCTGTGAGTACAATAACACTGATATTACTCTAAGAGAGGAGAGTGCACCAGAATATTTAAAATGATTAATTATTGACCCTACTGACAGTGTATGGACAATAGTTTTTCTTCCGGAGAAGAAAATGTAATAAAATGGCCATAATGTCACCTTGCAGCCCAAGACTGGTTACTCGCTGAAGCTAAGCTTCAGGGCTGAGCCTGGTTAGTACTTGGATGGGATACCGCATGGGAAAACTAGGTTGCTGTTGGAAGTGGTGTTAGTGAGACCAGCAGGAGGCACTCAACCTGCAGTCTGTGTCCTAATGCTCCAGTAAAGTGAAGGGGACACTATACTTTCAGTGAGCACCGTCTTTCAGATGAGATGTTAAATTGAGGTCCTGACACTCTGTGGTCATTTAATATCCCATGACGCTTCACGTAGGGGTGTAACCCCAGTGTCCTGGCTAAATTCATCCTAAACCACCGAATTGGCTCTTTCACTGTGTCTCCACTCCACCTATAGCTGGGGTGTGGTGAGCGCACTGGCTCTGTTGTCCTGTGGCTGCCGTCGCATCATCCAAGTGGATGCTGCATCCTGGTGGTGGCGTGGAAAGACCCCCTTCATGATTGTGAAGTGCTTTTGTATGGCCATACACAACATATGCGCTATATACAGTTAAAGTCAGAATTATTAGGCCCCCCTTTAATTTTTTTTTCTTTTTTAATTATTTCCCAAATGAAGTTTAACAGATCAAGGAAATTTTCACAGTATGTCTGATAATATTTTTTCTTCTGGAGAAAGTCTTATTTGTTTTATTTCAGCTTGAATAAAAGCAGTTTTAAATTTTTTTAAAATCTATTTTAAGGTCAAAATTATTAGCGCTTTTAAGCTATTTTTTTCCGATAGTCTACAGAACAAACCATCATTATACAATAACTTGCCTAATTACCCTAACCTGCTAGTTAACCTAATTAACCTAGATAAGCCTTTAAATGTCACTTTAAGCTGTATAGAAGTATCTTGATAAATATCTATTCAAATATTATTTAATGTCATCATGACAAAGATAAAATAAATCAGTTATTAGAAATGAGTTATTAAAACTATTATGTTTAGAAATGTGTTGAAAAAAATCTTCACTCCGTTAAACAGAAATTGAGGAAAAAAATAAATAGGGGGGCTAATAATTCAGGGGGTCTAATAATTCTGACTTCAACTGTATATACAAATTACATTTACATTACATAACAGTATCTTTTTTCTGCAGTGAATACACACAATAACACACAATTTACTGTATGACACTTCACTTGTTGATATCTTTTGTTTGACAATACTGATTATTTTTTGTTTTGTTTCTCATCAGTAACATACGTTGGAGATTTTTGTTATATCTACTATTGATAAATAATATTTATCCCCTACTTTAGTGTCATGTGTGTTACCATGATGGTGTTTAGTTTTTG
The DNA here is from genome assembly GCF_903798145.1 of Danio aesculapii. NCBI lineage: Eukaryota > Metazoa > Chordata > Actinopteri > Cypriniformes > Danionidae > Danio > Danio aesculapii. Next base: position 33,909,167 of record NC_079439.1, read on the forward strand.
ATACTTTTACATATTAGATTTTTTAAACATTTTTTAACATTACATAATTTATATAAATTAATTAAAGTAGTAAATTAACTGTAAATAAATAAATATTTCTACCATATTTATAATGGTAAAATTCAAGCAACCACAGCTGTTTTTACTGAAAATTGAATGGATTTTGGACACATAGATGAGTAAATTTACTATATGCTTTGAAGTGTTAGTTTACTCCAAAATGAAAATTCTGTCATTGTTTATTTGCTCTCATTTCACTTCAAACACTTTTTGTTCGGCTTTGGAACAACAGATTATATTTTTAAAGCAAAACAGTTATTTCTGTCCCTTCATTGGCAGTCTAATTGCCCAAAACTCTGCAGCTTCAAATCGTTCATTAAGAGATCAAAAACTTAATCCATATGAGTTGTTTAATCCAAGTCTTCCGAAGAAACACAATCACTTTATAAGATGACCAGATTTAATTAAGGCTTTTATTCACACATAAAGACCGATCAGTGAACAATGTGTACAGCATTCAAATTTGATTATGGAAGCTCAACCAGGCTTGCTTGATGTGTGAGAACAAGTGAGGTTCATTCTTGAGTGTCATGTGCCACGTTTGATCTTCTGAAGAACCAATGTGATTTTTCCTCATGCATCAAGCAGGTACGACTGAGCTTCTGTTTATTATCGCTGATCATATGCAACAAAAAAAAAAACCTAAAATTAAAGCCATTCTTTGACATGTGAACAGTGGTTTGACATAACTGTAGGGATGGCTGACGTGAAATTGACGTTTCGACACATTTTGAGTGTCAAGATCCCGAAGCGCAAGTGTTTCGAAATACTGCCCCAAAGCAGGATCTGAAACACCCAGGTCCTGTGGCTAAAGTGTTTCAAAACACCAGGTCACGTGACTAAAGTGATCGGTCATTTCAGATGTGTTTCGAGATTTGAAGAATCTGCATTTGACTGACAGGGTCAGAAAAAACCTTTATCTCACAAAGCCTAGTGGACCATGCGTGTGCACAGAGCAACTGGCCCGATTTCAAATCACAACAAATACTCTGAAATTATGATTGGTGTATTTTAATAATGTTACTTTTGTATGACCAAAACAAGACATATTAATTCACAAAGTGTTCATTCGGATGTCAGACCAATGTTAAACCAAAACATGTTACAAGAACAGAGCATTTAAAAACTAACATCTAACATCTCAATTTGCTTAACTGTTTTTTTGCTAAAGCTATTCCAGAGCAATTCATAAAAAATGACCACTAGGTGTCACTGTAGAGGCGGGTTTCGAAACATTTCGAAGTGTCGACACATTTGCTTCGACTGTTTCAGTGTTTCATGAATCCTCGCTCTGCCCATCACTAGATATGAAGAAATACTGGCAATGGAAGAGCTTATATATACAGTATATTGAAGATGAAATAAAGTGCTTTTAGAAAGGACAGGGAAAAGTGGTTGATATACAACAGAGATTCTCAAACTTGGTCCTGGAGGTCCGGTGTCCAGAAGATTTTAGCTTCAACTTGCCTCAACACACAACATGATTAGCAAGCCCAGGTGTCTCTGATTGGAGTTGGAACTGAACTTTGCAAGACACCGGACATCCCAAGCTAACTAAACTAGTGAAATTTCTGCCATGAATCTCTACACGTACAGGTTGGTAACGACATGGCACAGGAGATTGGTTGCTGTTATCTCAGCAGCCAATTAGCTTGCTCCTCATCAGTTTAAATGCTCCGCGTCATTTTACGATGTTAAGCTGTGGCGAGTTTTTGGTGACCCTCCTCCACCCCAGCTCCACTTGTGTTTAGATCTGCTAAGTATGAGGGTTAAATATTATTATATTTGCAGAAGCAGCGTGTTATATTCTCAGACAGCATGTCTGTGTATGTATTGGCAGTAGCATTAGGGTTGAGCCGATAGACGATGCCATCGTCCATCGCTGATAGACAGCATGATGCTGAGCCGGCATCGCAATCCTCCGCCTCGCCCCCGTCGCAAATCCGCTCACAAAAAATACACAGTTTGGCCCCGTTTACTCTAATACATCTTCGTTTTAAAATGGCTTTTAGAACGAAAATGACCCACATCCACACTGGCGCTTCACCTAGCATTTCTGAACAGCCCTCAGGTCCACACTTCCGCTGAAAACGCACATCACGTGACCGCACACACTGTCATGCACTGGAGACAGCAGGTTCAGGCAGTCAGTAGGTTAGTACACTGCTTCAATCTTTTGCTTTCACGTGTGTGCTTAGTAATTTTAGCGAAAACCTCAGATACTGTTGGTTGGTTCCTGTTGGTTGGTTTTTACCAACCAAGTCTGTCGACGACATTATAACAACGCATATCACTCTGCCTATTCATTTCAGAGTCCTGTGGAAAAAGTGATTGACAGGTGGTAATTTGTGAGTAACTTATCTTTATTTATTTATGATTTGGTTATGGGTAAAACTAAGACCATGCGGGTCAGGTAGTTGAAACGGTAGGCTACAAATAATTAATTCGTTATGAGTTAATTAATTATTCATAAATAATTAATTTACCGCTGCCTATGACGTCGATGGCATCGTCCATCACGATGTTTCATATTCGAACAATGCCAAATTGGTCGACATTGTCCAACCCTAAGTAGCAGGTCTTTGTACTTGCTCTGCCATAATAATCAAAGCAGCAGCAGCGTAGCAGGTCTATACCGCCAAGACCATATTCATCAACATTGCCATGTGCATATTCATTACCATACTAAATCCCGAGAGTGTTCATGACAGAAGAAATGTTACAGAAATGCTAACCTCACCCATTTGACTTTTTGTTTTGCATGATAAAAAAATCGATAAAAATCTTTATTTACTTGTTTTTTTTCTTTTCACAATTGTATGAACTGAGATGTGTACAGTATATAATTAACAAATGTATAATATCTCATTTTTTGTTGTGATTATTTTTTTCTTATTTTAAGTTGCATTGTTAAAATTGTATAATTAAATAAAAATAAACTGCTCATTAAATGACTTATTTTTTGAGCTCTTTACAAAAATTCGGAATTGTGAGAGATTCGGTGAAGGCACAGACATCTCTCCGATTCATTTGAGTGTGAAAATCTCTGAGTAAATGTCAGAATTTTGATTTTGCTGCAAACTACACCTTTAAGGCAGACAGGCATAATAAGTCAGTTTATCTCCAGCAGACTTTATGGAAGTATCTGCCGTGGCTGTATTTTTAGGACACAGAAGGATACAGATGCACACTGCTGTCTCCTGTAGAGTTTTGACTGCTGATGGTAAGCAGGCCATTGTGCGCTTCAGCCTTCGGCAAGGACATCTTCCCTAAGACCACAGAAACGTAAGGATGCACCATGCAGACCTCCAGAGAATGAACAGCACCTTCCTTGAACACCAATCAGATGCACTATGCACACACCAAAACACACATTCACACACACTCTCTCTCTTTCTTGCTCTCTATCATGCTCCTTGACAAACACATGCTCATTTTCTGCTCACAAACACAAGCGTCCACTCTCTTCCATACAAATCACACAGACACATACACACACACACAGTGGCTCTGCCTATCTAAAAAGACACACCAGCCAGCTGGGACACTCAGTAAAAAAGAGAGAGAAAGAAGGAGGGAGAATATCGGGCAGGAAGTAGCGCGGTTGGGTGTTTGATGGGGTCGGCGAGACCGTTAATCACAGAAATGGTTCTGTTAGCCATGACAGCTGAATCCACGGTAAAGCACACAGGACGTTGCTGCCACACACACATGACGTCACCCTTCCCTCCAGATCCCTGGGATTAATATTCCAATAATGGGAGAGAAGGGCTGGCTGAAGGTTGAGACGACATCCCTCCATGCATTACTCGCAGTTTTACCACATGACCTGGCCAACCCAGCACTCACATGGCTCACAGCGCTACAAAATAGCTAGGTTTCCATCACCCTGTGTTAATGCGCATTTTAAAAATATCAATTGAGAAACGACAGATAAAAATCCCTTAATTCTCAAAAACGTTTTTACATTCCCTTGAGGCAATTTTGGACTCGCGAAAAAGGTTTCATGTAAATAATAAGAGTGTTACGAGTGTGTACACGAAAGTAAAGTTCCAAATGCAGCTTTTATTGAAGCAAAGGGATGGTCAGACAGGCAGGGAATAACAGGAGCAAACAGTATAACATGGGTAATCCAGTAGAGAAATCCATAAAGACAGGCAATGGTCAGGGCAGGCAGAAAACACTTCAAAAATCCCAAAACAATCCAAAATCAAAACACAGGTAAATGTCAAAACCAGGAAACCGCTGGGTGATGCTCACTAACAGTGATACAAAACCGAGCAAAGTTGTGTTAAAGGTGAGATGTAAATCTAGTCCTGGTAATCAGTCCTCATGAGATTCAGCTGTGTGATTGTAATCAGTGGTCAACTGGAACTGGTGTGTTTGTAGTGCATAATGGAATATGTAGTCTGGTTCAGTGGCAGATGTGATGTGTAGAGTGCTCTCTAGTTTGTCTGGTGGGCACTCAATTTGGTGACTGACATAGAGATTAAAACATGTTTGCTGAATAAACTCTGATGTCGCAAACATTATATTCCTACGTTAGGGCTGCAGGATATTGGAAAAATCTGACATGGCAATGTTTTGTTTTGTTGCGATATATATTGTGATATAAATACAATTTCAGCTGATGATTTGAATAGCTCTTTTTGCAAAGATCTCATTCATTTAGATCAACTAGGGTGATCAAGTCTTCTTCTATGCAGTGCATCTGCATAAAATATACTAATAAACAAGCATATATAAATACAACAGAGCAAAGATAAAAGTGACATAAACAGCACTTTATAAATTTCTGGAGAGTGAAATACAGAAACTGAACAATCAAATGAAAAATAATGTGATCATTGTTGTATAAACAATTTTATGTAATATCTTTATCTAATCCTGGGATGTGACTATTGCCTAAGGCTGGATGATTAATTGAAAAGTAATTGAAATTGACATTCAGAACCTATAATCGATCAAATTTTTCCAGGTCAATTTTTTATTAGTTTCCCTACCGTTTGTGGAGTCACACTACCCCGCTCTGGTAAGGCTAATTTGTACTTATTATATTAATCTGATATTATATTTCTGCCAAGCGCATGCGTACGGTCTGGAGTCGCCTTCACATTACTGCGCACCTCTCAAAAAAATTTTGCTACAGGTCACAACGACATGTAACACAAGCTTTGTGATTGGTTGGTTTGGTATTGGTGACGAGGGTGGGTGGCGTGCGTTTTAGGCAATGTGTGTTTTAATTTCAGTTGTTTGGCGTTGATGTTCAATAAATAATGATTTGATGATGATAATAATTGCGGAACCAACATCACTACTTGCCATACACTTTATACACATATACACTTATTTAACAACACACTTTACATGCCAATTTGCACATAACAGCTGCACATATAACGTTGTATATAGTAATAAACATGTACATACACTTGTCAATCTGTATATTTGCACTCACTACTTACTTCTATCTTTAAAAAAATATATTTATTATCTGTTTTTTGTCCTGTCTCTGTAATCCTGTTGCACTGTAGAAGCTCTGTCACGAAAACAAATTCCTCGTATGTGTGAACATACCTGGCAATAAAGCTCTTTCTGATTTCTGATTTCTGATTCTGATTCTGATAATCATAGATAATAGATAGTGTGTGTTTACTTCAATTATTTTAAAATCAAGTAATGCACCCTTCATTCAAAAATATTGTACGAGATTTGAAAGCATATTACTGTACAAAACTTGTCAGTGAACTATGAAGGCAAAAACATAAAATAAATAATCAAATCAATCATTCATTAATTGTAATCAAGTTCAAATGTTTATTTAATCGAGATTTTAATTTTAGGCCAAATTGCCCAGGCCTACTATTGCGCATACGCACATTGCGATATCGATGCTCAAACGATATATTGTTCAGCCCTACCCCACATGACTAATCAGTAGTGCCCAATTTTTTAGCTTATCATTAAATCTGTTTATTTACTTATGTAAGTGTGTTTTTAAACAATATTTATTCCGTTTTTATATTAATTTCAATAATTTAACTAATGTGATTTATTAGCAATACAGTGTAGAGTAATGTAATGCAAAGTAATATTTACTGTATTAGAGATTTGTTCAACCCAGGCACATTCTGAAAACGTACAGCTATATACATTTCTGGAGAGCGCCAAATACGTCCCAGGAGCTAAGTTTTTTGCCATTTCCCACTTTCCTAAACCAAATTGGCAGTTTTAAAAAGCAATCCAGAGAAAGAAAAGCCCTCGTCTGATTTGTACCACGTTTTCAGATTTTAGCACATTCTCACCCTGTTATTTACTTGTTTATTTAATTTTTTGGCTTTTGTTTTGTCTTACCTGCTTTCTGGAACCGTTCTTCACCAAACTCGAACCCCATTGTCGTGGTCAACTCCTCGCTAAATGTCCAAGCTAACTGGACAATCTGGTAACAGCGGGAAAGCTGTCCATACAGAGGTAAGCGGTCAACTGGTAAGCATGAAAAGGAACAGCGTCATACCGCGTACTTCTGGCTACATAATTTGCGATCTCCAGAAACGTATATAGGTCTACATTTTCAGAATGAGCCTGTGTTGGATGTGTTATATAAGTAACTTGCTTTGTTTACCAAACAAGTGGATCTTAAAGAATCAAAAAGATATCATTTTTATTCCATGTATTATGTTTTTAGTTACTATACTCTCAAAATCATTCTGCAAATTATGCGCAGAATTAGCAAAAAAAAAATGTTCAGATTCTGTCTGGCCCTGCTAACCAGTTTTTTTTTTGTTGTTGTTTTTTGTTTGTTTGTTTGTTTTTTATTAAAAAAAACATTGAAAAGATTGGTCTTCTATATAGGATGAAAACCTGGCTAGCGATGGGACTTTTGTTGCCAGTGTACAATATCTAATATAGACTCTGTTCAAGTGCTATTTGTAGTGGTAAGATACATGGTTATAGCCACTGGTACTGGTTAGTAGTCTTTTTCTGTGTTCAATGTACTATGTAAGCCATCTATTATGACTTATAAACTGCTATTAAATCAACCGGGCAACATAATAAATAGTTTTTCCGAGCCATAACCACACCTGCACATATATCCAAGAAGGTCTGAATAAGGAGCTATTCATTGACATTGTTGAGGGTAAGCTCACCTGAAGGCCACCCCTCCTCCAACACATTTGCAGTATTTTCCCCCGTCCCTGCTTCCCCTGCAGCTGTCGACCCCCTCTGACCTCCTGGCCAAATCAATAGCTCTCCTCTCAGGCCTTCTGCTGGCAGGTAATTGCTAGTCTAAGTTTCCTCACCTAGACAAAAGCTAACCAGTAGAGATGAATACTCTATGCGGTACACATGTATTTATAAAATACATCTAATACAAGACATTCTTTTGTGTTTATTTTATTTCACAAATTATAGTTATGTGTTTGAGTCCAATTACATTTTTGTTTTTTCTGTAAACATATGACGGCAATTATTCCCAATTTAAAATTAAAGTTATTCTTTAAAGCTAAATCGATATATGGTGGAATAAAACACACAAAAACAAACAGCTTTAATGACAATATTTTTATTTTATTCATAATTTGGAATAAAGGATCTCAGACCCATATAAGTATAAAACAAATTAATATTTCACTCTAAGCCATACCTAATAAATGCAGAATTTAAAAAAATCTGTTAGTTGATTTAGTATGATTATACCATAAAACAAACATATTCATACATGCATATTAACTAACCCTTATTTCTGCTATGTAAGATAACTGTTTAATTAATTAAGATAAATAAAACTAATTAATTTCTGCCAGTTGCAGAGTTGTTTATTATTTATCAGTTTTATATAATTTGATGTTAAAAATAAAATACTTTTATGTTTTTACATTTTTAAATGCTTAAAATTTATAATAACAATAAAACCATAAAAAATGACAAACATAGCATGTAATATTAAAACTTTTAAATAAAAATTATCATGGTTAACATTTAATGAAACCCCTAATTTAAACTATTTTTTAACAAAAAATGTAATTCAATATTAATGATACTAAACAGGACTGTACAATATATCGTTTCAGCATCGTTACTGCAATGTTAGCATTCGCAATAGTCACATCACGAGTATACGTGACTGTGTGAGGGTTTTAAAAGCATTCAGGCATAATAAATTGTACTGTTTGTAAGTTAACAACAAATTAACAACGATTACTTTTTTTGAATTGTTTATAAAACGAAGACTATGCAGTATTATTTTACATTTGATTATTTAATTACTGTATACCTGAATACAGTTCGACTCCTCTTATTAGAGTTTATTATATTTTATACAGTCCCCTACAGAATCATCCCAATCAATCTAAAATGATCAATTCTTTCCAAATAGTTATTCAACTTATTCATCTTGTATTCATATCGCAATATATGTCGCAGAATAAAAAAATTGCAATGTTAAATTTTTCCAATATCGTGCATCCCTAATACTAAATTAAGTGATGAATTTTCTATTTCAAATAAATAGGGGAAACTGTTGCAATTGCAAATGTTTTACAATTTACGTAATCCATAGATGATGTAAAATACACTTATTATCTTTTTATGCAAGACACAAATATGGTACACCAATAAATAATTCCACTGACATGTTTGCGATAACAAAGGCAAGACTGTAACAAGTCATATAATCCAAAAAATTTGTGTTACAATTGCCACCCTTGCAGAAAACTAGAAATCCAGTCTAATGGTAACTATATTTTAGTTTTTTAAATATATATTTTATTTAATACACCAATACGCCAGATTAGTCAGCAACCATTTTACACAAACTTTAATGAAATGGCATAAAATAGACATATTACAATAAAACACAATGAGATTATGTGGAGATTCATTGTATTTTAAAAAGGATTTTTTCTCTAACTGTTTGTGATTGGATGAATTGAGCTACAATCACCATGTTTGTCATAATTTCTAAGAAGTACAACTGTTTCCAGCATTGAAGAAATAATAAGAAATGTTTCCAAAACAGTATATTAGAATGACTTCCAAGGTTATTATAGTTAACGAAAAAAAAAAACGAAAACTAAAATTTAAAATCATTTTCGTTATTTTTCATTTTCGCAACTAACTGAACAAAACTAACTAAAATGATAGCAAAAACGTTTTCGTCTTTGTAAATGTATTTAATACACAAGCCTACTGAATGCCTTTTAGAAGTAAATCTATTTACTTCGCGATGCCAGGTGTTTGACTTGTACGGCACCTCAATGTCTGTGATGCCATTGGCCAGATCAAGCCGGTTCACCTTTAGTCAGCCCTCGCTGTTGCTCCCGCGACAAAAAAAAAACAACTGGACATGACAGCAGCACAGAGACAACATTAAATACAGAGACTTAAAATGATTATTTTAACACATTTGGGCCCAATCTTGGGTTTTATTTCCATATTAGTGATAGCCATCGTGAATGAATCGTTCTTTTCAACCAGATCTTCTAAGTGAACCGGATGAACTAGTTCACCAAATCAAACTGAATCATTTGAAATGATTAGTGTCTCCAGGAAGCACTTATCCACAAACTACTTACTTTTTAACATGCCTGATACCCCCCTCTGACTCAAAATAAATGGTAGTAGTAGACGATAGTGTTCATGTGTCCTCTGAATACATATTTTGAAAAAAATGTATCTTTGGTTGAGTTTTATTATTCAATATTGTGATGATTTTGAATCTTGCACCTGACAAACATCTGTATTTAGAAAAAAAACTAAAACTAAGCCATTTCAAAATATAAAAACTAATAACTAGCAAATCTACCTCTAAAACGAGTTAAAACTAACTGAATTTGAAAACTAAAAGTCAAAATAAAAGAAAAATAACAACTAAAACTAACGAAAAATCCAAAACTATTATAACCTTGATGACTTCTGAGAGGTCATGCATGCCAAACCCTGTAGTAATGACTGCTGGTATAGACATCAATGAATATTTATTTGAAATATTACTGTTTGTTAAGTTATTTTATCACACAATGGATATTTTACATACAAACCTATCTTTCTGCTAGCCTATCTGTTTGACCAGATACTCTTTGACACCAGACAAGGTCACCGGCATTAAAAAGCAGATCTCCTTGACTGAGGGAGATCCACTTTGAAGGCCAACGGGGAGCTAGGGAAAAGTAATTGATTATCTTGTGCGTGTTCATGAGAGAAACGGAGAGAAATATGTATGTAAAGAGAGACACAGAACTTATTCAGGGCCCTACGCTTTTCGGTTTTAAAAAACAGAGCCTCCATTGTGTCACTACAGCCTCTGGCAAGAGTTGGAGCTCAAGTCTATGACTGACAATGAAAGGGTCTCAGAAGCGTATGAAGTTGAAGCTGCAGCTCTGTGCATGTGTTCGTGCCTCCGCGTGTGCAGGGGGAGGTTCAGACACCAGTGCTACATGATTCACTCCGCAAGACATCTGGCAAAACGGAGCAATTTGGCTGTGTATGCCTGGTTTCCCAGCAACTCTCTTCTGTGGCCCAGTTCAAGAAGCCACAGCTTCAGATGAAGGAGGCCTTTGCTTTTACTCCAAGAAGGTCACAGAGTTGAACTGGTCTTGTGATTGAATGAAACACTCATTATAACTAAAATTAATTGAGGTTGATGCCGTATCAAGCCAACATCAAACCACAATCCTTGCATTTTCAATGGACACAAACAGAAGTAGCCAAATATCACTGAACTCTCTGACAAGGGTTCAAGTGAAGTCTAAGAATGGGTGCAATCTCATTTAAGATAAAGACAGGACAAAATGATGTTTGTTTTGATTTAGTTTCTGTAATTCAAAATGGTTCGACAATGTGAAAAAGTTGGGACAGTATGGAAAACACACACACACAAAAAAAAGTGGTGATTTCCAAATTTTCATTAAACTGTATTTCATTGCAGACAATATGAACACAAAATATTGCACATTGTAAAAAAATGGCTGTGATTTCAACGGTAAAAAAAACGGTAAAACTGCTACAGTAAAAATCCATAACCTGGTTAACAATATGTTTCCTTAATGTATACGGCGAATAACCGTAAATTAACTTTCCCAGAATTCCCAGACATCCCTTTTTATGCTTTTTGTTGACATTACTATTGATCTTCTTAGTTGTTTCCCCATCAGTTATGTACATAAGAGAGTTTATGTTACATCGAATGTTGATAAACAACATTTATTTCATTACTTTATTCTATGCGTGTTACCATACTAGTGTTAAGTAGCTGTGTATTAGTAGCTGTGTAAATGACACTGAGCACCTTCTACACACTGATACCCTTTTCAGCTTGTGGGAAAAGTTGTTTGTGATGAGCGTTGGTTCATTATGTCACCTTCTCATCACCACCTGTATATGGCTGTGTTAACATGTCTATCTGTGTAACAAAAGATGTGTAGATGTTGGTAATTCAAAATACAGACATATTACATCTATAAATTATTGAAATACGGTAGTTTACTGTAAAAATGAGAAATTACTTTTACGGTTTGTACCATATTTTTAACGGTAAAATACTGGCAACCACAGCTTCCGGATTTTTACCATAAATTTTACTGATTTATTTTTTACAGTGCATGTTTTGTCTGGTCAACTTGATTTTAAAAATTCCATTAGTAAATATACATCCTTTCCTGCCATTCAGACCTGCAACACATTCCAAAAAATTGGGACAGGAGCAATTTCAGCATAGTAACTTGGTTAAATAATCATGTGATTGAAACAGGTGATTGTAATAAGGATTTGGTACAAAAGCAGCATCCAAGAAAGGTCTAGTACTTTAAGAGCAAAGATGGGCCGTGGATCGAAAGTTTGTCAACAATTATGCGAGAAAATTATTGAAATGTTTAAAAACAATGTTCCTCAAAGAAAGATAAGAATACATTTGGATTTTTCAACTTCAACACTGCATAACATGTGCAAGAAATCAAGAAATCTGGAGAAATTTCAGTGCATAAAGGGCGGAAGCCTAAGCTGAACTACTGTGATCTGTACTGTGGCAAAAGGAAGCCCTAGGATAACAGTGTCCAGAAGCGGCATAAAATTCTCAGAGTGCTCAGAATGCTCAGAGGCATCTAGGATGGACCATCACACAGTGGAAATGTGTACTGTGGTCAGAAGATACAGTATTTAAGGTATTTTGGGGGGAGAAACGGACACGTTGCTCCTAAGAAAAAAAGGATCATCCAGACTGTTACCAGCAACAAAAGCTAGGGTCTGTCATGGTATGAGGTTGTGTCAGTTGCCTTGGCAAAGATAACTTGCATTTCTGTGATGACACCATTAATGCTGACAAGTACATAGAAATACGCCCATGCAAATTTCAACAAGACAATGCAAAACCACATTTTGCACACATTACAAATCCTAGCTGTGGAGGAAGAGAATACTTATACTTGACTGGCCTTTCTGCAGTCCCGACCTATGTCTAACAGAGAATGTGTGGTGCATTTTGAAGCACAAAATGCCACAACGAAGACACTGTCGAAGAATGGGACAAAATTACACCTGAAAGACTTCATCACCTGGTGTCTTCAGTCCCTAAACGTCTGATAGTGTTGTGAAAAGGAATAGCAACATTACAAAGTGGTAAATGCTTCACTGTTCCAACTTTTTAAAAATGCCTTGCAAGAATCAAAACTGGAATGTGTGTTTATTTTAGAAAAACAATAAAAATAAAAATGATGAGGAACACATTATATAATGTTTGTTGTATTGTCTGTAATGAAATACAAGTCAAATTAAATTTAGAAATCTCTACTTTCCTTTTTTAAGTTGAATTTTCCATACTGCCCCAACTTTTTCTGATTTGGGGGTTGTATGTGGACACGGACATTCCATATGCATTACTAACACCATTGTTTTCTCATTCTCATGGAAATTACGTGACAGTAAAGACTTATAGATTTATAATGTTAAAAAAAGATTTATTTTTCAAAGAAATGCTCTCTTTTGAATATTCTATTCATTCAATTCTGTAAAACAAGTCTGTCCTGGTTTCTGATAAAAAAAGAAAAGCAAAAATAAAGCAAAAAATCAGAAAGAAGTAAAATCTTACATGTAAAATATTACTGCTTTTACAGTTTGTTTGTTGTTTGTTTGCATCAAAAAAACACCTGTATAAATAAATGATCTTTTGAATACCCAGGGCCCAGGAACATCTGGCAGTATGTATGAGAACTTGCATTGGGATTGATGTGATAACTTAATTTTTAAAGTTTTATTTTTTTTTAATTTTCAAAATATAAAAAAAATGTTTTTATTTTCAGGCTTAAATTATTATTTTTGTCTTCTGAGAAAGTCTTCTCAGACTCTTTTACTTATACTCCCACCAAATATAATATGAAAATGAAAATATCTTCCTCCATAGACTGCTTAGAAAGTGAAACAGAAAAGTGAAACTCCACAAAGAAAAGGGAAATGGCAAAAGGAAAGAAAAAAATGGTCATCAGTCCATCCATCTGCCAAGCTAAATCTGGTACCTCCCTTTATCCATCTTTTGACCACAGCTGTTTAATCCCTCCTTTCCAATCGCTTGCACACGCACACGTCTACACAATAAGACCCCCCGTGTGGTCACCACCCAACACTGTCTCACTGAGATAAAGCACTCATTGACAGCCACGTGTCTCAGTGTTGAAGACTGTGTGCAGGCCAAGTGTCCAGACAGCTGACCAGACATCAGTCTGCCAAACCAGCCAGCAGACACACATACACACAGCTCAATGGGACACAAGCAACCAGGATTAGCATTGGATTTCACACACACTCTTATATACATGTTGCGGGTGACAGAGCTGCTACTCAATCCAGACCACTTCTGTGAATTTGCACAGAAGAAAAAGTAGTTTTGAGCACTGCTAATTTTCCCAAACAGTATTTTTCCTATTTTTTTCTCACAGACAAAATATAAAAAGAGCTGCCTTTAAGAAAGCTTAAGGAATTACATTTCAGGTCTAGCACTTGAATGAACAAATACACACAAACTTATGGCAAAATGTCGTAAACCCACACTGCAAAAATACTTTTCTTATACTTATTAGCTTTCTTTTCTTACTGTTTCTAGTCCAAATATCTACAAATTCTTAAATCAAGAAGTTTTTTCTAGATAAGCTCAAAATATTGTCATTTCCAAAATAATAAGCAAAAAAAGGTAAGTGAGTTTTTCCTTAAAACAAGCAAAATAATATGCAAATGAAGTAAGCTAAATATTTCCAACTGAAAAAAAAATGTTTTTTTGCTTACCCCATTTAATTATTCATTTTCCTACAGCTTAGCTCCTTATTTATCTGGGGTCACCACAGCGGAATGAACCACCAACTATTCCGGCAAATGCTTTATGCAGCGGATGCCCTTTCAGCCGCAACCCAACACTCTCATTCACACACACAAACTCATACACTATTCCCAATTTAGTTTACCCAATTCACCTATAGCGCATGTCTTTGGACTGTGGAGGAATCCGGAGCACCCAGAGGAAACCCATGTGAACACGAGGAGAACATGCAAACTCCACACAGAAATGCAAAAATCCAAAAAAATCCCCCAAAAAAATCCAAACTGACCCAGCCAGGACTCGAACCAGCAACCTTCTTGCTGTGAGGCGACAGTGCTAACCACTGAGCCACCTTGCTTACCCCATTGGCAAATTACTTTGGTGGTTTTACTGAAAAACTCACTAAATTTTTACCTAATATTTCTGAAAACTAAACTAGAAATAAGACAAAAAAGAAAGAAAAGCTTTTTTTGCAATACAATTGCCAAATATTGTGTATTAAAGGAATAGTTCACACACAAAAAATATAATTCTGAAGTCATTTACTCACCCTTCACTATTAAAAAAAAATTTACTTTCTTTTTTTTTCCTTTTTTTGATGAACACAAGAGAAGATATTTTGAAAATGCTGGAAACCTATAACCATGGACTTACATAGTATTTGTTTAACTTAGAGTGGCACACTGGCTAAGTAGTTAACACAGTCGCCTCTCAGATGGACCAGGTGCCATTTCTGTGTAGAGTTTGCATGTTCTCAACGTCTGTGTGTGTTTTTTCAGGGTGAAAGTTCAAAGACACATGGTATAGGTTAATTAGATACACTAAAATTACCCATAGTGTGTGAATGAGTATGTGTGTTCCCCAGCACTGTCAACCCTCAGTGTTGGGAAACACGCGCACCCATTTCATTTGCTAATTTTTCCACAGCAGGAAAGGCATCGGCTGTGTAAAACATGTGCCAACATTATTCCGCTGAGTGATTATCCTAGGATGGAAGTCAATGGTTACATGTTTTCAGCTTCCCTATACTTTTCTAAAGGTTTGGAACCACTTGAGGGTGAGTTAATAGGGAGTACATTTTTATTTTTGGGTGAACTATAGTGAACTATAAAATGTTAACTAAACAAAAAAAGCAAAGAGAGAAATATTCTGCTCTTACCTGAATCATTTGAGTTGTAATAACTTACAATTTATTGGCAATTAATCTCTTTCATTTATGTAAATAAACAAGTCTGCTAAAAATAATTAGGATTGTATGCTATAAAAAGGCAAATATTTGAATTAAAAATTATTGAAGATGTTGAATAGATAGATGTGTTTGTGTCTTTATGAGAAATATTGTCATAGCAGTTGAATTGGTGTCCATATTACCTGTTCAAACCTAATATCAGTCATAAAAACTATGTCTCATCCTGGATCAGCAAATGTGCAATGGACTAAGCCAGGATGTCCTGATTAAACTAGGTCAAGCTGCACTTTTTCTGGTATCCTGGCTTTCTTAATTCTAATTTTGTGCAATACCCCTTAAGTCTCATATAATACATCCATGATAAGACAAAGTAAATCTTACTTTATAAATTGTAATGTACACAATTAATCTAGACATTTGCATAGTTTTCAATAATATAAATGAAATATAAATAAACTGAATAAATAGTTTGGGCATTTTAGAGAAAAGGTAAATTAATTCATTACAATTTATCCAAATATGTTACCATACCATAGATTTAATCAACAAAAAATGGATTTTATCGACTAAAACTTATCTAAAACATTGATTCTATGCCAGATGATTGACAAGCTGCATATATTTTGTGACACAGAACAGCTACTATAGTCACTTTACTTTCTTCCATCTAACAGAAATGTACACACATGAATAACTTATACATTAATACAACTTTAAAATGCCTGTCTACAATGAAACAAAAATGGCAAATTAAAGGATTAAAGGGGTTTGTATCGCTACATGTATAAAACAAGATGAATTATGTCCAAGTTAGTAAGGTTAGCCATTGTTTACCTACCGAGTCAGAAGAAACATGGGCCATTTTTCCAGGCTGAGCAACAGCATCGACACAAGCCCTACAGTATATCTGTGGAAAATAAGGGGTGAGAAAAAGTTCACATCTTACATATTCAGACTTCTGACAAGAAATGACTCTCTGACCTACATGTAAAGCAACAAAACAGTTTATTTCACATTACATGACTTTTAGAAGTGGGTTTATCTGAAATGGATTACAGCACAATAAACCAGACTGGGAGGAAAAATAAATTTCATGAACATTCAAAAAAGAAATTTCTGGATTGTGGAGCTGTGCGAAGCCAGCCAATCAAAAGGGAACTGCTGAATTCAGACAGTATTCTGTTGTGCATTATTAATTGGAAAGTAGAGTGAATAGTATAACGCTCACCTTTTATCAGCAGAGCTGCAGATTTGCTACATTTCCTAAAAATATCTAGTCTCATAAAATATTGAAAACAATACTTTTGTTCAGCAATAATGCATCAAATTGTTCAAAAGTTAATTTTATAATATTAAGGGTCTTCTATTTCAACTTTGTCAAAAATTCTTTAAAAATGTTTCCTTAAAAATATTAAAGGGTTAGTTCACCCAAAAATACAAATTCTCAAAGGCCTCCATTTATCTTTACAATACAAATTAAGATATTTAATATGAAATCTGACTACTAGCAACTATACTGAGATATTCAAAGTCAAAAAAGGAAAATGAATCAAAACATTGTCTAAACATTCTGTTTGACATGACTTCAGTGGTTCCATTGTGATCATACAAAACTCCAAGAACACATTTGTGTCCCAAAAAACACTGTAAAAAACATCTCTATCTTCCACATCAGGTCAGGTTGCACAGTTCCTATGGGCATTTTGATCATTTCGTGTTGTGCTGCTGACTTGCTAATGGCAATGAATAGCAATAGTAATTGTGCACCTGTTGTGGAAGAGAAGATATTGGTGAACAAACTTGTTTTTACAGTTTTCTAGTAAGCATAAAAGTGTTCTTGGAGCTTTGTATGATTATAGTTGAACCACTGAAGACATATGGTCTGTTTTGACAAGGTTTTTGTTCATTTTCTGGATGTTAAACGCCTCAGGATATTTGCTGTCTGTGGAGGATAAGGGAGCTCTCGGATTACATCTTAAACATTTTTATTTGGGTTCTTAAGATTAATGAAAGTTTCACAGCCCCTCACGTCCACTACGCTCAATTAATTCTGGACAATCCCAGAATGATCATTCCCAAAACATTAAAATCTACTGTAAGTGGTAGATCTTTCTCATCTCTGGCACCTAAACTCTGGAACAGCCTTTCTAGCCCAGTTGAGGAGGCAGACACACTCTGTCAGTTTAAAACTAGACTAAAGACACATCTCTTTTCATTAGCATAAACATAAAACACAAATGCTTTGGAAATCCAAATCTATTAGGCTGCATTAATTAGGTCAGAAACACTTCCCAAAAAGACATTATAATTTGAAAGGCATCTACGCTTATGTTAGTCTGTTACTCCTTATCCTGAGGTCTCCATAATCCTGGACCTGGCCCGTATCCTGATCAGATGCTGTGGTGGTCGTGGAGGACTGGAGAGCATGAGGCTGATTCCTGAAAGACCCCAGTGACAGACGAGTCTCTGCATTGATCCCGTGGGCCAGCCTGAATACTCACTGGTGACCTACTCACACCTTCACAACTGATGTTCAGCCTTCAGCACCTAGACTGCAGATCTGCACAAGGTTGGCAGGAGAAGATCTGGTTGTGCCCAACTGAGCCTACTTTTTCTCAAGGTTTTTTTTCCCTTCACTTATGTCAGTTGGTGAAGTTTGTTGCTCAGCGTTGCCACTGCCATGCTTGATTTGGGACTTGTAGAGCTGTGCATTGTTGGATTTGCTCTTTAGTGTTTGGGCTTTCAGCAGTGATATTTAAATTACACTGATTTGAACTAAACTGAACTTCAACTCTGGACTGAAGCATTGTGTGACACAATCTACATTGTAAAAGCGCTAAAGAAATAAGTTCAATATGAAAAGCATAATTTAAATTTTGGGGTGAACTAACCCTTTAAGCAGCACAACTCTTTCTAACACCAATAAAAGGAATTAGTGTTTCTTCAGAGCCAAACCAGCATATTAAAATGATTCCTGAAAGACAGTGTGACACCAAGGACTGGACAAAAATACAATTGAAGTCAGAATTATTAGCACCCCTTTGAATTTTTTTAAAACTTTTTTAAATAATTCCCAAATAATGTTTAACAGAGGAAAAAAAATTTCACAGTATGTCTGATAATATTTTTTCTTCTGGAGAAAGTCTTATTTGTTTTATTTCAGCTACAATAAAAAAAGTTTTTAATTTTTTAAAAACCATTTTAGAGCCAATATTATTAGCCCCTTTTAGCTATATATTAAAAAAAAAAATCATTGTTATACAATAACTTGCCTAATAACCCTAACCTGCCTAGTTAACCTAATTAACCTAGTTAAGCCTTTAAATGTCACTTTAAGCTGTATAGAAGTATCTTGAAAAATATCTAGTAAAATATTATTTATTGTCATCATGGCAAAGATAAAATAAATCAGTTATTAGAAATGAGTTATTAAAACTATTATGTTTAGAAATGTGTTGAAAAAATCTGCTCTCTGTTAAGCATAAATTGGGGGAAAAAATAAATAGGCGGGCTAATAATTCAGGGGGGCTAATAATTCTGACTTCAACTGTATATGTTTTTCAAATTTTACCAGTATTTCACAACTTTATTGCTTCTTTATCAAATCAATGCCTTTGTGAACAACACACTTTAAAAATGTACATCTTTTGGTCAACAGTGTATCAAACATGACCAACAGTTGTATTAAAATGATGGTATATATCTGTAAGCAAGACCTTTTGAGAATAAGCTATTTAAGTACATCTGAAAATGTGTCAGCTTCATTACTGTTTGTTTGCTTGTTTTTTTTTTCTATCTGATCATTTTCATTAGTATTTTACCTATTATTAGTGCCACACAGGTCAAAGGTGAACCAATGTTTAATTCTAAATTTCAGAAAGCGAGAACCTGAACATTTCTCAGTCCTTCACTATCTCCTTCCCTCTTTTCCCTCTTGGTTGCACTGTGTACTCGCTCTTCTCCTTCTTTCTCTGGAACGTTCCACCCTCCCTCCCTCTCTCTCTCTCTCTCTCTTTCTGTCTCCTCTACATTCACTCCTCTTCCTCTCCTCTGTTTTCTCCAGGGTCATTGCAATTACTCCTTTCTCCTTCACTCTCTCTGTCTGTTTCACTCTTTCTGTTTTATTCTCCCATCATATGTTTGCGAACACAAGTCTCTACACCTTTCACCTCCCCTACTCTAGTTTATTTTTTGTCTGTTCTCATCTCATTTCTACTCACCTTGTCTCATTTACCCTTGTCATTTCTATTCTAGTCTCTTTTCTGTGCTTGTCTCATCTTATTTCTTCTCTCTTCTCTTGACTTAAACTGCTATAATTCTCACTTTTCGCTCTCTCCTACTTTCCTCCAATTATTTAGCCTGTTCTCAGTACCTCGTTTCATCCGTTCTCTCTCTCTCACTCTCTGGTGCGGGGAGGAGAGCGCAGCTGCAGGACTGCAGGGCTCAGCAAAGCCACATTTCTATTTTCTGCCACTTCCTCTTCCTCTTCCAACCGTTTCTATGGTTACAGCAGGAGCCCACAGAGGCCGCTCCCTCCTCAGTCATGGAAGAGGAGCCAGGGTTATCACTCTCTGTTCTCTACAATTCTGTTGCTTTTTCTCTTTCACTCTAGTCTCTCATTTTCTCTGTGTTTGTATCACTCCATCTCTCCATTTCTATGAGTCTTCTCTGGTTAAGTTGCACTCTTTTGCTGTCCATGTCCTCCGTGACTCCTTTCCCTCACGTCCTCTATCTGTTATAGTTTCTCACATCCATTTCATCGATCTGACATTTCGTTGGGTATTCACGTTCACTAATATTTCTCCATATCTTGACATTTTTATTTATTTTTCATAAATCAATGCTACTGCTCACTCTTTAAGTCTGTCTGTGTTTCATACAAACATTTAACCAATGAAAAGTATTTTAAAGGAGCATGTGACCAAATTTCTTAACTCCACTGGATCATTAAACTGTTACCAAAAAGCTCACAAATATTTACCCAATAAACAGCATTTAAAAAGAGCACGTGACTTAACTTTGTAACTCCATTGGATCCTCAACATTTGGCAAAACCTCATAGCTTCTCCTTGCCTGCATTTTAAATAAAGTGCTGCAGTGTGTACCATCTTTGCTTGTGTTTTACTACTGGTTGAGTTTTCTTTATTCAAAAACATGTAAGTACTCTGAGAGAGTGTCTAAGTCTAGCATTTGCTGTCTTAAAAAAAGGATTTCATCTTTATAACATAAGATTTTGGTATTCAAGAACAGGGAAAAAGTTAACACTCACATAGCTACAACACACTTTATAACTGATGTTCCAATCAATTGCCCACAGAACAGTATAAGCTGATAATTATATTCAATGACTCCATTAGTAGTCATTAAATTTGTCTGATATTGTGAACCAATCACAAGTTAATCACCAGTGGTGTAAAGTAACTAATTACAAATACTCAAACTACTGTACTTGAGGAGTTTTTCTCAGAAATTGTAATTTACTAAGTAGTTTTAAAGATGTGTACTTTTACTTTTCTTTGAGTACATTCTTAGTGCAGTATTGATACTTTTACTCCACTACTTTTTTTCAACCTGCAGTCACTACTTTATTTCTTGTCTATGGGGATTAGAAAAATCAAAAAACCAAAAAAATGCACACAGATATATTTGCCAAAGGATACCACAAACCTGCCCCTAAGAACAAGCCACTGCAAATATGCAGCAAGAAAGCTATAAATTCAGCCAAGGACTTTAACAGCATTGATAACCAGCCACTCTCAGTCACAGAAAACACTGGCTTTAAACCAAAGTCACTTAAAGGCAGGTCATTTCACTCGGCGGTCATCTTTGAAACGCCTCTTAGGCAGTATGCTCGGGTATTCTGTTTAAATGAGAAAACATCAAATGCTTCAAAGCTTACGATTACATTAAATATTTGCAATCACCCAAAAAATTAAACAACACCTGTTTCATAAATTTCATTTCTAAACGTCTGATTAAAACAAAATCTGCATTTTTTCAGGTTGCCCAAACTAATGCGCATGCGTACTCAAAATAAACGAGATCACGACACCAACCTCATTTATGGCCATTCTACACATTATCATCGTCTGGATAATGATTGTCTGATTGTGCTGCTCTTCTGAGGTAATTCTCAACTTGGTCTTGATGGCGAATCTCCTCCAGAAATGACAGCAACTCATTGTTTACAAGTTTAAGTAATTAATGTCATGTGATGTGCGTTTGACAGGACGGACTGTACCTCACATTCGTTTCATACAGATTACAAAACCAGAAAAAACTTTTTCAGATTTTAAGCTTTGTGGATATATCTCTTATGTCTGTGAAGCAAGTCTTTACTAAGATTCCAGTGCATTTGTTGACCACCATGCTGTCATAAAAGCACACGTCTGGTCTGAGCTTTTCCTAGGAGAAACATCAGTCTATAGCGATCAATGATTGAATCCTGTACTAGTAGGCAGGGTTTCATTCACCATTTTAACCGTTACACTTTTCCCCATTCAAAATTATACGAGTGACACGTCTTGTGCATTCTATAGTCTTTCATTTAAACACAGGATGCAAATACTTCACCAAAGTAGTTCTAACAAAGCGTACTTCAATGTGGCAGCAGCACGTTTAATAACTGATATTTGGAGCTCTGTGTCCCTGATGTCCATGTTAAGTCTGACAGTGCAGTGGATAACTGTAAACTTTGAAAGGAGGCAAGTGTTTTTCCACAAGAGTTTTCTATGATCCACACTGCAGAGGCTTTGGTTGACATCTAAAGACAAGTTGTAGGCTTGAAGAATAACAAAGAAGAAGGTGCATGTCAGACTACGTGTTAATTCTCTAAAATATACATTGTTACTATAAATAATATAACCAATACAATCAATATCTGTGGCATTGTTTTGCCTGAAAATAGAAGTTAACAGTGGCAGAGTTTACTTAAGTAAAGTTTGAAGGCTGGGATCAGAATGGCAGTAATCGTTATTGTCTGGATAATGCCTCATTCACACTAGCAGCGACTTTGTAGCTGCCTGTAGCTCTGCAAACGCTGCAAACGCAGGTCTGTGTACGCATATACAGCACGAATACAACTGACCTCTGAGCGAGCTGAGAGAGGATCACTGGTCCTCCTATTGTCTATCGCTCAAGAAAGTCATTTCATTTGCTTAAAAGTGTTGAAAGATTCTCAAATTTGTTGCGTCGCGTCACTCGACACGCCCACTTGATTGCCAAAGGTCACTGTCGCTCGAGAAGACAGAGGTCGCCGGAAGTTGCTCACTCTCCATTGAAATGAACGGTCGCTTGTTGCTTTGCCGCTGCGAGTCACTTGTAGTGTGAATGAGGCTTAAGTCCTGATAGAATCCTCCCTAATATATCGATATTGTAACCTAACTGCATTCAGTGCAGCCATTCAAATGCCAGACAAATTACAATTTCTGCTCAAAAACAGTTGGTTTTGGTGAAATGTTGATAAAATAATGAGATGTGCAATGTTTAATTTTTTCATATAAGCGTTCCATTCACAACAATGACATCCAGTATTACCTTATCATCAGAACAGAACAACAGAAGTCAAAGTAACCTCCATTTTTTTGTTTCTGTCAGCTGTTTGGGGGCCAACTAACATAGGAAAGATGCTTCTTCAAGGGCGAGAAGGAAAAACATGACCTCTATTCAGCGAGGGAGACAGACCAAACCAACCACCTGCTGAGTTACACTCACAAACATGGAGCATGGTGACATTTCTTGGCGATGACAAGGAGAGGCAACCGACACCGCTTGCAATGGATTTCAACAGGCATGATGTTCATTCTAAAACAGGGCCCTGTGCAACACGCCGCATGAGTCACCGGGCGAAGGTCAATGACAATGAGAAGGCAGCAAATTCTTCTCCATCTTTGCGCATATTAACATGCATAAACATTTCTTCATATCTGCTCTTCAGGGTCTCCTGCTCAATAGCGCCAGCTCCCTTAAGTAGCTCTATTTGAGTCCGATTGTAAGAGTCTGCGTGGTTTCTTTCTTCAGAGTGTGCTGTTATACTTCATGTACTTCATTACTTGGTACTTCATTCTGTGGTGGCAGGTACTCAAGGTAGATCTCTTCACTAACCGACAAGGTCCCTAAACAATGTAGCACTCACGAATGCTGGATCTTGCATTGATCTTAAAACTAAAAGCAGACAGTTTTAAAACCTCAGACAAGAGTTTTAATGGATAGTTATGATACTGCTGCCCATGAAAATGTTGAGGTTTTTTCAAGGATATCTTCGAGAAGCACTTGTTCAATAGGTTATGTTTTTCAAGACAAATAAATCAACTGTTTATGTTGTTAATCCGCAACAAGGTGCATATTTCCTCTTACAAATTCACAGAAATAATCCTCAATCAAAGGTCCATCAGTCAACTTGAATGAACCCATTTGGTCTACAGCTGCTCATTTAAATATTAAGCATGACATTGTAAATCAAAGGCCACAGGGAGGTGGGGTCGAATCACTGGCTGCCCATTCACTCCACAGTTGCGAGCTTTCAAGCACCGACAGTCATATTGTGTCTCTGAGGCTAAATGATGTCACGAAACCCCACATCAGGTGTTGATTTGCTGATGTTTTTTCTTGTACTTATAACCAGTACTTGTACTTGTAACCACCCAGGTAGCAAAGAATTCTGGCCCAGATTTGGCATAAATATGGCACAGCTGGCATTCATCCGGCACTGGCATACAGCATGTGGGCCAAACATGGCTTTGGTTTGGCAGAGGTGGAACCGTCTTTAAGGTGGCACACAATACTTGGGCCAGAAGTAAAATGTAGTATTTGACCCAGATGTTAATAATTGACATATGGGCCATGTAAGTTTGGCCTGTCTTGACCCACTTTTAAAATATATTTTTTATTATTTTCAAATAAAGAAAAAAATTCTACCAATCGGGTCGCTTTGAGAAAAAGCTCACCCATAGCAAGCCTATAGCGCAATGATTTATGGGTTTATCAATTTCATTGCAGTCGTGACACACCAACATATCTGGCCCAGTTCAGGCTCAGTTATGGATTATTATCTTGGCTGAGACTTGGCCCAGATATGGTCCATGTTTGGCCCTTGTCTGGAAGCCGGACTTGGTCCAGTCATGTACCGTAATTCACTGCAGCATGTGGGCCAAGCAAAAGCTGATTGTGTGGGCCAGAGCTGGGCCAGAGATATTTTGCTATGTGGGTGCAGTTCACAAAGTATGAAAAAATGTATTATGTGTTCCCATTTCACAAAAACAAAAGATTTTTGTAAATTTTAAGTAAACAATGCCATTTTTTATGTGAACCATTCATTTTAATTATTCTTTTTCAACAGCTGAGTTTGGATATATTTCATAACTGAAGTGAATTGAATTAGATTGGCATGTAAACCATAATCAAACACACACATCAATTATACTATTTAGTAATGGTGGGCAGGTTTTGTGTTGACTCTGCTGAATATATAATGATGGTGTTAAGATTACATTTGCAATTCTTTTTTCAGAACCAAAAATTCTGTACTATGTTAGAAAATGTGTAATTGTGTAAACAGAGATGATGGATTCTATCAATAGACGTGAAAGAGTTTAAAGGGCCCCTATGATGACAATCATCGTTTGTAAGCTGTTTGGACAGAACTGTGTGTAGGTATAGTGTTTCCACAGTCATATTGGGTTGATATAAAGACAACAACTCTCTTTTTTTTATTTCCTGACGTTAAATAGGATCTAAATCCCTCCCATTTTGAGGACTATAGAACGTGCTAAAGGACTGCGGTTTCCCCGCCTACCGAATTGATTGACAGCCTCGTATTAACATGTCTCCATAGTAACGCGTATAATCATATCAACAAGACAGGACTTGCGCAAAGCAACCAGGATAAAAAGATCTGTTCAGCTCTCTGTGATCATCAGTCATCAACAAATGAGATCAAGAATGAGTTTTACAAGTTTAAAATGTTTTTAAAACAGTGCATGTTTGAAATGAATGGGTAATGTCTTTATCACCACAGCTGCATGTCAGTACAATAAAAAAAGACGCTTCAATCCCGGTTTGTGGACAGTAAATCAGGTTTATTTTGTACATTATCATAACAGATATCCATACAGCAGTGGATATTAACGTGTATTCTGTCACATTTGCAGTGCAAAAACAGTGCAAAGTTAAACACGCACTGCGTGTGTCCCCGCTGTGTGTGTGTGTGTGTGAGACTCATCATCGCAGAAAGGCTTGAATTAACTCCATAACAAATATATCAAATAATCATTGGTATTATAATTTAATCATTGGTATTATTATTATTTATCACAACCGTTATCTGAGATCTGCTTTCTTCATGTCTGTCACTGTGCTGTTTATCTGATGCAGCCGAGGCAGAGATTGAGGCGCACTCTGACAGGCACGTAGGCCACAAAAACAGCTACATTGTGTTCAGATCAGAAAATCTAATATTCTGAAAGGTTTAATAAATAATCTGATGAGAGTTTTGAGCTGAAACTTTACACACACACACACACACACACACACACACGCACACACACACACACACACACGCTGGAGACACAAAAGACTTGAAAATGTTGAAAAAGGGGTAAAATAGGTGCCCTTTGACTGTGCATACGATACATAACCAACCAACGCTTCTGTATTTGCCTGTTCAGAAGAAAAGTTTCCAACTTAGTCTCACACAGAGCAGTCAAGACTTGTTTTAGTTATTCACTCAGTATGCCAAACCAATGACTGTTTGTTTCTGTTTGTCTAAGGTGGACACCCCTCTCTCTCTCTCTCTTACACATACTGATTAATGGCCACACAAAGGTGACTCTGTGTTAGTTTTTCTCGTATTCACTTGTTTCTACAAATGCGTATGCATACATCGATTACATTTTATTAGCTGTTCCTGAAAGACACCATAATCCACGTTACTAATTAAAAATAACTTAATGAATGGATATATGGGTCAGATATATGGGCCACAACTGACCCATATTTCTGTCGAAGTAGAATGTCATCCACAGCAAGATTACAGGTATCTGTGTTATTCTGTTTAATATTCTCCACCAATTTCTTTTCTTTGCTGTTCTCCTTCACTCTCTCTTCTATTGGATTTAATCTTCTGTGTGCTTCATCTCTCCTCGTCATCCTGTTCATCTGTGCTGCTTTGAGGACACTCAGCTCAAGGTTGTATTTCATGTTGTGGTGTGAGCTCTTTTGTCTCAAACCTCGGCAGGTCTGGTGTTTATGGGAAAGAGGTATGGTCTCCTAAATCAGTTTACTTGCTGGTTTTACCAGTGGAAGAAATGACACCAAACGGCCTTCTGCACTACCATTACTTTTCCGACAAAACACAGCACACTTTCAGGTACTAATACAGCATCATGATCTGACAGCAAAATCACATATGTGGGAAGATCAGGGCCAGGTCACTTATTAATCAAGACAATGTTGAAATCTAGTTTCAATATGAGAAAAAAAACTTCAATATATAGTTGATTTTGCCTACACAAATACCAGTTTACACAACAACTAACAGTGCATCCGGAAAGTATTCATACTGTAGCGCTTCACTTTTTCCACATTTTTTCTATGTTACAGCTGTTTTCCAAAATGAATTAAATTCATTTATTTAATCAAAATTCTACACACAATACCCATAATGACAATGTAAAAACAGATTTTTTTTAAATTGTTGCAAATTCAATAAAAATAAAAAACCTGAAAAATCACATGTACAGAAGTATTCACAGCCTTTGTCGTGAAGCTCTAAATTGAGCTCAGGTACATTCTGTTTCCACTGATCATTCTTGAGATGTTTCAGCAGCTTAATTGGAGTTCACCTGTGGTAAATTAAGTTGATTGGACATGATTTGAAAAGGCATACACCTGTTTATATAAGGTCCCATGGTTGACAGTGCATGTCAAAGCACAAACCAAGCATGAAGACAAAGGAATTGTCTGTAGACCTCTGAGACATTGTCTATAGACCTCTGAGACAGAAAGTTCCAATGAGCACAGTGGCCTCCATCATCCGTAAGTGGAAGATGTTTGAAACCACCAGGACTCTTCCTTGAGCTGGCCGGGCATCTAAGCTGAGTGATTGGAGGAGAAGGGCTTTAGTCAGGGAGGTGATCAATATCCTGATGGTCACTCTGTCTGAGCTCCAGTGTTCTTCTGTGGAGAAAGGAGAACCTTACAGAAGGACAACCATCTGTGCAGCAATCCACCAGTCAGGCCAGACGGAAGCCACTCCCCGCCTGGAATTTGCCAAAAGGCATCTGAAGGACTCTTAGACCATAAGAAACAAAATTCTCTGGTCTGATGAGACTAAAATTGAACTCTTTGGAGTGAATACCAGGCGTGACGAGAAAACCAGGCACCACTTATCAACAGGCTAATACTATCCCTACAGTGAAGCATGGTGGTGGCGGCATCATGCTGTGGCGATGATTTTCAGCAGCAGGAACTGGAAGACTAGTCAGGATAGAGGGAAAGATGAATGCAGCAATAAACAGAGACATCCTGAATGATCCTGAATGCTATTGACCTCATACTGGGGTGACGGTTAATCTTCCAGTAGGACAATGACTCAAAGCACACTGCTAAAATATCAGTGGAGTGGCTTCACAACAACACAGTGAAGGTCCTTGAGTGGCCCAACCAGAGCCCAGAGCTAAATTCTATTGAACATAGCATTGTCATTATGGGGTCATTATTGTGTGTAGAATTGTGAGGAAATAAATGAATTTAATCCATTTTATGACACATTAAAAATGTGGAAAAAGTGAAGCGCTATGAATACTTTCCGGATGCACTGTATAAAGGTGCCATTTAATACTGTGAAAGCAAAGCTGGAATTTCTCACTTCATAAATATCAGAAATTCATTTTGAAATCATTCAAATATGCAGATTTGCTGCATAATGATCATTCACGATAATGTTGAATTTGGGTGTGCTGGTTAATATCGGTGGAAACTGATTTTTGCTCAAAACCTTCTTGCCTCTGTTATTAAAAGCCATGCAAAGAGAATCAATTTGCTAGATAATGTATCAATCATAACATACCGGTTGGCTCTCCACTTGCCCATCCTCAGGTAGATAGTTAACAAGCAAGGATTCTGAAGAAGATCATGGCCAGTGCACAGTTAGAATTCTTACATGAATGATCAAGAACCCATGGGTAACAGCTAAAGATCTGTAGGCAGCTCATGTACTCTCACATCTGCGTTCATGAATTCACTACAAGAAAAACATAATCAAAGAAGAGTTTGTTACCACAGAGGAACCCACTGCCAAAGTCTTAAGAATTTTACACAGCACTACACAAAAATATACATGTATTAGATTTTTTATTTGCTTCACAGCTTTTGGAGAAACAACTGTTTGGATGCTTTTCTGCATTTGCAGCAAAGCATTATAGTGGAAAAAGTACTGAGATAATGTTGCGTAATTAGTGTAGAGTAATGATAAATATATTTGTAATGTAATAGCACACATATTGTTAACTGAAAAAGTTTGACATTGGTCTTTCATTCTGGAATGTATGCATACCAATACAACAAAAAGAGTACAACTTTTTTTAAATTACTGCAATTGCCACAATTCCTCTGTGTATGAAAGGCAATTTCAACTGAGTTTCCCCCATAGGAAGGGACAATATTATCTATATCGATATAGTTTGATTTTATAAAAGCATCTGAAAGATAACGAATGACACAGAGCAAGCTGCTGCTGGATAAGTGCAAAATCCATGGTTTAAACATGAGATGAGATGTGCTTTATATTCAAGCTAAATCATAAACATACATATGTGGCTTACCCTACTGTTGCATACATGTTTTGTTTAATATACAGTTGAAGTCAGATTTATTAGTCACCCTTTGATTTTTTTCCTTTTTTAAATATTTCCCAAATTATATTTAACAGAGCAAGGAAATTTTCACAGTATGTCTGATAATATTTTTCTTCTGGAGAAAGTCTTATTTGTTTTAGTTCGGCTAAAATAAAAACAATATTATTAGCCTCTTTAAGCTATATTTTTTCAATTGTCTACAGAACAAACCACTATTATACAAGGACTTGCCTAATTACCCTAACCTGCCTAGTTAACCTAATTAACCTAGTTAAGCCTATAAAAGTCACTTTAAGCTGTATAGAAGTGTCTTGAAAAATATCTAGTCTAATATTGTTTAGTGTCATCATGACAACGATAAAATAAATCAGTTATTAGAGATGAGTTATTAAAACTATTATGTTTAGAAATGTGGTGAAAAAAATCTGCTCTCTGTTAAACAGAAAATGGGGGAAAAAATAAACTGGGGGGCTAAAAATTCAGACTTCAACTGTATTTGCACTGGTTTGTGGTGCAAACAGTTTTACAGTTTTACATTCTGCAATGCAGAAGTACACTTATTTTTGCAATTGTTTCAGAACTTCTTGATTGAGTTGTCTATGGGAGAAATGACTAGGAATAATAAATGGCAGAGAATGGTCAAACTACTTGATCTACAAACAAGTGTGTTCATGACTATACATAAAAAGAGGAATAATATAATAAGACAATATGATTTTGCAACATCAAGCAGCATAACTATCAGTTTTTTAACATCTAAAAATCAATGGAAGTGAATGAGACCGGAAGTCTCGAACCATTCCTGTTCATTTCCCCCATAGGACACTCAATCAGAAGTTCTAATATTATATTATTCCTCTTTTAAAGTTATAATCAGAACTCCCAGTTTTTGTTCTGTAAAGTTGAAAGAATGGTTGAAATCTTTACAGCAATTTAAACATTAGGAACTATTCTTTCAGGTTGGTCAGGTTTACATTTCTCTTTAGTATGCAGATTGACTTACATTTTATGTTTGTGGCTTTGTATATACTGTACTTGTTTGTTGTCCTCTGTTGTTTTTATGTAAAGCCTAAGCAGGGACGAGGGCTGTAAATTAGCTTCATGCTAAATGCCCTATATTGGTTGCCCTGCATCGGTTGTCTTTGAGTAAAAATAAAACAATTCGTGATTCAACGTACGTGAAGATTAAGATCAATAGCAGCTAGTTGAAAGTGTAACTTCACAGAAAACTGTTTATTCCATAATGAAACCAAGATAGATGCTTACTTTTAAATCAGGAATGCTCCAATGAATAATGTCAGATCAATATTGACCTATAATCCCATTCTATGACTCTATCAGAAGTCAAAAAAATGTGGGTGATCTTACAAACTTAAGTGTAATTTGATGAAATAAAAGATATGAGGACTAAAATCAGAATAAATGAGGCAAACAAATGCCTAACTAAACTAAAACAAATCAATTGAATCAAACTATAAAATAATAAACAGTGTCAACTGGCTAGATTACGCTTGAGATTTGAACATGCTGCTTCAAAGTTAAGATCTTCAATGCATTTCTTTGCAGCGCGGGTCATACAACCAATCACACACATTTCTGTAGAGCTTCTGAATGTGCTGGTGTATATATTGGTGCCAGACTAACATCATGGGCTGACTTTTTCACCATTTTCACTGTGTAGTCAGAATATTGTGTGATGCTTCTTCAAATAAAAATACTGTACCAAAAAACAACAACAACAACAACAACAACAACAACAACAACAACAACATCCATGTTTCTGTTTGTTGCCAGTCACAAACTTGACAATGTTTAATTGCAGTTCATGGATTGCAATTATGTTCGGTTTGACACTGTCCTGTAAGTTTTATTATGCAAAGTGTCCTAATATGGACAGTGTTTTACAAATGTTAAGTTTGTTGTTGTAAATTCAACATTTATATTCTACATAAAGACAGACATAATTTATTCAGTGAGAACAAATCTAAAACAAAAACTTTTTTATTTGATTTCAGCTGTTTTGAAACCAAACCTTGACAGAGCTCCACACCAAACCATCATTTCTGTATAGCATTCCACCCCTAGAGACCATCCAGAAGATACCAACATTACATGCAAAACAAAACATTTCCATCCAAACACAACCGGGTAAACAACTCCTCAACATACACAACTCGCTCAACAACAGACCACTCTTAAAAGGAAGAGCATGGAGGACGTGGAGGTGTCAGGTGTGTCCTCCTCCCCCTCTCATCCTGCTCAGACCTGGTGTGTGTTTGTTCAGCTGGGTCCCAAACACAACCAGCCGTCTGCTTCTCGCCGAGGAGAACCAGGGGAGGGAGGACCGAGAGGGAACAAAAGGCAAGCGTGGCTGGAAACGAGAGCCTCTCGCCGGGCACAAAGAGACGCTCGGGGTGGGGGTAGGTGGGTGTGCGCTTGCTGTCGGGGGTGTTGTTGCTGGAGAGGTGGCAGCTGAAGGGGACGAGAGAGAAGCAGAATGAATGAATATGAATGAGAGAGACGACGGCTGTCCTTCCATAGGACCCCCATGACCCAGTCAGAGGGAACAGACCCTCTTTTTCTCCGTCTCATACTCTTTGGCTGAGTGAATTGGCAGCAGGTGGAGGCACGAGAGCACATACACATATGCATGCGGACAACACACAAACACATTCAGAGGGGCTGTCTGGCACTTGTAGCCACTGTCTCCAATCGAGGCCACAAGCTGCAGTGAGTCGAGCTGGTAATGACGATTAGACGTACGTGTGTGAGTGTGTATGTTGTGCGTGAGTGTTGGGGGGGCACTTGAGACTTGAAAAACCAATGCTTTCTATCTAATTTATGAGGTGAGGGGTGTGGGGAAAGAGAAAGAGAGAGAGTCTGACATAGGAGGCTCTGACAGTGGTTCCTCCATCCAGGATTTCTGGATCGATTCAGCAGACATATAATCATTGATTCTGGGATGTTCTATGAAAGATGTGGGTGTGTGACAAGGATCCTCGCAGCTACACCTCCAAACAAAGACTTGAATGTTAGGAACAGTAAAGCTTCTAGAAAAACAACTCAACCTTCTTCGTTTGTTATTTCTACCTAAATTGTTTGAGTATGAAATCTGACATATTGAAAATGTTTCTTTTTAAAAAGACATATTCAATACAATATTTAAAAAATATATTTTAAATGACATGTTATTTATAATGTAATGTCATTTTATATATGATAATATATTTTTATATATATAATTAATGTCTTTAAGCTACTTTGTTTATACATGTGTATTGGATTGAATAACCTTTTAAAATATTAGAAATAATTTTAGTGATTGAATTAACAATTAGAATAAGTCAGCTAAACTATTATATTATATTATAATTATTATATTATATTATATTATATTATATTATATTATATTATATTATATTATATTATATTATATTATATTATATTATATTATATTATACCACAAACATTACCGACTTGTGTGTAGAATATAGACAACATTGTTACCATCATTCCTACAACAAAGAATTAAAGAACATTTCAGGCACTATCATACACCCAGCGCAATAAGGCACTAGACATGTTTGGCATGATTTGTTGCTATTTTCAGACCAGTGCAACCCTAATTTTCCCGTTTTCTGCCACGTTTAAATAGCAAATCAATTTTCACCACTTTGTGGACTCATGGGTGTTCTGGTCTGAAAAGGAGGTGTGTTAAGGCGCATTGTTGACGCATTGCTATTTTGAGGCAACTGCACCATTGACCAACTAAAAGCTGGTCTAAAGTCTAGCACAGAGCGCGTTAGTTATGCGTTAGTTATGCATCTATGCAGATCCAAAATGCTTTGCTTAATACACACAGGATGTACTCAGCAATACACAAATATTTTTACATATGAAGAAAATTAAAAGCTTAAAATGGTACAAAATTATTATTTTCTACACGAACAAAAAAAACATTTTTTCTCAGTTTATTCATGACAATTTGTGTAATGTTTATTGCAGTATTATTTATTATATGCATATTATATTTGTTATCATAAAAACAAGTTCAGATTTGTCCACCTGTCGGGTTTTAGAGATGTATACATCACCATATGGGGCATAAGAATAGGATGCGTGTTTGGATATAACTCCAAACACGCATCCTTTTTTGACCATACTTTGTTATTATTGTTCATTTATCTGGAGAAATGGTTTTGAAACAAATCTTTGCGCTTAACAGACAACATATGTAGGCTAAAGGATGTCGTCAGAGGAGTGTGTACAAGAGAAAGTAAAGGCCGATTGGAGGAGGCTCATTCTTTATCCTCGCTTTGCAGATGGTTTGTTTCACTGTTTTCTCGCTAGTGAAGCGTACAGTTTTTCCACTTACAAATTCCACCATGTAAATTGCAAATGCGCCATGGTGAGATGCAACTGACTCTTAAAGGGAATGGGAGATGAGACTCTGATTGGTTCATTGCACGTATTCTCAAAACACACCCATAAGTCATTAAGAGAATAAGCACAACCCTGTTAGACCATGCGCCAGGGCGCAAAGCATATTTTTCTGTCCTTAAAATAGCTAAAGTGGATTCGGACACGCCTAATGCTTTTGTGCCATGCACTCTAGACTTTGCGCCTAGATCATTAAAATAGAGCCCTTCATGTCATAGTAGTTTGGTCTGAATAATATTCTTTTTGAAACTCTTGTCTGTTTTCCTTGTTATTTCTATCATTGCTAAACTGACATTAGAACACATTTATCCAAAAGACAAAATACACCCAAGAGAAGAGGGCAGAGACAGAGTGTCAGTTGAACAAGAAGTGGATGAAAAGATGGGGGACAGGGGGATAATAAGGCTGCTGGTACAGCAAACACTTTTTCTTCCTCACACACATATACAAACACACACACACACGCACACATGCATGACTGACTTATGTGTGGAAGCTTTCGCATGTCTGTATGTGAGGCAGACACCATGTAAAATGGGCTTCAGTCCATGTAAAACATGCAGCTTCAGGGAAAGGGAGAAAGGAACGAGGCAGAGAGAGAGAGAACTGAAGACACTTTACTGCTTCTCTCCAGCGCAGTATCTGTCCTTCTCCCTTACACACACACTGGCCAGAAGGCTAATTACTCTGCCTACTGTCTATGTTCAACAGCAAGACAGCATCAGACACAGGCCTGATCCAGCCAAAGGCCACACACACACACACACACACACAGGCCCATCATCCACTTAGAGTTCTGCTTCGAACCACTGCAGAAAATAAGACAGCAGGGGAGATACCAAGCTAATGCTAATGAGAGTTCAGAATTACCATCTATTGGAAGAGTTGCACTTACAAATAATTTTAATTTGAAACAATAAGAACTTAATATGGAATGTTTACAGTATTACTACACTAGCAATGTTTGCGGTCGATGATATTTTTAAAGGAATTAGGTTACTAAGGATCTCTATTTTGTATTTCATAGTATATATTAACTGTAAATTAATTGTGCATAACTGTTAAAAACTGCAGAATTTTAACTGCAGGATTAACTAGAAGCATTGTCAGATATCTATGGTTGCAAATTGTCTTTTTCAACAGTGTGACATCATTAAAGGCAGTCCTATATTGCTGAACCAATGTGGAATATTTGGGGGAAAAAACACGACTAGCTAGGCAGTTTCTAAATTGGCTGCGTCTGAAATTCCGGTACTGCATTTGAATTTAAATGTACAACTTGACTATTAGAAAAGTAGGTTCTATGCAGTTAGAATGGGAGCAGTATGATTGGAACTCGGACGTACTACATTTTGCATGAACCCGTTACCTGCATCAGTTGTGTCGCTTCACTCCCATTCATGAACTCCCTCGCAGTGCATCATGGGACAGCGTAGCGTGCACTGGATGAGAATCTCACCGGAAGTAGTAGGTCGGGTACTTCTCGCATACTGTTTTTTGAATTCTATGAATTCAGACATACTACTTGGCTCACATACTGATTTTAGTGTACTATATACTATGGAAGTATGCAATTTCGGATGTAGCCATTGTGTTGTCCTATGGTTGTTAATGTCCTTTGGTAATTACATGTTCCTATAGATCTTGACAATCAAAGAAATAATGGTGGACTACATGACCATGTGTGTTTCTTTACTAAATGACATTGCCAACTACTTACCTGGCACCCATAATACATGAATCAATGTGAATGGATACTGGAGAGAATAAGATTCTGATGGTGTGATAACCTTGAATAAAAATATTACGGTTTCACGACAGTATTGTAATTACTGCTCTAAAATACGTTCTTTTTAAATCTCTGAGTAAAAAAAAAATTTTTTTTTGTCTTTGAACACAGTATATTTTATTTTAAGAAACATTTATAATGTTTTGGAACAGTAAACTTGTCAGGCTGAATAATTAAAACAAATCAATGTGTCACAGAGCGATCTAGCCCATGTAGATCGCTGGAAAACTACAAATCTGCCAGCAAAAGAACTACATATCCAGTCATG
Organism: Danio aesculapii; assembly: GCF_903798145.1. Taxonomy (NCBI): domain Eukaryota; kingdom Metazoa; phylum Chordata; class Actinopteri; order Cypriniformes; family Danionidae; genus Danio; species Danio aesculapii. The sequence continues at coordinate 33,945,065 of NC_079439.1, forward strand.
CACCGCTTACACGCACCTGTTCCAAGTTCCATTGATTACACACACACCTATGCTGAGTCTTGTTTAACTGTTTGTGACATTACGATGTGTTTCCTTTAGCCTTGCCTTTCCATGTTTTACCCTTGCTTTGTTTTGTTTTGTTTTGTTTGTTTATTTATATTGTCTGCTGCCTGCCTTTTTACCATCCACCTGTTGTATGACCACAACTCTAGATTTGCCTGTATACATCTGTTTGCCCCTGTGTTGACTATTGCTTGCCTGACCATTTTATGTTGAATAAACCTGAATTTGGATCCGCACTTGTCAGCATCCCTTGACATTACAGAATGTCTTCTGCTGGTTTCAAAAACACAGATTTCTTTATAACTTAGGCATCTTTGGATATCTTTCTTTTCTTTGGATATAAAATAAGCCACTGCAATGTTCAGGTCCAGCAAGATTGGATGTTGGAGTAAGTGATTTTTCAGATGTTTGTTGAATCGTGGACTGACTAATAACTTTTGATGTAGAGGGTCACAACAACAGAATTAACAAAAGAGAGAAAAGAATATAATAAATGAAACAATATCTAAACCATAAGTCTGTATATTCCATCCACTTTGCTGACCTTGTCCTTTACATCTCACAAAAATAATCCTACTGCACCAGAATTGTGATACAATGGCGCTAGTCTTGATAAATGGAAGAGCATGTCAATAGTCTTAACTGCAAAGTCATCAATTCAGTGTGGATACACACAGAAAAGCTTATATTTGAGAAACCCTCCTGCGCACACATTCGCAAACACACCCAATTCTTCCCTCCCGTCTCCACATATAAACACATATGCACCCTGCACACAAACACACTGAGAAACTGCATGGCCCCGAGCCCTCATTTGCATGGATTTGCATGAGATGCCGTATGGGGATTATTTATTCATGAGCTATCGCTACATGCAGATTTCAAACGGACTGAGCGGTTCGCCGTCCTTCACCCTGACAGTACGAGAATACAGTGTTTGCTTCTGGACAGTCTGTGGCCTGCGTCAGTTCAAAATGAGTTCAATCCCATCCAAGACATGCAATTCAAAACACTCAAGAAGAGAAGGAGCTATTTAAAGGAGCCACGAAAACAAAGGAGCAGATATTTACACAAAGGACCTTATTGTTTCCATTTTAAGCCATATTTTAAAGGGAATGTGCTGTATTTAATCTGTGCATTTTGTTTTAATTGTTACATTAAACAAAAATTATTATTTTTTAAATAAGCCTCCATGTCAAACAAATTTATGTTCTATGTTTAATTTCAGTGTTGGCTTTGTATTAATTACAATATCATTAAAATTAATTAAAATATAAATAAAAATATAAATTAGAAAGATTTTTTTTCATTATAACAGATTTTGTTTATAATGTGTTAGATAATACATAAAGAAATCCTGCATTTAAATGGGATGCCTAACAAAGAAGAAAGGATCATTTTCATAATTATCAATTACAACCATGTGTAAGAAAGTATATGAACACAACACAAATATACAAATATAAACAAATATTAAAAAAACAAAAAAAACAAAACTACAATGTTGTAGAAAATCTTACAATTTCAAATAAACATTATCCATAAAATGAAATGTGTACCTATTATGGCAAAGCTACATTTTTAGCATTCATTACCCCAGTCTTCATTGTCACACAATCCTTTGTTGATCTGGTGGTTGAGAAACATCGTATTATTATCATCGTATTTGTATTATATTATATTATGTTCAAAACAGTTAACAGAACCTAGACATTTTTTGTAAAATTTACAGTAATTTACAGTATTTCATACATTTTTTAGGATCTTTAATTTATAGAAAGTTAAAACAGCAGCATTTACAATAAATCGCAAGATTAAGTCACAAGATCAAAAATGGAAAATTCTATCAATTTAATGCACACTTAACAAATTAAACAAATCAAAAATCTTACAAAATCTTAATGACCACACATTTTTGAATACATGTGAACACTATATATATATATATATATATATATATATATATATATATATATATATATATATATATATATATATATATATATATATATATATATATATATATATATATATATATATATATATATATTTATACACACACAGTTGAAGTCAGAATTATTAGCCCCCCTGTTTATTTTTCCCCCAATTTCTGTTTACCGGAGAGAATATTTTTTCAACACATTTCTTAGCATAATAGTTTTAATAACTCATCTCTAATAACTGATTTATTTTATCTTTGCCATGATGACAGTAAATAATATTTGACTAGATTTTTCAAGACACTTCTATACAGCTTAAAGTGGCATTTAAAGGCTTCACTAGGTTAATTAGGTTAACTAGGCAGGTTAGGGTTAATAGGCAAGTTATTGTATATCGATGGTTTGTTCTGTAGACTATCGAAAAAAGGGGGCTAATATTTTTGACCTTAAAAAACTTTTTATTCTAGCTGAAATAAAACAAATAAGACTTGTTCCAGAAGAATAAATATTATCAGACATACTGTGAAAATTTCCTTGATCTGTTAAACATTATTTGGGAAATATTTAAAAAAGAAAAAAGAAATTCAAAGGGGGGCTAATAATTCTGACTTCATACAGAGCCTGTATATATACAGTGCTAAGCATATATAAGTACACCCCGCATAAATCTATCTTTTAAATTCATATTTTTTAACAGGAAGCTAAACAATATTATATTTGTGCATATACATTAGATTAGTCAGTACTGAAGCCAAATCTGGAGCTGATCTAACAAAATAACTTACAATAATAATCCAAAAACTTGTACACTCAAATTTTTATGTTATAGAAAAATATTAAGTGAAGTTTAGTTATAAACTAATTTCGAGAGGATCACATGCTTATGATTGCTAGCGGCTGGATCCGCATTATCCAATTCTCAATGCACCAATCAGACCACTCCTAAGCTACTACAAATACCCTGGGTTACGTACCACCGCTATCTTCGTTTGAAGAATCCCCCCATCCACCCCTACTCCTCCTTCTTCCTAGATGGGTGACACGGTGGCCCAGTGCTTAGCACTGTTGCCTCACAGCAAGAATGTCTCTGGTTCTAGTCTTTACCAAACCAGCAGACATTTCTATGCAGAGTTTGCATTTTCTCCCCGTGCTCACGTGGGTTTCCCCCGGGTTTCCCGGTTTCCTCCCACCGTCCAAAAAACATGCAACATAAGTTAATTGACTAATCCAAACCGGCACTATAGATATGCTCCTAGTAAATGGTTATCTCTCAAGAGCAATCACTGGCTGTTCATTGGTTATTACAGCAGGGGAGTTCTCGAGATCTACCTGAGCTGAAACTTCCCTCTCGCCTTGCAACGGGAGGGAGAACCGGGCTCGAGGATCTTATGAGCTCAGGGCTCTCTCCCGGGACAGCATCCCAAACAAGCTTATAATTAATCATCAGCTAAGTGTGAACTTTTGAAATAAATATTAAATACATTTTAAAAATGAAGAAAAATTAAGAGAAAAAAAACTGAAAAATTTAGTTGAAATTTTGTAGGTTTTAATTTTTTTTTTATATTTTGCTTGAATTAAATTGTATTTTCTTTCAATTTCTAAATATGTTTGGTGACTAAAATATTATTTTAATAAATATCTCTGTTTAATAAATCTGTTTTGTTTAAATGCACCAAAATACATATTCACTGAGAAATGGATAAAAATATTCATTTTCAAAATCGATAGAACTCAATTATGCCGAGCACTGAATATATCATGCATTAAAATAATAATAATAATAATAACAGACAAATAGACAAAATCTCTGTCATTCAGCTTATTAAATTGTGTAAAACTCTGAGAGCAAAGCAAATGTACAACCACAAAAACGAGAGGCAAACAAATATTTAAAAACCCTTAAATAAGTTTATAGTGCACACACATTCCAAACCAATTACTCAAGAATTTCTTGTTAATAATAATCCAAACCTAGCTAAAAATCAATCGGCCTGGAACATATTCAAGTCAAAAATTCACCTAAAACTCCCTGAGTTGGCCCTAAAATCATTTAAGGATTACTAAGTTTACAGACATGTTTTTTCCCCTTGAGCAACTGGGGCTTTCCCAGTCTGACCTCTGTCACAATGGGCATTCCCACGCAGCGCTTTCATGCTAGTTAGCCCCTGAAATGCTAAGACTAGCAAAAGCTACCTGTTGAAATTGCTCATCAAGACGAGGCCACTGCTCGTTTAAAACATACAGCCGTTTGCTACAATACTCTTTCAAGGTGATACATTATATTAAACACGCTCTACATTTGAGAGAGCATTTTCAGAAGACATCCCTCAGATCTTAACATCAGTCAGAACAACACCTCCAACGTCAATACATGCACTAATTTTAAAAGGTCGAAGATGTTTTAAGAACTGTAAAACATGACCTCATTTGGTGCTACAGAGGATTTTTTGGGAGAAGCACGACTTTGAGAGTCAGAACACGAGACGGAAATACAGAGCAACAGAAGGAGAATGAAAGGAGAGGTGAAGCTGCTGCTGAAGCAGACCCAGTCAGTCCATATAAGGCCAGTCTGAAGGAGGAGAGCAGCCTCAGGAACGCAAGCAAGAGTTTATGACTTGCACACCGTAAAACCATTGGATGAACATTTTCCACTGTTCTCAAAGACTCATTGATAATATGGTGCATAAGAGGATCTGTTGATGATACACAACCCCCAAATTACAAATATCAACATTGCACAATCATTTAAAAATAAAGCATTCTACATTTTCTGCAGAAATTGTAATGGCACTTATCCACAGCATGGTACAGCATGGTACAGCTCGGACAGCTCACTAGTGGGAGGTTTTATACTGTGTAAGTTCTACCTAGTATTTTTAGTACCACCTCAGTTGATGTTTCAAGCAAGTCATACCAATACTAAAGACATTGTAAAAGTGTACTGATAAAACCTTAATTTCACTTTTTTCAGTGGTACTAAACTGCAGAAATAAACCAAACTGAGCCAAAGTAAAGTGAGCCTAGCCGAGCTGTACCATTCAATGGAAAAGTGAGGCTTGTCTATACAAAAGTCACCTCTTCTACACTGAAAAAAGTGTTGCATGCAAAACTGTTGCAAACAATTTATTTGCATTGAATTTAAACAAACAAATTAAATTGAGCAATGTTCAACTTAGTTTGTTTGTTTAAATTCAGCCCAAATAAATGGTTTACAACCACTTAACATAAAAAAAATTGAGTAAATCTAAGGAATTATCTTTTTTTTCTGTGTATCGTGTTGGTCTGACATGCGAAGAAGCGCTGAGATTTTAATATTTTGCTATGTGGGTACTGTAGTAGGCTGTTCTGAATGTTGTACATTGCCATGTAGTAAAGAGGTAATGAGGTCTGAGCATTGTAATGCATTGCTATGTGGCTGATAAGAGTTTTTGTAATACAATCCTAATGGTTTGATTGTAAGTTTTAATGAGTGTTTTAGCACACTGCTATGTAGTTTCTAGAGAGTTCTCAACATTTGAATGGATTGCTATGCGGCAGCTAACAAAATCTGGGTGTTTCAGAACATTGATATGCAGTTGCCAAACAGCTTTGTGAGTAGTAAAACAATGGCATGTGGTCTTCTGGGGTTCTGAGGCTACGTTTATGTAACAACAATGTTGTCAAAAACTGAGAAGTTTTTCTCTTGCTTTTTGAAAAAATATCATACCGTGAAAACTGCCAAAAATGCTGTCTTAGGTATGTCAGGTCAGTAGTTGGGAAGGCTTGACAATAAGGATGGCCTGATGGCCTGGGGCACTAGACAGAATTGTCAATGGCCCGATCAGGTCAGTGCTGGCTCGTCACTCAATTTTATAATTTGCGCGTGACTGTTTGTCAATATGCGTGCAAATGCAATCTTACAATGGAGAAGAAGCTCCACTCATGAAAATAAGTGTTCACGTGAACAAAAGCAAGCTGATGCATACATACCAACACGAGAAGGTGAGGACGATCATGTACATGGTGAGACACAGGCTATCATTACCCATGAGAGCTTGTGTTGCGCACAGGTAACGTGATGCGTGGTGTACACATTTCTTTAGATTCTCTACATTTCTGTTTGCCCCATGTGCAGGTCTGTATTCCTTTAGCACAGAGGTGCCCAAAGTTGGCCCATGGTAACCTTTGGTTTGGCCCGCCATCCAATCTGAAATGAGCAGGAGAATGGTTGATTGGGGGAATGCCTTCGACAGAGATTGCATTTCGAATTTAACATAACCTTTTGTTAATTTGTTTAATTGAGGAGCTACAAAAAAGGCCAACTGAAATTAAAGGTTTCATTTAAATGTTGTAAATTAATCAGACTTTTAAAATGTAAATCTGTAAAATTTCTGTCTGTAAACTTGACAGACAGAGGACAATGCACAAGACATCTGCAAGCAAATCAAGGCAAAGACAGGAGCAGCTCGACGAATGTATTCAGTAGTGAACTCCATTGTGTTATAAATAGAATGACTATACTATAATACGTTTATTATTAAATGTAAAAAAAAAAGATTAATTAAAATGTTTGAAAGCAACAATTTCTAGATATTTTTAAATAATAGCAAAGAAATGAGGAAATTACCCATGGAAATGTTTTTGTAATGTGGTTTGCTATTAACTTTAGCTCACAGCCCTCAATCAAGATTGGCTTTGGGTCCTTTATAAGAAAAATTTTGGGGACCCCTGCTCTAGAAGAACAAATCTACAGTGTGTTCATTTGTGTTTGTCATAGAATTAACCAAAAAAGCAATGTTCCAGCACCCAGCAGCAAGTCCTGCTGCTGTCTAGAGCTTGATATAAAAATATTTAGTCTTTGTGAAGTCTTTTGCAGCAGTAGCTGGTTCGCTTGAATAACTCAGATCACACCATCCCAAAAAACATGATGACAGTCCTTACAATATCATTCCTTTAATAAGATTATCCATTTATGTAAATTTGACTGGTGATCTGGGACCTTCAACCTGGGCAAACTGTTCAATTAACTACATACATTTAGTTCCATGACAAATAGTTAAAAAATATTTTCTTTTTAAAAGTTATGATAAATAAAAAAAATGTATGTATACAACTCTGCAGCTGGAAGAACATCTGCTGGATAAAACATCCAGAGCCATATCACTCTGCAGCCCACGACTGGTTACTCATTGAAGCTAAGCAGAGCTGAGCCTGGTCAGTACCTGGATGGGAGACCACATGGGAAAATCAAGGCTGCTGTTGGAAGTGGTGTTAGTGAGGGTAGCAGGGGGTGCTCAACCTGTGGTCTTTGTGAGTCCTAATGCCCATTATAGTGATGGGGGCACTATAGTGAGCGCTGTCTTTTGGATGAGGTCCTGACTCTCTGTGGTCATTAAAAATCCCATGGCACTTCTCGTAGTGATGTTTTGTAATCAAATTTCAGGAGGAGCAAACGCAGAAGTTTCAGCATTAAATACGTCATTGACAATTATTCTATTATCCAATCAGTTCTTGACCAAACCCCTATATATACCAAAGCTGTCGTACCTGCAGCATCTCACGACTTTAGCATCTCTCCACCACCCTGACACCTCACCTCTTAAACATTACATTCCCGGGGGGAGCGTTCTGGGGCCGGGCTAGATACTTCGCTCGAATCCCAACTCCTCTCTATTCCCGAATAAGGGGAATAACACGAGTTGGGGTGTCTTCCCCGAGCTTAGAGCCCTCTCCTCGGACAGCACGCCAAATACGCCTTATTCTTAAACGTTTGCAAGTGTGAACTCGTGAAAAGAGTATAGGGTTGCAAGCTCGGTGTCCTGGCCTCCCAATCAACCCCATCCATGAATTGGCTCTATCACTACCTACTCTATCTGTACTCCACCTATAGCTGGTGTGTAGTGAGCGCACTGGCGCCATTGTCCTGTGGCTGCCGTTGCATCATCCATGTGAATGCTGAACAAGGGTAGTGGTATGGAAAGACCCCCTTCATGATTGTGAAGCACTTTGGGAGTATAGCCAAATACACATTACATTTACATTACAGAGAAATTGTCGGTTCTTTCTGCTGTGGTGAGCCCTGATGATCAGGGACTAAGCCAAAGGAAAGTGTATACAAATGTATTTGGCTTGTTATGATAGATAACTTGAAATGTGTAAGAAATAACTATTTAAATTATATTGTGTGAGGCCAAATGATGCAAATATGCCTTTTAAAGACATCATCAGCACTGATATGTATTTAGAATTTGTCATGTGTACATGATGCATCACTGTTGTTGGTTATAACATTGGTGAATTAAATGGAAAGCGTAAGCAAATTCTTGAGTAGCAACACCCCTACATACTCTAACATTTTTGTGTATGTTTGTTAGTGCTTACCTTTAAAAATCAACACTTACTGTGCACGTCAACATATTTAACGTTAACCACACGTGCATGACATCACTGATTTCAAAGATTCCTGTATTGTATGCTTACATGAAAACATTAGTATTTTGATAGCATTGCACCATTTTCAACTTGCAATTAGAAACACTTTTTTAAAATGATAAATTTTAATCACCATTTCAGCACCATTGATGTGTAAATGAACAGGCAAAACTCATCAAAGGTTTAATATTACTTGCAGAAAATGTTGTAGTTTAAACAGCCCCTGAGTGTTTTAAAACATTACATGTGGTTGCTAACAAGTTCTCAACATTTGTACACAGTGTTATGTGGTTGCTAATGAGTTTAATGATGGTTATGAGTTTTGAGAGTCTAATTGTCATTGTTATGTTGTTAAGAAGGAGGGTCAGAGTGTTTTTAATGCATTGTTGTGTGCTTCTAGGGTATTCTGGTGGTTGCTAAGGTGTTGCTGCCATTTTGGAAGGTTCCCTACTAGCCCAAGCAAAAGTCAATAAGATTTTGATTGTTCATAAGGCTCACTTCCATTCTTAAAAACATTTGTTTTACTGTAGTTTCTTGTTTTATGGTAAGGCTTTGTTAAAGTAATAGCCCTCATCAAGCCACATGCTCCGAGGCATCATTCAAGTAACAATCAACAGTGTGAAATGAGTTATATTGTGGCCAATAGTATCAAGTCCACTTTAAAGTAAGCTCAAGAACATTTTTAGCGTAAAATGTTAGCGATGGGTCCTAACGGAAGCACATGTAATACTCACTCCTAAAAACGAGCATAATTTCTCTTCAGTTCTGCATCCCCTGCACTTCTATGCAAATACATGCACATACGCTCACCACGATGCAAAGCGATATCTGCAACTCAAACATATTTGATGGATTTACAATAGCGCAATAGACTTAAAAGCTCCTGTAAAGTAGATGCGCAAATACTCACATCCAGATACACACACACACACACACGTGGCAGCTATACATTTTAAATCAGCCTTCTCAGAAAACAGTGTGTGTTTCCTCTCTGAAGCAGAGCCTCTTTTTATTTCAGTATTAAAAAACAAATTCCAACCTGCTGTAAAGACTCCCTCCTTCTCTCTCCCCCAATAATCCCCCCACCCTTCAGCCTCTCTTCCTCTCTCCATCATCATCTCTCTCTCTCTAGCTTTCTCTCCACAGTATTTGCATAATTTCTCTGCCGTATTCTGATGTATGCGTGTGAATAATAAAGCTCATGGGCGCGGCGTGCCAGGCTGCCACTGTTCATTACGACCGCGCACAGCAAAGCTAGGCTCCGCAGGGCCCTCATTAGCTATTCCACTCAGAATAAAGGCTCACACACTCTCTCTCCCTAATGCGCTCGCTCGCACCCGCAACTCTCTCTTTTACTCTCTCACACACACACTTTTTTCTGTCACTCACTTTTTTTGTCTGTTGTATTTTACTCTTTCTAACTGTGAGTGTGTGTCCAAGTTTAGACTCAGCACTGGGAAAATCTATCTATTTAGTATCACCTTACAATGAAGCTGTATAGGTTAACATTGGTTGATGGCACAGTTCACCCTCAAATGAATATTTCAAAACTGCACAATTAGCTTTTTGTTTGTTTGTTTGTTTGTTTTTATTTGTATATATACACACATATACATACATATACACTAACACACAAATAAACACCCATTGAATACAACAACTAACAACAAATGACTAAAACAACAACAGTACACACACATATCCACCAACACAAACATTTAATACAATATCTAACAACAAATGACAAGCACAACAACTACAAAACCTTTAACTAAAATAAGCTAAATAAAATAAACTAATTTAACATATTTATAAAAAATGACCAGCTCAACAAAGCAGGGCTGGGTGATAAAATCTGTATCGGTATTTATTGAGCAAACACCATTGTCAATAACGCTAAAAAAGTTCGGTATGAAGTTTCGTTATGAAGACTATAGTTTTATTTAAATGTGGGTGCTGAGCGTGCACCTTAGAAGCAATACTAATAAGCTTAGGGTGTAAGTTTGTCGTTTCCAATGGAGGTGTGCATCACGCACATGGGAGAGACGCGCACATGGTGTGCAAGCTGCGCACAAGTGATGCGTGCACATTCCAGGTACCCCTAGTTGAAAAATTTGTATGGATATACACTTTTCGGTGATAAAAGTAGACCTATTACCTCAGACAAACACAGCGCACCTTAACACTGCAGTGTTTTTACTTTTCTCCATAAACTTGCATCGGAGCTGCAGCAATGGTTCTAACCATTTGTCATCCTCTGAGAAAACGCTTGTTTGTCGCCTAGTTACGAGAGGCGTCATAGAAAATGGTGAAGGAATCCACTCGCTCATGCTTGTCACATTAGGTCAAAATAGCAACACATGCAAATATAAATGTCATAGCAGCAGTGAGGAGATTGCGAATAAAAAAGTATGTAAGGACCTCGCCAGAATGGCTTTTTGGTTTCTTTTCTTGTTCACCGAGCCACTAGCTCCCCATCAGAAAGATTTTTTTAGCTTAGGGGGTAATGTAGTCATTCAACTTCACAATTTGTAATGTTGCTGTGTGTATTTGAATACTGACGGTTGGTTCCTTTACTTGAAAGCTCAGATCTGATTATCATAATTTGTTTTGTTTACAGAGTTTGAGGTTCACTGTATCATTATTATTGACACCTTACAGATGTTGATCTATCTTTACCATTGCACACACTTTGTAACATTTTATTTATCAAGTTTATCAAGTTTAAGTGCCTCTTTAACACGTTTATTTGACTATAAAGAGATCAGATATTTGGTTGAAATATTTTTGTTTTGACTATTAAAACATATTTGCCTTAGTAATGTTGGAAAATTAAAATAAATAGGTTAAATAACAAAAATCCTAATATTCCTAAATGTATTGTTAAAAATATTCATTAATTATCAATAACTAATGATATGAAACATGATATCGTGATCATTGTTTTGCAATATCGCCCAGCCATACAACAAAGGTATTAAAATTAACATGAGGACAATTGGTGGTTTATTCCTGAAAAAAAAGGAATAAGCTGAAAGTGAGTGAGTAAAATAAGGATGGACAATATACAAATGAACCAGTTTCAGCAATGAATAAAAAACTACAAAAGTATCAGACCTATACTAAAAATAACTAGTAACTACTGAAAAATAACTTACAGTTGAAGGCATTACAAACCAGCATAAATGAACAATAATATAGTCATAAATTAAGCAAAGCATGTAATAAATGCTGTAAAGCACTGTTACTTTTTGAGATGACATAATACCTTCTAACTATTGCTAACTAAAATTAACTACTGTAAACACCTCTTGGAAAGATTCAATTATTTAACAGCATATTTGTTTAGTGTATCTGTAGTTAATACTGTATACCATGACACCAGGACCAGTAAGGAGTTTGATTTTCAGGGAGCACATGAACTGATAACATTTTCATATAAATAAAAGCACCTGTCAAATACATGAACAAACAAACAAACAGTTGATAATTAACAAAAATGCCTTTTAGTTATTTTTTATTGTAGTAGTAACACCTCCAGACCAATAGGTGGTGCTGTATCTTGATTCAGAATATTTTCCCTCTCTCTTTCTACTTCTGTGGTCATGGTTATAATGACCATGTTAAGATTCTTGCCCTCATCTGACCTCCATTGCCTTCAGAGTGAGACGACCCACTGTATAATCCTCCCTCCGCTTCAATGTGCCACTTGAATACACACGCCCTTCCGTTCACACACACACACACACACGCACGCACACACACACACACACACACACACACACACACAAGCACCTAAAGACACACACACTCTCTCTCCTTCTCTATTTCACCCTTCCTCATTAACCACTGTTCTAGCTAATTAACACATCCAGAGAGCCATTAACATCTCCTCCCTGCACGGGGAGATGGAAAGGAGTGAGAGGGGAAGTCCCTTGAACACTGAAGGACACACACGCGCACACACACTGTCCAGTTTCACAAGACAATGGAAGAATTGGTTATTGACACATCTGTGAACTAAACTGTTGCTCGTTTCATTCAGAATGAGTTGTGTTGTAAAGCGATATATTGTGTCTGTTCATTTTTCATTCTTTCGTTTTCCTTCAGCTTAGTCCCTTTATTCATCAGGGGTCACCACAGCGGAATGAACTGCCAACTTATCCAGCATATGTTTTACACAGCGGATGCCCTTCCAGCTGCAACCCAGTACTGGGAAACACCCATACACACTCATTTAAAAACTGCGGCCATTTTAGTTTATTCAATTCACCAATAGCGCATGACTTTGGACTGTGGGGGAAACTGGAGCACCCGGAGAAATCCCAGATGAACCCAGCCGAGACTGGGTCTTCCAGCTGTGACCAACAGTCTTCTTGCTATGAGGCGACAGTGCTAACCACTGAGCCACCGTGTCGCCACTGTCCATTTTTTTGGCAACCAACAATCCCAAAAACGTGCTATCACCAATGACCCTGCTTGCACCTGTTTTTTTACTGACGTTTTCAGAGATCTGATCACAAGTGGTCAGTGGAGATTACCGTTTCCATCTAGTTATGACACATTCGAATGCACCTCTTGTGACCACTTACATTTGTTTTTGTTTGTTGTTGCTTATTTCGTAATGCTCTACAGCACTTTTGTGGGAGCGCTCAGTTTGATGTACTATTGAGAGAACAAACCCATGTTATGTGTCTTGGGAGCAGGAAAGAAAGAGAATGAAAGGCATGTGGATGGCAACTCCAATTTGGTAATCAGTGTGTTTTAGTACAATGCAGCAAAGTATGAATACTTCATTTTGGTGTGTTTTCTCACAACATGCCTCATGGCAATCATGTGTTGGTTCGGTAGGTGGTCTTTTGTGACTGGATGCATTCATCCACATGAGCGTCGGCTCTAATGCAGTCTCAACTACCTCTGGAACAAACTGAAAGCATTTTAGGACTGGGACACACTAACCCAGGGATTTTCAATGTCTACATTAAAAGGTCCAAATATGGTCGTAGCCAGTGGTGTAGGGGTTAGTGCGTTGACACAGGCACCCCGGTGCTCACGGCGACCTAAGTTTAATTCCCGCCTGAGTTCCTTCCCCTCTCTCTGCACTGAAAAAAGTGTTGCATGCAAAACTGTTGCAAACAATTTATTTGTGTTGAATTTAAACATACAAATTAAATTGAGCAATGTTCAACTTAATTTGTTTGTTTAAATTCAGCCCAAAATAATTGTTTACAACCACTTAACGTAAAAAATTTTTAGTAAATCCAAGGAATCATCTTTGAATAATTTTTTTCAGTGTGCTCCCCATTCTTTTCTGTCAATACTCTCCACTGTTCTGTCCAATAAAGGTGAAAACCCTCAAAAAATTATTTTAAATTATATTAAAAAAAGGTCCAAAATTGAATATTTATTAAGGTCAAAGGTCCGGAACAATCGATATCACATAACTTGTTTTTAATAAACATCCATAACATACATCACAAGTCAACACTATTTATTTTTCTTTAAAGTGGCATTTGCATTCAAAACAAATTAAATACAATGTACATGTGGCAGAATTATTAGCCTCCCTGAATTATTATTCCCCCGGTTTATTTTTTCCCTAATTCTGTTTAATGGAGAGAATATTTTTTCAACCCATTTCTAAACAAAATAGTTTTATTAACTCATTTCTAATAACTGATTTATTTTATCTTTGCCATGATGACAGTAAATAATATTTGACTAGATATTATTCAAGACACTTCTAGACAGCTTAAAGTGACATTTAAAGGCTTAAATAGGTTTATTATGTTAACTAGGCAGGTTAGGGTAATTAGGCAATTTATTATATATATATGGTGCGGTAGGTAGTGCTGTCGCCTCACAGCAAGAAGGTCGCTGGTTCAAGCCTTGGCTGGGTCAGTTGACGTTTCTGTTTGAAGTTTGCATGTTCGTGTGGGTTTCCTTCAGGTGCTCCGGTTTCCCCCACAGTCCAAAGACATGCGGTACAGGTGAATTGGGAAGGCAAAATTGTCCGTAGTGTATGAGTGTGAATGAGTATGTATGAAGGTGTAAAAACATATGCTGGATAAGTTGGCGGTTCATTCCGCTGTGGCGAGCCCAGATTAATAAAGGGACTAAGCTGAAAAGAAAATGAATGAATGAATATATACATACATTTTTTTAACTCTTCAAAAACTACCCATATATACATCTTATATTTAACCACTTGTTGTTGAAAGTAACCTTTAAAATGGTCAATCCTGACAATGTAGTTTCACTGAAAAGAAAGGAAATTATACTGGTCCTCCATCTTGTTCATTCCCAGTGTAACTACTTCCTACCCTCTTGCCTGTGTGTGTGTGTGTGTGTTTTGTCTGGTTTCGGTAGCCTGTGCGTGCACACCCTCCAGTGACAGATGGCGTCAAAGGATCATGGCTCTCATTGTCCTCTGATGGCTATTTGTGTGCATGGAGGACAGCCGTTACTGAGGGGAGAGACTGAAGCAGCTCCGCACAGCACTGAGGCCCCCTAGACCGCGGAGGAATCAGAGCTGCTGCTGCTGCTGCTGCTGCTGTATTCACTGAAACACCTGAGAGCAGGGCTGATCAGTAACCCACCCCCTCCACTTTAATTAACCAGTACACCAGCAACACGGATGGCCATTCACATCTCATCTGTATTGCAGTGATGAGAACAGTTTTCCTGGCAAGCACAAACCACTGTGTTATACAACAGGGATTCTCTTTTATTAATTTATTTTTTATTGTTTAAAAAATATCTATAGAAAGTAATTACATAATCTAAACAGACTGAACAAAGAAGAATGATTTTTCATCGCCTGTTACTTCATTTTGTTCATGCACCATTGCCAGTTTTAACAGGTATGAGAGTTTATTTTAGATCTTGTCCATATGAATAACACTAATATATTTAATACTTACATTTAAAATTGATTTCATGATGGTAAAAAAAAAATAATAATAGAAATGTCACTTATAGATTCAAAGCAGAATTTTCAGCATCATTAGTCTAGGCTTTAGTGTGACAAAATCCTTCAGAAATCCAATTAAATTGCAAGTAGTTAAGTAAAATTTCTTATAATAATTATAATTATTATTATTATCTTCAATATTATTGAAAATTCTGCCTAATATTGTTATTGAAAACGTTTTTCAGTATTTGGTGATAAACAGAAAATGCATAAGAACTAGGGCTGCCATGATTTGTTGATATAATCGACTGTGAATCGGTGAATGCTGATAATTAGTCAACGTCAAAATGTTTAATTTACTGATCATTTTATTATTGTATCACCTTAGTAAACAAAAATAACAATGGTTTCATCCACGCCACTTGAATGAGCAATGCTCATCACGTCATTCAAACTTGCCTGTTGCCTGACTCACCTCAGTAATGCTACTGAGCTATCGTATCACAGCAGCAAAAGCACGATACATGAACACCTGTAGCTATTATGGATGATGGCACACCAGAGAATCCAAAGCAACTGTTTTGGCTAGTAAATTCAGTGTCAGTTCTGTAGGCAGAACTTATAAAAGTATTAAGTGTCTAAATACTTTCTGCAGTAAGATAAGGTGTTAGTGTCCTGTCTTTTCAAGACAATCTTTATTTTTAAGAATTATTTTTTTATACATTTTTATTTTTGATAATTATTTTTCAGAGGGGAAGGATTGGCAAAAAACCTCGAGCTGGGAATCGAACTTGAGTCGCCGTGAGCACCACAGTGCTATATGTCAGCACATTTATGGCCCGTTTCCACTGAGTAGTACGGTATGGTACGGTTTGGTTCGATACACTTTTATGGCCGTTTCCAATGTCAAAAGGTACCTAGAAAGTGAACCGTACTGTACCACTTTTGGGCACCCTTTGCAAAGGGTACCTAGCAAGGCAAAACGGTACCAAAAGGCGGAGCTAGATGCGCAGCTCAACGCTATCGTTTTACAGAGAAACATCACTAGTGCGTACACAAGCAGAAAAATGAAAACAAAGGAACCGCCATTTTTAAATACACAGCCGAGACATTACATCATAATACTATATGCTTATAATAATGAGCCATGGTTGACCAGAGCTTAAACAAACCTTGTCATCGTCTTGATGTACAGCCACAAAGCCAAGAAGAACAAATTCTGCCCTGTCATATTTTTGTCTTACAAAGCCGTCTTAAAGTGCAAGCGGTTTCACTTTTTACAGACAGCTCGCGCGATCTTGAGCTGATGATAATAACGTGTGCATGATCATTGAAGTGCTTCTAACATACAATCCTTACAGAAATGGACAAAAGTGAGAGTGAAGCGCAAAAAAATCGAGGGAGAAGCCAGAAAAATCAAAAAGAAGCGAATGATTCTTTCACCAGCCTAAAACATGAACAAACTGCCATCTTTAATTTATGTCATCACCTTTTGGATAAACTCAGAATGACGAAGTTACTTTCTAACAGAGGTTACATGTGCTGGTGAAGATTAGAGATGCAGATGAGAGGTTTGCATTGACTGGGCTATATGTTGCATGTTGTTTTTGAACCCAAATAAGGACATAATAATCTATGCTGTGTGTAGTTTTTCTGTAATTGGTAACATATCAGAAACTGTAAGGGTCTGTATGTGTTCATATATGTTGCATTTATTTATTTATTTTATATAATTGCAGACGTTACAGTAGGCTGTTTTGCACTGTCATTGATCTGCAGTTATAATCAAATCATGTTCATAGAAAAGTTAGTAATGAACATTTATACACAAGTATTTATGTGTATAAAGCATCTTTTTTTCGAGAAATGCTTCTCGTATGATATGTGAAAGACCCGTACAGCTTTACTTTGAGCAAGATTTTCTCGAGCGAGATTGACGTCAACTGAAACTTTCTGTCGTACACCACGCCCATCAAAAGGGTACCCTTGGTACCCTTTAGGCAGTGGAAATGCAAGGCTGATAAAGGTGACCCGTACCGACCTATGCAGTACCGTACTGTACCATTCAGTGGAAATGGGCTATTAACCACTAGGCTATTGGTGCCAACAAGACAATGAGTTTGAGAATGAATTTGAGGATACAGGCTAAGTCGGGCAATCCACTGCTCTGCACTTTGTGTATGCTTCTCTTATCACTACAGACATTTGTTCTAATTCGACATAAAGTGCCCTACTAAGTGGACTCATAAGGGAGCATAGGTTTCAATCAAACTGCATTTTAGTGTGCAGTATGTGAAGCTTCTCTAGTGTTCTTCTCTAATGTTCACACTTTTCTATTGAGTATCATCTGTAGGTGAAAACACTGCATCTGTAGTATAGTGCAAATCCCTGAATGATTTTCTGTGATGAGGGAGCAACAAATCAAAACCTGTCAATCGGAATTCATGCATAGAGCTCTAACAACGAGCTGGTTATTTCAATCGAATGTGTTAAGAGAAATATTTTACATTTTTTAACAATTGGGGTGTGATGACTGGAACTGAGAATCATCGTAATTTTTAAAATGATCTGTGCCTGCATTTGTTATTGTGCAACTGTGATGTAGCACACTGCAATTATTGATATTAATGTTCATTTATTTCTGCCCATTTTAATGACAATTTATTACATGGATAGTGCCATAAATGACCTAATCAACATGTGAATATACAGTATTGGAATTCAGACCAAGAAAATGCTTACTATTGTTGTATTTTCATTAAGTTTGTTTACATTTTTTCTTTTTAAAAAATGTACTTTTATAGTGTTACATGGTCAATGGCTTGTTTATAATATAAAAGTTATCTTAAGTGAAATTACAGATTTTTAATCTGAAAATAATAATTTAAATGACTCAAATAAACAACAAATTAGTGAACAGAAATATCAATATAAATATAGTGGTATAATTATTGGCAGCCCTACTAATAAGGAGCTAGATCAGTCTCAAAAATAACACATTAACAAAATAAAACTTATACATGCACAACACAATTCACATTTACAAAATTCAATTTGTAAATTCAAAACACAATTCATAAATACAACACACACTTTGTGAATTTGCAAGTAAAAATCTTTTTTTGCGGTTAAATTTTGATTTGTGTATTTATAAATCATGTTTTGAATTTACAAATTGTTTTTGTGTATTTGTGAATCACTTTTTGAACTTAGGAATTGGATTTGTTTATTTATGAATCGTGTTTTGAACTTATGAATTAAATGTGTATTTATGAATTGTGTTTTAAACCTACGAATTGGATTTGTGTATTTATGAATTGTGTTTTAAACCTACGAATTGGATTTGTGTATTTTTGAGTCGTGTTTTAAGTTTACGAATTAGATTTGTGTATTTATGAATCGTGTTTTGAACTTATGAATTGGATTTTGTTAATGTGAATTGTGTTGTGGACTATATTTTCTAAATGTATAATTTTTGAAACTGATCTGGCCCCATATATTAAGAACAGGATTTATTTGTAACAAAATGCCTAAACTTTTATCCTGAATAGTACTAATCTTTATTCAACTTTATTGATCTCAAAACAAAACATACAAAATGATTTCAACTCATGAACTAAACCTGGAACAATGACAAATAAACAAATACACTTCCAGTTTAGCAAACTCAATGAAAAGTTTAAGTCTGCAATTCCTGACTCTGCCATAAGGGGCGCTGCAGTGAGAATAAACAGATGAATAGCTAACTACTGTTAAGTCTTAGCAACAGTTTACAGTTTAAATATGATCTTACAACTAAAGTAAACCTCAATACATTAAGTTTACAGCAATTTATCTGAATAACAACACATCTTATACATGAAACATACATTTAAAGGGAACTCTATCGCCCCCTTGAGTACAGAGTCATCACCAAAACAACACGACGCATGCCCAGTGTACTTATACACTGTACTGTACTTATGCAAGTATGCCCCTGACCTTATTTTATGGCAACAGGTGAGATTCCCTCTGATGTGTGAAAGAATACAAAAGTAATCAGGGAAAACTACGAATGGTTGAGGAATGGCTGGTTGATGGTTGAAGGAGTGCCCGAGCAATGAGATGTGTGAATGTTACAAAGAAGAGGTGATTAAGGGTGAGAATGAGCAGGTATATGGGTACAAATGAGCGAGACAGACAGGCTGAAAGGATCTGACTGTATTCTGGGCCCAGTTTCTAATTTAATTGTGCATTATTAAGTCACTTCTACGGTGTGTCTGCCTCCTGGTGCATGCTGATTAAAAATTTAAGGCTTTGCCATGCAGCCAGCCTCACTCTAAGACACACACTCTCTTTCCCTCTCTCTCTCTCACACACACACACACACACTTTTCCTCTATCGCGTCCTCTGCTGCCTATTTCTTCCTGTCTCTCCTTCGGCTGTACCCCACAGTCCCTCTTCACGCGATGCCTCTGCTTTCACTGTTTCCCCTCTTTCGCTTGCTTCTCTTTCTCTCTGCTGCTGTCAGCGAGAGCGGAGCGCATGAAGACCCGTGGGAATGTCGCCATGGTAACGCCTGCCACTCAATCCCATCTCAGATGTAAATGACCTCGAATTTTATTAGCGCACAATTTCAAGATCCTCTCATTGCTTTCTTCCCTCCCTCTCCCTCTCTCTCTCTACCTCTACACCCCCCCCCCCCCCACATCCCCTCCCTCCACGAACCCGTCGCTCTCGCTCCCTCTCCTTCTCCCCCCCCGCCCAGTTCACTCTGCACCCCACAGCATTCTCCATTATTATTATGCTTATATGCAGATCTGGATTGTATTCAAACCCAAATGAGAGAAATATCACCAAAATCTACATGTTTTTCCATATTCATTCCTCTCACATAAGTAAAGAATGAGGGAAATAGCTGCATGTGCCAAGGATGATGTATAGCTTGTGGATGTGAAACGCTGCCACTTGTGATTGTACACCTACGTTCATTGTTTTCTGTGTGGAAATACGTGAGGCTGTTTTATATACTTTAAATGGGTGTTTTGGATAGAGTAAGCACAGTAAATAGTCTTGACTGCTAATATTAACGGTTTTAAGCAACCACAATTTTTAGCTATTCGCTTATACTGTGTAGTGGAACAATATACAAATATATTTATAAAAACTGTGGAAACAAACGGCTCAATTACTGACTTTCATATTATTGTTCCAAAACAAAAGACACATAGTTGTCATTAAGGCTTAAGGTTTTAACTAATCATATTTCCTTGAGCTCAGTCAATCTGTAAAATCAAAGATAAAAGGCTATGTTGGCTGAACACGTCCTAAATCCAAATGTCTTTGTAAATAAAGCAAATAATGATAATGTCAACATGAGTCACTTTGCTAAAATATTAAGTACAATTTTCCATGCAATTATTTATAGCTGAAACTAACAACAGAAGTTGTCAGAGCACAGATCAAGGTCCCTTAATGCAATCTGTAAGTGCAAATAAATGAATAAACAAACACCATGAATGGGCGTCATGGCGCTGCAGTGGGTAGCATGATCGCCTCACAGCAAGAAGGTCGCTGGTTTGAGCCGTGGCTGGGTCAGTTGGCATTTCTGTGTGGAGTTTGCACGTTCTCACCGTGTTCGCGTGGGTTTCCTCCGGGCTCTCCGGTTTCCCCCACAGTCCAAAGACATGCGCTAGG
Source organism: Danio aesculapii (assembly GCF_903798145.1). Classification (NCBI taxonomy): domain Eukaryota; kingdom Metazoa; phylum Chordata; class Actinopteri; order Cypriniformes; family Danionidae; genus Danio; species Danio aesculapii. Next base: position 33,966,069 of record NC_079439.1, read on the forward strand.
TGAATTGAATAAGCTAAATTGTCTGTAGTGTATGTGTGTGAATGCAAGAGTGTATGGGTGTTTCCCAGTCTTGGGTTGCAGCTGGAAGGGCATCCGAACTGGCGGTTCATTCCGCTGTGGCGACCCCTGATTAATAAAGGGACTTAGCCGAAAAGAAAATGAATGAATGAATGAATGAATGAAACACTATGAATCACAAGCTATGGATGTTTTTTTTTAATAAATACTAAGTATACAACTATTAATTAAAAGATTGTGTTTGTGGTGTATTATAATGTTTCAGAACTCACAACTACCTTATTTTATTTCAACCAAATTTCCACAACAGTTTGTGTCGTATTATGTTTCAGAATAACCTAATAGTGCATCATAGCCTCTTCAGCCTCACCTACTTGTTTACACATGTAATGATTACTAAAAAAGTACTAAGAAAGACACAACATGAGATTACCAAGGATTCCATGACATTATGCAATGACAAGTTGTGGAAAACAGTCGTTATATTGCTTCTCTTGTGATCATAACCCTGTGTCTACATCGGACGCAACCATTGTTGCATCATGTATCACTACAACGGCTAAAAGCTGTCTACATTTGATGTGACAAAGTGGATGATTTTTTTTTACTTCCAGATGAAGTCAGTCAGACACGGTTTGTTTGTTGTCTTTATTTTACTGCAGATCTTTATTTTAACAAGACAAAGCTTAACATACATTTTTCAAAAAGACTGAAAATAAAAGGTGATGAAGTGTCGACTAGATTGGATCCAACAGTAATGTCAGTAACAATGTAATGTTTTTACCATGTGTCACTGTTGTCTGTTACATATAATTAGTTATCTACTGAGTATATCTAAGTTTTTAACCAAAATGACACATATTGTTTTCAGCATGAAACACAGCAGCATCAATCTACTATTCTAATACACAGACTAATCCACGTTTTAAATGTGAAAAACCTAAAGGGTTTCAAAAAGGGGGCAACACTGTGGCTCAATGGTTAGCACTGTCGCCTCACAGCAAGAAGGTCACTGGTTCGAGTCCCAACTGGACCAGTTGGTATTTCTGTGTGGAGTTTGCATGCTCTCCCTTTGTTCGCGTGGGTTTCCTCCGAGTGCTCCGGTTTCCCACACAGTCCCAACACATGTGCTATAGATGAATTGAATACTACTAACTAAATTGTCATAGTGTATGAGAGTGTGTGTGTGTGTGAATGAGTGTGTATGGGTGTTTCCCAATACTGTGTTGCAGCTGGAAGGGCATTCACTGTATAAAACATATGCTGCAATAGAACCTCTGAAATAGAGACTAAGCCTAAGGAAAATGAATGAATGCAGTGCTTCCCACAGGTCTGAACAGTGTTGGGCAAGCTACTTGAAAAATGTAGTGAGCTAAGCTATTAGCTACTCTACTTAAAATGTAGCTTAACTACACTAAAAGCTACACCCTGGGAAATGTGGCAAGTTAAGCTAAAAGCTACTTTGCAGAAGTAGCTTAGCTACATTCAAGATATTTTAGCAATTTTCATTTATAAATCGAAGCAACTTAAATTATCATTCATATCTTAGTGATCACTAAAACTGTCAATGAATCATATGAGGCGGAATTGTTCAGTTCAGTTATTTACTGTAAACAATATTTTACCAAACAGAAACAAATTATAGTATATAACGGCAAAAACAAAAAATCCAATAAAAACCAGGTGTCATGCATTTAAAATACTATAGTAATGTATAGTAAAGGGAAATATTTACGAATAAGTGTTAAATTACACTAACTTACATATTGTAGTATCATTAATAACTATCATGAAATAATAGTAATTACTGTAGTATACTTTAGCCTTTATATATATTATAACTTGTGTCAGCCCAATGATAGATCCAATGATAGATCTGCGATCGGTAAATGTAGCTTGTGTGGACGCTACTGCACTACTTGCCTAAAAAATACCTTCACTACTGAAAAGCTATTAGATTTATAAAGTAGCGACGCTACCACCACGCTACTGAGAAAAGTAGTTAAGCTAGTAGCGTCGCTACTTGCTACTGCCCAACACTGGGTCTGAAATATACTTGCGGTGGTATCCGGATTGAAACACACCTTTTACCCACAGCACATGGTTACCTACATGCGATAAAAAAGTGATTTTAAACAATTTTTTTTTTTATTATGGCACCTTTATATACTGTTTCTTTTCGAAGGATTGAATGTTTAAAAAATGTGCACCCACTGGCTGGTAATATCTATATGCATAAAATATGTAATATCAACATCATCAAATAGAAAACAAAATACAGCAACTGAGGAATAAAGGAATAAAAACAGACAATATCTCTGAAAAGTATAATAATTACAAGAATAAAAAGTGTCGATTATAAGGCAAATGAGATGTAGGGCGAGAGAAGATTCTCCACTCGTTTATCGATCATGGATGTTTGGCTATTGGGCAGATACAAAAAAAGTATAAAAGGATGATAATAGTAAAAAATGTCATCAAATATACTTGGGCGGCTGTTAATATACCTGGGCAGCCCTGCCAAGTCTATGTGTGGCAAGCACTGGAATGAATGAATGTTGCAAAAAGGCCAAAAACATGATCTCATGAAAAATCGAAATTATTTCTAAATGACAACATTATGAAGTAAAAAAAAGTAGTGCACCCCTTTTAATTAAGTAAAACAAATCTAGAACCTATATATTCAACAATGCCTTAATTAACATTGTTTCTTAGTGGAAAGCAAAACTGAATGCATTGGTGATGTTAACATGATAAATTTAAGATATTCATTTAATGTAACTCAACCTAAGCACAAGCTCAACTGTTTAACAAAATAGTAACCACATAAACTTCAGTATGTTCAATTATTTTAAATCTTCATACATTGACAAAATTTTCCTTTTACTCCAAAACCAAATAATGTAAAATAACACTTCATTTTCAACTCCTCCACTCCAATGCTAAATGTTCATGTCCTGTTCATTTTACTGAAATTCCCTGTCCAGTTAAAGTTAACAAAACTGATTAATGTAGTCTGATGACAAAGCAATACAAAAACGCCATTGTAGAAATGTACATTAAAACTAACTGATGTTTAAAACACTGTGATGCACAAATTGTTAAACATTGTACTACCTGACCAGACTGAATTTTCAGAATGCAGTGTTTTTCACATAAATATCCAAACTCATTGTTTACAGAATGCGACCCAGCACTCAGAAGAGGAGTGACAACCGTATTTAGCTGCAGTGTGTATGTGGTCTCAGCCTAATTGAAAGTGTGCAGTGTAGTAATTTAACAAAACAGAGCAGGCCTGCATTCATTGCTCAATGCTCCCTCTACACTTACGCATTTCTGTGCTGTGCGACAGCTGAGATTCTCACCCAAGAATGAACTGTCTAGCTGCGCTCCCACACAGCTCCACTTTGTGTGAAATGATAGTGTTTTCTTTTTTTTTTTGGCTTCTGTGTTGGTCTCTCTATGATTAAACACTTGTTTGTTCCTCCAGTGTGAAAGAGGATGGTGAGTGGGGAGCAGAACTAATAATTGCAGGATCAGAGAAAGTAGTTAGTGATCAAAATGCTGATTTACTTTTCAAAATATCTACCTGCTTCAGCGGAAATTGAGCTACATTTCATCTAATTGTCTTTGCACTGTTTCGCTGCTTAGATGTTGACTGATCAGAATAGCTATTATGCCATTGGTTATACTGTAACACTGCTAAATAGGTTAATAGTCAGACTTCTGGCATGTGCGGGGCTCGAAATTAACCTTTTTTCTTGGTAGCACCGGTGCTCCTAACTTCAAAAATTTAGGCACACCAGACAAAATTTTATCAAACCCACCAATTATGAGCACCTTTACTACACGTTTTATATTAACAGATTTATTGTATTTGAAATCAACACTAATGACAAACAAACAAATAAACAAAAATCTGCATCGCTCACCGGCCCTGCATACACAGCTTGACGTGAATAAAATGAACTGAGTTAACAATAATAACTGTGCTGTATTCTCACGGGTGGTGTCTGATATTGCAGATGATATTGACATAACTTATTATTTGCATACGTCATCTTAATAGCAATAACGTTTTTTTCATGAGGTGCAATATTAGTTGAATCCAGGATTAAATAACATTAGAACATCTCTTACAACATCTTAAATGTGTAGATTCAGTGGCAAACACTGTTACCTGAAAACTTTGTGCCACCGGCTTTACGGGGAATGCTTTAGTCATTTTCATAGTGGACTTTAACCACTAGAAGTCTTTTATCCACTCTTCAAAAGTGTAAACACTGGATTAACATTCACCACATGGTCACTAATCAGATGTGTCATTATTTGTAACTTTAGGTGGTTTCTAAAACTAAATTTGCCAGTGTTGTTTTCATTCTCTCGAATCCAGACCTTTACATTTTTGCGGCTGTAGCTCCCTGTCATTGACACATTGAGTGATTGACAGGTGATATTAACCAATCCATTCGCATTGTGTTCTAGCACAGTGGGCCAATAAGAAGAACTTGAAGGCGGGACAAGCATTGTGGGCTTTGTTTACCGTAGCAAGTTGACATGTCAACTGTTTTAAACCATTCCTGAGCGCTGCATTTGGTGTTTTTAGGTGTAAGGATGCATTCTGGTGAGAAAACTGGTCGCACGACAACAATTTTATGCACTTGCGCAAATGCTCCCAAATATATTTTGAGGTCACATAGATAAAATTTTGGGCGCGTATGCGACTAAAACGGTCGCAATTTCAAACCCTGAATGTGCCATTAATTCTGGCCTTCACTACAGTTTTTTTCTATCAACGACCGTCCACTTAGACAGAAAGATGATGTGAATGAATCATAAAGCCAGCCAATCAGACTGGAACTGTTGATTTGAGCCAGCTTTTGCTATTTCTGTTTAAAAGCATCAGATGCTCAACAGATGTGTACTCTGTAAACCCTAATCAGTTGAAACAACTCAAATGATTTGAGGAAAGTGATTCCCTAAGCTTGTTTGAGTAATGGGAAATCGACAACTCAATGAATTGAGTTACCAAATGTGGTCTCTTCATTAAATTACAGTAACTTCAACATTTAATTAAAACATGTAATTAAAAATGTAAGTACAGATAACTTAAAATGGCTAATAGACTATAAACTATAGGAATATTCATATATATATATATATATATATATATATATATATATATATATATATATATATATATATATATATATATATATATATATATATATATATATATATATATATATATATATATATCAGAGAACTTAAAATATTATTTAAAAGTTTTTTGCTGCCTAATGAGTAAGTTTAACACACCAGTTTAAGTTTTGATGCCAAAACTTGGTATTTTAAGTAATGTCAATTTATATTAACATAATATCTTAAGTAATGATAACAGTGGGGTTTACAGTGTAGACTTGCCAGCTGACACTGTGTCACAACACGTGACACAACTACATTTCAGTGACCAAGCGGCAAGAAAATACAAATGCATCTGATTATATAGCTGTGAATATGTTTGCATAAACTGTGCAATTTTGCAGTCCAGCTGTGTCCCATTTCTTAATTTAACAAGAAACAGCATTCAGCTTTTAAAAAACTGTCAATTGATTTACTTATTCATTTAGAATCATAACTTGTTTGTATTATAAACATGTACTGTTGTAAATTCGTATTATAATCGGCTCTTCTGTGTTTTTGTTTTTACATACAGACCTCAACAGACTAAATAAAAAGAAACAAACTGGGGAAAATATCTTTGTCAAAGAACACAGAGCCTCCGAGCAACATATTCCCCACAGGCCAGTGGTAACTCTAAGCTGTTTACCAGCCAGAGCAAACTTTTCTGGAAAGTTGGCTATTTCAAATTCCTAAAATGTACTCAAAGCAAGTTGTGGCCTAAATTAGTTCAAAATGATGTCACACCAGGTTGTTCTTCAATTTTGCTTTTAGTGTATCAGGCTTTTAAATAGTTCACAAAAGGCCAGCTGAATAGCCTAACACTGCATGAGAAAGATATGTGGTTCCTGCAGGGATACGAGCACATGAGAGGTGAGATAGGTGAAACTGTCACAAATATTCTGGGTGAGAATTATTTTAAAGTGTAGAGCACTTTCAAGTCATTTAAATGACTAAAATGTTGGTAATTTAAACGTAAAATTTGGTCTTAGCATCAGCAAAGGACATCTTCGCACATGAAACTAAAAACCAAGTAAATCCATAACTAGTGTGAAAACATTATCAGTTACAATTTACAATAACATAATATCATGTTTCTGTCCCAAGACACTAGACAGAAGTTTTTTATATATAGGGAAAATGTCATTTTCATAGTGAAACTGCAGGCTAATTTGTTTAATATATTTGTTTAATATAGATTTGTATCTAAAAGAGCTCACATAACATTGTGATCAAATGCACTTTTAAATCTGTCAAACAATGAATGTGTAATACCGCCTCAAATACAACCTTCTCCCATTAATATTAGAATTTGTCTTGCTGAATATAATTTTACATAAACTAATATTAATTCTATCATCTGTTTTTACAATGCTTTACAAAAAACTCATTAAATTAAGGGTCTCAAAATGAATAGTTTCTTCGATGCACCACAATTCTACAGGTAGCATACTATAGTGAGGGAGGTGACCGTGAGTAATTAAAATGCTCCAACTACTTAAAAGGCGAACAACTGTGTGTAATTCACTGCTTGTGAGTTGCTGGGATGGTCTTTCACTTACAGTGAAGGTACATATCCCAGGACCCCCTATTTCACTGATAGAGAGGAAATAAAAGCTGTAAAGCTCAATTTCTCTCTCTCACACACAGTAAACCCTTTGACCTGGTGGCGTGTTCATGGGGTAACGTTTCTTCTCCTCTTTTGGCTATTAGAGTTTGTGCAGAGCGCATTTTGTCCACCACATCTTGAATAGATCAGCTGATATATTTTATTTATTTATTTATTTTTGATCAGCTAGATAGCTGTTCTTCAATGTCTATATCAATGTTCGGTGAACAGCGCTGAGCATTAGAGCCAATCACAGCCCTTTCTGGTGAAAGCATGAACACAATGGGCAATCATTGGCATTTAAGAACTCGTTCAACAGCATCTAAAAAGCAAACAGGATTATTATTATTTTTTTGTGTTACTTTTGTCATCAACAATTAAATGATTTCACTATTAACAGGGCTTAAATTAACAGGGCTATTAACAGGGCTTCTAAAAGTGGTAAATGCTTCACTTCTCTCAGGGATTTTTCCTAACTCACTTAAAACTGCAGTTGTTAAACCCCTCTTGAAGAAGAGCAACCTGGATAACACCATATTGAGCAATTACAGGCCCATCTCAAATCTCCCTTTTATTGGCAAAATCATTGAAAAAGTTGTTTTTAACCAGGTTAACAAGTTCTTAAACTTCAAGGGGTGTTTAGACAATTTTCAATCTGGTTTCAGACCACATCACAGTACAGAGAGCGCCCTTATAAAGATAATCAATGACATCCGCCTAAATACAGATTCAGGCAAACTAACAGTGCTGGTACTGCTCGATCTCAGTGCCGCATTTGACACTGTCGATCACAGCATACTTCTGGATAGGCTGGAAAACTGGATTGGGCTGTCTGGGACGGTCCTCAAATGGTTCAGATCTTACCTTGAAGGAAGAGGTTACTATGTCAGTATAGGTGACCATAGGTCGAGGTGGACACCCATGACATGTGGAGTCCCACAAGGCTCGATTCTGGCACCACTCCTGTTCAACCTTTATATGCTCCCTCTGAGCCAAATAATGAGAAAGAACCAAATCTCCTACCACAGCTATGCTGATGACACTCAGATCTACCTAGCCTTACTGCCTAATGACTACAGCCCCATTGACACTCTCTGCCAATGCATTGATGAAATTAACAATTGGATGTGCCAAAACTTTCTTCAGTTAAACAAAGAGAAAACTGAAGTGATTGCGTTTGGGAACAGAGATGAGGTTCTCAAGGTGAATGCGTACCTTGGCTCTAAGGGTCAAACAACAAAAAATAAGGTCAAGAATCTTGGTGTGACTCTGGAGTCAGATCTGAGTTTCAATAGTCATGTCAAAGCAGTTAGTAAATCAGCATACTATCATCTTAAAAACATTGCAAGAATTAGATGCTTTGTTTCCAGTGAAGACTTAGAGAAACTTGTTCATGCTTTTATCAGCAGCAGGGTGGATTACTGTAATGGCCTCCTCACTGGCCTTCCCAAAAAGACAGTCAGACAGTTGCAGCTCATCCAGAACGCTGCGGCCAGGATTCTGACCAGAACCAGGAAATCAGAGCACATCACACCTGTCCTCAGGTCTTTACACTGGCTCCCAGTTACATTCAGAATAGATTTTAAAGTATTATTACTGGTCTATAAATCACTAAATGGCCTAGGACCTCAATTCATTACAGATATGCTCACTGAATACAAACCTAACAGATCACTCAGATCTTTAGGATCAAATAAACTAGAAATTCCAAGAGTTCAGTCAAAGCAGGGTGAATCAGCTTTCAGCTACTACGCCCCTCGCTGCTGGAATCAGCTTCCAGAAATGATCAGATGTGCTCCAACATTAGGCACGTTCAAATCAAGACTGAAAACACATCTGTTTAGCTGTGCCTTTACTGAATGAGCACTGTGCTACGTCCGACAGATCGAACTACTATGTTTTTCTCTTCTTTTAATTCTTTTATAATACATTTTATCAGCTTTTATTTTATTTTATTTTTATTTTTACCATTTCTATTATTTGTTTTTATTTCTCTTATACTTGTTTCATTTATTCCTGTTTATGTAAAGCACTTTGAATTGCCACTGTGTATGAAATGTGCTATATAAATAAACTTGCCTTGCCTTGCCTTAAATTTGTCACAGTTAATTAATCATAATGGATTCTCAACGCTGCTTCTCACAGAACAAAACTCCTTCAACTAAACAAAGTTATGCCAACTGTGCGTTAGCTTAAAGTTCCAACTGTACACCAAGGCTAATAGGCACGCATACTAGATTAACTATGGCCCTATTAAATAAGGGCCGTTTGCATGTCACGTCTTTTGTGCATGCAATTTCATTATTTCTTTTCTTGCGCGCTTATTGGGAGTGGCATGAACATTGTGCGCATACAGCACAATGCGCTCAGGCTTTCCAGGCACACCTAGTTGAAAGAACGGCATAAGCACACCGTGAGTAACATGACAAGAATTGACCGTTCAGCTTCCTACTTTTTATGGAATATACACATTTCTACTCCAAAGAGAAAAAAATACTAAATGAAAATACCAAACAAGTTCATAATATTGTTGATCAAAAGTGCCTTTGAGACAGAGGTTCAGCAGTCTGTCTACATTTGTCCTCTTTAAAAGGAAGATACTTAACTAATATAATATAGACAAATACTTTTTTTATTTATTCATTGCTCTCATTTATTTTCAGTGTAAAATTATTACTTATTTTTAAATGCCAAAAACTTTTTTTCATTTATTTTTAAGTACAAAGTGAAATGGACAATTGTTTTGTTTGTTTATTATTATTTTGTACTGAATTATTTAGTTAGTGAGCAGCAATAAATAACACTTTAAAATAAAAGCAGTTTTCATGTGATTTTTCTAAACTAGTACTGTTTTGAAATTATTGAATGCATAATAATTGTGATAATCATTAAACTGTGATTATTTCTCACACTATAATCGTACAACCAAAATCTATAATCGTTGCATATCTATACTTGAGTTTTCTTTAAGCAGGTAAAATTAAAGTTACAGTTCACACATCAGAATGCTTGTATTAAAAGCCACATTTTTTGTAAAATTTAAAGTAAAATTTTGTAAAATTTCAAGTAAAAATTGTAAAATTTTAAGTAAAAATATATGGAAAGCATCATCAATGCACCAAGATATCAAATTAAACCGAATCAATGACATGATAACTATAACAAAACTGAACCACGAGACCAGTGTAGGTTCACAACCCTAACTAAAACGTCATTCTACATAACAACATACCAAAAAATCTTTTCAGGTACATTAAGAACAAGAATCATTTAATGACATATTAAAAGACTAAAAATTAATGAGCAGAGTGCATCCATAAAAATACAACTCAACTGTCATTATTATCCTATAAACCACTAGTTTTTTCTTATTTGTAAGCATTTAAAATAATAAAATCAGGGAAGTTCCAATCAGGTTTTTTTGCCTTTGAGTCCGAGTCATTTGATTTTGAGTATCTACCGATACCGAAACCCGATCCAATGCTTCTGTAATACATAAAAAAAGAATAAAGAAGAGCGAAGAAACAGATCCAGGATGGAGTCAATCCATTGTGCGGTAAGGCTTAGTAGAGACATGGGAACTATGGACGAACTCCATATCTCTGTGGTGAACGAAACATTGGGCACATCTTACAACAGGACAAGTCGTTTTTCAGAAATCTTCTTATAAAGGGCTGGCAGAGCTTTCTCTGTGAAATAGTGGCGAGACAGCATTTCAAATCGAGGTTCTACGTTTGTTTTTGAGGTGTCTTATCAGGTTTGTTGTGTTAAATGAAGCCTTTTTCTTTCCACCTCTTGCAATCTCACAATGTTGGCAATGGCAATGTTGTCGTCATCTACTTTATAATACCTCCAGACCGCAGACATACTCGCGCTTTCTGCCTCAAGCTGCTTCCGTGTTCTACTTTGTCGGCAATTAACCAATAGCGTCTTTGCACCAAAGTGATGTCATGCTGCACGCGTTGCTGTTTCTGTGTAAAGTCAAGAAAGAGGTCTAACTCTGTGCCACCGCATAACTATAGATGTGTTATAAATAATGACAATATACATATATATATATATGAGGAACTGTACAGGTTTGTAAACTACCACTCAAATGTCTCCTCAAATGTATGTAGGGAATACCAGAAAGGAAACATCTGACCAGGACGTGTGAGCTCAGTGAGCAGCGTGATGATCACATGTTTGCTCATCATCACTGAAGAAGCATGTGAGAATGACCTCATCATCATTGCACAGCCTTATTCCCATCAACCGGAGTGTGTCATCATTCAGTTAAGCAGTGGAATTGAGCGGCTCCAGTGGTGCAGCGTCTCTTCTGATAAGAACTAACCAAAGCTATTTTGTACTTTACCGCTACTCTTTTTGTGAGGGGAGTGTCACGAACCAGAATAAAGTTCAAGGGAGAAAATTTCGCAAGGGAAGGCAGAAAAGGAAGCCAAAAATCAAAAACAGACCCAAATGAAGAAGTAGCGTAAAATGGAAGACAAACAGGAAAAAGAACAAGCACAAAAAAGAAATGTGTCAAGTTTCAGTTGTTTTTCTTAGGTGTCGTAGTAGATGGAGCTTGTTGTAGGTCTATTCCTCATAGAAGCTGAAGTGGAGCAATAGAGAGCTCATGAAACATTGATAAACTCAGATATTTACTTGAACCCCCCCCCCCCCCCCCCCAAACAGACAAGAGAAAAGGCACATCCCAAATCATAAATTATTAAGTCTCACTTCTCACTGTGATCCTGACAGACATAACCTTCACTGTTTGATGGGCTCTTACTTAAGTAGGTCAATTAATCTGAATATTTTACCATTATTATTGCTGTTGTTTTGAAGGATTCTGCTTTCTTTACACTAACAGTAATAATATTGGAAGCACTTTTTGTAACTACAGTAATTATAAATTATACATAATATTTTAGATAAAAATTTAATTTATTCGATACTGAAATGGCAAAAGTTGAACTGCATCCTATATTATGTATTAAACGAGGGTTACACAAAGGGGAACACACTGTTAAATACTAATACACTAAACAGGACCATACACATTCTCAGACAATTTTGCAATTCTCTCACACTGATTTGATTTGCAAGAATAATCACAGGTATAAAATTTGGTACAACTTTCAAATCGTTCATATTTTTAACATCCCTGTGCTTTACATTTTACTATGTGAGCAATTTCAGCAGTTATGGATGTGACATTTGCAGTAAAAATTCAAAACATAAATACTCAGAGAAAGTATATATGTCAACATTATATTGAAACATCTGTTTATATTTTTCAAAACAACTAACCACAGTTATGGGATGAGAAAAATATCAATCTATAAACATTTTTTAGATTTTAAATGAGGAAAATAAACATGCGTTCTGGATGTGACCAAAAAAGATTGCGAGTTTGCAGTACAGTATATACAACATACTTTGTAGAAATTCAGTGAATTAAACTGCACAACTCAAAAAATGCTAGTCAAAGGGATAAGAGTTGGCTCACTATAGAACAAACATGATTGATTATATTTTATTTAACATTTTTGCATTTATGAGGAAACAACTTCATTATAGATGTGACAGATGTGAAATTGGAACCTGTGTGACTTTGGTAAATCAAATATCATTTTTGAGTATTTTTAAATAAAAATTATTTCACTATTTTGGTGGCACTTTTTTTTCATGGCAAGGTTGACATTTGCATGGAATTGCTTGTATACACATTTTAATAAAATGTTGCTTTTTAATATTGCATAGATACACAGTTTTCAATTACATATTGATAATTTTTAGCAGAATAAAATGTCATGTGCTGTGAAATTTGCTAGGTACAGACTAAAGAAAAAACATATAGGTAAAACTAAAGGAAACGTGTGGCTACAGATGATACACTGAAATCAACCTGTGGAAAAATCTAAACATTATTTATAATGTTTTATTATATATATATATATATATATATATATATATATATATATATATATATATATATATATATATATATATATATATATATATATATATATATATATATATATATATATATATATAATCATTACATCTAATCTACAGTCTCGACAAACGCTCTTGCTTTCATGCATGATAGTCTGGACGTTAAAATTTCAATGTTCTTCACTCACAAAAAAAAAGATTTTTGCTGCTTGTTCAAACTACTTATTTAAAATGAGCTTTTTTGGAAAATTTTAATTGTTTTATGTTCAATGCACTTAAATTTGTAAAAACTAATAAGTTAACTTAATTTTTTCAAGTTGTCTCAACACAAACAGATTTTTTACAGTGTACTGAAGAAAAAGGTCACCTATGTCATGGACAGCGAAGAGGAAAAGTAAAGGAAGAGGAAGAAAGAATAAATTAATAGCATTTAATATTTTTGGAGAGAGGATCCCTATTATTAGACATTTTGGCACTTACTCTCAACCCTGAACCATTCAACTTCTGTTTACTTCAAAGATGGATTTAGAAGTTAGATATGATGGTCCTCATTTACAAGTTTTAGTATGAGTGGTTCCTATGGCAGGTGAACTGAATTGGTCATAGTGCAAACAGCAGGGCTGTAATGGAGACATGACCATTGCATAACAATGTCAAGCCATGGGCCCTCGATTGGAAGATGAGAAGCAGTGAACATTATAATCTCGTCATTAGTGTTAGAGAATTACTGTTATGAGAACAGCTGCGAAAGAGGAAGTGATGTGAGCTCGGCTTATAAGAGAATATTACATCATACTGAGGGAGAGCCAGAGAAAAAGAGCGTGCGAGAGAGACTATCGTGACTGCACTCCCGAGGTCCAGATGGCTGTGAGATTTACTCAATCTACCAGATTAACATGGTACAGAATAACTCCCGTTTTCTTTCTCTCATGGATTTACCTGACAACTTCTGTCTTTCTATAAAACCATTTTTACCCCTAATGCTGTGCACAAGTTCTTTTGTCCTGCTTTAGAACCGCAGACAATAAAGTTTAATTAAATCTAATAGTAGTAGAGGTACAATAAATAGGACGCCAGTGGTTCCCTCAACACATTTTCAGGACTTAACAGCACAAAATTAACCCCATAATGCATCTGTGGGCCCTTTCATATATAAGGCGCAAAACGTGTTTGGTGCAATTTGTTCCTGTTTTCAGACCAACACAATTGTTATTTTCACATTTTGCACCACGTTGTTTAATAGCAAATCCATTTGTGCCACTTTGTGTAGTCATGGGTGTGCTGGTCTGAAAAGGACGTATGTTAAGGCGCATTGTTGGCATGCAGGGCAAAGTGTGTTAGTTTTGTGCCTATGCTGGGTTAAACGCTTATAGATTGCTTAATACACACAGGATGTACACAGAAATACACAAATATCTTTACATATGAAGAAAAATGAAAGGATTAAAATGTTACAAAAATTATATATTTTTTGCATAAATATAAAAATCACTGCCTCCATGCCTTTTTCACTTCAGGGGGGGCTTTTTAAGTTTATTCATGACAATTTAAATTTGTATAATGTTATTATTATTAGCAGTATTATTTATTATATGCATATTTAAATTTATTTTAATAAAAACAAGTTTAGATTTGTCCTGTCGGGATTTAAAGACGTATGCTTCATCATATGGGGCACAAGAATAGGACCTGTGTTTGCATACAGTATAACTTGGATCTAAGTTTTTGACCACACTTCGTTAATATTGTTTATTTATTTATTTATTTGCTGGAATTTAGAACTGAATTTAGAAATAGTCTTGTAACAAATCTTTGCACATGAAATACAAAATTAAATATGTAGGCTAATGAATGTTTTCAGTGGAGTGGGCTTCCACCGTTTCCTTACTCCACAAAAGTAAAGGAGTAAAGAGGAAAAGTAATGAGAAAGAAAAGAGGCTAAATGGAGGAGGCTCGTTCTTTATCCTTGTGCAGATGGTCTGTTTAACTGTTTTCTCGCTAGTGAAGCGTTCAGTTTTTTTAATGTAAATAGCAAATGCGCCATGGCACAACGCAACTGACTTATAAAAGAAGATGAGACTTTGATTGGTTTAGCGCATGTTATAATCAAAACACACCCATAACTCATTAAAGAATACTCTTACCGTATTTTCCCATCCTTAAAATGGCAAAAGTGGATTCAAACATGCCCTTAATGATTTGCGCCATGTGCTTTAGACTTTGTGCTTAGATCATTAAAATAGAGCCCTTTATCTTTGTTTTTGCAGCAAAATGTTATTTTTCCTTGGTGTGTGAATGACAAAGAATAACTTTTATACTCTATTTGAATGTTTATGAGTTTTAGCATGACTTTGTCTATAAATGCTTAGTAAACTTCTAAACTTGATGAAATGGCATAGTCTTCAACCTGGCCAGTGTTTTAATTTCTGTTGTTCTACAAGAGTTATTATGCTACTGCTTTGACAGCATTTCACACAGTTTCGTACAGATAATATTATGATGGTCATTGCATTTGTCTTAATGAATGTGGTTTTCTCAGAAACTCACTATATGCATGCTAGTTTTTAATTGCTGCTTATCATTTTAAGTTTGGGCAATGCAGTGTTGCCAGATATATCTATGAAAAAACAACAAAAGCAAAAACATGAACCAAAACAAGTTCAAACCTTGTATTATAGAATTCGGATTTGATTAACCCAACCTTCCCTTCTTCCCACATTTTTAATGCTGTCACATTAAGTATTAAAAATCAGTCATAGCTGTCTATGCGCTACATCTTTCTTTTCCCCTCAATTTTTTCCACTTTACAGAAATCCATTGTAGTAGTGGAAAACTATAAGCCCAGCATTTTATATGTCTCCCTAGTTAAACACAGCTGGTTTAATCTCTCAGCTCTTTAGTAGAGACTATAAAAAAAAGGCCTGTTGAAGCTACAAGGGTTGGGAACAGGAGACGTGAGTGATTTTCTGTTTGGTTGTTTGATTAAAAGATGCCATCACTTTAAGTGCTAACGCACAGACCCAATATATGTATACACACACATCTTCTTTCTCAATTATGTACGTTCACTTAAAGAATAACCAATAGTGTTATATTCACCAAGATGGGAATTAAAAATATATATCTATTTGTCCATTGCAAAAGAAAAGTTAACTAGTGTTTTATGTGAATTCTTTGTTTGTGTTCAAACAACATGTAGGCAATAAATTAAGTTCTCATGCAACCTACATTACAATTCAAAGGAAGATTAAGAAATATAATTGATCCACAGATTACATGTGTTAGAAACATGGTGCATAATCAACACTGCTGAAATAAACCTGCTTGGCTTAAAAAGATGTTCATACTAACAAATGATTTACATATGTGTTTTGAATTCATATTTGTACCATTTAAAGATTCTCAGTTCAATCCAGAACTGTGAATTGGACAAATTTAATTCAGTTTAAATGTATACATTTTAAAACTGGCTAAAGTTAAAGTTAAGCTAATAATATACTATTTGCATAATAACGTGCTTTAATAACATATAGTAGCTAATAATACATTTTTATCAAATTCAAATGAATGCTTTTCTTGTAATGTTCCTATATATTCAAAATTCAACATTATTGTAATTGGATATAAAAAATAAAAACCTTCATTAAAAGGGTAACAAGTTCATAAAATGATAGTTTTTACTGTGTTATCAAAAAATATAATGGTAGTCATAGTGGTGCAGTGGGTAGCACGATCGCCTCACAACAAGAAAGTGACTGGTTCGAGCCTCGGCTGGGTTAGTATTGGGTACTGGGTATTTCTCAGTGGAATTTGCATGTTCTCCTCGTGTTGGCGTGGGTTTCCTCCGGGTGTTCTGGTTTACCCCACAAGACCAAAGACATGCGCTATAGGTGAATTGGGTAAGCTAAATTGTCTGTAGTGTATGTGCGTGAATAAGAGTGTTTCCCAGTGATGGGTTGGCATCCGCTGGAAGGGCATCCGCTGCATAAAACACATGCTGGATGAGTTGGTGGTTCATTCCACTGTGGCGACCTCTGATTATTAAAGGTACAAAGCCGAAAGAAAATTAATTAATGAATAAATATTGTCATCCACTACTGTGTCCTTAAATTTAAATGCCTGATTTAATGAATTACACTAAATGGATCATTTGTGTTGATTTTACAGTGTTCTTATATCCAACCTTCATTTTGTTGAATTAATTTTAATAATAAAAGTTTTTTAAATATTTTTTATAAAGGCAAATCTGTTTTTTAATTAAAGGCAAAACTTTATATTCATAAATCTCTGCTGACATCACAAGTGCTTTGTGACTAAAAGTATAGTTTCCACTGCCTTGTCCTTTGCTGTTGTAAGCATTTACCGTATATCCTCTGTCACATGTTCTTTAGCTGTGATGCTTTTAAAAAGCAATGGTGTGCTTCCTTCTCAGTGCTGACTGGAAGAAATGAGCGTACACACTGAAAGAGAAATTCTCAGAATCAAAAGTGGGAAAGTACAGAGAAAACACTTGAGATTTAAAATGAGGAAGGAGGAAGAATCTTGTGAACCTAAATAATATTTTCTGTTCTCTCAGGAAAAAAGTCAACCCTATAATATATTTAAGTTACACCTTATTTTGATAGTTCCCTTTTGTTGTCCAGAAATAACTTTGAAACCCCATGTCAACTAGGTTTCGGTTAGTACAAAATGTAAATAGTGAAGCAGATTTTAAGGCGACAACCTACTAATACTATAATTACTGCAAGTGAACATGTACAGTTACTTACAGTTAACAGATTATCCAAAGAGGCAGTCAGAATAATGTATAACCTTCAATTAAATGCTATAAAGGTAAAAAGTTTTAATATTTCATTCATTTATTCATTTTCTTTTTGGATTAGTCCCTGTATTAATCGAGGTAGCCACAGCGAAATGAACCACCAACCGCATGTTTTACGCAGCGGATGCAGTTTTAATATATCACTCAACTAATTTATGATTATATCAATCACAGATGTTTATCTAAAAACATTAAATTAGCATATACGCACTCTTTGCCAGTGACGTGTGTGTGGGTGGGTACAAAGCTCATTATTCTAGTCACTCATACTCCAGCACCGTTCCCCCTTTACACCAAAAGGTGGAGAGAAAGACTACTGACAGAGATTGCCCTACACAATCTCTCCCTCCATCTCTCTTCTGCCAATATTTCACAGCACCAGGTAATGCTCTCCGAGACCATTAGGGGAGTGCTATACAGACACTTCATAGTCTATCCGTTAAAAATGCATTTACTCTTGAGCCTCTCTCCTTCTCTGATGTAAAGATTGGTTGTCAAAACATACAGATCTAGAATGACTAGAATGGGCTGAGTGTTGTGATGGTTTAACTTTTTTTACCCAACTCCTTCACCATGTAATGTGAAATATTCTAAAGGTAAGAACTTTGGGTGGAATGGGCTAAAATGCTGATTTTTTTGTTTATACTGGAACAGGGAGTCTGAATGTCCACTATACAGATACGGTTAAAAGAATTCAGCTCAGCAAGCAGAGCAAAAGGGGCAAGCTAGCAGCATCTAGTGAGAGAACCGGACAAAAGCAGATGCCACAAAATGCCTCACTCATCACGCGCACACGCACACACACACACACACGCACATACACACACACACACACACACACACGCACACACACACACACACACACACACACACACTCGTTCCACTTCCCTCTACTCGCTCTCCCTCCCTCGTTTCTTTGCTTGCATTTCTCTTTTTCCCCTTCTGTCTAATGCGAAGAGCTACAGAGAAGACTGAAAACTTTTCCATCTTTGCCTTCTCTTTCTTTTTTCCTCTTCTGAGCAGAAAGCCAAGCATAAACTGTTTAGCAAAAAGCAGTTTTCCTCTAAACTATATGGAGACTTTATCAAAATGACCAGAATGCTTGGGTTGATTTACACAAAAAGCAGAGTATCTTTATACCGACTGCACACACTTATAATAGAATTGAGCTTTTTTAGCTGTAAATATTTATAGGTATAGTTTTATTACCATGTCATTTAAAACACAGTACATACAGTGGGTACGAAAAGTATTCAGACCCCCTTAATTTTTTCACTTTGTTATATTGCAGCCATTTGCCAAAATAATTTAGGTTAAATTTTTCCCCCTTATTCATGAACACACAGCCCCCCACATTAACAGACAAACTTCTTAGACAAATCAAATTGCTGACATGTTTGCAAATTTATTAAAAAGATAAAAAAATTTAAATATCACATGGTCCTCAGTATTTGGACCCTTTCCTGGGACGCTCATATATTTAACTCAGTTGCTGTCCATTTCTTCTGATCATCCTTGAGATGGTTCTACACCTTCATTTGAGTCCAGCTGTGTTTGATTATGTTGATTGGACTTGATTTGGAAAGCCACACACCTACACGGTGCACGGTATGGCTCGGTATGCTTTTATGTCTGTTTCCACTGTCAAAAGGTTCCTAAAAGCAAACCGTACCATACTACTTATTGGGTATCCTTTCCAAAGCGCAAACGGTTTCACTTTCTCGCCGCGCAACTATATTTGAAATAACGAACTTTTGGAGTTCCGATCCACTTCCGAACCATTCAGAAACAGACTAACGCAAGAGTGAAGCGTGAAAAAACTAAAGAAAAGTCGGGAAAAAGAAAGGAGCCAATAATTCTTTCAGCAACCTAAAACATACCTAAAACTGCCATGTTTAACTATTATCATCACCTTTTAGACTATTATGAATTTGGAATGACAGAATTACTTTCTAACAAGATGTAAATGTTACATGTGCTGATTTGTGTCATTTTCCGATATAGGAAAATGACACAAATCAGAGCCTGATAAAGGTGACCCATACCATACCTTACCACTCAGTGGAAATGGGCCATAAAAACTTACAGCTCACAATGCATTTCAGAGCAAATGAGAATCATGAGGTCAAAGGAACTGCCTGAAGAGCTTAGAGACAGAATTGTGGCAAGGCACAGATTTGGACAAGATTACAATTTTTGCAAAAAAATGTGAAAAAATGTAGGGGGGTCTAAATACTTTCTGTACCCACTGTAAATCCTAAAGCAACATTTAC
This sequence comes from Danio aesculapii, assembly GCF_903798145.1. NCBI lineage: Eukaryota > Metazoa > Chordata > Actinopteri > Cypriniformes > Danionidae > Danio > Danio aesculapii. The sequence continues at coordinate 33,985,915 of NC_079439.1, forward strand.
ATGGACAACTATATAAAATGCAAACACACCACAAAGCGTACTAAACACCTCATATATATAAAACGAATCTATAATACATGGCCTAAGAGTTGTCTTCTTAAATTTAAATTCGACAATAAATATTGTACTTTTGCCTTAATACGGTCTCAATAATTGTAGCTATTAGTGTTGATTTTAAGATAAACCTTTGGGCTTATGCATAGTTATGTTAATTACAATGTAAGATAATTATAAGATACAATTAATTAAGTTTCACTTATGAAGTCAGCACTTATGAAGCACTTATGAAGTTTTACTTATGAAGTTCACACAAGTACTTTCAAAATTACTTTATGAAACCAAATAGGACTTGAAATAATGATACTTCTTCACAAGACCACATTTATCACCTGTAAAAAGATTTACTTAGTCATAGTTGGACCATAGTTGGCCGAAGGACTTTTAATTACCAAATGCTTTTTAAAAAACAAATAACGTATGGACATGTTTTAATCTCATCAGCATGAATTTACCTATTTAAAAGATTATGCTGGTCTTGAGTCCTTCTTTTTTGTTTATGAAACTGGACAATCATTCTCTGGCATGTATTTAAATGGTTTTGAAATCACTGGAATGCTTTTAATTCCAGTGATTTCCAGTGAACTTTTAAAGTATGGTAAGAAGTAACAAGTAAGAAGTAACTTTTCTTCAGTTTAATTCTTTGATGCATATATCAGTCCCATGTATTGCACTGTAAAAAAATCTTGCTGCCTTAAATTGTTTAGTTTTTAAATTTGTTTAAAGCTTTTAATATTAAGTTACACATAAAAATATTTGTTGTCTTGACTTTTGTCATAATTGCTTTTACAGTGTAGAGAAACTGATCTCAGCACAACATTTTCTGAAATAGTTTACAGTTATGCTTACAGCTTAAGTTGCTGCCTGCTGACACGTCACTGATCCGAGGCTAGACTCAGAGTGATGATGTCACTGGGGAGAGGATTGTCCGAACGAGATTGCTTATTCTGTGGGGGGTGAATGAGTTCATGAAACCTGCATCTTCTTACTGAAGTCACTGAGAGAGCCAGTGTTGTGTGGCCAGAGACTGCTGTAACATCATATGGCGAATACTCAAACATACTTCAGTGCGAGAACAGTAACATGTAAAGGGATAGTATAGCTCAAAAATATCTGTCATAGTTCTGTCATAAGACATATATACATATCAATGTTTGTAGGTGAAATGTATTGCGAGTAGAATTACAAACATTACAAGAAAATAAAATCCTTTCGTGTTTTACACTGTAAAAAAATGCAGGGTTTCACAGAATTCATTCATGTTGTCCCAACACAAATCGATTAAGTTACCTTACAGGGCTCGAAACTGCGACCAAATTGGTTGCATAATTTTATCTATGCGACCTCAAAATATATTTGGGAGCATTTGTGCGAGTGCATAAATTTGTTGCCGTGTGACCAGTTTATTTAGGAGGATTTACGAGACATTTACGCATTATATGTCTTTGCAACTAAAAACACCAAACGCAGCGCTCAGGAATGGTTTAAAACAGTTGTCTACTTGCTACGGTAAACAAAGCTCGAAATGCTTGTCCCACCTTTAAGCTTTTCTTATTGGCCCACTGCGCTAAAACAGAACGCGAATAGATTGGTTAATATCAGCTGTCAATCACTCAGTTCAGATGACAGTGAGCTACAGCCTGTAAAATGTAAAGCGCCGAAGATGAGCGAATGAAAACAACACTGACCTATTTGCAAATAATCGCACATCTTATTAGTGATCATGTGGTGAATGTTAATCCAGCATTTACACTTTTCGAAGAGTGGATAAAAGACTTCCAGTGATTAAAGTCCACTATGAAAATGACTAAACATTCACCTTAAAGCCGATGGGACAGAGTCTTCAGGTAACTTTATGTTTGCCACATCTACACATTTTAAGTACGAGATGTTCTAACGTTATTTAATCCTCCTTCAATCGTTATGATGCTGTCAGTCGTGCGACTGGCCCCGCTTTCACCATCGCAAAAGGGCTTGCATTCACTGAGATTAAACTAATATTGCAGCTCATGAAAAAAACGTTTTGCTATTAAGATGACGTATGCAAATAATAAGTTATGTCAATATCATCTGCAATATCAGACACCACCCGTGAGAACATCACAGCTATAATCGTTATCTCTGTGCATCTCATTCATGTCAAACAGTGGGCGCAAGTAGATTTTTATTTGTTTGTTTGTCATTAGTGTTGATTTCAAATCCAATAAATCTGTTAATATAAAACGCGTAGTAAGGCTGCTCATAATTTTTGGTGGGTGCAACAAAATTTTGTCTGGTGTGCCTAAATTTTTGAAGTTAGGAGCACCGGTGCTACCAAGAATAAAGGTTCATTTCGAGCCCTGACTTTACACTTTAACAAATGTATGTGGATTGAACATAAAAAAATTAAGTTGTCCCAATGAAACCTTAAGAATTGTGTTGTTTCAGCTCATTTTGAATAAGTAGTTTAAACAAGTAAAAAATATATATTTTTGAGTGTATTTTTACAAGTTTAGTACAGTAAATAAAAAGAATAAATGTTGACAGAAAAGTCGTTTTTATATGATCTACTGCACTCCTTCAACTAATGCTAAATTCTGTCATAATTTAGAAGTTTAATGTCAGACTGTTTCAAGCAGCACCTTTCTTTTCCATTTAAAACAATTACAAGTGGCCAATGCTGATTTATAAGGGTTTCATATTCTTTTACATATAATAGAAGTTTAATTAGCCTCCCTACAATAAGTGGTTTTAGAAAATGCCTGTTGTTATTAGGAGCATTTGATATTATTTCAATCCTGCTCTAATGGCGTCCCCACCGTGCTCAAGATTTCTCTCAATGTACATTTGTCTGTAGTTGTTATTGAAACTGAAGCAAGTATACTGCCATTTTAGGTGCACACTATACATAGATAGAGTGCAAGTTTAAAATGTATTTTAAAGATGAAGCTTTCACATATATGCATGTTTGAATATGTGTGAATGGAGTATAATTTAAAAAGTTATGTATTCAGCTGAAAACTAAAAGACCATACCACTAAAGCTGTTCCAAACTACATTTCTAGGATTTGTTTTACTGAAAACATGAAAAATGTAACACTTTACTTAAGCTAATACTTCGGTAACAAATAACCAATTACAATAAGTCATTTTATAAGGTCATTAGGCTAGACACTGTAAAAAAATGCAGGGTTCCACACAATTCATTCATGTTGTCCCGTCACAAATTAAGTAAACGGAACACTTTTAACAAATTTATGTTGATCGAACATAAAAAAATTAAGTTGTCCTAATGAAATCTCAAGAATTGTGTTGTTTCAGCTCATTTTAAACAAGCAGTTTGAACGAGCGTGTGTAGGATACACTGTCTGTCCAAAAAAAAGATTCACCTGGATTTAACTAAACAAACAGGTAAGCTCAATGCATAATTACTGAATGGATGATTTGTGTTTCAGCTGGTAACAACTGATTTAACCCTAACTGGTGCAGTGAGTAGCTTCTCATTTCTTAAACAAGCATATTGGGAGACACATTTTGTGGTCACGGAAAAGATGTTAATCTGTTTCAGAAGGGTAAAAATTATTGGCATGTATCAAGCAAAGAAAACATCTAAGGAGATTGCTGAAATGACAACTGTTTTTGTTAAAAACTGTCAATCGTGTAATTAAAAACTGGATAAATAGTGGGGAACCATTATCACTACCACTGACCATCACGTCTGGTGAAATCAAATCCTAAAAAACAACAACAGTAGAAGTAACGGCTATGTATAATTGTGAAAGTAAAAGCATTTCCACACGCACAATGTGAAGGAAACTTAAGGCATTGTGACTAAACAGCTGTGCAGCCTTAAGAAAATCACTTATCAATGAGGCTAATCTGAAAAAAAGGCTTCAGAGTTTTAGAAAATTGGACATTTTATATAGATTGGACTCTGGAGCAATGGAAGAAAGTCATTTGATCTGATGAGTCCAGGTTTACTCTCTTCCAGACTTATGGGTGCATCAGGGTAAAACGATGAATTGACTTCAGCCACATTATGTGCCCAAAGCATACGGTCAGCTGACTACCAGTATATACTTAATGACCAGGTTATTCATCAGGCTCAAATTGTGAAAGAGTAGTTCAGAGAGCATGAAGCATCATTTTTACACATTGATTGGCCACCATAGAGCCCAAACCTTAACCCTATTAAGATACTGTGGGGTGTGCTGGTGAAGACTTTGACATCAGTCTGATTCTTCCATCTTCAACACAGGATCTACGTAAAAAATGTATGCAGAACATAATCTAGACAGGATTAAACGTTGTGGCATGCAATAATCAAAGCTAAAAGTGGTCCAATGAAATATTATAGTGTATATGTATATAGTATATTTTTCTTATTTGAACAGGCAGTGTATAAGGAAATATTCCAGGGCCCACAACTAACAAGTTCTTCAGACAGTGATACTAGCATCTGATATTGTAGCACTGCACATGTAATATTAATAATATTACTAGTTTAGTCTCCTAAAAATGCCCATTTGACAAAAGCTTGAGTTTAGCATAGCACTAGCTTAAGTCAGGAATGGAGATTTTTCTCTAACAAAAACAGTACCATCTGTATAAATGTAACAGCTCATCTTTAATACATTAGTAGATCATACTAACGACAGGTACAGCACCTCACTACCACTATAAAACATACCAAATAGTTTCTAAGGTATTTACTATAAGAAAGTATACAAAGAATAGTAGGTTTAAATACTTTGTTTTATTCCTATAATTAACACACTAATAATATAATCATATTCAATGTGAAATACCACATACCACAATACGTCACAGTACTGGGGTCACCTTTAGAGTTACTAAAGTAAATCCATAGAAAATATTGGTGATTTGTGAATGACAGCTCTGATTTATCTGGCTTTAAATTAGTTGAAATCACAGAGCTAATCATGATTTTATTTACATAATGACTAACAGCAAATAGACAGTATGGTTTGATTTTCAAATGTGTAGCACTATACTCCACTTTTTTGTATGTTTGCTATTAATATTTATCATATGCAACTGAATGGCAATGCACAACAACATCAAATTAGTAGTGGCACCAGAGTAACCTCAAACAAAGTTTAGCTGCCCTGCCATGATAAAAGGTTGCAGTGTATGGCAAGCCGTTTTGACATTTAATCAATAGCCCGTCCTAGTATCTTTTTTCATGTTACTAGAGCTTATTTTTTAAGATACTTGTGCCTATTCTTTAGATACGGGTGCTTTTTAAAAATATACTAGTGCTTAATTATTAGACACTAGTTCTTTTTATTAGATACTAGTACTCATTCATTACATACTAGTACCTATTAAATAGATACTAGAGATTATTCATTAGATACTAGTACTTACTCATTAGATACTAGCATCTATTTAATAGGTACTAGTACTTATTCATTAGATACTAATTCTTATTAAATAGATACTAGTTCTTATTTATTACATATTAGTACTTATTTTAATAGTGACTAGTAACTATTCTGCTGTTACTTGTAATACATTTAAAATGTTTTCATTGATTTTTATGGGATCTGTCACTGAGATATCAACTATTTCGTTTTGATTAGTATGTATAGACTAGTGCATATTTTTATGTACTAATAGTTAATCATTAGGTACTAATATTTATTATTTAGATACTAGTACCTAATTAATAGATACTAGTACTTATGTATTAGATACTAGTACATACTCATTAGATACTAGTGTCTATTGAATAAGTCTAAGCACTAGTAACATGAAAACAGATACTAGTACGTGTTATAGATTAAATGTCAAGACAGCTTGCCATATGCAGTGCGGACTGAAGCTCTGTAAACAGAGCACCAATGATCTCCTCAACGCCACTGTGATAAACATAACGACACTGAATTTTACTTGAGTCTCCATGTTAAGTACAGTTAGGCAGAAAAACTTTTAGCATAACAATGTTATTAAATTTTTTCAGAAAGAAGATGATGAATCCACATGTTTTCAGTACTGTACAATATGAGCAATAGAATACACTGAAAATACATATTTTAAAATGTAATTATTGAATGAGCGCAAAAAAAAAAAAGGTGTATCTAGAAAATCCATTCACATGAAAAAAACAGTAATAATGTACCAACAATGAACTACGTGAAGCATCTAATACAATCTTCATATTATCTTAATCAGATGCAGAAAACTGGCATCTACATCCTAGATCTATTATGTCCTGTAAACGGACAAATAAAAACTAAATTAGCACATATTATCAATGTCATTAAGGCCTTTGTTTCATACACAGAAAAGCAAGGCAAGTTGATGAAATTATTATTTGTGTAACTAAAAGGCATTATTTTGTGACATTGGCTGTTTAATTTAATTTACATAATAAAACAATAATTAAACTAATTAAAGCAGAATGTAAACAACAGTTCGATAAATGTCTTGGCTAATTTATGTGTTTTTTTATGGCTTGAGCTAATTTATGTATTTTTCATGTGTCTTACTGATAAAGTAAAAACTGCTGCTATTATAGAAATGATACTGGTGTATAATTTCTTAGTTTAGAGGCGCTGTACATTTATTTTTAATACATTTTGCATCTAAATATTTTTATTATTATAAAACATTACAGTATTCTCATATAGAAAGTGCTCATCTTATGCGTGATGCCTCAAGTTGTCATAGACACAGAGCAGGGATGCGCTTCTTGCCTGGTGTGATCCACGTCATGTTACATTATCGCAATACGCAGCAAAGCCTTTTTGACCTAGGTTACGTGCGTTGCATCAATTGCTAAACTTCTATATACAGTATATTGCATATATGCATCTGCTGTCATAAGCATAGGCCTTCTCTCTATCTCTCTCTCTCTCTCTCTCTCTCTCTCTCTCTCTTTCACACACATGGACGTGAATTTCAATCTAAGTTTTGTTTATTTTTGATCATTTAAAGTGTTTCATGTATCAAATATGATAAAATATGACTTATAGGGCTAAGAGGTAAACGTGTTTTTATATAAACCATTTAAATGTGGTGATGTCATTGGCCCATGAACATTTCCTGCTTGTTATCAAACTACTTTATAACTGTAACAAGAGGCAATTCAATCATAACTTAACGTTAAAACAGCTATCGTAACATTATTTTTCAATATGTGGCACTTTTTGGATTCTCAGAAGCTGTAGAAAATAAAAATGTAAAACAGGAAATACCTTGGGGCCATTGTTTTTGTTTACATCCCTCAAAATGGTCTATATGTTTCTCCCAGTGTGTCCTTAATATAAATGTATGTATTTTATTATATATGTTCATATTTTCACAACAAAACAACAAAAGAAATACTGCAAATATTGCTGAAATTTTAAGAAAACTCTACATAAAATCAATCGTTTAAGCTGCGAATATCAGATATTTTTTCTGAAATCCTGGAGGGACGGACTGTTTTGTTTGGTAAGAAATGACCCACAGCACATAGTAAAGTAATGTAATATACCTGTAATGTACATAGAGCTATTATAAACTGAATGAGAAATTGATACAGGTTTTGAACTTTATATGAGGGTGAATGAATGATCACTTTTATCTTTGGCTTTCAGTTAAATTATCCAGGAGAATCTTCGTTTTCCTTATTTTCTTCTTTATCCTCTACCAGAGTTGGGTGTAACAACAAATTACATTTTAAACTTGTGTAATTTGATCACAGTTACTAAAGTCAATGTAATTGCGTTACTTGCATTACAAATATAATTTTTAGAAGAAATAAATGCTTTTTTAAATGACTTTTTCCATTGCAACGTCAGTTAATAAGCATGCGCTTTTGAATTGCTGGAGAACGAGAGCTGAAATGGCTGCTGTCAAGAGTGGCTGCTTCTTCAAGTGGAAATACAGACATTACTTTCATTAAGCGTCAAAACTAAAATATTACTGAAAATGCAGTCTATATTCAGTCTCTAAAGAACTTTCGACTGCTTTTAACTTGACCAGCAACTTGTTCAAGCTCTTAAACAGTAAGCATTCTATGTCAACACTCGTCAACAAGGAGGACACCAGTGCCCAAAAACATGGCGGTCCAACTCAGCTTAAACAGGCTAAATTGGATTGTTGTCCAGGTTCAGGAGCGAAGGTATTTTAAAATGTGAAGTGTAGTTGCTTATGGGGCCATTCACATATTGCAAGTTCGTTATTTCCAATGGAGGCATGTGGCTTACATTTTCCAGGTGCACTAGTTGAGTCACGCGACAAGAACTGACTGATCAGCTTCATATTTTGTAAGGAATATACACAATTCGGTAGACTAATTGCACCCTAATACACCCCAAATACTGCAGTGCTTTTGCATACTATGAATGTAAATGATTACAGGTATCCAGTTTTCTTCATGTCTTCTTTTGTGTTTGAAACAAGTGAATAATAAAAGAAGTCTTGGGCGAACTCTATAAGTCTTTTGAATATGTCAAGCTGCTGTGATCAACCCATTTGTAATGTTTTTCAGTGAATATTAAATTACTGAAAGAGCTGCGGTTTATTTAGTATTTTTATAGGTATATTTTATATGTTTTAAAAGTAATTTCAAAGCAAAGTTATTAGTAATCTGATTACTTTTTACATTAAGTAATTAGGGTAACACTTTATTTTGATGGTCCATTTGAGTATTAGTAGGCTTGCTTAATATTAACTGCTTAACATCTGTTGATTCTGCTGCTAAACAGACATTTAACTCACTAGAAGAAACTTAGCAAGTACGTGTCAACTTACACTAACCCCTAACCCTAACCCTAATCTAACAGTCTACTTATATTCTATATTTTCATATAATGAGAATTAGTTGGCATGTAGATGCAATGTAACTTCAATTCAACTAACGGACCATCAAAATAAAGAATGACCGTAATTTGTAATGCGATCAGATTACAATTTTCTAGTAATAGTCAGTAATTTGTAATCTATTACTTTTTAAAGTAACTTACTCAACACAGGCCTCTACATACACTTAACAATTTTATCTCAGCTTTCCTCTCACAGACAGACCAGACTATTGGAGTTTTAAGGTTTCTAGACCACCAGTGATGATCCCCAAAATGGCTCTGTTATTACAATGTTCCATTCCACTAAACTGCACAGCACTGCTATTGGTTTTTCTGCTTTAATGTGTGCAGGTGGTGCTCCATAACCGTTTTTTATGATGGCAGGGATCTGCAGTCAAGTGGACACAAATCGATGTCTGCCTTTTCTCCTTTCACACTCTGTTATGTACACACACATGCACAGACACACAAACAGAAACCGGGGTGCCTTATAAACGAAACCTGCCAGACATCGCCAAACCGCTACACAACAGATTCCTGAGTTCATCCCACATCATTTCATCTTTTATGACAGTACTAGATCCCTGTGTCTCCTGAGACATCCAAGTAAGCAGATCGATACATTTAGCAATTTTCCACCTCAGCTAATTAACAAACAGACAGAGACAGATGTAAACGTAATAAAAAATCATAGTTTTAATTGAGATTTTTGGTGTTTATAAGTTAAACCCTCTAGTCATGTGATTATTTGAGTTTGCGATCTGACTGTTTTCCAATTAGTGATTCACGAGAGAAAGTGAAGACTTCACAAGGCACTTGGTGGAGCCAGTAGCTTTGGCTTCAGGAGGACAGACGAGCTGAGATCTGTGAGGCTTGTGCTTTAAATAAGTGGAGGAATTCATTTGAATGCAATGAAAGTACTGAAGGGTTCTGCAGTAAAGCTAATCAGGGAGATGACTTGTGTTGCAATGTAGCCTGTGTAAGACTGATACATTTCTAATTCAATCCATAGGTTGAATCTATATAGGACTATAATTAAATTTAGAAAATCCAAATACCATAAAATATACTGGGTAATTAAAATATTAACATGTAAATCCAGAATAATGAGGTTATAATAAAATAATGATACACTCCTGTTTCACAGCTCTGAAAAACACTTTATTCATATTATAATTATTGATATTTAATTATAAATAATTGTTACAAGCAAGCTGGGCGACGCGGTGACACAGTGGGTAGCACGTTCGCCTCACAGCAAGAAGGTCGCTGGTTCGAGCCTGGGTCAGTTGGCATTTCTGTGTGGAGTTTGAATGTTCTCCCCGTGTTCGCGTGGGTTCCTCCGGGTGCTCCAGTTTCCCCCACAAGTCCAAAGACATGTGGTATAGGTGAATTGGGTAGGCTAAATTGTCAGTAGTGTATGAGTGTGTATGGATGTTTCCCACTGATGAGTTGCAGCTAGAAAAGCATGCGCTGCGCAAATACATGTGCTGGATAAGTTGGCGGTTCATTACACTGGGCGACCCTGGATTAATAAAGGGACTAAGCCAAAAAGAAAATGAATGAATAAATAAATGAATGAATGAATGAATGTTACAAGCAAGATTTGTGGCTATGTATAAACAATTTGAAACATTTAATGTGCTTTAAACCAATTAAATCCAAAAAAAGCAAAATTGCACACAGAAATCACAAGAATCAAACTGAGATCTCGTTAACATCCCATCAGAAAGAAAGAAAGAAAGAAAGACCAGCACAGAGGATAAGGGAGACATGTCTCCACCTTAATTACAAATGGCAAAATTGTCCCTTCCAGAGTTTGACATTCTTGCCCTGCTCTGCTACAACACAGAACTCTAATTGTTAAAAGTCCTGTGAGATGCTTTAAAATATGCATTTTTATTCAATGTTCAACGTAATCTCAACCAAAATGTGAAGTAAGGGTGGGACATAGTGTTGCTCCTTCCCTTTTTAAAAAACATCCAATAAAGTTTTGTTTTATCATAGCTCTGCCAGTGAGAGTGGTTGAGCTCAAGTGCATCAATAGAAAAGCAAATGAAAAGCGTCTTAAAGGGGGTGGGGCTTGTCAGATACTAGAGAGCATTTGATTGGTTATGATGTAATGAGAAACTGTAGCGTGAAGTGACGTGAATAAAACCGTTGATCCATTTGGGCGGAAGTGACAAGCTACAAGCTTTACATGTTTATATCAGTTTTATATCTTCTAAATGTAACTTGTCACTGTTTTGGGGCACACTAACATATAGATATCCTAAAAATGAATACTAACATCTACTTTAATTTTGTGAGACCTTTAAGATAACAAAAAAATTGTACAATTAAAACATTTAAAGCTAGAGCACATCTGTCTTTATATAGTGCTCAACGCCAATTAAGATGGCCAAATTAATCAAATGAATTACAGTTCACAGAAGCAAATCACAATTCCACAGTGAGCTAGTGAACATTTTCATCAATGACAAATCGTCACCCTGGAATTATAAGGTTCTATCTGCATTCTGAATGATTTTGAGATATTGTGCTTCAAAGTTTTTGCATTCCAAAGCAAACAGTATGTGTGTAACATTTGATTTTGAAATAAAAAGTCTTAAAATGTAAACAACTTATAAAAACATCCCCTATTGTAAATAAGTTGTCAATTAGTAAGAAAATGTCAAAAACTCAATTTTGACAAAAATGTCAGATAGAACCTTATAATTCTAAGGTGGCGAAATGTTTTATTAATATTTTAGAAATGTCAAATTACCAAGGGTAATATCCAGTAAAGCAAAATACCCAACATCTTTTCCTTAAATGTCACTGGTTTAAATTGAAAACATGGTATCAAGGTAACATATTAGAGCTACAAATTAGAATGAACGGGTGCACATTAAAAAAATATTATTTTATTTAGATTGAAATGATAAGACCAAATTATTCACACATTATGAAACAAACCGATCCTCTTGATTGTTTAAGACAAGGCCTTGGCTGCATTGCAATGTAACTACTTACTGGTAACCAAAAGGTTGCAGGTTCCAAACCTTATCAGGACTCAAATAACTATTTTTGTTGCTTGTTCAAACTACTTATTTAAAATAAGCCCAATCAACACAATTCTTGAGGTTTTTTGGGGGGGAACAACTTAATAGTTTTATGTTCAATCAATTTAAATTACTAAAAACAATTAAGTTAACTTAATAGATTTGTGTTTGGGCAACATGAAGGAACTTTGTAGAACCCAGCATTTTTACAATGAGAGAGATTCATGAACCATCCTAAATGTGCCATAAGCAAGAAACCATACCACTGATGGCTCCTGTAATTAGTATACTTCACTGCCAACTAAATTCAGGAATTTACAAACTAATTCTAAACTCTTCAAATGATCACAAACAACACCTCCAACATATTCCATATTCTAGCTACAGTGATCATTCTATGTCAGTTAATAGAGTAATATCCAGAAACAAGACTTTTGATTAGCAAATCGTAGGAGGCTCCTTCACTGAAAGTCATTTAAAATGTTGAAATGCACTGTTAGAAAGACTCAAAAGACTACATTTGGCACTCGAGTGCTAAACTGACACACTGCGCACTGATTTTCCAAACTATCGGCAGCTCTTAATGGAGTGAGAAATGGTAACGAAGATGGCACTGCGTGCTCAACAACATATTTCTTAGAGCACATCAATGTTGTTCATAACCACGCACACACACAGAATCTAGAGCCTCTTTTCCAGCGCAACCAATCAATGAAACGTTGCCTAGGAAACAACCTCTACCCTTGGGAGGCTTTTCATAGATTTCTCTCTTTCTTGATGTTCCCTCTCATTCCCGGAATACAGCAGTGAAGGCAGAACCGAAAGCTGGTTTTTAACATCTGAAGCCCAATGTTCTTAAATGAGCTTAGTGAGTGGACTCTGTGTACCAGGTGCCATTTAAAATGGAATAGCATGTGAAATGCATGTAAAGTCATTGCGTCCTGTGGGTTTGTAACACTCGCTGTTGGTTGCACCTGCCAAGAGGAAGCCATATTAAGGTGACCCAAAAAGCTAAGCAAATGAAGCGACATGACTGGCTCCTTAACGAAAGTTATAGACCAATTATCAAATTTGATATAATAACCTAATTCTTGCTTGCAAATATTCCACCATGTACATATTGACCTGATTAAAAGAATTTTAAAATTAAGCAATTATCAACAGAGGCTCATTTAGTTAACAGGACCATAAAGCACAAAATGTCTATTTTTCCAAGCATACTGACCATGACAGCATGCATCAATATATGATTATTATTGAAGCAGCACACATGCCATTTATCTGTGCATTAGATTACATGCATTGTGTGCATTAAAAAAAAGAGTTTGTGGATTGCATTATGTGCTTTTCCAAACCACTTATAATGTATTTTTTGCATTTTGTTAAGTGCAACAGCACATTTGTGAGAGGTCTTGATACCATTAAACCAATAAATATGAAACGAAACTAACTGGACTGCAAATTGTTGTACTCTGCTGTCATTTCTACAGCTTCAAGAGGTGCGGAAAACCCCATGCTGCAAACAGTAGGTTCAGCACACTTTAAAACTCAAAATCATTTTAGAAACTAAATTGAAGTTAATAAAAAGTCAATAAGAGTTTTATCTATTTGGCCAACTGAAAGAATACTAAAAGTGATTTTATTAGGTTTGTCAAAAAATACACATTAGAAGTGTCATCTGAATGATAGGCTTATTATTCATTCATTCATTCATTCATTCATTCATTTTCTTTTCAGCTTAGTCCCTTTATTAATCTGGGGTTGCCACAGCCGAATGAACCGCCAACTTATCCAGCATGTTTTTACGCAGCGGATGCCCTTTCAGCTGCAACCCATCTCTGGGAAACATCCACACACACTCATTCACTACGGACAATTTAGTCTACCCAATTCACCTGTACCGCATGTCTTTGGATTGTGGGGGAAACCCATGCGAACGCAGAGTGAACATTCAAACTCCACACAGAAACGCCAACTAACCCAGCCGAGGCTCGAACCAGCGACCTTCTTGCTGTGAGGCAACAGCACTACCTACTGTGCCACTGTGTCACCCAATAGGCTAATTATTAGTATTTTAATATTTAGCATTAGTATTTAGTATTTTTAAAAGAGAGAAAGCTTTACCTGGAAACAGCAATGTTAAATTCCAACATCCGATTGGTAATATTGTAAAATTGTGCATCCAAAACTTCTCACTGTGAGAAATACAAGGTGGGTTGTGAGAGCAGGTTCTAATACACGTGTCTCACACTGAATGTGTGAGACTTGAAAGCCCGCCTTAAAATATGCATTGCTTGATATATGCTAATCTAAAGTAGTGGCATTTATTTAATCACTATCGGTCGTAAGGTGATTGCGCAATGTGATACTCATGAGTTGCTATTGAACAAATCTGCAACGGTCTCGAACAGAGTTGGGTGTATTCTAATTACATTTTTGGGGAAAGCATTGTAATGAATTACATTTTAAACTTGTGTGATCTGTTATTAAAGTCAATGTAATTGCGTTACTTATGTTACAAATATAGTTTTTAGAAGAAAAAAAAAGCTTCTTTTAAAACACGTTTTCCACTCCAACGTCAGTTAATAAGCATGCGCTTTTGAATTGCTAGAGAACGAGAGCTGAAATAGCTGCTGTCGAGAGTGGCTGCTTCTTCAAGTGGAAATACAGACATTACTTTCATTGAGCATCAAAACTAAAATATTACTGTAAAATGCAGTCTATATCCAGTCTCTAAAGAACGTTCGACTGCTTTTAACTTGACCAGCAACTTGTTCAAGCACTTGAACAGAAAGTATTCTATGTCAACACTCGTCACCAAAGAGGACACCAGTGCCCAAAGCCTCGACGGCCAAACTCAGCTTAAACAGGCTTAATAAAAAATTTTGTGCAGGATCGGGAGTGAAAGTATCTTCTAAATATGAAGAGAAGAGTAGCTGCTTATAGGGCTGACACATATCGCGTCCTTTGGGAGCACATATTGGGAGCACATATTGCACGCACTCGCATTTTCCAGACGCACCTAGTTGAAAACCGCGAGTCATTGGACAAGAACTGACCGATCATGTATTCATACTTTGCAATATACACATTTAGGTAGACTAATTACCTCAGACAAACACAGAAGACCCAAACACTGCAGTGCTTTTTCATATAATGGATGTCAATGGTTACAGGTATGTACAGGTTTATTCTTTTGTGTTAAAAAAAGACAAATAGGATTGGAGCAAGTAAATGATGAGAGAATTTTAAGTTTTGGGCAAACTCTTTAAATTCTTTGAATATGTCAAGCTGCTGTGATCAAGCCATTGTAATGCTTTAGAGTGTATATTAAGTTTCTGAAAGAGCTGCAGTTTATTTTGTAATTTATATGTTTTAAAAGTAACTTCAAAGTAAAGTTATTAGTAATTTGAATACTTTTTACATTATGTAATATGTAATGGAATCAGATTAAAATTATCCAGTAGTAATCAATTCAGTAATTTGTAATCTATTACTTTTTTAAAGTAACTTACCCAACACTGGTACCAAAGTTAGTAAACAGTGTCAGAATCCCCTGTCAGAAAAGTCTAGTGGCTGGGAATGGGCTTTTTACAGTGTCTGCTATAATGGTAATGTTTTCATGTGTTTACATTGATGAATATGGCCACTGTGTAGATATGCAGTTTAGTTACGATCTTATTGCCACATTAGATCATTATAATAATATGATATATGCCTTCAGTGATTTCTTGAAGACAAATACCAAAAAAATGTTTAGGTTTTAAGGGCCAAGTGGAAGGGGAATGGGTAGAAGTACAAAAATAGAATTGGAATTGAGCTTTAGGGTGCAGGCTTTTTCCTGCAGCTGGTTCTGTAGCTTCCATTGTGTTGTTTGCGAGTAGCTGTGTAACATGATGTAACATGAGCAGCCTAATTCATTGATAACAGAATATGTTGACAACAAATGTCATTATCAATATTTATCTATTTTATTAATTGGCTGCTGTAAAAATGCATTTCTTTTATGATAAATCCTTAAAATTAACAACTTGCTTTTCCTGTCAATTCTAATAGTTCTCAAGCTTCAAGGGTCTTCCATTCTTGGCTCATTTGAAGTCAGTCTTGTGAATTCAGTGAACTGTTAACTGGGGACTCACTCTGAATAGATCATTTGAATCAGTAAATCAATAAGAGCCCCACTGACTGGATCATTTGATCATTTGTATAGCTCCAATTCATAGACAAATCATTCAGAACAAATTATAATTTGATTTAACAGTTTCAAAAGAATCAACATGTATGTGAATTTGAGCAGTTGATGAGTTCTTTAGTGTAAAATACTAAACAAAAAACTTTTTTTTTAATTTGGTGAAGTAAAATTAATAATAATTAAAAAAAAGTTTCCAAAATAGAAATACTCCACTAGTGAAGATTCATGAGAAATGTAATTAAGTACAGTACAGATAACACAATTTCACAGAAAATTGTCTGTTATTTTGCTTACATGCAATAATTGTTTATTTTTTTATGAATAGATTGACAATTTCTTTAAAAGAAACACCTTAAATAGTCTAAGACAAATTTAGAGTAAAAAGAATTTCCTAATTTATTGGATAATTCTCTTTATTGTTCTTATAACTATGGAAATGTAACTATTAATTTGTCTTTAAGAAGGGCCCCGTTGACACATATAAATGCTTAACTAGATGCAAGAAAAGACTAATCACAATTCAGTGTGCAAATATTACAACTGACTGAAAATTAGGCTGGTCCTTTTAACACAATAACTAAATAGTGGCATAAAAATTAATGCAATTAATCATGATGTGTCAGGACCATAGGAAAGCCACCTTATTAAACAACCAAGAGTGCAGAAAACACAGAATACATCTACTGCAACGCAACATCTTAAAAAACACAGGCCTATGGCTGCATGTACAGACACCAACCATGCAGATTATGCAGATAAACACAAAAAGTTCTTTATAGTTTATGTTTAATTACATGTAAATAAAACTCCAGCCTGATCTCACGAGGAAATGTAACTACTTTATGTTTTGTCAGTTTAGTGGCTACTTTGTTTGAATTCATGAATTCAGTCGAACAAAAATATATGATTTTAAAAACTAGGCATGGCAACCAACCCCACCCTAAATCCAACTGTCATTGGGGGATAAGCAAATCTTTCTAAATTGTACAAATTAGGGCTGCATGATATTGGAAAAATATAACATTGTGATATTTATTTATTCTTCAATATGTATTGCGATACGAATGCAATTTCCCCTTAAATATCTATTTGGAAAGAATTTATTATTTTAGGTTGATTGGCATGATTAAGGAAGTGCATTAAATTTAATAAACAATCTAGAAGCATAGAAATTAAAGAAAATACATATACAAAATAAAGAAATAGCATTTTATTTTTTTCTGAGGAGTCTAACAGTATACAGCTATACAGTAATTGAATAATCAAATGTAAAATAACACTGCATATTCTTTGTTGTATAAACAAGTCAATAAAATGTATTGTTAATAAAGTTAAAAACGGCACAATTTCTAATGCCCGAATGCTTTTAAAATCCTCATACAGTCACAGGACTCAAAAAATACATGGAAATGATCAAATATAATTCAGACTCAACATTGCAGATCCTGCGTTGTGACTATTGCGAATGATCACATTGCGATATCGATGCTGAAATTATATATTGTGAAGCCCTAGTACGAATGAGATCACATGTATTCATATAATTTAGCCACTAAATTAAAGTTACGAATTGCCGTGAGATAGCATTAAAAACTGATGTCAGTTAGGGTTGGGGGATGTCGACCAATTTGGCATCATACGACGACTAATGTGAAACATCGCGATAGACGACGGCATCTTCGTCATAGGCAGCAGTGAATTAATTACTTATGAATAATTCATTCATTCATAACTAACTAATTATTTGTAGCCTACCGTTTCAACTACCTGACCCGCATGGTCTTTGTTTTACCCATAACCAAATCATGAATAAATAAAGATAAGTTACACACAAATTACCACCTGTCATTCACTCTTTCCCCGGGACTCTGGCAAGAATAGGCAGAGTGATCAGTGTCGTTATAATGGCGTTGACAAACTTGGTTGTTTAAAAAGGTGCACAACCAACAGGAACCAAAAAAACAGTATCTGAGGTTTTCGCTAAAATTACTAAGTACAAAATTACAAGTACAAGTGTGAAAGCGAAAGATTGTAGCAGTGTACTGACGTGCTGGCTGCCTGGAGCTCAGACGAGCGCATGACAGCATATGTGTGTCTGCATCTCTGTGTGTGTGGTCACGTGATGTGCGTTTTCAGCTGTATAGTGTGGACAGAGGGCTGTTCGAAATGCTAGGTGAAATGCTAGGTGAAACGCCAGTGTGGATGTGGATTGTTTTTGTTCTAAAATGCCATTTTAAAACTAAGATGTATTAGTGTTTACAAACGGGGCCTAAGTGTGTATTTTTCGCTAGCGGGATGGCAACGGGGGCGGAACGGAGGATCGCGATGCTGATCTGCGATGGCCGATGGTATCGTCTATCGACCCAATCCTAATGTCAGTTTAGTGATTTAATAATTTATTACAACCTTGTGAAGTCTTTAAATGATTTCCATTTGAGGTCTTTTGTTAGCAAATATTAATATAGGTATTTAAGTTGTGGTTAATTTGAAAAGTTAATTGACAATAACTTTCACCTACTGAAAACACACAAACAGATGCTTTACAAAAAGCAGCATTGGTTGAATTAAGAGCAGAAATTGTGGAAAGCAAAAGAAATAAGTAAAATGAGAGTTCAGCTTTAATAACTGTAAAACATATTCAGACAAACATCACTCTCCGAAAACATGAAAACAGATTTGAAGACAAACACAGATATATTCATTTACATCCAGATGTCTGATTGACACAAGCACACCCCCCTCACCCCACCTGTCAAACACTCTTCTTTGTTATCTGTCTCCCATCATTTTAATAAGATTCGCAGGGTTTACTATACGTTTCTGAAGTTACACTGCACAACACCCAACGCATTAATTGACTGCAGCTCTTATTCTTCTCTTTACCCAACATTTCCATTCTATCCTTACCCATTACTATTTCTACATACTACGATACTGGGTCTCTACCGTCTTGCAATTATTGAATGTGAGATACTGAATATCCAATTGGCCAGAACAAATAGAGTCAGTGAAATGGCAACTATGTCTTTTCCAGAAAAAAAGAAAAAAGTCAAACACCCATGTCTCTAAAAAGTGTGCACAGATGTTTTAAAAACGAAACTCTGGAGCCAGCGAAAATAACATGCAATACTTTAACAAGGTGGAGTCGGGAATTTCATTGGCACAAAAGGCTATTTTCTAACCAAATGTAACAACAACGTACACATTTATAATAAGGAAAATGCCAAAACACTATCATCAAGCAGAAACAACTTGCTGTGAAGGGGCGTTCAACATCACAAACATAATCAATGATAAATACATATCTACCACACTAGGGCACTACTATTTTAGCCTATTAGTTTAATCAAAAACTAACCCAGCTTCAGCGAACATGATTTTTGTTGTTGTTTTCTGTGTTTATCAAACCAACCTACATAAATCTGTACAAATGTTAAAATGTATTGTTACTTTGATTATTCTCTTCAATCATTTTGGGAAGAAAACAAGCTATTACTTCCTTTCACTTCTACCTCCTTCCACAAAAAAAAAAAAAAAAAAAAAAAAAGCTGCTGACAGACATGGTTTACTGTAAATCTTCCTGATGAAATCCGCGCTGTATTATCAAGTAGCTGGTAAGTTACTGATATTGTGGAAAATGGCCTTTAACATCCTCTCAAGGTCATGCGTTTGAAGTGCTTGCATGTTGCAGCAGCAGATATCAGCAGCACACACGGGCTGTTTCTCAACATGCAATCTTGCATCTTTGTGTTCTCATTATACATCATCATCAAACATTGAAGCTCAATTCAGTACTCAAGAGTGAAACTAAAAGTGTTCGCCCCCTTACTGATTCCTTTCTTTTTTACATGTTTTCACACTTTAATGTTTCAAATCATCAAACAAATTTAAATATAAATTTAACCGGTTCATAGATCATTTGGTATCAGATAGCACAAGAAAGCAATAATTATTTCTGTTTTATTTATTATTTGAGTCTAAACTATCATTTATTATGAAAAATCTTTTATTTTGAAAAATGACTGTATTCTCTCACTTACATCTCGGTAACTTAAGCACCCAAATTTAACCGACAAGCAGCTAAATGAGTAAGAAACAGACGTCTTAGGAAAGTTTCTTTGTGAAGCGGAAAAGGCCCAGTGAAGGACCTGCGAACTGCCAAGGAATAGAACCCATTTGTCAACAAATCAGGAGAATCCAGCATGTCTGTGCAAGAAGATTAACTGCTGAAGATCGCAAATGACGGCAGCCTTTGTTCTAGAGTTCATGCAAGTTTGTTATTTCCAATGGAGGTGTGCGTCTTGCGCGCACAAGCAGCGTAACGCGCTTGCGCCTTAGAGATGCACCCAGTTGAATGAATGCCGTGAGGCACCATGAGTCACATGACAAAAACTGACTGTTCAGCTTGTATGGAATATACACATTTCGGTACACTAATTATCTCAGACAAACACAGAACACCCAAACACTGCAGTGCTATGTAATTTGATCCATTAATAAAATTTGTATCACAGTGACAGCTTGTCATCCTCAGAGAAACGGTTGATGGTCCAAAAAGGTTGATGACCACTGATCTATATTGTCTCTATAGTTCAATGTCTCCACACCCAGACCTGATTACTGCCACACCTGTTCGCAATCAAAAAACCTGCCTGACAAAGTGAAGTAGACCAAAAGATCCTCAAAAGCTGAATATTCAAAAATTCAAAACAAATTAGAAATTCAAAAACAAATTAGAAAGAAAAAAATTGAGAACTACTAGTATGGAAAAAGTTATCACTTATTTTCTAAGGATTTGGAAGTGCAGTGAACCACAGTAAGAGCTATTATCTACAAAAAGCAAAAACATGAAACAGTGAGGCATCTTTCCTAGGAGAGGCAGATCGGCTAAAGAATACAGCAACAACTCATCCGAGAGGTCACAAAAGACCCCACAACAACATCCAAAGAACTGCAGGCCTCACTTGCCTCAGTTAAAGTAAGTGTTCATGACTCCACCATAAGACAGAGACTGGACAAATATGGTTTGCATGGCAGAGTTCCAAGAGCAAAAAGAAAATTAAGGCTCATCTCAGTTCAGCCAAAAAAAACATCTTGATGATCCCCAAGACTCCCCCAAGTACTTACATTATGTGCGGTGTAAAAGTATGCTCAAATAGCCTCCAATACGGATGTATTAGGGACAAAAAAAATTTCACTCAGAGCTATGCAGTTTTGTTTTTTATTAGGTTTATTAATAAAAACCTTCATTTGAAAACTGAACTTTGTGTTTACTTGTGTTATTTTTGACTAATATTTAAATTAGTTTGATGTTCTGAAACATTAAAATGTGACAGACTTGCAGAAAAAGAAATCAGTAAGGGGCAAACACTTTTTCACACCACTGTAGATGTGTTCTTGATGTCATTGATGCATCCAATAAAGTCTTGGGAGAATCATGCCACTATAAAGTCCTCAAAATGTTTACATTTTCCATTCAAAGTTATGAATTAAATCTTTGTGCAAATTTGGCTTACCATATAAAATATTTTCAAATAAAGCACTATTTCAATCCATCAAGTTGGAGACAACAATATTGTCACATCCCAAAAAAATTACAGCAAATATCACCAAGAAAAAAGGAAGTTCCTGTTTATGAGAATCTATTATAGGCCTTTTTGTATGGAGATGAAACTTTGTAAAGTTATGTCGTGTTCTGACTGATGTTAATTAACATAATCATCTGAGACATTTAAAACAAACAAAAATAAATAAACAAATATAATGTAAAAAGTTTGCGAAGACATAGCATGTGATAGTAAATATTTGACTGATCAATCAAAATGAAGTAATCCACAAATCATGTCTTATAGCAGATTACAATATCTGTAATGTTATGTCAAAATTGATTTGCATAATATGATGCTGTTCTGTTAATGCATTATATGACGCTGTCCTGTTAATGCTAGCAAGGCCAGTTTTCTTTATGTTCTTAGAACTGAGAGACGTACATGATGCCAGTACACCTGTAGGATTCAGGTGGATCACAGAGCAACAGCATGAGCACCACAAGTAGTTTCCAAGGGAAGGGTGTATATAAACAGTTAAAAATAGCTATAGGCTATGGCAGATTAGTGCCAAGATTGTTCCAATTTATTATGGAATTCGCAGCTTCATATTAGCAGAGTAGAAATAAATGCGTAATTGCATTGTTTAATAGTACATTTCACTTCATGTCTCATTTTCCATCATATCCCATCACAGTTACCTAATTGAACCCCAACAGCTCCACTACTTAACCAGGATTTGAACACAAATCTCATTTGGAAATGCAGTGCAATTTATTTTAAAAAGGGTTCTAATATGGGCAGTTATATATGTTAGCTAAAGGGTAAATGCACTTTCAGAGCTATTTTTGTTTTTTACTGTGTATGCTTATCAAAGTGACAGAATGGCATAACCCTGCCATTGCTTCCTGAGCTCAGGTGCAGGTTTGGTGATTCTGCCAGCAGAGGCTAGCGAGGAGAGCTGAGGCACTGTAAAACACAAACACACACACGCACGCACGCACGCACACACACACACACACACACACACACACATACACACACTCTGACTGCTGGAAGCCAGACAATTAAGGGGATGGAGGACGGGCACATTTGCATACATATTAAAGTGAGACCGTTATAGAAGAGAAAAGAGGGAGCAGGCGAAAGATTGAGGCGGGGTGGTGTGTGTGCGTGTGGGGGGGGTGTTGTAGCGATAGAGAGAAGGAGAGAGAGAAAGAGAGAGAGGGAGTGACTAGAAGCATATGAGCGAGCCTTTCTCATAGATCTCTTTCATCAAAACACACAGGGCCCCGCCTTTGCTTGCGCATAAATCTGCATCTCTTTAACAGGAGGTTTTCTGGTCCTCTCGGTCTGGGCAGCAAGGAAGGACTGGCACAATAATTGCAAGAGTAGAGATGGCACTGCAGAGCTGCACTAAAGATCAGACAAAGCATACACAAATAAAGAATGTGCCTGATAACCATTGATTATACTAAACAATTATTATATTCATTCTGGCCAGTATTTAGGTTGCTGCACAATTCTGACGACAATGATAGAAAGCAGAAAGAAAGTTAGTTTGGACTTTAAGTGACTTTAAGTTTGGTTTAATTAAGTGTCTAACTTGTAGTAGAAATAAGATGCTTTGATTTTGTAATTCTCAGACGACTACACTTGAATAAAAGCATGACCATGATGTTGAAAATGCTGTACAAAAGCCCACCGGGAGCAAATGAAACAATAAGATGCTTTTAATTTCATCGTTTTCCTTCATAATAATGGTTTTCAGTGGGTGGACATGTGTTATTGGGTTTTATTGCATCATGGAAGATTTTAAATTGTTTTCTGGTGAAAATGAAGTCACAGACAAAGTACTTAGAAACAAATTACAAGCATGAACAAAAAAGAAACTCTTTTCCCTGGTAAAAGTAAAAGATAAGTTGCCCTCTCTGGCTGTAAACATAACCACATACAGATTGTCTAGAGAACAAAATAAGCATGAAACATACCATAGAATGAAAATCTGGATATACATAGGCAATTTAGGCATATCTGAATAATAAGAGCTTGGTAAATGAAAAGGACATACCATTAGTCTCAAACAACACGGTTTCCTAGTTCTTATGTAAATCCTGTAAGTGTAACAACTAATCTGAGTTTACTTACAGGATCATTATTTTGCACACACCAGTAGTGTTTGATTGGCCACAACATTTCCTGGTGGGATTACAACAATAATAACCCCTCACCCAATTATAATTTCAAATATCATTTCTGTATATATATATATATATATATATATATATATATATATATATATATATATATATATATATATATATATATATATATATATATATATATACACAATTAAAATCTGAATTATTAGCCCCCTGTTTATTTTTTTCCACAATTTGTTTAACAGAAAGATTTTTTCAACACATTTCTAAACATAATAGTTTTAATAACTCATTTCTAATAACTGATCTATTTTATTTTTGCCATGATTACAGTAAATAATATTTGAATAGATATTTTTCAAGACACTTCACAGCTTAAAGTGACATTTAAAGGCTTCAGTAGGTTAATTAGGTTAACTAGCAGGTTAGGGTAATTAGGCAAGTTATTGTATAATGATGGTTTGTTCTGTAGACTATGGAAGAAAAAATATATCCATTAAAGGAGCTAATAATTTTGACCTCAAAATGGTTTTTAAAAAATTAAAACTGCTTTAAAAATACTGTGACATACTGTGAAAATTTCCTTGCTCTGGTAAACATAATTTGGGAAATATTTAAAAAAGAAAAAAATCTAAGGGGGGCTAATAGTTCAAATTGTAACTGTATAATCAGGGTTTCTGCAGATATCATAATGTTAAATTTAAGACTTTTTAAGATCTTTTAAGACCATTAAGTATTAAATTTAAGACCTATATCGCAATATCAAGAGAAAATGCAAAATCACAAAATTAGTGGTATAATAAATGTATTCAAATTAAACGGTACTAAAGACAGGTTAACTACAAAAAAAACAAACAAACAAACAAACATCTTAATGCTGATTTATACTTTCGCCTAGCGCCACATGGTGCATGTTTTATACTTGACGTGTTCGCCATTGAGATATTTTTTTAAATAACAGGGGGGCGGTCAAAAGAAACTAACATCAGGCAAATAAAAAGAGAAGTAGAAAGTTTCCGGAACAAAGGTCATATCATTAATATCATTTCTTCCTTTCCCACTGCTGTTGCAATTTCTAGCCATAAATTATTGGTCATCTGGTTATCTCTATGATCATGCATGGACGGACCATAAAGATGTCTGTACAGACGTACCTGTTTCAGACAAAATCTCTTCAAAGTGTTTCATATTCAACTCAAATAAAATGCGGCGCTCACAATGTGCGTCTTGTGTTCCTTATTCCTTTCGTGCTTTTTGATATGATTTATATTGGTACACTATTTATTATCAATAACCAATATACTAAAATAGATTTACAATTTACATTTTTAATTTAATAAAATATAGCATTTTTGGCTGTATATTATATGATGAGATATTTCCAGTTTCAAACACTTAAAGACACAGAGAATAGTATTTTTTAAAAACATTTATTAAACATCCAAAAGGCACAGCATACTAATAAAATAATAAACAAAAACATTTAATTATAACTAACGCAAGCAGAAATGTAACTGTGATTAGAAAATAGGGAAAAACTTGATATGGTATTATAGCCTACTGTACTATTCACTCTTCAAATAAATCTCACTATCAATCCCATTTTATCATGGCAACTAAAATAAAGTGAACTAGTCTCTGCTGTCTTCCACATTGCTGATGAGATTGTGGAGGACATTTTCACTGTCATCCTCTTCATTTTGAGAAAAAGCTGTTCCACAGGGCCCCTGAACACGTACATTGGCATGTAATGTTTCGAACAGTACTATAGTAAAGTACTTCAATTACTCTGTTGTTGTAAAACTATAATTGCTATGGTAACACAACAAGTGTAAAATAAACAATTTACCCAGCGCTGTAG
This sequence comes from Danio aesculapii, assembly GCF_903798145.1. Taxonomy (NCBI): domain Eukaryota; kingdom Metazoa; phylum Chordata; class Actinopteri; order Cypriniformes; family Danionidae; genus Danio; species Danio aesculapii. Next base: position 34,011,572 of record NC_079439.1, read on the forward strand.
TTTTTTTACAATATTGGGTATATTATTCTACAATTCACCACACTTTACTGTAGTAAAACTACACTGTATTTCATTTTGAAGCATCTCTGGAGAGCAAAAGCACGAAAGGAGGAGGAAACACAAGACACAAAAATTGTGAGTCCACATCGTCCGACGGAGCGAGAGCAGATCATTCGCATGTGAGCAGCCAGTGTTGAGAGCTCGCGAGCAGTTTTGTCCATGAACAGAGGAAACCGGCACGTAAACAAAGAGATTCGTTCTCTCGTATTACATGAATGCACTCTCGACTTGTAATACTGCGCTTACGACATTTGTCAGTGAAATAGCGTCATACTCAGCCAGCTGAAATCATGTGGCGCGCACCCACAGCGAACCTCCGCAAACACAGCGATGACGGTACATTCGCCACACGCACTGAGTCAGTAACAGAAAGCTGATTGGCTATTGCAAGTTGACCTCTTTTTAGTTGTAATACCACAAATTACAATTGCACTAGTAAAATAAAGAACTACAACGTAACGAAAACCTAGCAACAACAACAAAAAATAATCTAAATGAGCATTAGATCTAGAGTTACATGGACATCGGAAAAATAAGACATGTGCAAAAATAATTAAGACCTAGAACAGCAAATTTAAGACTTTTTAAGGCCTTAAATTTCGATTTTTAAATTTTAGACTTTTTAAGACCCTGCGGAAACCCTGATATATATATATATATATATGAAGTCAGAATTATTAGCCCTCCTTTGAATTTTTTTTCTTTTTTAAATATTTCCCAAATGATGTTTACTCACACTGTGAAACAAGTGTTTGATGTATGTTTATGATTTGTGACCAAATGAATTTATGACCAGAGGTGGGACAAAGTCATTGTTTGGCAAGTCACAAGTAAGTCTCAATTCATTGCCCTCAAGTCCCGAGTCAAGACAGGCAAGTCCCGAGTCAAGTCCCAAGTCAAAGGCCAACAAGTCTCAAGTCAAGTCCAAAGTCCTACAGTTTGACTTTCGAGTCTTTTTAACAGAAAAATAAAATGTATACAGATTATATATGGTAGTAAGATCTGTATTTATTAATTCTTTTTTTATGAAAGAACATTGCCCAGATACATAAAAATACAAATGTAATTTTATGAAAAAGTGCTGAACAGTGCTGCGTCTCGTCTCCACAGCATATTGCACAAGAATGAGTTGAAATTGTATTGCAAAACAGATCTGAAAAACTGAACCAACTTTCTGAAATTGTCTTCAACTGAAATGATTGTTTCAAAACAAAAATATACCATTAAACTAAAAACCATGCCTTCACCCTCAAAACATGTATTTGGATGAAGACAGGATCAAAAATATAGTCCTCCAAACAGTTTTACATTACTTAAATGTATCACCACAATAAATTTACTTCTCAGTGTGTTCAACTACTTTCAAAAGTGTAACAAGAACCTTTTCAAACATTCATTCATTCTCTTTTGGGCTTAGTCCCTTTATTAATCTGGGGTCGCCACAGCGGAATGAACCGCCAACTCATCCAGCACGTTTTTACGCAGCTGATGCCCTTCCAGCTGCAACTCATCTCTGGGAAATTTCCACACACACTCATACACTACGGACAATTTAGCCTACCCAATTCACCTGAACCGCATGTCTTTGGACTGTGGGGGAAACCGGAGCACCCAGAGGAAACCCACAAGAACGCAGCGAGAACATGCAAACTCCACACAGAAACGCCAAATGACCCAGTCGAGGCTCGAACCAGTGACCTTCTTGCTGTGAGGCAACAGCACTACCTACTGCGCCACTGCATCGCCCTTTTCAAACATGTCTCCACTTTATAAAAGACACCCCAAAAATCAGTGTCCTGACTCCTGACTCTCCAAAACTCTTTGTCACAAAATATCCACAGTTTTGCAAAACAGTCCTTTAAGTTTTCAAACAGTTTTTCTAACAACGTTTTCACATGGCTGCACGGTGGCGCAGGGGGTAGCATGATTGCCTCACAGCAAGAAGTTCAATGATTCGAGCCTCGGCTGGATCAGTTGCCGTTTCTGTGTGGAGTTTGCAAGTTCATCCCATGTTGGCGTGGGTTTCCTCTGGGTGCTCCGGTTTCCCCACAGTCCAAACACATGCGCTTTAGGTGAATTGATGAACTAAATTGGTCGTAGCGTATCAGTGTGTGCGTATGGGTGTTTCCAGTATTGGGCTGCGGGTGGAAGGGAATCCACTGCATAAAACAAATGTCAGAACAGTTGGCAGTTTATTCCGCAGTGACGACCTCTGAAATAGAGACTTAAGCTGAAGGAAAACTAATGAATTAATATTGATTTCATTAGAATGAAATTCTATAGATTGTATAGAACACAAAAAATATGTTTTATTAATTATCTATTGTGTGTTGTCTTAGACCTGACTTATGGCCAATAATTAGGTTTATTAAGTCTAAACACCCTGACTTCATCCCTCCTTTCTGCTTCAAACTAAAAAAAAAACTATTAGGAGATATGCTTAGTCTAAATAAGACCATCATCATATAAGTTAAACTTTAGTTTTGTCGACTTCCAAAAACTCATTGCGTGCCGACACCTGTACATTAAAGGCTGTTACCCCTGCCATAAAACGCAGCCCCTCTGAAATGTGCATCTATTAACTTAAATTATCATTTTTTAATAACATCATTATGACACTAATGAGAGTGAACCCTTCCCTCACAGAAGATTACAGATTTTCTTTTGCATTTATTTGTAAACCTAGTGCATTTTAAAATGCGTTTCACTTATTGTTTTATCCATCAAGATAACAATCATACTATGTTTTAATCAATTATGGCTTTTGATTTTTATGTAGACTGAGAATCCCAATGAAAGTCTAAGAAAGGGGTGCATTGTACAGCAGGGGTGCGTTTCTCGCATGAGCGGCGCGTGAGCAATGCCTATTTTTTACGGCATGCACATTCATAACCGAGATTCATACCGGGAACAGGAACGTGAGCAGCGCGTCAGCGTCAAGCAGGGGCGGTGCAAGAGGCGCGTCAGTTTGTTTTTGATTATTTTCACCAGCGTTGGATCGGTTGCACATTGAGAGAATAACATCTTTATAAAGCGATATTATAACGGAAAAAAATATTTTACATGATGAATGTTCTGCGTGAGAAAATAGATGTGTGGCATGAGAGCATGAGAATACTGTCAATTGGGTGACTATCACGCTGAATGCGTGAGAGTTGACAGCCCTGACGTAGGTTACCTCATACAAGCAATCCTGCTTTCAAAATCCCGATCAGTATGAACCAGCAGGGGTTTGCAGATTATAGTGTTTAAAATGTGACGTTGAGAAAATGTACAGTCCCATTGATATAAACATGCAGCTAGTAAATTACTTAGCTGATAAGGTAGTCTTGACATTCATTCAAAACTTACCTTTGTGCAACTTCAAGTGTCGAACAAAGTTGGAAGTTATGGCATCTCCGTCTGTAACGTTAATCTTCGACTTACATGTTTTAGATACTGCAATTAGTTTTTTGTTGACCACCTCGTAATTTTTATAGCCAAACAAAACTATCTTCGGTATCATTTCACAAACTGGCGCGTTCACGTTGTTGTCACATTGGATGCTGTCGAATCAAAACAATCTACGGTACTTTGATTTGATATCGTGCTGAATTCGCGCATGCTCTCTGTCACACACACGCACACAGACACATAAACATAGATAGAGCGGTCAACATACTTTTTATCTTTGGGCTTTTTATGGGAAGTAGCAAGTCTTTACAAGTCAATAGGTGCAAGTCCAAGTTAAAGTCATGAGTTGTTTATGTTAAAGTTCAAGTCGAGATGCAAGTCTTTTTATATTTTGTCGAGTCTAGAGTCAACAAATTCATGACTCGAGTCTGACTCTGTACTTCATATTATGCATTGTGTTTGTCATAGGGCTCTATGTTAAAGATCTAGGCGCACAACTAAAGCGCTCTACGTTGGACTTTAGAACTGCTCTCAGCTGGTCTATTGTGCAGTCTATTTGAGTTCCTCAAAATAGCAACGCGCCAGCAAATGCACCTTAATACACCTCCTTTTTTTAGATCAGAATGCTTATGGGTGCACTTATGAGCGCAAATGCATTTGCTATTTAAACAGTGTGGTGCAAAACGTCAAAATGACACTTGCGTCGAGCTGAAACTAGCAAACAACAATTGCGTTGCAAAAATGTCAGATTCAGTGTTCAAATATCTTTATTTTTCTGGAGTTAAAGGAGTGCAATAAACTCTATAAAACGTGTCTGTTTATGCAAAAGTTGATATTAATTCTTCTCTGGGTTTTTTTTATATACGTTAAAGCCAAATACAGCTACATCTCTGTCAGTTCCTTTTGTCTGGTATAATTATTTAGTCTGTTAACCTTATTCTTAAAGAAAAGTGTGCAGTCTAAGAATCATAAACATGAACTAAGAGCAGCACGAGAGAAGAGCTCATTATTATTCACAACCCTTCCAAATAAGGTAAAAACAGAACATTTAATTCTAGGGGCAAATCCTGGTGTTCAAAATGGCTTTGAAAAACTGTTCTGAGATTGGGGATTTTACTTACCTAAGACAAATACCTTCTACTTTGATATCAGAAAATGATTTAGACATTGAATAAATGCATTCTATGGCACTTTAATAGAGTATGTTTTAGATATACATCTAAAAGGTTTACTTGAATAATCAAACTTACTATCTCTTCAAAGACAAAACAATTTGTGCCAGGACTTTAAGATTACTACGTAAAAAAATTCTAAGCAAGTGTGTTTGGGCAACTTGGAGTTAAGGGTCCATATTCTTATTTTAAGGTACAATTAGGGCTGGGCACTATTGCAAAAAAAAGTATCACAATATCATGTTTCATATCATTCGATATCGATAATTATTGAATATTTTTAACAATACATTTAGGAATATTAGGATTTTTGTTATTTAACCTCTTTCTTTTAATTTATCAACATTACTAAAGCAAACAGTTTTAATAGTGAAAACAAAAATATTTAAACAAAATATCTGATCTCTTTATAATAAAATAAACATAAGTGATAATGAGACTCTTCAACTTGATAAATAAAATGTTACAATGTGTGTGCAATGGTAAAGATAGATCAACATCTGTAAGGTGTCAATAATAATGATGCAGTGAACCTCAAACTCTGCAAACAAAACAAACTATGATAATCAGATCTGAGTTTTCAAGTAAAGGAACCAACCATGGTTATTCAGATACACATTGCAACATTACAAATTGTTAAGTTGAATGACTACATTACCCCCTAAGCTAAAAAATCTTTCTGATGAAGACCTAGTGGTTGGGATGCACAAAAAAAGAAACCAAAAAGCCATTCTGACAACATCCTTACATCCTTTTATTATTTACAGTCTCCTCACTGCTGCTATACGGCACTCATTTTCGCATGTGTTGTTATTCTGACTTGAAGTGACAAGCGTGAGCGACTGATTTCCTTCACTATTTTCTATGGAGTCTCTTATAACTAGGCGACCATCAAGCATTTTCCCAAAAGATGACAAACGGACTAACAATTGCTGCAGCTCCGATGCAAGTTTATGGAGAGAAGTAAAAAGCAGTGCAGTGTTTGGGTGCGCTGTGTTTGTCTGAGGCAATTAAGTCTGCCATTATTATTGAAATGTGTATATTTCATACAAAGTGTGAAGCAGATTGGTTAGTTCTACTTACATGAACCGTGGTGCGCTCGGGGAATTCAGAAAAGTTCAGATGTTTTTCAACTAGGTGTACCTGGAAAATGTACACGCATTACATGTGCACCACTTGCACACCATGTGCACCAAGTCGCCTCCATTGGAAATGACTAACTAAGCTTATTGGCATTTTTTCCAAGGCATGTACTCAGTAGCCACATTTTATTCAAACTATAGCCTTCATACAGAAACTTCATAACGAAATTTTTTTTATCAATATTGAAAAATGGTGTTCAGTACATAAATACCGATAGAAATCTTATTGCCCAGCCCTAGGTATAATCTTCGCACAATGAAAATTCTAGCACCATTTCTAAACCCTCATGTTGTTCCAAAGCTGTAAGATTTATGTACATCTTTGGAAACCAAATTATCATAAAATATATATTTATAATATATATAAGTCTTGTGAAGAGATATACTCACTTTTTTTGTTGAACATAGGGCTGGGTGGTTTAAATTCAAATTTGGTTTAATCAGTCGATAATGACATTGAAATAATCATTCTGCAATAATGACAGCTGTTTGCTTCATTTTTCAATGAACTATGGCTGTAATAAAAGCTGCATGTGAAATTACATCATATAATAACATTTTTACAGCAAAATCACCTAAAAAAAAAGTCTAGTGTTTAAAATAAATTCTTCTGTGAGATGATTCTATAGCCATGTGTTTATTAGTCATGCTTAATCAATGTTAGCCATTAAATCTTCCATTTATTCAGCAACCACTATTTTCCCCAGGAGATTTCTTGGGTTTCTTTGTGTGTATTTGGACACGGGTTCACGGGTTTCCGCTAGAGCACCCTCTGGCCTTCGGAGGATATTTACTACAAATAACACCATGCTTTGCTCAATCGTGCATGTGATTTTAATTCAATTATTGCCCAGCCATAGTTGAATTTTTTTTACATATTTTACTGTATTGGTTTATTAAATGGATTTAATTTATTTTTAACTTCATCTATTAATTTTAAAATTCCGTTTTCAAAAACAAACCTCACTGGTTCATGTGAATTTTGCATGTAAGTTAAGGCTTATGTGTACTTGATTTGATGTGTGTGAACTATTTGTGAATTAAAGTATTAATTAAATCTGTAATTAGATAAAGTTATCATATCTCTTTTACAAGACTCAAAGTTTAGATTGTGCTTTTAATGAAAGATAGAAACCTCTCAGCTTTCTTTAAAGTATTGTATCTTAATTTGATCTGAAGAAGGATAAAAATATGACACAATGGTGAGTAAATTATGACAGCATGCGGGGTCATCCCTTTGAGGTTTTGTACCCCTAAAGTGCTATGCTTCTCCCTTTTTCTGAAAGTACAGTTTTGAGAAACTTTCAGCACAAGCATAATCACTTTGTAATTGTCTTGAACCATATAAAGGTAGGGTCTGTAGAATAAAGCGCTGTTCCCGTGTTCTCTCCTCCACAGTAACGGTTGCCGTGGAGGCTGCAGTTGATGGCTATAACAGCAGCTGTCGCTGCAATGCACTCTGCAGCCCATGAGGAGCAAGAGAGAGAGAGAATGTGGGAGCAACAGAGATAGAGTGAGAAAAGTGGCAGAAGGGGAGAGATGGAGAGTGAGAGAGAGAAGGAGAGCAAGCAAAGGAGAGCGAGCGATATTTAAATAGAGCTGGGAGAGATATACCAAGGGAGGGAGGATAGGAGAGAGAGAGAACGAAAGAAGTCTAAAAAAATAGGGTTAGAAATAGCAGGCAAAAGAGAACTGCAGGCAGTATGAGCAGGGAAGGACTGCAAGGGAGAGAAAGGGACCAAAAAATGCAGTGGGAGCTGGTTTAGATTGTAATGAGAGAGGCCCTGCTCCGCTCTGTCAAGCTGAACTTGCTCCACCACCTCCAACCTCCACAATCACACATCACACACATTCCAGCCTAACCTCAGAGGCCGTGAGCGTGTGCGCACGTGTGAGCATTTGTGTAGCTGAGCATGGTTGTATACTTTTTATGTGCATATGTAAAATCCAGAACAGATAAGGCGACACTGAGGTTTCTCCTGTCTGAACAAGAGAAACTGTAGACAAAACAGTATGAGGATGAAGCTTGGTTTTAACTGATCTACTTCGCGTTTTAGAGCTTGTGTGTGTCATGCATTTGTTAACGTGTGTGAGTTTCCAGCACTAAACTGGGCTGAGCGTTGAGGAAGACTGACGCAAACAAGGAGTGACTAACTATGTAAACACTGTAAAAATAGCGTTGCAGCAATAGTTAGGGACACAAGAACGAGGAAGTTTATAAACAGAAAATACAGAAACGTGACCATATACTCAACAATACACTCAAAAGAGCAAAATATTCAATTTCATCATCATATCTTTATATGCAATCCATTATAAAATCAAAACATTAACAAAATTGGCAATAGAAAGGGGAAACAGGATGCCTTATACTTTTTTTACACTCACACACACACGCACACACAGGGTGAAAGGGAGGGGTGAGTCTCCGGCAGAGTTTCCTGCCACAGGATTTGAAACTAGAGCTCCTTCAGCTGTGGTCTCCTGTTTCCTCTCCCCATTTCCAAACACATTCATACATTGGGATGTAGTTCCGTAGCTGTATCCGATAGGATCCACGCTTATTATATATGAGACTTTGCATGTTCGTTATAACTGAGAGATGGTGAGGAAACAGTACTGTGTTTTCTAATACATTCCTAGTCCAAATAAGCACAGGGTTTCTTTACCTACACCTATCTGACCCAGACATTGGAAGGGTCCAGACCACAAGGACAAACAGGGATCATGCAGATGGGGTTGTGCTTACCCCAAGAGCACAGCCGTAGAGGTTAGAGGAAGTACACTACAGAGAACTCAACAGGGCTTCTTCCATTTGCACGATTTAATCTTACAAACAAGTTGCACCATGAGGGTATCAGTAAAACCATGTTAATGTTGTCTTATTATTCATGAACTACACTACCTGACTAAAGTCTTGTTGTCGATCCCAGTTGTAAGAGAAACGAATAATAACTTGACTTCTAGTTGATCATTTGGAAAAGTGGCAAAAAGTATATTTTTCTGATGAATCATCTGTTGAACTGCATCTCAATCAACACAAATACTGCAGAAGACCTATTGGAACCAGCACGGACTCAAGATTCTCATAGAAATCAGTCAAGATTGGTGAAGGAAAAATCATGGTTTGGGGTTACATTCAGTATGGGGGCATGCGAGAGATCTGCAGAGTGGATGGCAATATCAACCGCCTGAGGTATCAAGACATTTGTGCTGCCCATTACATTACAAACCACAGGAGAGGGCAAATTCTTCAGCAGGATAGCGCTCCTCATACTTCAGCCTCCACATCAAAGTTCCTGAAAGCAAAGAAGGTCAATGTGCTCCAGGATTGGCCAGCCCAGTCACCAGACATGAACATTATTGAGCATGTCTGGGGTAAGATGAAGGAGGAGGCATTGAAGATGAATCCAAAGAATCTTGATAAACTCTGGGAGTCCTGCAGGAACGCTTTCTTTGCAGAGTCATTGCAGAGATGTATGGATGCAGTTCTCCAAGCTCATAGGACTCACACATCACACACTACTCCATGACTTTATATTCTATACTGTACATTATTTCTGTTAAGTGACAAGACTTTTGTCTAAGCAAAGTCAGACCTTACTGTACTAATTAAATAATTAAAAATCAAGGCATGATCATGTTTTATTTTGGTAAAATAAGCGTAATCTAGAGGACTTTGCCTTTCATATAATCCACTTATGATCACAAATGGTCAACTAGAATTCAAGTTATTATTTGTTGTTCCTAAAACTTAGATAGGCGACAAGACTTTTAAAAGGTAGTGTACTTTTCATAAAGTAGTTTCATAAACTAGCTTTTAAAGTATTTGATACGTTTAGCAAAAATGCATTATATGGATTGTACAGACATTTACATTAAAATCTAACTGTTAACTCACAGGATAATGACCGATTTTTCAGTGAACGTAATAATCTAATAGTGTGTACTTTTTATGTACTACACATTTTGTCATTCAGAAAACCTTTGATAAAATTAATTGATTTGTATTAGTGGTGGGAGTCTCTAGGCACAGATTTGATAATGAATCGGGGCTGTTGTGTGAATATAAAATAATTATTGATGCATCTTTTGTTTTAATATCTTTGAAAGTATTTGACATGACCCATAATGAAATAACTTCCAAGATCTTTTATTACTAAAACAATAGTTGGTTATAAAGAACTAATAGTAAAAGAAACATGAGCCTCTAGCAGCATATTTGCAGCAAATTAATACAGACAAATATACTCTTAACCACTGAAAAATAAGTCTTCCAACCAATATCCTCCTGTGTACGTAACAAGCTAAAAAAAAGGATTTTATCAAATGCACAAACTGCTTTCATACAAAAATATAGACTGCTGTACCAGCAGCTCTCATAGAAAAATAATGCTTGTAGATAGCATATTTTGAATTGTTAACTAGTAACAATACAACGCTACTATTTTTCCAAAATAACTAAAAGTCTAACATTATTATTGTAGTAGTAACAGGAGGACAGAACAACCTAAGGTTATTCAAGGAACATGGTAAATGAGATATTATAATAGAATAGCCCTCACTGTGACCGGTGTTTCCTTTTCTGTTGTTCTACTGATCTGTTGTAGGAGGGTGTTGAATGTGGTCTCCTCAACAATAAACTACTCAAAAAATATAAACAATTTGTAAGTGCAAGTACCAGTGCTGCAGTGTTGACAGATATTGCTGAAAACTATTCTACAGAATTTACTTTTTTTTTTTTATAGTTCAAATTTTTTATTTTCTTGCAAATAGTATACAGATTCTTATACCACAATCTTCAACTTCCCACATTATTTATGCCTTAATTACAGTATTAACTATCACATTAAAGGCCTCATTAAGTGTCAATATGTTAAAGGTGCAGTGTGTAAGTTAGAGACCCAGTGGTTGAACTAGGTATTGCACTCATTTGTTTTAAAACACACGCAAGAGCAAACTGCTGGATTGACAACACCAACAAAGGCTGATTTAAGCTGTGTTCTAAATAAAAGCAAAGCCACGCGATAGAAGTAATATTTTCCATGTTATAAGGAGTTTTTGTTCCAATCCACACCTGAAATTTATATTTCAGAAATGGCTTCTATTTCTTGCTGCTAAACAACAGAAAACTGACAATAATCACCTCAGGTACACCTTATGTGCTTTATTCAGTGTTGAATGCTAATGGCATGTTACTAGACATTTATTGCCATACTGAAAGCAGCAGCCGATAGTTCACCTCAGATCTTGAAAAAAAAAAAAACTGGTTGAAATGGAACTTTAGAACTGTGACTCTGTGCAAACTGACAAATATCAGTGATTCAGCATGTGCACTTGATAATGTTAAAGAGGTTTAACTTCCTAGGGCTTGAGTGTCCACATACGTGGACAGCACATTTTAGCTCTTAAGTGGCTATTTAAAACACTTTGAATGTTTTATATTTTGTTACAGACATACAGTGTCATCATCCTGCAACTGTTTTGCAGCATATGAAATGTCCCAAACACCAGTTTTTACTCTATGATAGTCAAAGAAAGTAAAAAAAAAATTCTAAGTTAAATATGCATAAATTTTTTTTTAGGAAAACGTGTTTTATGTAAATTCGGACCACGAGTCCACATATATGGACATAATTTTTCTCTAAAAGTACATTGTATCAAAAGATGATACTTAGGTTTTTATTCTAATTAGGTTCTAATAAGCCCAAATAGCAAAGAGAAATAAAAAATGCATGTAAAAAAAAAACACCTTGGGCCTTAAGAGGTTAGATAGATTATAAACCTTACCATTTCGTTGGAGTGCAGTGAGTGCACATATATTCTGTGCTTCTGAATGGCTGTATTTAAACTTCTGTTATATTTCGTCTGGTGCAAGCAGCCAAACTGCTTATCACTACAAATCGCGTCACATAGAGTGTTGTTTGGACACAGGGTTGCAATGTAACCCACTCAACTAATGTTTACATTTGTAATATTTTTGTTATTTGTTAATTAATAACTACCTTATGTGGAACTCTAAATCAGCATCTCATTTTGGAGGTTGCTACAGTTGCATTTTTGGTCACAGAGGCATGCTTTGAGAGCTTTCATGATTGAATGAATCACACCAAGAAAATCCAGGGGGCTGAAATATAATTGGCTAAACTGGCATTTGGTGGGTTAAATTACCAAAACAAAGACAGCCATTCTGACACGTAACGCACATTTTCAAAGCAGAATATCTGACTTCAGCATTGTTTTTCAGATAAACTGAAAACTGAGCTCAGCTCAGCTCTCAATGTTCTCTATTTTCCACTCTCTCTCTCTCTCTCTCCCACGCACAGAATAATGAACTCTAAAATATACATGGGCAAAATAATCATACTTCATTTGTATATATAAAAAAAAAAAAATATATATATATATATATATATATATATATATATATATATATATATATGTTCTTTTTTTTTCAGTTTTTTTTACTTAAATAGTGGAGGGTGTTTTTTTTTTTAGCATGGAGTGAGTGAACTATCTAATTTAAACCACCGGACAGAGTAAGCCAAAATAAAATATAGGTTAAATTATAATTAAACTCTTCAAAAGAGACAGAAATGTATTGTGTTGTATTTTCAAGCTCACGGTATGGCCTTTTCCATATACTGATCTCTTATAATTCAACTGTGCCTAGACATACCAAAAGTTTCTTTATAGGACAGTTTAAGTATTAAAAACAAGTCCAATCATGTGATGCTTATAATAAGGTGGATCTGGCAACACAGAGGAGTGGAGGCTGCAGCCATGTTCTTACAAGTTCACTCAGTCTGCGTCTGACAGCTGCTCCTAGTCAGAGACATGAATTTATCCAGTGACATGATTTTAATTAAAATTTTCATTCATAGAAATGAACATGAAAAAAAGTTCTCAGTGGTCTTATAGCTGGCTATGGGCCTGCGTAAGGCTTTTTTTCTGTGGTCTTTCTTCATTCAAATTATAGGAGCAAAAGTGCTTCCATTCTCAAGCTTTAACGCAAACTGTGCCAGTCTGCTTTTGCACCAACATCATGTATTTGTTATGAGCACACCACAGACTGTCTGGGCACTACACTTTTTCAAAGTTCCGCCTTTTGCAGTTCATCAACATGACATTATCAATTAACATTCAGAAACAGAAAATACATTTTTGGGCCTTAGTGAACTGATTTCAAATTGTCCACATCTATATCGCGATGCATCTAAGAATCAAATTCTACATCACCAAAGGAGTTTATGAAGTGAGAACATCCTACTCTTACAGTTATGTTTCTCTTTAGTGTCATTCCTTCATTTTGTCAGAATGTTGTTAAACTGATTCTTTAAAGATCCCCACAGAAATAAGATCTTATATTGATGCTGATTCAATAAAAATTAAGTTACCGTTATGCAAACACAAGTACAAAGTGTTATTAAATTATACAGACTGATGAACAACAAACATTTTTTAATGGCATCAATTTTCATAGTTTTTCTAAATCAACATAATATTTTACAGATGCTGTTCTTTTTCAACTGTCTATTAATCATTAACACCTCATGGCTTTCATGTAGGTTCAGACACCCTGGAGTACTTTTTTTGAAATTTTAACAGATTTGTGTGTTGAGCATCATTTAAGACAACATTCGCACCTTCACTAATTTCATCTTCCGGGTTTGAAATCATTTTTGGGGCGGGACAAAATCGGTGACGTAGTGCAAATCTGCTAGTGGAGTGATGACGTGTTGGTTTCTCATTATTATTCATAACGGTGTTTTCTCTTCCTATGAGAAGACCCTGCTTCTTAATTATTTACGAGGGCATGTGCTTTCCGAAGGCAGGGCAGACCTGCCAAGCTGTGAGACCCAATGACTGGGTGAGACCGCGTCTGCGCACGTCACAGGTCATATGTGTTTGTTTGCATGATCCACAGGGTTTGTTGCATGTTTTTCCCTGTGATTCTGTCATGGCCGATACAGCAAAGCTGTTGGTTTGGAGCCAGCATGTTTGTCGGGAGAGCTGCACGAGAATTGGAGAATGGTGAACTTTGTCTTTTATTAGTGGAGTTTGTTACCATTCAGACACATCACTTATATCATGCTTCTGTGCAGCGTTAATGGTTGGAATAAAAAGGGCAAGAGACCTGCTGCACTGCTATCCACTGTGTCTGCATTCAGACCCAAGGATTCAGTAGGAGAGAAGTCCTCCTCATTTATAGTGTTAATATAAACATGATTATCTTTATGATGATATAACAGTTTGTGGTTATGTGTATATGAAATTACGAATAACAAATGTAGTAGGACAGTAAATTTATTTACTGTTGATTTCTTTGCATTTTAACTTTGTAAACTATAAAATCATGAGTCTCCTCACGGTTTGTGTCTTATTTTGTAAGCCAATTGACAACAGCTGTTCGCTCCCCTCTTTTTCCCCTGCTCTGTTGGCCACGCCCACTCCTCCCTCTGCTCGCAGAGCTCCATGCCTATCTCAGAGCATTTTTGGAAAAAATTCTGAGTTAGACTTGGACCGAAAGAGGGGGGTTTCATGACCCTTTAAGCAGCAAAGCTGTTGTTAACAAAATAATAATAATAATTGTTAAATGTTTCCTAACAAATTTAAATTTTAGAATGGTTTCTGAAGGATCATGTGACACCAAAGACTAATGGCTGTGAATATTCAGCTTTGCCATTACTGGAATAAATATTTTAATACTAATTTTAAAAGTTTATTAAAACAGAAAACAGCTATTTTATATTGTAATTGTAATACTTTTGATATTTGTGAGCATAGAAATCTCTTTCAAAACATTTTTTAAATCTTATTGATTGCAAAATTTGGAACAATCATCTAACTACTAATAATAAAATCCAAGATAGGGCAAAACAGTGCCTTATCCATGTCATATTAATTGCTACTTACTGTTTTAATGATTTTATTCACTAAATGAATGAAAAAAAAGTGAAAACAAATACTGTACATTTAAGAAGATTCCTACAACAAGTATACATTGCAGACATTAGTTTTACTTCTAAATAGCATGAATCCATAACCACATACCATTTTACTGACCAATAAGTTATCTCCAGGTTTATATTATAACTCAAGGGTTCATGTATCTTTATAGCAGATTCCACTTAGCTAAAGGCTTCAGGAGAAATAGGGAGACTAAAATATCACTAGATTCTGAACACTGCTGGTGCTATTCACTAAACTTTAACATGTCTGTACCCCTTGAAATCCTTGGAACGAGACTGTTGCCTCCAGCTTGCATATTAGTGTCATGGCACATGATTGCAGCATTGAATAGATTCTAACACCTCATTTCTCTCCACGGGTTTCACCAAACCATCCAGTGCTTGAACATTTTAAACCTTCTCAAGAATAAAATGGTGGTTTGGAGCAATTGTATTATTGTTACTGTATCATCCAAGAAGGGGGGGAAGGTAGTTACAGGACTCCTTCACATAAAACAACTGTGCAACCCCTCTGAATCTGTTGTTATACAATATCAAATTTTTTCATTAGCCTTACATAGTAACAACTGCACAAATACTAATACTCTAATACTATACATATGCTATAAAATTGCAGGTCAACTATGTCTCTATATAATACCTTACATTTGATTGTAACATTAACTTAATTTGATTGTAATACAACGATGTGCCCCTTTTGTAAAGCTGCTTTGAAACAATATTTATTGTAAGAGCATTATACAAATAAACCTGGATTGAATTGAACACTAAACATACCTTGCAATTCTACTATTCCACAAATATTAATACTTCACTAATAAACCACAGTATTAATACTCTATTAATACTAGTACGCTGGTAATACTCAACTAATACCCCACAAAACTCCAGTAATCCTCTGAAATACTCCCATAATGCTAAAATTCCACACTAATGTAGCATGCTAATATTTCATTTGGAGGCTTCACCTTACAGCAGAGGTAAAAACAAGGTAAAAACAAGCAAAGCAGCTAAGATTTTATATTTTGCAAACATTTCATGAATGGCAGATAGTGATGCAGCACACACGGCATGTAATTACCGTAATTCAGAGATGAAGAGCTAATACTCTACAATACTCTACAATTACTCTAGAATACTCTCCTAATTCACCTCAAAATAGTAATACACTACAATAATCTGCTTATACTCTACAATGCTCTACCAATGCCCCACAATACTCTACAATACTCATTCATTCATTCATTCATTCATTTTCGGCTTAGTCCTTTTATTAATACGGGGTCGCCACAGCGTGATGAACCAGCATATGTTTTACGCAGCGGATGCAACCCATCACTGCAACACTCATTCAGACACATACACTACGGACAATTTAGCTTATCCAATTAACCAACATGTTTTTGGACTTGGGGAAACCGGAGCACCCGGAGGAAACCCACGCGAACATGGAGAGAACATGCAAACTCCACACAGAAACACCAACTGACCCAGCCAATGCTCGAACCAGCGACCCTCTTGCCATGAGGCAATTGTGCTACCCACTGCGCCCCTCTACAAAACTCCACAGTGCTATTCTAATAGCCTACCAATGCTCTAAAATACTCCACAATGCTACCCCAGAAACTGCTTTTCTAGAAACTGCTGATCCACTGCGGTGAGTGATAGTTCTGTGGGCACAGATGTCTTGTGGATGCCAGAGGTCAGAGGAGAATGGCCAGACTAGTTCGAGCTGATAGAAAGGCAACAGTAACTTAAATAACCACTCGTTACAACTGAGGTATGCAGAAGAGCATCTCTGAGGCGGATGGGCTACAGCAGCAGAAGACCACACCGGGTGCCACTCCTGTCAGCTAAGAACAGGAAACTGAGGCCACAATTTGCACAGGCTCAGCAAAATTGGACAATAGAAGACGGGAAAAAACGTTGTCTGGTCTGATGAGTCTCAATTTCTGCTGCAACATTTGGATGGTAGGGTCAGAATCTGTAGGGTTATCCTGCCTTGTACAAGGTTTCTGCAGATATCATAAAGTCAAATTTAAGACTTTTTAAGACCTTTTCAAGACCATTAAGTATTAAATTTAAGACCTATATCACAATATCATAAACACGAATACATATAAAGAGAAAATTCAAAATCACAAAATTA
The DNA here is from genome assembly GCF_903798145.1 of Danio aesculapii. Classification (NCBI taxonomy): domain Eukaryota; kingdom Metazoa; phylum Chordata; class Actinopteri; order Cypriniformes; family Danionidae; genus Danio; species Danio aesculapii. Next base: position 34,028,460 of record NC_079439.1, read on the forward strand.
GTGGTAAAATAAATGTATTTAAATTGAACAGTACTAAAGATAGGTTAGATGCACCATTGAACTACAGAAAAAAACAAACAAACATCTTAAGGCTGGCGCCGCATCGCGAACCTCGTGAGCTTCGCCAAATCATGTGGCGCACACCCAAAGCGAATCTCCACAAATACAGTCATGACATCACATTTGCCGCGGGCACTGAGTTCAATAACAGAAAGCTGATTGGCTATTGTATGTTGGTCTAATTTTAGTTGTAATACCGCAAATTACATTGGACTAATAAAATAAAGAACTACAACATCCCGAAAACTGACCATTAGATGTAGCGTTACATGTACATCAGAAAAATAAGACCTGTGCAAAAATATTAATGACCTAGAACGGCGAATTTAAGACTTTTTAGGGTCTAAAATTTAGATTTTTAAATTTGAGACTTTTTAAGGCCCCGTTTACACTTAAGCGTTTTCATTTTAAAACGGCATTTTAGAATGAAAACGATGCGCGTCCACACTAGCGTTTTACCCAGAGTTTCTGAACAGCTTTCCGTCTACACCAAAACACTGAAACATCATGTGACCACACACACACTCTGGCATGCGCTGCAGCGTATCTAGTCAGATGAGAGCTGTGCTCGTCGGAGTGTTCATCTAGGATCTACCGCTGGATCTAATCTCATTATATATTTGTTAAACGTGATATTTAATTCATCTTGTTGTCTTTATCTAACGACATATTTCCCGACTTTGGCCTTTTAAATCTATTACTTGTTCTCGAGTAACGTTTTTGGCTGAGCGCAAAGATAAGTTAATATATTAATGTAACCACGTACATTCTGTAAATTGACTTATTTCCTATGTTGTATAAACTTATTGTATGTTATCATTTTATAATGGCCATTATTGATTATTAAAACTGATTTTCAGCAAAAGAGAGGGTATGTTTCGTATTTTCAATGAAAATGAAAGGAGGCAGTAATGTTATAGGCTTCGTTATGAATACGCATACATGAAGTTGACGGTCATATATGCAGCACGACGCCTTAACATTTCTGCTGTCTGTTAAGTTGTTAATATCAAAATGAAAATAGGCAATTCCTTATATCATGTTTTCATTTTATTGTTAAGATAGTGAAACAACTTATCCAGGGTGATTAAAGTACACTGTACACGTATCCAGGGTGATTATAAAGTACACTGTTCTCTTTGAAGATTTACCGACATGTCCTCAGGAGTCTGTTTTCCATATCAACCTTGCGAAGTCTGAACTTACAAGGAGAGGATGCAGGACTGAACTGTGTGTGTAGGCTACTTAATATTGAGAAAAGCCCCAATCTGAGAGGCGAATTACTGCAGCCCCGCCTCCGTTTTCAGATGTCTCCGTTTTCCCCCATCCACACTGAGACGTTCGAAAACGCCGGCATAGTGTGGACGGATGGCATAACCGTAGCAAATAGCATTAGTATAAACGGGGCCACAGTGTTAGTTGCACTTATGAAGCGCGGTTTAACCAGCATGAGCTAGACAGTTTTTACAAGCTATTCGCAGCACTGGTAGTATTCTTAGGTTACCTCGGAAGAATAAACTCGGTCTGAAGGATGAGAGAGCTCAGAAGTGCGTTGTGAGAACTGAGAGGCTCGCCACATGTCGGCTGTGATACGCGATTTTTAAAAATGAGAGTCTGTATACTTTAGGTCTATTCATGCCAGTCTGTTAGACAAAATTGGTTAAAACACCAGCGAATATAACGGAGATCTGCGGTTTTATACGTACCGCAATATGCGATGACAAGAGAGTGACTCCATAAGGTAAACTGCACACACTTGATTATGTACTGCGTGGATGTGTCTCACAGCGCATAAGCATAACTAAACCTTTAAATGTCCATGCTTAATCAGTCATTAAGAGTTATTGACAATCAATAGATCATCAAGTAATCGTTGGCATCCCTAAATAAAATATATTAAAGGATATTTTACCCTAAACTCACCATACTCACAATTAAGAGGAGAGTTCTTCCAAAACTGAACATTCTGTAACCATTAACTCACCTTTTGTTTGTTTCAAACCTGTTTTAATTTTGTTCTGATGTTGAACAATAATATTCAATAACTTGTAGGTAATGGTTTTGGTTGATGAAAACTTGAACAGTAAATGCTGAATTAAGATCATTCTTTTGTTTGTTATTTTTTATTTATATTTTCAAACAGCTAAAACATTTCATAAAATGTGCTTAATTAGCTGCACAAAGCGATCGGCATGCTGAAAAGTCTTTAAAATTGATAGATATAAAGATTTGACATTTATCGTGATAATTATCGACATCGACTGATATGAAAAAAATTATCATTGAAAATGTATCATTTTTTTTGCCATATCACCCAGCCCTACTTGATATATGTAAACTTCCCAGCCAAAGTGTTTTCTAGGATTTATGAAAACAATATAGAAATATATATGTGATTTCATGCAGAAAAGAAAGACAAAGAAGAAGCAGAGAGAGAGGAAAAATTATTAAATTAGACCAGAGCTGGAATCAGTCCCTCTCTTTCAGTCCAATCAGATACAGAGGAGCTTTGTGAGACCTGCATCTCAGAGAGAAGGGGACCTTGTTTGTGTCTTATGTGAAAGGTCAAAGGTCATCAAGGGGTAAAAAGACAGATGGCACTAAGAAAAAATGTGTTATTTAAAAAAAAGCAGTTTTTTTAAAAATATTTTCTAAAAAATAGTAAATCAATATAAAACAGTCTGAACAGGCTAATAAAATCAACATTTCTTGTTTCCATAAAAAAGGGAATTAAAAAATGAAAATGGAAGCAGCATATAGAATAAAAGTGACAGTGTGAGCATTAAATTGTAGCATTTACAATACAGCATTATTTTAAACATATAATTCAAATCTCCATGCCTAATCAATACAATACTTACAGTATCTGCACCTAGCACAAGTCAAGTGAACTTCTTATAGTGAAATTAGAGATTCAAAAAAGCTTTACCATGTTAAAAGTGATAACATAATTGATTTAAACATTGACTATGTTTACATGGACATCAGTAATCGAATTATTAGCCTTAATCTGAACAAGACAATAATATGTTTTACATGTTATCGCACATATTTCGATTAATGTCATTGCGTCACCACGTTATCCAAGTTTCATGTAATTTCCAGTGATGCATTTTTAATTTGTCGACTTTAATTGCAGTTTGGCACTTTCACTTTCATTCAGGAACATTTCATTCATGTCCCCCATGACGAGTGAAGTTTATTTATAACCTAATTTCGAGAGGATCACGTGTTTATGATTGATCACATCTGGTCAATGAGGGATTCACCAATGCAGGATTCACTAATAAGATGATTCCTAACTCACTATAAATAATCAGAGTTTCTTACCTTAGTTATGTCTGCTATGCCCCCTTCCACCCCTACTGCTCCCTCCTTTTCTTATCAGGACAGCATGGCAGCCCAGTGGTTAGCACTGTTACCTCACAGTAGACATTTCTCTACAAAGTTTACATGCTCTTCCCGTGCTTGCGTAGGTTTTCCATGGGTCCTCTAGTTTCCAAATCAAATCGGCACCATTGATGAGCTCTTAATCAGCAATTCCAAATTGGCGTTAGCATATAATAAGCAGGGGAGTTCTCGAGACCTACCTGAGCTCAAACTCCCCTCTCGCCTTACAAACAGGAGGGAACCCCCGGGCTCAAGGATCTTACAAGCTCAGGGCTCTCTCCTGGGACAGCAAACACACTTTATGGTCAATCATTAGCTAAGTGTGAAATCTTGAAACGAGATATTGGATGCGAGTATGAACTGCTGGAGGAGTGTTTTTTAAAGGAATTTGATAGCGCACGCCATATGGGAGAAAAAAAACTTCTGTAATTCAGGATGCAGGTGTCTGTGGTAGGTGCAGAGAATAGTGTCAAACATCTGTGTCTGTATAGAATATCTTGTCGCAAAAAGCTGCAAAAATCCTACACGACGCTAATAGTTTGTTTGCAGTGTTTACATGTCTGTACTGCACTTCAATAATAAAATCGGCATACTCCACATGTCTTAATTCAATTTCTGTTTAGTTCGATTATGACTTTAGCTGGATTAAGGTAATCAAAAATCACTGTTTACATGGTAGACTCTTATCAGAGTATTGTCTTAATCATATTAAAATCTGATTATTGGTGTCCATGTAAACATTCTCATTGTAAAAAAATTTACTGCAAGAATGTAGCGTCATTGTTCATCTCAGTTCAGTGCAATGTTTAGTCAACTCAGTTCAATTACTAAGTTTCATTATAAAACAAGTTCAAGAGTTGTTTAACATTTTCTTTCTAATACACACAACCTTGCTTAAAATAAGAATTTCAGATCTATCCCTTAAAAACCTAAACACCGATATTTGTGAGATGGCAGTTTAAGATGTAATGAGATGAAATTACTTTTCAAAAAAGCTTTCTACATCAGAGGATATAAAAGGCCTTTCCAACAGCGATTTTCATTTTTTCTTTCATCAATTTCAGCTGTCCTTTTTCTGCTCGCTCTCTCTTTCTGCATGTATGTCAAGTTAAACATATGCACTTAGTGTGTTCCTTGTTACATACATCTGCTGGGCATATGAACATGCCCGGGCCCTCGACAACCGCAGCTAGTCAATCTTCAACTCAGAACAAAGACAGTGCTCCCTTCCCGGTGTCTTAATGTAACTAATAAAAACAATAAGAAAAACTGCTGTTCGTAACACTGCAATGACATATATTCAGTAATAATACTGGACAGGATTAAACACTTGTGATTTGGTAACTAAAAGCCCCTGTTGTATTCATTTAAATGTTCTTAGTTTTGTTTTCAACCCAGGATCATTCTGAAAAAGTACCTCTATATAGATTTGTGGAGAGCACCAAATACATCCCAGGAGATACGTTATTTTTGCAGTTTTTGTTTTCGTGAATCCACCAGAGGCCGCTGTGTATGCTTTTTGAGATCTCAAATTTTTCACGCGAGTGCCATTCGCACCTGCTGTTCTCGCAGAAATCCACCAGAGGTCGCTATCGATTGACTGACTGAATGACGGACCAATCCACTGACCCACCCTCCTCCTTCCCCAAACTCAACCAATAGTGTTTTCAAAAGCAAGGATTGACCCACCCACTCACTTCCCTTAACCCAACCAACAGTGTTTTCAAATTTTGGAACATTCTCACTTTGTTATTTACTTGTTTATTTTTTAGCTTCTGTTTCTGTCTTACACGCTTTCTAGAGCCATTATTCGCTGAACTCGAACCCCATCATCGTGGTCAACTCCTCTGTGTGTCTCAAGAGGTAAACGGTCAGCTGGTAAGCGCAAAAAGGAATGGCGTCATACCGCCCGTAGCATTCGCTTTAAAGATGAAATGCAGCCATATGTACTTCTGACTACATAATTTGCGATCTCCAGAAATGTATATAGGGCTACTTTTTTAGAATCAGCCTATGTTGTTTGTTTTGAAGGCCTCTTACAATAAATTGACATTCATCCAAGGTCATGAAGCACTTTTTCCTTTTTCAAATTCTAAAACAATTTTCAAAGATCTGTCATTTGTATCCTACGGATCTACTATCTACAGTGCATGTTGGAATTCAGAAAAAAATACCCATTAGCATATCTGAAGCTTAACTCCTGGTGGTTCGTTTGTGAATATACACTGCGCCACTGACTTTAGCTTTAACAGCAATATCTGTCAAAGCCATTATTGCTGTTCATCATATTAGTTCAACTGGAAAAACTGACTGGCCAAACCAAAGACAGGCATACATGGTGTGAATTCTGACTGTATGTCCATGAATGTCACGGCTTAGGAGTGAGTTTATGTGAAAATTGTTTGGAGGTGGTGATATACGACACAATTTTAAGACCTGATGAATTTCAAAGCAATCACATGAAATTCGGCAACAAAAACAAAAAAAAGTGTGTGAATAATAAAGCATAGTTCACAGTAAATCCCCTATTATGAACTCTGCCATGCACAACACATCACTGCACTCACTGTTCAGTGTGTTTGTCCTCCTGATTGGTCAACTTCAAATAGATCAACAAATTCAACTGCAAACACCTCACAAATTCAAGCCAACAGCTCCTAAACTTTTTTGAAGTTTAAAAATGATCGGGAGCTCATGAGCCACTCGAATTGAACACAGTATGGAGCAGATCATATGAGCATCATTGATTTCAACACAAATTCTCTCAATAGGAAAAATGTGTGTAGGTGCTCCTACAACAGCAAAAATCACACCATGTATGTCTGCCTTAAACCTCTACCACAAGCACACTTTCACTACTTTTCTCAGTGGTAAACTTGGAGAAAAACAAAATCACACACATTTCTGTTGAGCATATGAATTCGTGAAGAAACTAAAATGTGTTTCTGATCTACACAGATCAAGTGAAACTGAAGACAAAAACTTTTTGTGCACTTTGATTTTTTGATTTTGATCTCTCAAACCTTTTAGGATCACAAACAGCTACATTACATGCTGCATAATAGATCTTATTTGAAAAAGCACAATAGGGCACTTTAAAAGTGGTTCCTAGCTTAACGATAGCAAATTGGTATATGTAAAGAGACATTTAATAGCAATTTATCCAAGAGTATACCTGCAGATTCCATTTTGTTTTCTGATTTACATCTATGAAATAATAAGAATGATTACTGCTGTTTGATTTACATGTCGGTCAGACATCCTTTTCCTCTTTAAGTGGGAGGTTCTTGACCTGAAAAAGCTGCAACGATGTCCAGACATTATACTCTACCGTCTCGTTATGCAAAAGTATTGTTATGGAGATTATTACGCAATAGAAAAAGGCTGATCACTGCTATTTTTTTCTTCATTGTTTTGTTACTGCTTATTCAATGATAAATCAAGAAGACGATGTTAATTTAATGGACTCAACTGTGGTGAGTTTAACAAACATCAGCATTTAATAACAACATATTATGAAAAGTATAAGTAATTCATCCAACAATGATTCTGTTATTATTGACTCATGTCAAAGATGCTTTTCTCTCATACACTAAAAGTGTATGTGAACAAATAATAGCTTTCAAATTCATTCATTTTCTTATCCACTTTCATAGAAAAGAGCAGCATGGACATTATTCTAAATGATTTATTTTGTTCCTGGGAACAACGGAAGTCATACAAGTCTTTAAAGACATGGCAATGAGTAAACAATGGCGAAAATGTGTTTTGTTGGTGAAAACTACTCCTTTGACATCTTTGAACTTTAAATCAAACATTACTTTAACAATTCACAGTTTTATCCCTTCATTTCCAGTGATTTTTTTTATTCTGTCCTCCTGCTGTCGGCAGTAAATCTGCATGTTGAGTGTTTAAAGATTAATGTTTCTCTCTCTCTCTCTGCATCTCTCCCTCTCCCTCCCGCCCTCTCTCCCTCTCTCTCTCAATCCCCGCATTCTTTCTTCGTTTCAACACCCCGGCAGTACCCTCACGTATGCATATGTAAATGGCTCTGCCTCTGAGCCGGTGGAAGTAATTGTATGCATTTTTAACTGGCCAATCGACTGACAGATAGGCATAGATTGTCTCGTCTAGCTCTCTTCCTCTCTCTCTCTTTCTATCTCATTCTCCCTCACGCAAACACACACACACACACGCTCAGAGATTTTTTTTTTATTTTTAGCTCTGTGCCTCCCCCTCCAGATGCACAGGAATCATTATGTGGTGGTGGTCTGCTATAGGGCGATTAGAAACTAAAAATCTCTCACTCTTCTAACCCTCCAGTGTGATATTCTTAATACATGTTCTTCCATGTGTTTGCTTATCTTGGGTTTGATGAGCTTCTATATTTTAAATAAAAATAAAAGTCACCATTAGAAAAAATTAAAACTTGTATTATTGAAGTTTTAAATGACTTTTTTTTCTTTCTGCAGAACAAAATGCAATACATTATACTAAAGAAGGTCGAGTTGTCCTGACTATTATGAGAAGGAGCAGAAACACTATAAAAGTCCCTTCGACTCAAGTACTTCACAATGCAAATCTACTACACCCATATAGCTTTGAGGAAAAATAGACCAAATTTTGCATTGTTGTTGCCCTGAATTATAAAACTAATCTTTTACAGTTTGAGCAAGATCAACACATTCATTAAATAAATCTAAGAAATATAAGAAATAAGAGTTAAATCAAAGTAAAATAAAGACATAGTTTGGATACTAGCACTGAAATGGCAGCCCCACATAAAGGCTGTCAATCTGTTACTGAATAAACACTTTGTTTAGGTATTAGAATTTTTGAAAATGACCTTTTATGTACAGTGAAACAGCTCTATGTGAATGAAAACATCCTGCAAGTTTTAAATTAGTAGTGTTTTGAATTAGTATTGTTCACGGTGTATAAAGTTATTGTCTCTCAAAGAGTCAACTCAGAGTCATTAAAACAAGTTGTTTTCTAAACGGATCCCGAGCAAAACATGTTGACATCAAGATGAAACGTTAGCAGAGTGCCTGCACAGATCTGGGATAGAATCATGTCGAGAAGACGCTGTGCTCTGAATGTGAAGGAAAATCCTTTTTTTCCATTAAAGGACAGGCTGTGAGGAGTCAATGGTTAAAGTTCATTTTTACACCACTACCACAGCAGTAAATCCCCAAACTGTGGTATTTCACTGATAACTGCTACGGTACAGCAACATAAATGTGTATAATAAGAGAATATATATTGAAGGAAGGATTATTAGCATTTTTGTATAATATCGTTAAACTTGTGTTTGGTAGGCACCATCAGCTTATTGATTAAATGCGTTAACATAAAGCACTGAGGTTCTCACAGCGACCAGAGTTCAATTTCCGGCTCGAGGTCCTTTACCAACCCTTCCCCTCCCTCTGCTCCCCTCGATTTTCTGTCAATACTCTCAACTGTCCAATCCATTAAAGGTTAAAAAACCCTTAATTATTATAGTAAGAAACTTGAGTCTTGAGGTAAAATTTAACAATGTTGCCTGTTCGTATATTGTAGAAAATCTTCAATATTTTTAAGGTTTAATTTTCTATATTTTATTTATGTCAACTGAAAAGAAGCTTACACTCCAGACTGTTGTGAACACACTCATCAACTGCAGAAGTTCATATCAATGACTTCTAAGTGCCAAAAGCTTGTGACTTGCATTTTATGAATAACCAATACCCATAGTTTCAGATAAAAATCTTCTAAAAGTCTTTCTACTAAAGTCATCTACATTATGATTTTAGACTTTTATCTCTAATAATAACAGCCAATTAACACAAATATCTTTTGTTCTTGTCCATTAAAAACTTTTTATAAATTTATTTATTTATATAAAGTTTATTTCTTAATTGCCATGGATTCAGTCACTTACTGTCAGTAGATGAACACATTTTGCATTTGTTAAATTAGATTCAGCACATGATGACTATAACAGATCAACAATGACAGTTTTCTGTTCCTTCATTGCTGTTTCTTTGCATTTTCAGTTGTGTGACAGTTTTAGCTGTGATACAAACAATGTCAACTTCCATGACAACAGAAGACATGTTGTAATGCTCCATTTGTGTAATTACTGTTTTCCAGTTTCTTTGTCAAATGAACAGCTTTTTCAGGAAGACAACTGCATTCAGAGTAGTGCTTCTGATTATAGGGATGGATATGATATGAAAGGCAGATTAGAAAACTTGTATAATGTATTCAACTTAACTTTGTGAAACTGTCTATACTACAAAGTATCAAACATGTTAATGGATGAGATAACAAATTAATAAGCATATTTTAATACTGGAGATAACTTGCTATGTTCTAGAATGCACTCATAATAACAATTTTCTGCTCTTTTCCTATTATTTTTGGATGTTGCCTGAAATACAATTGACAGGGCCAGCTTCTTTTTGGGTAGATATGCAGAAGTCAAAAATGACTCCACTGAGCATCACTTCATGTGCCAGTGCACTGTCATGGCTGATGCAGCTTTAGGATATTTTCTGATAATCTCTCCTGTTCCATCTTTTTTACTTCATAACTCATTTTCAGTCCTATGAACATGAACATACTGAAAGTTATCGGTGAGCTTCAATTGTTTATGTGAGACTATGTTTGTCTTCAAAAGACAATCACAAAACACTACTGGTTTCCCTTTTTTGTAAAACTTGTTTGTCTCTAAAATAAACAACCATCGTTATGTGTAATGCTGCACAGAGAGCTTAAAGATATAGCAAAACATTTGTCTCCAGAAGTAGCACTGAGGCTAATAAAGTTTTGTGGTGATAAAAAGGGGGGATTTCACCTGCAATAATTAGAAAAATTTGTTGTTGCACTTCAACTAACAGCCTCTTGGTTGTAGCAATGCCAGATTATCACTCAGAGTAATTTCACAGAGAATTGCTCACTATAGTACTTGCTCAAAATTAGTTGTATATAGCATATAGAATCACTTTTAGCGCAAGTAATGCCATCTGTTTGACATTGCTTCACAAAGACTGACAGAAACATTTAGGAATATGGTGTTGTTGGCTGTTGTCCAAATGTGATTACAATGTAATCTGTACCAACATCCCAGAGGAAGTGCACATTGTAAGTCTAATTTCCAGAAAATTATTTGGACAAGTTGTACATGTTGTGCAGTCAATTGTGGTGCTCAGTGACTTAAGTTCATCAGCTTAACTACCTGGGTTAACAGGGTCTCAAACCTTCTTAATGAAACACTGCTTAGTACTCAATATATAATTACTAATCCAGCTACTCCCAGATATGCCGAAAGATTGCTCACTAATAATCTCACTACATTTTACAACATTGTGTGTGTGTGTGGTTGTGTCAAGGCTGAAGTTATTCATACTCCTGGCAAATTCTGACTTAAATTTACTAAAAGAACAGAACTGTGTGTAGGTATAGTGTATCCAGTCATATTGAGGTAATATAAAGACAATAAGTGTCTTTTTTAAACTTCCTGACGTTAAAATAGGATCCAAATCCCTCCCATTTTGAGGCCCACTGCAACATGACGTAGGAGTGCGGTTTCCCCGCCCACCAAATAGATTAACAGCTGTGAATTAACATGTCTCCGTAGTAACGCGTATAATCATATCAACAAGACAGGACGTGTGCAAAGCAACTGAGATTAAAAGATCTGTTCAGCTCTCTGTGATCATCAGTCATCATAAAATGTGATCAAGAATGAGTTTTACAAGTTTAAAACATTTTAAAACAGTGCATGTTTGTAATAGAGTACATCGATCTTATCTTCTTTACTTTATCACCACAGCCACATGTCAGTACAATTATAAAAGATGACGCTTCAATCCCAATTTGTGGACATTAAATCAAGTTTATTTTGTACATTAGCATAACAGATATCCATAAAGCAGTAGATATTAACGTGTATTAGAAAAATATGAACGCGCACTTAGAAAAATTGCAAAGTTAAACGTGCGCGCTGTGTGTGTGTCCGCTGTGTGTATGTGTGTGTGTGTATGTCTGTGTGTGTGTGTGTGTGTGTGTGTGTGTGTGTGTGTGCATGCGTGAACTTTGTAACGACATTGTGTATGACTCATCATACATCAAATAATCATTTGTAAAGTTCTTACTGCAGTATTTCTCACTAACATTACGTGAGATCTGCTTTCTTCATGTCTGTCACTGTGCTGTTTATCTGACGCAGCTGAGGTGGAGATTGAGGCACACTCTGACAGGCACGTGGGAACAGTGGGTGGGGAGAACTAGCATGTGGCCTGTTTGTTGCACAGGCCACAAAAACAGCTACATTGTGTTCAGAGCAAAAACTTCTAATATTCTGAAAGGTATAATTAATACTCTGATGGGTGGTTTGAGCTGAAACTTTACAGACACATTCTGGAGACACAAAATACTTATCTTAAATCTTGAAAAAAGGTAAAATAGGTGCCCTTTAAAGAATTTTTTTTTTAACAATGATGCCTCTTGTACATTGTCTCCTTATCTTTTGGGAAAAGCCTGTGTCATTTCTGTCAAAAAAAAATTGCTGGTTGAATAAAATTTTTAAAAACTTTAAATCAGAATTTGCCAGGTGTATGAATGATTTCAGGTTATATATGGTAGTAACTGTGAAAATTGAAAATGTGAAAAGTGCTCATTGTATAAATACAAGTGTGGCATCAGTAAAATCCTTCCAGTGAAAAAAGTGTTCATCAACATAAACTCGTTTGACATTTGCAACTAGGGCCGCACGATTAATAGAAAAAAGATCACGATCTCGATTCGACCCTACACACGATCCTAATTCAGCTTTTCTACGATTCAGCCAATTATATTTTCAAGGTCAGAAGAGAAGCACAAAGGCAGTCGCACAAGTCTTCACAGGAACATGAACACCTTCCAATGGCGTTAAAAGTGTCACATACTGTATTTATAAAGTATAATTCACCCAGAAATGTCATTTCTGTCTTCATGTAATGATGTATTTGCGGCTGCAAAATCACACGTGAGCTGACCACGAGCTACAGAGAACGCGCGTGCGTGCACGCAGCACGCCAATGACGGCTACTTTAGTAAACAGAACCTGCATAGGCTGTGAATAACAAGTAATAAAGTTGTGAATAACGTTCAGTTTGTTGCACAGAGCAATCGTTTGAGAGCAATCGCATATGTGTGTGTTATCACAGTGACGGCAGCCATGAGCTGCACTAGGAAGTGAAAATGAAACTGGCCGCACATAAATGATCATAACGCATTTTACGGTTATGATTACGAAAAGCATTTGATATGTTTTTTCTTTCATAGCTAACACAAAGCATTGTGCATGAAAATAAATGTTTTACAGTGTCAGTATAACTATTACTTATATAATGCTTATATAGCTTATATAATGTTGAATATAAAGCAGAAATCTAATAATGACAAATGTCTGATTTTACCAGTGAGAACAAATGGTCTAATAATGTTGTCAATGGCAAATGACAAGCACGTGTCTTAAACATAATAATTCAATTTTATAATTATGGATAGTTATATTCTGATGTCATCATCTTACTGTGAATGAACAAACAGGACATATTGAAAGTCTGTTCAAGTCCACCATAATGACTGTACAAAATTTAGCATTTTAAGCAACAGTAGACCTACACATAGGCCTAATATTATTATTGTTGTTTTACCATGTCGTCACTTTAGAATTATAAGGATCTATTTGACATTTTTGTCAAAATTGAGTTATTGACATACTCTTACTAAATGAAAACTTATTGTTTACATTTTAAGACTTTTTAAAAAACAAATGTTGCACACATTCTGTTTGCTATATGGATTGCAAAAAACTTTAAGCTCAATATTTCAAAATCATTCAGAACGCAGATAGAACCTTATAATTTCAAGGTGACGATATGTTTGAAAATTAACAATAATAATAGCGTACTCATATTAACCTTTATTTTACATCTAAAGAATCATGAGAAGGAATTGTGATCTTGATTTTAAGCAAAAAAAAAATCTCCCTATATGCAACTGTATAAGGATTTAATGCAGCTTTACACTGAGAGAAAGAGCATATTCAGCATGTACATACATAAGACATTGGTCCATACAAAGTGAGAGATCCCATTAGATTATCTACTGTCTAGCAAGTAGTGTTAAGTAAAAATGTTTTACAGACACATTTGTTTTTACTTTGCTTTTTCTTTTAGTGAATTTTATTTTTTACTTTACTAAAAAACTTTTTCACTGGCCTATAATCTCAGAAGATCTGCAGTAATGTGACACCACACATATGCATATTATATAAATATCTTTCATCTTGCAGCAAAGTTAAGAGAAAACTCTCCTAAATTGATATGATTCTCAGTATAAGTACTAATATATCAAAATAATTTATTAATTCCACTTAAAGCTACTCCATCTGTGTAAATTAAGCAGATATTCCTCTTTCATCTTATGTCAACACAACCATGAGGCATTGCTGTGGAGGATTTTCAGTGCCGCAGCAATGTACAGGCAGCAGCGACACACAAGGTGTCATCACGACCACAAATCACTTCCTTGTGAGTGTCTCTCTTACCACCCCCCACCCCAACCCAACTCTCTTTTTCTTCCTCTCTCTGTCTTTTTCACCTCTCCAGCGCGCCATATAGGACGGAGTTAGTATATATCTCAATTAGAAAGCAGGGGTTGGAGAGGGGGAGGGCTTGTGTCCAGGCTGACTCCTCCCCCGGTGCCCCGCACCAACCCACTTAAAGTGGAAGCAGCAGCACATTGCCGTCTGGAGCCCTGTCAGTCAAAAGCCCTGCAGCCCTTTATGCAAATCAGTCTGTCTGTGGTGGACCGCGAGGGGAGGGGGAAACATGTCTAGATTTGTTTGTCATCCGTTATGCCCTCCTCTTCAATTCTTCCACTTCGTCTCTCTCTCACACACACACACACACATGCAAACACACTCTACTATATTCAGTCTTTCCCTCTACTTCACCTTCCCTCATGGTATGCCTTGACACTTTTATTCCTCCTTTTTTCTTCTACTTCTCTCTCAGGTCCCATAACCTGTCCACTTCTACAGCCTTGAGATGAGAAATTGTGACATAGCTGTGAAACTGGGAACCAGTGAGGTGAAGCATGCAATGCTACTGGGCTCTAGAAACTGGGTCGCATAAAAAGGGAGGCTAGACGTTTGCGTGTGTGTGCACATGACAAAAAAAGATCTGCAATAGAGAGCTCTTGTTTTCAAAAAGATGTTGAGGTTGATTATAGATAACCTATCAATACATATTCATTTTAAAAATATGCCTTTCAATGAACATGGTCTTCTTTAGGTCAAGTATATAATTATTAATAGTTTTGGAGTGCTTTGATAAAACAGAGGGTCTATTTACAGGGTATATGCAGGAAGCCTGAAGATTATTTCAATACCTTTTAAAGACTTTTTAAAGACCTTCTCAGAATATTTTAGGACCTCGTCGCCACTTCAAGTTCTAATCAGTGTCAAACATTTTAATTTAATGAACAGTTGCTAATAAACAGTTGTAGTTAAATAAATCAATGGAGCACAACCATGCAACAGAACTTAGATAAGCTCGGGAAAAAAACACCTTGAAAGAATAAATTACGTGGTTGTTTTCAGCGACAGGCTTCAGCCACTGTTTACAGGTGTGGATCAGGCATGGATCGAGCACGCTGTTAATATTAGGAGGAAAATAAATATATTCATACTTTTTTGGAGTCAAACACTTTGGACAATGCTTAAACAAAATTTAAGACCTTGTAAAAACACGATTAAGATTTTTTGATACCTTTAAGGGCCTTAATTTTCCCATAATTGATTAATTCCTTTTTTAAACTTGTACTTTTTACGACCCCGCGAACACCCTGATTTCAAGAGTTCACACTTAGCTGATGATTGATGATTAGCTGATTAATAAAGCATATTTGGCATGCTGTCCCAGGAGAGAGCCCTGAGCTCAGGATATCCTCGAGCCCGGGGCTCCCTCCCGTTTGAAGAGCGAGAGGGGAGTTTAAGCTCAGGTAGGTTTCGAAAACTCCCCACATTGTGAACGTGCTGAGATATAGCTGGCTAAGAGTTTGTCTTAAGATGCTACTTTATAGTAGTCAATTTACTTATAGTGTATGTCTTCAGACGGTGGGAGGAAACCGGGAAACCCAGGGAAAACCCATGCGAGCACAGGAAGAACATGCAAACTCTGCACAGAAATGCCAACTGGCCTAGTGAGGGGCCGAACCAGTGGTGTTCTTGCTGTGAGACAACAGTGCTAACCACTGGGCCACCGTGCCGCCCTATCAGGAGAAGGGGAGGAGTAGGGGTGGAAGGAGGGATTCTTCAAGATGAAGATGACTATAGTGGAAAACTCCAGTTATTTATAGTGTGCCAGTATTCATCTGATTGGTGCAATATACAGAGCTGATGCCGTTCCATCCGTGTTCAATCATAAGCACGTGATCCTCTCGAAATTAGTTTGTAAATAAATCACACTTAAAAATTCCTTAAGAAAGATTGCGAATTCCTCAACACTCTCACCAAAAAAATACAAACTTTCAATAATCAGACAAAAGCAAGTTTTTGAAAACAAGATGTCTTGGTACATCCCTTTGGAAGACGCCCTGCCGTGAAATTCCCTCGAGATATCAAACTAAAGCAGACAATTGTGACAAGCTGTGAAACTCTAAAAAGCGGTGACCAAATATTCCTCATCACCACAAGAGTGAAAGCATCCTCATCAGCGTAAATAGACACACCAGGAAAGATTTTTATCTAAACAAACATACAAAAAGCTCTGACAAATCCTCTGATAGTTTTATCCAAACAAAAATCTTTAAAAGTAGCAACATTGGGACTGCATTGTCCTCAAATGATGAAAGGATTAATGGATGTTGTTGTAGTAAAGTACACAAAAACAAGTATGCTGGATGTTGTCTCTAATTGACAGGATACAGATGTCATGCTAAATACCTTGTTGTATTTAAAAAAAAAAGCTAAATCTTTGCTCAGAACTGCAACATGTAACTAAAAATACACTTTAAAGGTAGACTGAAGTGTACTTAATTGCAGATTTATTCATAGTTAGATTTCATAGAGGCTGCTACATCCTTTTTTGTTTCTGCATTGTGAAGTCAATACACAGGGGTTAACGTGTTTGAGGAAGTTAGAGTGAGGAAAAACTCGCTCCAATGACATGCCGAAACTAGATCTGAAAGAGGGTGTGTGTGTTGGTAGTAACAGAACTCACCTGTGGAGACCTGTCGTCGTTCTCTTTCTCGTCTGAAGACACATGTGTGAGAACAGCTCTTCTACAGCACATGGCTTGTGATTCCAGACTTCTGAAAGACCACATAATCACGACCGTTAATCATAACCACAATCTGACAAACTCTACAAAAGTAACTAAAAATGTAATGTTTTATTAAATACTTCATTTTTTCTTTTCACTAGGACCATGCACAACAGAATGAGACAGGGTTTACTAGTACTTGTTTGGGAGGCGTTCACACGTAGTGTATTTCTGCAATTTTTAAGGCTATCGTGCCCCAAAATTGTGACATGTAGAGAAAAACTTTGCCGTTTAAGCTGATTTATCTCATATAATGTGTAAAATGTAAAGTGCTTTACCTTTTAATGGTGTGTGATAATAGTTTAATATTAGATACATTGTAAATTGTTAGTAAATACTTCAATTACAAGCACCAAAATTAAATAGTTTCATTCATAAATACAACTGAATAGAAATGTATAAAAGCATTACACGCACAAGATGTGTAAAATATGCTAAATAAAGCCATGTAAAAACTTAAAAGCTTAACGAAAAGCTCAACACACAATAGAGGAAGCAACTGAAAACCTTATACTTCCATACTATACAGCTAGTGAAAAACCGTATGTGACTTAAGAGGTATGTCTGGTAGAGCAGGGCGATTAATCGAAAAGTAATCAAAATCGACATTCAGAACCTATGATCAATCTAATTTTTCTAGGTCAATCTTTTCAGTTACTTTCCCTACCGTGTGTAGAGTCACGTGACCCCTGCTCTGTTTTACACTTCTGATCTGATCTCAGGTCAAGTTGCACTACAGGTTGCACTACATTGACGATGACTGGAAGCTGCACTAGAGATACCTTGAGATGGCATATTTTCCATTACATTAAATTTATTATATAATTGAAAATATTTGTTTACAGAAGATTCAAGAAATGCACTCTTTAAAATAGTATTTACAAGATATGCAAGAGTTATTTTATTTAGAAGAGATACTGCTTAGGTCTAGATTTATTATGAACAACTGTGAAAATTATTTATTTGGTTTCCAAAAGTGCAAGTTATTTATAACTTCAACTTCAATTTAAGTTGTTCAATGTTGATGTTTAATAAATAATCATAGAAAGCAGACAGTGTGTTTCCTTCAAATACTATTTTAAAATCAAGTAATGCATGCTTCATTCAGAAATCTCTCACTTGTAATATGTGAGCATATTTACTGTAAAAACTTGTCCGTGAACTATACAAATGAACAAATAAATAAATAAAATAACCATTCATTAATTGTAATCGAGTCAAAATGATCAGATTCAGATTTTAGGCCAAATCGCCCAGCCCTAATGTCTGGATTCAAAAAGTAAGCATAAAGTACCACAACATGTGGTACTGACAACATGGCAAATGGAGTACATCCTGTTTACACACTACAGACATTCATTCAATATAGAATGTATTTTAGAGGTTGCCACATAAGTTTTAATTCAGCTAGTGACAAATAGAGAAGAAAAACGTCATGTAAGCAGATATGTAGTCAAGTTAAAAAAAACTGCATGTGTGTGTATTGGAACAAACCTTGACAAACAGATACAATGAGACAAATGTCGAGTAAGAAATCGTACATAAGTTACATATAGGCCTAAAGTACGTCTGAACTCACAGTACTGCAAGTACCTGTATGTACTACATCCACTGTATGTACTACGTGCACCAAATAAACACTTCACTGTGCCACGAGGCCACGGGACAGAATTAATGAATGAAATTGAAGGGACGTAACAGACTCAGCAAGGTCATAATAATTACAAAATGGAGGATATCTTTACATTCATACTGTTCATATTTGTGCTAACGTTAACGGCATAAAACGTCTGTGAAGTAAGTTCAATTCAAACCCAATATCCAAAGTTACTCACTACGACTGTACGCTAGTTTGTACGCACCGCGCGGTTTTTGTTTGTTCCGGTTGCATCCTATATGAACCGACTTTTATACAATTACATTCACACACACAGTTCTGTAATAAACGCTAAATTGTCAGGACTCACCTCAATATTTTCGTGAAATCTGAGCTGGCCTCATAATATATTCACATCACAGAGCTTGTTTTGTGTCGGTGAGGGAAAATTTACACGCGCGTCATGTGTAGCTCGTTTTAGTTTGGTAACTTACAGACTCATAAATTGTAGTGTGTGTGTGCGTGTGTCTTCCGAGAGTTTCAGATATAATCTTCCACTTGGGATGCTCCCGTCCTTTTTGTGGCTCAAATAGAGCTCTTCAAATTCAGCAAACTGCATTCAGAGCTGTCGGTTGAGCAACATTTGACAGGCGATATCCCGCGTCTTTTAGTTTTATTAGTCACTGTTGCTATGGTTGCCTCTCACTTTCGCGGTTTTCCAGACATGTCGTTTCTCTTAAGTTTTTTTTTATAAATGTATGTTAGTTTGAGTTTGTATATTTTTTTTTGAAATTTGCAATTATGTACAATTAAACGAAATACCACTTATAAACAAAGTCACGTAGTCAGCAAATTGTAATTTCCTTTAACTACATTTCTAACTACATTTTAAGAGTTCAGATGCAAAATCCTATAAATCCCATCTGAAGTTTTCTTCAAATTTTTTTTTTCTCAGGCTCCTGTCTGTGGGTTCAGTAATTTCACTTGGTGATAGATGGGTTATTTTCATTGCCTTTTAAGTAAAATAACTGAACAAAGATGCTAATTTGGTTGATTATTGAGCTTGTTAAGTTGAAATACTGTTTCCAGGTCCAAGCCGCTTCTCATTTGAATTGAGAAAATATTTGTTTATGACCACTTTTTAGTTTTATCATACATTAAAGTGAATTTTATATTAAATCATGGTGTACAGTCTCTGGACTGTTTTCATCACAGACATTGATATTTTAAAAATTAACAAAAATAATGAATCACTTTCTGGCATTAGGATATTAGGCATGGTTATATATATATTGCGATCGTGATTTTGGACAGTACTGCATTGCTTTGTAAACATTTATTATTGCCATTTGTTGAGTCTCCACATACAGTTTGATAGAGCGCTTGGACCCGAAAGCCGCTTCACGTGATGTCACACTTAACAAGCGGATTTAAATAAATATTTAGATGTACACTACCAGTAAAAGGTGTTATTGTTTTTAAAAGAAGTATCCTCTGCACACCACTGCTGCAAAAATAGAATACAAACAGTAATTTTGTGGATTTTTCAAATATAAAATGTTTGAATTTGAATGTAAGTGTATTTCTGTGTGTGTTATATTCTTTATACATTTTAAAATGTAATTTATTACAGTGATTCAAAGTTGTTTTTCCTTCTTTATTATTATCCTGTGTGCTAATTTCACGCTCAAGAAACAATTCTGATTATTGTCAATGCTGAAAAAAGGTAAAGGTAAAGCTTTTTTCAGCATTGATAATAGTCAGATTTTTTTCCTGAGCATCATATATATCATGCCATTCTGAAGCTTTGTGTGACAGTGGCACTAAATAAATTACAATTCTAAATACTTTCACATTACAAAGTTAATTTAATCTGAAATTATTTTATACAATAATACTGTTTTATTGTTTTCTGGATCAAACATCATTCTTTTATAGTTTAAATTAAGAAATGTGTCAATTTTTTTAGCAGTTAAATAATTTACATATTTACATTTAAATTTCTTCTTTTCTAAACATTATTTTAAAGTGTTGATTCACTCAGAAGACCAGCAGAACAGTCTCTTTGCCTCCTCAAATAGCACTCACCCCCCACCTGCACCCGCCGTAGCCATGGAAATGTCACCCAATCCAGAGGCCTGGAAATACAGGAAAGGCGGGAAGGGCTCAGAGTCTTCCTTCCACCTCTCTCTCACTTAGATGTACACATGGCATGATTCAAATGATTGAGGTACATAGTACATATTTATAGTACATATTTACATGCATACATGTCAATCTTGCCACTGTTTTCACCATTTCTTTCTCATTTACTGACAACACTGTGTGATGCTAAAACGCTTCTCGCATTTCCATCATGCAAAATGCGATGCAATGCGAGCAAAGTCTAAAACGCATGGCACAAATGATTAAGAGTGTGTCCAAATCCACGTTTGCTATTAAAAAGATAGAAAAATATGGTCTCTTCTTTTGAGTTGTGGGTGTGTTTTGAGCATAACATGCATGAAAACCAATTAGAGTCTCATGTCCCATTCGCTTTTGCTATTTACATGGCGACTTTGTAAGTGTAAAAACGAAATGCTTCACAATTGAGAAAACAGTTAAACAGACCATCTGCAGCGCGAAGATAAAGAATGAGCCTCCTCCATTCAGCCTCTTTACTTTCTCTTTACTTTATTTTACTCTTTACTCCTTTACTTGTGTGGATAAGGAAACGGTGTTGTACGCACTCCATTAGACGACATATTTAATTTAGTTTGTTAAGCGCAAAGACTGTTCCAAAACTAATTCTAAATTTAGTTCTAATTTCCAGCAGACAAATAAAAGAACAATGATAACGAATTGTGTTATATCCAAACACATGTCCTACTCTTATGTCCCATATGGTGATGTATATGTCTCTAAAACCCGACAGGTGGGCAAATGTAAACTTGTTTTTATTAAAACAAATATAAATATGCATATAATAAATACTGAAAATAATAATAGTAACAACATTATACAAGTTGTCATGAATAAAAAAAGGCATAGAGGCAGTGGTTTTTATATTTATGTAAAAAATAATAATTTTTGTAACATTTTAATCCTTTAGTTTTTTTCATATGTAAAGATATTTGTGTATTTCTGTGTACATCCTGTGTGTATTAAGCAATGTGTAAGCATTTGACCCAGCATGGGCGCATAACTAACACGCTCTGCACTGGACTTTAGACCTGCTATTAGTTTGTCAGTGGCGCTGTCTACTTTAACTCCTTAAAATAACAACGCACCAACAATGCGTCTTAACACACCTCTTTTTCAGACCAGAAAGTGGTCCACAAAGTGGTGGAAATGGATTTGCTATTTAATTAACGTGACGCAAAATGTGAAAATTACTGTTGCTAAATTTGTATCCTTTTTTTAAATACATCCTAAGTGATGTTTAACAGAGCAAGTACATGTTCACAGTATTTTCCATAACTTTTTTCTTCTGGTGAAAGTCTTATTTATTTTAGTTGGGCTGGAATATATTTATTAGATTGATGTATTGTATTGGAACCATTATGTAAGATGATGCAAAGCCAAATTTACAAAGTAATTTACAACAAGTTTTAAACCTACAAAATAAACTGCCTGGATTGGCACTACAAATGGTCTAACTAATTACTTATTAAAACATATATTTTCTATAGCACACATAACACCTTCAAAATGTATTTTAAAATATGTTTTTCAGATTAGTAAAAAAGGCATGCATTCTTCATTGCATTGTTAAAAATTCACACACATGTGCTTTACGGTGATATAAAACTTTACTTAAAACATCACATTAATGAATTATCCTACATCTACCTGCAACCGACCTGCAAGTAATTGGAATGTTATTTTTTATTACTAGACTTGAAGGACTAGCAAACTACCCTCAATCCGCACATTTGAGTTTGTTTAATATGCTTTGATAAGTTATGTTTTGTTTCGTTATGTTAAATTATTTTATGTTATGTATTTTACTTGTAGTTTGTAAAAACCTTGAGGAATCCAGTGGCAACTTAATCTTTTATTTGTAATGTCATTCCTGCACCGTTATGAAGTATTGGTTTGCAGAGATTCATTCATTCATTTTTCTTTGGCTTAGTCCCTTTATACATCAGGGGTCGCCACAGCGGAATGAACCGCCAACTTATCCAACATATGTTTTACACAGCTGATGCCCTTCCAGCTGCAACCCAGTACTGGGAAACACCCATACACACTCATTCACATGCATACACTACAGCCAATTTAGTTTATTCAGTTCACCTATACTGCATATGTTTGGACTGTGGGGGAAACCAGAGCACCCGGAAGAAAATGCAAGAACATGCAAACTCCACACAGAAATGCCAACTGACCCAGTCGGGGCTCAAACCAGCGATCTTCTTGCTGTGAGCTAACCACTGAGCCACTGTGTCGCCCGTTTGCAGAGATTTTTTTTTTTTATTCTTGCCATTCCTCTATGTGTCATGCATAACACCATTTGACTGTTGTAGATTCAATGTAAACTACATCTTCTTAGGGCTTGTTGATTTAATATGAAGCTGAACTGAAATTAGTAGTATTTTCAAATGTATTGCTACACTGTATGGCATATATTTGAAAGACTATTAGTCTTGGATCATTTGCATCTTGGATCTGGGGCACTTCTTGCACCCTCTGTAATATCTAGGGCTATATTTTATTTTTTTCACCAGACTACACCCTGCAGTAACTCCAGCTTTAGCAACTGTCAAGGCTGCTAGTATGAACAGGTGGTCATAGATGTAGTGTGCAGTATTATGATTATTAAACTAATTTTACCTATTGCAATTCATGTAGTGTAAAATGCTGAAGGTCAGATTTGTTTTTAAATAAAAATGATACAAACATTACCTAATATACTAAATAATATAATCATTAAAAATAATTGTTTTCTGTTTTAATACATTTTACTATGTAATTTATTACAGTGATTCCAAAACTGAATTTGGAGCACACAATTCTTCAGAAATCATTCCTAATTGTTTGGGGAGTAACAGAATACATTCAACTTAGTTATGTACAGTTGAAGCCAAATTTATGAGCCCTCATAATATTTCCCAAGAGCTGTTTAACAAATGTTCACAATATATTCTATAACATTTTTTTCTTTTGGTGAAAGTTTTTTTTTATTAATGTTTTTAAATTGTTTTAAAACATTTTAAAGTCAATATTATTAGCCCCTTAAGATATAATTGTTTTTCAGTTGTCAACAGAACAAACAATTCAATATTCAACAACTTGGCTAATTATCCTTACTTGCATGCTTGGGTAGCATAAAGACCTTCGCACTTCAAGCTGAATACTGGCGTCTTGTACAATAAGTAGAAAAATATTATGCAGTATACCAAAGAAAAAAACTATAATTAGAAATTAGTTATTAAAATTATTATATTTAAAATGTGTTGAAATATAATTTCTCTCCATTAAGCAACACTTAAAAATTTGACCTGAGAGCTAACATTTTTGACTTCAACTGTATTTCAAATACGAAACACAAGTACTGTAACTGTATTTATTTAGCGTTCCATTTTAAATGAGTGCTAATGATCTGCAAAGTATTTTAGATTACAGAAGCGATTGTTTTGAAATTTTAATGTAAATTATTTTATTTAAACCCTAATATATTCAATTATTTCATTTAAATGTTAATGTAAACTGTAATTGGCAACTAATGTAAATTGCAACCGGTGATCCTCCAGGGAACAAAACGTATACAGCCTATTCAATTAGCAACCTGCAGACAGGTTTACTGTGACTCACAAAAGGGGAAATGAGAAAACTGTTTGCATTGAATGAACAAAACAATTATTTGACTTATAATTGTGGATTATAAGGTATGATTCTGCTCATGTCTACATAGTTCTTATATACAAAATGTTAATAATTATCAAACAAAATAAGTAATAAAATAAAATAAGAATGATAATGAAAATATAATGTTATTTTTATTACATATTGTCCAAAATATGCTTTTACAAAAGAGATTAAAAAGAAATACAAACACAAATACAAAACAAATACAGTTCAATGAACAGAATAATAACTAATAATAATACAAAAAATCTGTCCCTTTCAGAAATATACCCCTTTGAATCTATATTGAATGATGTTAAGTTAATCTGTTCCTCAGTAAAATCCTCCAGATTCTTCTCATTCTCTTGCTTTCTACTATCTTCAACATGCTTGTTTGCCAGATGAAAAAAATAAGTTGAATTTACCTCAATCATTCAGGGTTTTTTTTACAACCAGGCCTCAGTGCATCATATTGTATTTTTGCCTGTCAGTAAATTCATTTTTCTATTTAAAGATTTCTTTCTATATAAAGAGATTTTTTTCTCTTCAGGATATAGTATTGGAAACTGATGTTGATAAAATATACAATGTTCTGTTTGATGGATGCTGTTTTTCTGTAGAGGCACATTTATGTTACATACTTGATTAAGTCATACTTATCTGACCGTTACCAGTTTGTAAATATAAATGGACAGCCTTCACAAATCAGCCCAGTAAAATACGGGGTGCCTCAAGGATCAGTTTTAGGCCCTTTACTGTTTACAATATACATGCTACCCCTGGGAGACATTATTAGAAGACATGGGATCAGCTTTCACTGCTATGCAGATGATACTCAATTATATATTTCAACTAAACCTGACGAGACGTCTAATCTGTCCAAGCTAACTGAGTGTATTAAAGATGTTAAAGACTGGATGACCAACAATTATCTTCTCTTAAACTCAGACAAAACAGAATTATTACTTATTGGGCCTAAATCCTGTACACAGCAGATCTCACAACTCGATCTACAATTAGAGGGATACAAAGTTAGCGTTAGTTCTACTATAAAAGATCTGGGTGTCATATTAGACAGCAATTTAACTTTTAAAAATCATATTTCCCATGTCACAAAAACTGCTTTCTTTCATCTGAGAAATATAGCTAAGTTACGAAGTATGCTATCCATCTCAGATGCAGAAAAGCTAGTCCATGCTTTTATGACTTCTAGGCTGGACTACTGTAATGCTCTGTTTGCTGGCTGCCCAGCATCCTCTATTAACAAACTTCAATTAGTACAAAATGCAGCTGCCAGAGTTCTAACCAGGTCTAGAAAATTTGATCACATCACCCCAATTTTATCCTCCTTACACTGGCTGCCTGTTAAGTTTCGTATTGAATTTAAAATATTGCTTCTTACATATAAAGCTCTAAATAATCTAGCTCCTGCTTATCTAACCAATCTTCTGTCTCGCTACAATCCAACTCGCTCTTTAAGATCTCAAAACTCAGGACTTCTGGTAGTACCTAGAATAGCAAAGTCGAGTAAAGGAGGTCGAGCCTTCTCATTTATAGCTCCTAAACTCTGGAATAGCCTTCCTGATAACGTCCGAGGCTCAGACACACTCTCCCAATTCAAAACTAGATTAAAGACCTATCTGTTCAGTAAAGCATACACTTAGTGCACCACTTACGGGGCTTCCACACAGGTTATGCATCTTGCTGATATACACTGTGAACATCAGCTACGCTAATTATTTTCTTTATTCTCCATTTCCACCTGGGGATACTCTTCCCGAGGCCCTCAGACTATGCAGAGTCACTGATTCGATCCAAGACCAACGACGAGATGATCCCAAGGTTTCCATATCCTGGACCTGGCCGAATCCTGAACAACTACTGCGATGGTCATGGAAGAGTGGAGAACATGAGACTGTTTCCTATGACGCTCCAGAGACAGACGAGTCTTCGCTGAGGCCAGCTTCCAGCCTCCGCCACTGAGACTGCAGCTCTGCACAAGACGTTTGGCCAGCGGAGAAATTAAAATGGTCGTGCCCAACTGAGCCTGGTTTCTCTCAAGGTTTTTTTTCTTCACTTCCGCCTTTAGTGAAGTTTTTTTTTCCCTCTCCGCTGTCGCCACTGGCTTGCATGGTTCAGGATCTGTAGAGCCGCGCATCGTTGGATTTGCTCTTCAGTGTTTGGACTCTCAATAGTGATTATTAAACCACACTGAACTGAGCTAAACTGAACTGAACTTAAACACTACAAACTTAACTACACTGTTCCTATTTACTGTGACCTTTTATGTGAAGCTGCTTTGACACAATCTACATTGTATAAGCGCTATACAAATAAAGGTGAATTGAATTGAATTGAATTGAATTAATATTCCAGTGTATTTAAACTACTAAAGTTGAGAAAATTTTAATTAAATGTTACAAATTACTTTTAAAGTATGTATTTTGTAGCGTGTTAGTAAAAGTAACATTTCCAAACCTGCTTATACAGTTGAAGTCAGAATTATTAGCCCCCCTTTGATTTTTTTTTTCTTTTTTAAATATTTTCCAAATGATGTTTAACAGAGCAAGGAAATTTTCACAGTATGTCTGATCATATTTTTTCTTCTGGAGAAAGTCTTATTTGTTTTATTTCGGCTAGAATAAAAGCAGTTTAAAAATTTTAAAACCATTTTAAGGTCAATATTTTAAGCCCCTTTAAGCTATATATTTGTTTGATAGTCTACAGAACAAACCATCATTATACAATAACTTGCCTTATTACCCTAACCTGCCTAGTTATTAACCTAGTTAAGCCTTTAAATGTCACTTTAAGCTGTATAGAAGTGTCTTGAAAAACATCTAGTCGCATATTATTTACTGTCATCATGACGAAGATAAAATAGATCAGTTATTACAAATGAGTTATTAAAACTATTATGTTTAGAAATTTGTTGAACATTTTTCTCTCAGTTAGACAGAAATTGGGGGAAAACAGGGGGGCTAATGATTCAACTGTATTATGAATTGGTGTTCATTACAGATGTTCAATGATATTATGTTTTAAACTTCCTTAATAAATATTAGGAAAGGACTGCATTTTTAAAAACGGAAATATTCAGGTCAAATGTGATTAATATAATTGCATAAATTACCATTTTATGCAAGTTTTATCAAACATCAGATGCATATGGCACACTTTTTTGGAAATACTTTAGCAGTGGAACCACAAGGGAGTCAAGTGACAACGGAGTGAGGATCCTTTTGCAGGTTTTATTAAGAATCGTGGTCAGACAGGCAATGATCAGAAACAGGTGCAAACGGTTACAAACAAGGAAATCGAGAGGCGTCACCAGGTAACAGGGAGATGGTCGATACAGGCAGCAGACAGGGTAAACGATAAAACAAAGGAAGCGTCGGAACACGTGGAATTTATACCAGAGATCGCTTTGTATAGTTACAGGGTTTTAACCAAACAAGACTCAGCAATAAGAGTGTTAAAGTGAGCCATATATATGTGAGTGTAATCAGTACATGAGCAGCTTTAGCTGTGTGAGTGTAATCAAAGAAGACTTTGAGCAGGTGTGTGTGTGTGGTGCATGATAGGACTTGTAGTTCAAATGGAGACAGGATTGTAGTCCGTATGAATGTGAATGTTCTCCAGTGATCTATGAGGGTTAGATTGCTGGTGATCATGACAAGTAGATGCTCAATCATTCGCTGGTTTAAATGTACAGGATTTCTGGGAATAGCATGTGCAGCAATATTAACCAGTCCGCCTGGAAACAAGTCTGAGTGGATAAAAAGCTGTGATGTTTATATTGATGACAGTGCTCGTTAATAACCAAACACTTTTCTTAGACATTTATAAATCAGTGATTTACTGCCTGCACATTTCTCAGGTGTAAGGATAACTTTTGTGATGAGTATTTATCAATTTGGCTTAAAAGCCGGATTATTAAAACGTATGCAATATCAATAACACACAGGTATTCTCGTTTTTATTTTTTTTTCTAATGGCAGTGAAAACCTTCAAATATTCGGTCATATTTAAATAAAGATAAGTGAAAGACGACATTCAAAACAGCAACTATTTTTAACCCTGATTTTATAGAACAAAGAAAACCTTCACTCAGTCATCTGTCATTTCAGTCCGCATGATCTTTATGTAGAAAGGCATCACCAAATGAATGATACTCAGAACAAATGCTACACACATGTCCTACTGATTTCATACATGTTTTGCTGACAGATTGATTAGATTATTGATGTGGCATTGTTGTAAACTTTTTTTTAAGTCTTATTTTTGGGCTTTTTTGCCTTTATTAATTGGATGGGACAGAAATGAGACAGGAAGTGAAGTGGGAGAGAGAGAGGGGGTAGGGACAGGAAATGTCCTTGAGCCAGGATTCGAACTCAGGACACCCTGAAGTGCTACTGCATCATATGTCAGTGCGCTAACCACTAGGCTATTGCACCAACATTATTTAAACTTTTAAAGAAGTTTTTGAATAATTGATCCATGCTACAGTTGCGTAACGGGCTATTATTCTGGAGACATTTTACACTCCCGTAAACACTTCCAACACAAAACAAACCGTGATTGGTTGAATAACCAGTCAGTTCAATAAAATAGTTGGCAGTCCCTGACCATTCAAAGTGCATGGCCAAAGTTTGCAGACCTCATTCAAGTAGGTATCGCTTCTGCCGGAGGCCTCCAAGTGGGAGGTATTACACGGCAAGTAGGTTGGGTGACCTCGAAGTGGGAGGGACTTACGCCGCAGGTGGGCTGGGTTTAGGTGGTGGAGTAGACTAATAAAACACATCAGGTTACTGTGAGGTTGGGTTTAGGGTTGGGGTAGGTGTAGAATTCATAAAGGACAATATTGGAGTCAATAATTGTCATATACGAGACTTGAAATAAATAAAATCAGTTTTGTACATCACACTTGGAGCTCAAATCCCACCCACTTGTAGCTGGCTCTGACCTCTGTTTATACCCTTCTCCAGCCATTAGTCTGAAGAATGGCTAAGTGAGGCTACAGTCACAAAAGTTAAAGGTTCAATCCCAGTACTGCATTTGGGGCCAATCACAACGAACACGCTTTTCTGTTCTAAAGCGCAAGGCACACCACACTGCCTTCTTTGTTGACAAGAAAAAAGCAGCATGGTGCGCCTTTTATGTCGCTATAGGCAATGTCTGAGTCAGCTGGGTATTGTGCGAGAGTGTTGTGGTTGATATTAAAATAATTTTAATATTTAATAATATTGTGATATTCAAGATTTGTGAGTCATATAGCACCAGATAACTCAAAACAGCAACCAATAGTCTCTCCTCCATCTTCAAAAGTCTCCATAGTTGTCTTGACAACACTAACACTGGAGTCACTTCAATGGAAACCCCGTCTCTGCTTTCCTTTGATTGGATAATGAAAAGACGCAACTGACGTAACGTGCTTTTTCCGTTCAGAGTTGACTTTTTTCAACTGCGAGCACACAGTGAGCAATGGCAAAATCGCGAGGTGCAGTAGGCTGTTAAAACACGAGGCGTGCAGATCGCATAAACAGTGCGCAAAACGCTCACAGTTGTTAGTAAATCATTCAAAAAAGGCGCCTCTCAACGCAAAAATCTCGTTCAGTGTGATCGGCCCCTTACTGTTGCCATAATTCTGTTCAATCACCATTGAAGCCCATTTAAATAAACAGTATCTAAAACCAAAATAACCAATTAAACACACTTCCTGTAGGTTCCCTGGTGCTCTCTGATTCGGTTTCCACTGTCGATGGCAGTGTTGCTAGACACCAAAGGCCTACAGCAGCCAGAAACCGAGTGACTGCCAGAGGGGCCTTCAGGACCTAAAGCTCCTTAGACCCCACATTGGTCCTCAGCCTCCATGCCTTGTAAACAGAATTGCAATTTCTTTCCATCTCCTGCCTAACACATTCTGCAACACCAAATATAGCCGCCTATTTCCAGCTCCCCAGCTCTAACGCGTATCCTCCCCCTCAGCTGTCTTGCAAAGGGGGCATCTAATCTGCTTTCTTCTTCGCCACTCGCTTGCATTGTAAACCGATCCAAGAAAATATGAAGCGAGAGGGTGGAAGGTGCAAGGATGAGAGAAATAAGAGCGATAGATGGTACGGGGGAAAAAAAGAGAGCGAACAGATAGAGAGTGAGGCCGAAAGAGAACGGGGGAGAGGAGAAGATGACCTAATTACAATTGCCCACAGTGTGAACCATCTCCCTTTGAAGAATATGAAAATTGCAAAGAGACAAGAAAAGCCAGACCAGCCATGATGTGCGAAACACACAGCAGACGAGAAGCGCACATTGAACGTGTCTTGTTTTTGAAGTCCTTATCGCACCATTCACATCTACGTTTCAGTCAAGTGCACCAAAGATTGTTGGTTTTTCATGATGAGGTTTCATTCGGAGGGTCTATTTGTCTCCTAAAAGCTTGAGAAGTTGGATAGCCATGATGTAAATGTTCTATATTGTATCCTTTTGAAGAAATGACTAGCTTTTACATAGACAGATCAAATGTACCCTTGTCAAAATGTTTTGTTTGGATGAGAGGGTTAAAAATGAGCAGTGATTCATGTGGTTGTCATACTACACAGCGCCCTTCGGGTCACCAAGCAGTCATTGTTGTTTTTGAGAATCTTTGCTTGCCATTTTACAATCTGTACTTTCAGTTTATAAAATGGACTCATGGGTTTGTAAATCATTCCCTCACTTAACAATTCACACCCATGTTCACTCTATTAATGTAGGTTGTTTGTACAGATAAACCCAATGTTGGGTTACTTTTTTAAATTATGTAAAACAATTGCACATTTAAACTCAAAGGTTATGTTTGTTCATTATGACCCAACTTTGAATTACGACAAACCTGGTAACACTTTATTTTGATGGCCCTCTTTAGACATTGTCACTATAAGTAACTTTGTAACTGCATGTCCACCACTAGCAGTCATTAAAACATTATAAGCCCATCTGATTAATGTCTTATAATATTTCATAGTGATGCTCTCCTGACAGACATTACACTTAATTTGGTTAAAATATGGATGAGCCCAACTTTTGTTTTGTTTTTTGAAATTGCATATTTTAAATTATTAGGTTTGTCCATATTTTACCCAAATTTAAAAGGCAATTATTTTAGACACTGTGCTATACTATAGTCACTGAGTCAGATTTTTTGATGGCAAATTATTTTTGTGTCATTGACAACAAACATGTCAGACAATACTGCACTCAAAAAATATGGACAAATCCAATTTACCCAAATGCCGTTTGAAACAATCCAGAATTATTAAGATTGTGCTTTTCCACCAATCACCACTTGCCATCTTCACCAATCTGTAGATTGAGGAGGTTTAACTGTCAACCAACTTTTGGAAACAAGAACGTACAGACAATGCCTATAAAAGTAGAATTTGTACTGACTGTCTTGTCATCAGAAATACTACTCAAACTTTTCCTCCACTGTATGATTACATCTACACTACATGACAAATGTCTAATCGCCTATCCAAGTTTTAGGAACAACAAATAATAACTCGATTTCTAGTTGATCATTTGCTATCACAGGTGGCTGAGGAAAAGGACTCTAGATTATTTTATCTACGCTTGTTTTACCAGAATAAAATATGATCATGCCTTGATTGTTAATGATTTAATTAGGACAGTAAATCTTGGGTAAATCATGCGTTGTCCAATAGGTCTTCTGTAGTATTTGTGTTGATTGAGATGCAGTTCAACAGATGATTCATTGGAAAAATCTACTTTCTGCCACTTTTCCAAATGATCAACTAGAACTCAAGTTATTCAAGTTATTATTTGTTGCTCTTACATCTGGGATTGATGAAAAGACTTTTGTCAGGTAGTGCAGCAGCACCATAGTCTTTCTTTAAATTCAGAAGAGTTCAACGGAAGAGTTTCTGTGATCGTATTGGTCAATGTCCCAGATGTGATGAAACCCATCATAGAGGACTGAAAAATGATTAAACATGCTAATTTTTCAGTCAGAAGTTAGAGTCAATTGTCAACCACTGTATAAGAAAAATGATTGATTCTTGCATCTTGATGGCCAGTCATTTACGAATCACCACAACACTCAAAGAGATTGAGCCAAAACTGGGCTGATATTGTGTCTGATCCTGGCATAGGTTACTTTTAAAGTCTCTCAGCAGCTTATTCTCACATTCTACTAATGTGCTATTATAATGAGAGTAAGTTAAGGTGACATTTTGTTTCACAACAGTGTTGAAGTTACTTCAGAAAAGTAAATAATAATAAATTACATCATTAAATTTGTATTTATTTCTAATTACTTTGTCTGAAAAGTAACTTAAGTAATTTAATTATATAAAACATAAAAATCATATAAATCTCAACACAGACAATAGTATTTAAACTCTTTAAATGTTAGTAAAATAGATTTGTTAAAAATAGTACTTAAGAAAAGTTAAACATTATAAATGTTTTCAAAGTAATGACACAAATAGCATGTAATCAATAATTTCTCACACAATTCTTGGTTTATTAAGCATAGTTAATTTATTGATAAATGTAACCATTGTTGAAAAATAGAATTATTCTTCAAAATAAATTTGTTTAGCAAAAAGTACAATACATCTGCTTCTCTGAATCGTTGAGTTCATTTACAGTATTTAAGTCAAGTACATTATAAGCAATTGTAATTAACTTACCTTTAAAGTAATCCTGTAATTTATCAATGGAAAAGTAATTTCATTACAGTAAATAGTTACTTTTGGGCATCCGCTGTGTAAAACAAATGCTGGATAAGTTGGAGGTTCATTCCACTGTAGCGACCCCTAATAAATAAAGGGACTAAGCCGAAAAGATAATGAAATGAAAATTATAATATATAACTTTGTAACAATTTACACAAAACACTGGTTCCAAACTTACATGTAGTCAACAGAATGTCTAAGAGTACCTTCAAAATACAGTGTAACAACATAATATATAATGCCATTTAATGGTAATACAGGTCAAAATCATGCACGCAATTAAATACACAATATTGCCTACACCAAACCATATATAAATGAATCTCTCACACAGGCTCACTATATCAAAGCTTTCTTAAAATGTGAGCACATACAGTACACGCATGCTTTGATAGATTATTTAGGTAGAATAGAGAATCTGAGGAGAGAAAGCGTGAATTAAAAAATGAAAAACTATTTATTTAGAATAATTTTATGTTTTTCCACTGCTTTGATCTAATTAGCAACAAATTCCCCACAACACGATAACAGTAATTATCACTTTCCGATGATCCAGAAAAAACTAATTAGCTAGACCTTTAAGTAAAGGACGTGAATTCAGTCCAAGCTGTCACTTCCCCTCAAAATAAGAATGAGTCATTTGAAACAGTATTCTTGTCTTTTGCTGTTGTTGGTGAATCAGGATTTGACCTAACTGGAAACAAAGGAAAGGAAAGGAAAGGAAAGGAAAGGAAAGGAAAGGAAAGGAAAGGAAAGGAAAGGAAAGGAAAGGAAAGGAAAGGAAAGGAAATAAAGGAAAAGAGCATTGAAAGCAGAAGTACATACATATACACATGAGTTTGATTTAAGGGTAAAATCTTATGTGCACAAGTGTTGGATTTGTACACAAACAACATAACTGACATACAGTATGTTAAGAGTGTGAGAGGTTAATATTACAGCAACGGATCAAAAGTTTGGAATAGGAACAAAAAAAACTCAATTCTAAATTTGTGTAATATGATTATATTTCAGGGCGGCAAAGTGGCGCAGTGGGTAGCGCTGTCGCCTCACAGCAAGAACGTCGCTGGTTCAAGCCTCGGCTGGGTCATTTGGCATTATTGTGTGGAGTTTGCATGTTCTCCCCGTGTTCACGTGGGTTTCCTCCGGGTGCTCCGGTTTCCCTCACAAGTCCAAAGACATGCGGTAGAAGTGAATTGGGCAAGCTAAATTGTCTGTAGTGTATGAGTGTGTGTTTCCCAGTGATAGGATGTAGCTGGAAGGGCATCCGCTGCATAAAACGTGTGAGGGATAAGTTGGCGATTCATTCCGCTGTGGCGACCCCAGATTAATAAAGAGGCTAAGATGAAAAGAAAATGAATGAATGAATACTTTAAAATAACTGTTTTCTATTTTAAAGGGGGTTTCACTTCAACTTGATCACACACTTAAGCCTTTTTTTACAGTGCAGCATGTGTTTTGATATGATAGCCATGAAGTGCCATGATAAAGTTGTAAATGTTTGAACCTGAATCAGAACCCAAGGCAGAAGAAATATCACCATAATGGTCTGAGCATTAGCTGATTTTATATGTTAAATTCACAAACAGTGATACTCTTGGAGTCTTAATAGTGTTAAATGCTGGTTTGTGTCTGGGCGCAATCTGAGATCCATGATCTGAGTGACCTTTATTCAAGCATGTCATTAAACATAAACTAAAGGCATGCATTTCTAATACTCTTTTGGACATGTCTGTCTATACTCTCCCAGTATAGCGCTGAGTTTGACATTCTTACTCCAGCAGCAATAATGTTCTTGTAGTCAAAGAACTACCTTGATTTCCTTGATTGATGCAATGATAAAACAAGGATAAAAGGAGTGTGTAAAATAGTATAGCAACAGCATGGTCAAGTACAGACCAAAATAATTATTTCACTTTGTTTAAAAGATGTCATTGTGTTTCAATATAATTTTAAAAGTTGGTTTACCCAAAAATTTCAATTCTGTTATTAATTACTCTCCCTCTTGTTGTTCCAATCCCCCGAGACCTTAGTTCATCTTCAGAACACAAATTAAGATATCTTAGGTGAAACCTGAGAGCTCTCTCATCCTCCCTAGCCAGCACTGGTCCTGAGACATTTAAGTCCAGAAAAAGAGGCAAAAACATTGTCAGAATTTTCTGTTTGACTTCAGTGGTTCAACTGCAATCATATAAAGCTCCAAAAACCCTTCTGTGTACCAAAAAAATGTTTAAACATCTTTGTCTTTCATGTCAGTCTGTGTTTACTATGGACAATATTACATTTGCATATTGTGCTGCTGACTTGAATGACAATACTTCATACTGCCCCCTAATACACTAACAATATACAAGATACAATAATATACAACCTAACAAGGAAGAGAAGATATAGACGAACAAAGGTTTTGTTTAATGTAGCACACGAAAGTGTTCTTGGAGCTTCGTATGATTACAGTTGAACCACAAATGCCACATGAAATGTTTTGATAATATTTTTGGCCCTTCACCTGGACTTTGAAAGTCTCAGGACAGTTCCTGTCTTTTGATCATTTTCATGTGACGTCACAATCAGAGGAACGCTCCCCTGGTGGGCAAAAAATACTGTCTCCTGCTGACCACCAAGAGGGCTGAGTGATTTCTCTCTTTTTTGCCAAAAAGCTGAATAACTGTTGTGCAATAACATACAGCATTACTAACTGACATGGAGACATGCCTGGGCTGTGCTTCTGCAGAAATTCCTTCATAGAAAGATCAGCCAGAAAGGAGAAATTTATGGATTTGTGCCAAATGGTAGCATCATTGACCCGTAATATGGTGCCTATAACTGTCAGTACAAAAAATGAACAACAATAATTCAAGGAAACAAATATTTTTTGCTTTACCTTATTTTAATCCGTTTTTTAGGTTTATTAGTTTTTTAGGGTATATTTTAGGTTTCACTTAATATTTTTATTTTTATATTTGATCTGTTTTATTGATGTACACTGAGATGACTAGAAAAGTTCATTTGATTTAACAAAAAAATTTAAGGCAGCAACATTTTTTTTTACAACATAAAAAAACATTAAAGGGCAGCTATGGTCAAAAATCTACTTTTCAAGCTGTTTGGAGAGACATATGTGCATGTATGGTGTATAGACCGTCATATTGGGGTGAAATAAACACATCCAGTCCTTTTTTTCAAATTAACAACATAAAAACGGTGGACCAATTGTAGCGGTTTTCAGATCAACCACAACTTTACGTAGGCGTGCGGTCCCCCCGCCCACTGAATTGATTGACAGCTGTGGGTATTAACATGTCCAGGTAGTCATGTGTATAACCATATCAACAAGACCAGACGTGCGCAAAGCAACCAGGAATAAAATGTCTGTTGAGTTTACTAGGATCCTCAATCATCATCAAATGTGATCAAGAGTGAGTTTTACGAGTTTAAAATGTTTTAAAACAGTGCATGTTTGTAATGAATTACAGCGATTCACTTCTGCTTTATTTCATCAGCACAGCGCGCGTGTCAGAACAATTATAAAAGAAGAAGCTTCAATCCCGATTTGTGGACGTTAAATCAGGTTTATTTTGTACATTAACATAACAGATATCCATACAGCAGTGGAGATTAACCTGTAGCCTGTCACATATGTGTGCAAAAAGAGTGCGAAGCTAAATGCAAGCTCTGTCTGTCTCTGTGTGTGTGTGTGTGTGTGTGCGTGTGCGTGTGCGTGTGCGTGTGCGTGTGCCTGTGTGTGTGCGCGTGCGTGCGTGAACTTTGTAACGACATTATGTGTGACTCATCGATGCAACTGTAAACAACTACTCATTGGTAAAGTTCTTACTGTAGTATTTCTCACAAACGCTACATGTGATCTGCTTACTTTAAGTCTGTCTGTTGTCAGACACAGCCGAGGGAGGAGATTAAGGCACGCAGAAAGGCACGTAGCAGAAAGGCACGGTGAGCAGGGAGGACTAGCCTTAAAGGCGCAGTTTGACAAAACAGCCCCCTAGTGCAAAAATGTAAATAGAATCTTGCAAAATCTGATGGGTGTTTTGAGCTGAAACTTTACAGACACATTCTGGAGACACAAAAGTCTCATATTAAATCTGAAAAAATGGCTAACCTAGGTGCCCTTTAACATCATGTAGTTTATATTCTAATTTTAAGGTTAGGTGCTATTAAAGTGTATGTCAAATGTCTTTTGTGCCAAATGCCATTAATGTGTTTTCAATGTGATTTATGAGAGGATATTGATGAATGTATTTGTGTTGCTTGTTTTTTGTGATACGTGTGATGTGAAGCCAAAGATAAATTTACACTTGTTGACAATAAAGAAGGTAAAGTACACTGTAAAAAATACAGGCTTCCACACAATTCATTCATATTGTCCCAACAAAAGTTGATTAAGATAACTTAACACTTTTAACAAATTTATGTTGATTGAACATTAAAATATTTAAGTTGTCCCAATGAAATATCAAAAATTGGGTTGTTTCAGCTCATTTTAAATAAGTACTGTAGTTTGAACGAGCAAAAGATAAATAAATATTTTGAGTGTATAAACTGAAATGCAAAGTCAAAGTATCAACAGCAAAAGTGAACAAATAGATATTTCTTACCAACAAATATTAATCTAAGCAAAACAAACAGGCACCAAATATAAAAGTAGACACTTTTATGCTATGACATCACCACTAATGATTAGGAATATGCAAAAGATAGATGTAAACATTGCCGAATTGTAGTTCTGAGAGGGATATGATAGTTTTTTATTACTGAAAATGGCTGTGGGTGTCGAATATGAATCGCGAATACCCAAAATGCACAGTTTGTGATCATATCTCTGTTTATATTTGATCTAAATATTTGTAGCCTTAAACATATGAAAATATGACTGGTTTGTGCTGTGTTTTTATGGAGATACCAGTATAGCTGTCATTATGGCCCACAGTTTTTTGCCCACCAGGTTTCCATACAGGTCACATAAATGAAAACTATCAATGGAGGATGAGGGGGTTATTTGGTTTGATCTAAAATTAAACTGTGTTCCAAAGACAAATGAAGGTCTGAGGAGATTGGAATGAGACGAGGGTAAAGTAATAGCAGAATTGTCATTTTTGGGTGAACTAACACTTTAAAGCAATTATGCATTATGAAACACAGTTATCACCACTATGGAGCCAGAGGAGTCTCAAAAAGAATACATTTACAAAATAAAATTCATACACGCACTGCACAATTCACATTTACAAAAGACAAGCTGTAAGGTCAAAACAGAATTCATAAATACAACACAATTCGTGAATTCTCAAGTAAAAATCATGTATATTTTTCGCCAGATGAGTTGGATTGTGTATTTATGAATCATGTTTTGAATTTGCGAATTGGATTTTGTAAATGTGAATTGTGTTATGGATGTATGATGACTTATATTTTGTAAATGTATTCTTTTTGAGACTGATCTGGCTCCATACATAATGGAAAGGGAACAAAAACAAGACCTCATAATTTCACCAATGTACATGATTTAACAATATATATATATATACTTTAGACTTTAATTTAGAAAAACTTGAAACACAATTGGCAGATATTTTCCTTGCACTTCTGGAGCCGCTCTTCCAAATGTTCTTGCATTGCATAACTATGTGCCATTTGTGACTTCCACACACAGTGACTTCTATTCACACACTGTTGAATTCCCATTGGAAGCACCTCTGTATGGCTACGATAACGTAAATGACATGTTCCTCTTGACCCTTCAGTCCTTATATACAAAGATGTCCTTGCTAACAGTCTTGAGATGTTAAGCTTCTACCACAACATTTAAAGTGGCTTTCTGACAATCAAATGTAGGTCAGTTTACTAAACAGAGGTACAGAGAAAATCTCCATGGACATTTCCCTACTTTTACTGGCCATTTGCTGTTCTTTGTCTTGTGGCCCACATTTGAATGGAAGAAGCATCAGATTGATTGCCATTCTGAAACAAGCCACAGAGACACTGATAAAAACAACGTAGTATTATAATGTTGATTCATCCCAACTAGACAGGTCTAGGAGGAGGCAAAATGAAATATTTAATGCGTTCTCTTCAACTTGACTGCATCTGTGCTGAGAGGCTGAAAATATCCAACTGGCTTATGTAAGAGCCTGTAGCAACTGAAAGAAGGGAAAGAATGGAGAGATAGAGGGTGACAGAGAGAGAGAGAGACACAGCAGTCTTATCGGGTTAACGCCTCTCCTTCTATTTCCTGCTCCTTCACAACCGCTGGAGATTCACGGCCGATTCGTGCCCAGCTGGACGAGCTGTCCCTTCAGCCGAAGGCAGAGGAACTGAACAAATCATTTTATAGCACAACTGGTAAACAGGATGTCTTTTAGGTCTGTGTAGCATTAGTTTTGACAGAGTGAATCTTGTTAATGAAACTGCAGATGAAAACGTTTGTCAACGAAGTTTTTATTTGTCAGCGATAACAGAAAGAGTATTAATAATGTGTACAATTGTAATTCAAAGGAAAAAAAAATATGATATATTTATGACAAGAAAACAATAGCACTACATGATATCATACATATCATACTCACTATATTTTTGAAATTCATGTTTTGCGCTTATATCGTAGAAATAAATAAAAATGTATCATGTAGAAAAATTGAAAAGTCAGTTTTTACATGTTTTTTTTTACCGAAAAAAAAAAATCTGATATATACATATATATGACAATATATGTACATTACAAATATGACATATTATACATGTTATACATGTTCAGATTCAGACCCTGTTGAGCTTGACTCTAGTCTGGCCCTGTGAAGAGACATGAGGGGTGTAGAATAAGTGGAAGGCCACTTCAGATTTATAAAATATTTATCATACTGTATATGGGTAGTTGTCAAATAAGCCATAAAATATAATTTTCTAAAAAATAGTTATATTTATTTATGTTAAGTTAAAAGTCTGATGTTCAAGAAAAAAAACAAGGGGTCACTAGATTTTTTTCTTTTACCTTAAATATGTCCTGGTGTGATAGAATAATAAAAAAAATAACTCTTAATAATATAGAAATAGCTTGAGAGCAATTGATATTTATTGTTTGACACTTATCTCCTTATAGTGATGTTTAATATACACTACTGGTCAAAAGTTTGGGGCCAGTTTTTTAATGCTTTTTTTTTTTTTTTTTTGAAGAAAATTATTCTGTTCATTAAATTATTGTATTTAGTTTCAAATGAAATTACTACTCCAGTCATTATTGCTTTTATTACTATTACTATTTATAATAATAATAATGGTAATAATAATAATAATAGTAATAATTGGTAATATTAATTAATATTAGAGTGGTTTCTGAAGGATCATGTGACTGAAGACTGGAGTAATGAAGCTAAAAATTCATCATTAAAATCACTGGAATAAATTATTAAATAAAATGATAAACTACTTTTGAACAGTTATTTTATAAGGCAATAACATTTCACAACTTTACAATTTGTACTGTATTTTTAATTAAATAAATGCAGCCTTTGTGAGCAGGAGAAGCTTATTTTAAAACATTTAAAAACCCAAACTTTTGACGAGTAGTGTATTTATGAAGAATATTTATTTCCTTCATGACCGGTCAAACTTGTTGGACATTTTCAATAAACGGGGTGTCACAGCAAACGAGAACAAAACAACAATTTTATAGTGGTTCTAAAAGTTAAATATATGAAAAATTCTAAGACAAAAGCTTAACAGATGCCTGTCATGGGTTTCACTTGGGGCTTCAGTCATCTTCATCTATCTAAAGTTTTCTGTGGAATTGCAACAGAATTTAAAATATGCATATAGTGTCACACTACTTTTTAGAAGAGTTGTAATTTAATGAACTACGTTTGAGACCATCACACCATAGAACAGTTTTTAGATTGGCTCAAAAATGTGAAAAAAAAAACAAAACAAAACAAAAAAATAACAACATGTAATTACAGCAGTTTTAAATCAAGAGCTCCATGGTGTAACATGGATGTCAAGGTACAACAGAGTTGAAAGTCCAAATGCAATTTATTAACTCATGTCATGCAGGCAATGGTCGAAACAGGAACAAACAGTATCATAAGGAAAATCCAAAAGCGTCGTTGTGGTCACAGGCAATGAGGTCAATACTGGTGGCAACAACATAAACGAGAAATAAGGCAAGGGTCAGGAAAGAAGGCAACGCTAGACAATAGAGATGGCTGACGAGAAACTGATGTTTCAAGGCAGTGTCAAGATCTCCAAGAGCAAGAGTTTCAAAACACTGCACCGAACCATGATCCCAAACACCCAGGTCACAAGCGATTCAAAACATTGATTATTTCAGAAATGTTTCGAGACCTGGCAAATCTGCATTTGATTGACGGGTGGGGAAAAAAAAACTCGTCTCA
This sequence comes from Danio aesculapii, assembly GCF_903798145.1. NCBI lineage: Eukaryota > Metazoa > Chordata > Actinopteri > Cypriniformes > Danionidae > Danio > Danio aesculapii. Next base: position 34,069,834 of record NC_079439.1, read on the forward strand.
CAGCAAGAAGGTTGCTGGTTTGAGTCCCGGCTGGGTCAGTTGGCATTTCTGTGTAGAGTTTGCATGTTCTCCCAGTGTATGCATGGGTTTCGTGCTCCAGTTTGCACCACAGTCCAATGGCATGCGCTGTAGGTGAATTGGAAGGGCTTTCGCTGTGTAAAACATATGCTGGATAAGTTGGCAGTTCATTCCGCTGTGGTGACCCCTGATGAATAAAGGGACTAAGCCAAAGGAAAATGAATGAAATGTATGGAAATCAAAGAAATGTAGCATTGCTGGTGAACATAAGAGACTTACTGATTCCTTAAAAACAAAATACCAACCCCAAACTTTTGGATAAGAGTATAATTACACTGACATTGACTAAAAGTGAAGTCTACTTTCATCAAAAACAAAAATCAAATAGATGCAACCTTGCTGATGAGAAAATGAGACTCATACAAATCATAAAATTATAAAAATAAAAAAAAAATTTTGAACAGTTTTGCATTTTGACAAAATATTGGCTAAATCTTAAGCATATTTTTACCACATGAAGCACAAAAACTAACAACTAACAACAATAACGAGTGCTGCATGGTTTGCCACAGTCTAGTCCTGGGCCTATTCTGATATATACCAGGGGAAAAAGAGAAATGTATTTAGATCAGAAGCTCATCCATACCTCATTCCACGAGCTACTAATAAGTTTTTAATCAAGACAATCACCTGAAGTCTCAGTCCTCAACAGGTTCTGCTGCACGAGTGCTCAATTTCTCTTATAATTATCCATTCAAAATGAGAAAAAGGTCGTCCAGGCAAGAAGTTTCTTAGTGGAAATTATACTACAGATTGGTGTTCTCCACCGAATGATGATTAGGCCTGAGATTAAAGACAGAGAACAAGCGTGGACTGAATGAATTAAAAGGAAATTAGAGTGTAAGACTATATGCACTCGGGTTTAGGGTCCGATGAAAATTCGAATTTTGGACATTTATATCTAGGTGAATAATCATGTAGTCTAGTCTTTCAGTATATGCCAGCAGTTGTCAGTGTAACCCATGTTTTGTCTGGGCACACAGTTGGAGGGGTGGAGTGTTGAGGTTTACATGTAGGAGGATAGTAAACATATTTTATCACTCACTGAAGCTCACAGGCTGTAAATCAGGATCTGTGCCGTATCACTTCTCATCTCTGGCTTGTAAAATGGATTAATGAGACCTGCCCCCTACTTATGAGTGCCACACACAAACACACACATACCTTGTGTGAAACAGACAAGCCATTTCCTTGGTAAATTGTATCTCTCACTAAATCATCATTTTATAATTGCTCCTGGCTTTTGTCAATTGTGGTTAGCAGGTAAATGTTAACATGCAAATGGAATGATGGCATTCTGGTAAAGTTTTGCTAAAGGTATCAAATGGTACAATAATATTTCTTCATCAAAGTAACCGCAATAGACTATTATCTCCCCTGAACCAATATTCCAATGAAGACAATATATTGTAGCCCATGGTTAGATTGTTGTAGCCCAGCCTCCTACATAGCCCTGCTGAGGAAAATAAAATGAAATAAACAAATAAGTAAATATATCAGGGTCTTTCAACCTGACCAGTCTCCAAGCTGGTCTTCTTCTAGCTGAGAGCAGTTAAAGGGATAGTTTATTTACTCACCCTTTACCTTTAAATATCTTTTCTTTCCTCTGGTTCTATTCTATTCATTTCTATTTTGAATAAAGCTGGAAACCTGGAACCATTGACTTCTATACTTTTTTATAGGTGTCATCCTGCAGTTTTTTTTTAATACTGCAGGTTTTTAAAGGAATACTGCAGTTTTAGTTAACTTCTGACAAGAAAAACTGCATTATTAAAATATAATGCAGTATAACTGTAATACAACTGAAGTACTACAATACAACCGACTGCAGTACATCTACTGCAATACAACTGAAGTACTACTACAGTACAACTGCCATACCGCTGCTGCAATACAACTAAATTACTACTACAATACAACTGCAGTACAACTACTGCAATAGTACTGAAGTGATACTACTACTATAATGCAGCACTGCTACTGCAATACAACTGAAGTCCAGTACAACTGCCATACCGCTATTGCAATACAACTCAAGTACTTTTACAAAAACTGCAGTACAACTATTACTTTTCCTTCTTGGTGGCTCGGTTTCCAAATGAGGTCTCAGTACTTCAGTTGTTTTGCTGAAGTAATACCACAATATATTGTATTGAACTTTTCAGAAGTATAACTAACTACAGAGATACATCTACAATACTGCAATACACAATAAAACTAAAGTGCACTTTTAATACTTATGTACCTAATCACAGAAAATTTAAACATATTCCTATATTGCCCCTCTTAGTTTATTTAATGTTACTTCAGTTGTACTGCAGATTTTTCTGCTGTTGAACTTTATTGCGGTATAGTTGCTGTTGTAGTTCACTTCACTGCAGTTGTTGTGAATTATTTGTTTATTGTTTTTGCAAATAAACTCTTAAAATTCTAATTAGAAAATTACTTGAATCCAAAGAACATCCCTGAAAAAAATATTCTTGGAAGATGTTGAAGAACAAACCCCTTGGAAAACAAGTGCAGTACAGTTCTCACCACACTATTGGCATATTAGACTACAGCAGCGCAAGTGCAGTGAAGATGGAGTTTACTTGTTTTTACTGCAACTTATACTGCTGTTGAACTTTATTGTACTGTATTTGAACTGTTTATACTTCATTGTATTGCAATTTTGCAATTGTACCTAAGTTTACTACAGTTATACTTCTATATAATTCTGTTGTACTGTACTTTTACTTCAGTTTACTGCAGTTATGTTTTGTAAGTGAATGGTTACAGGTTTCTTTAAATTATATATTTTGTGTGTGTGCATGTGCGTGAGTTCAACCGAAGAAAGAAAATCATAACGGTTTTGAACCACTTTGAGTATTTGAGTATTTTTCCATATTTGTGTGAATCCTTTATTCCTATCCCTTTAAGGCAGGGGTGTCCAAACTCGGCCCTAGGGGGCCAGTCTCCTGCTGAGTTTAGCTCCAACTTGCTTCAACAAACCTGTCAGGAAGTTTCTAGATTATAGTAAGAGCTTGATCAGCTGGTTCAGGTGTGTTTGATTAGGGTTGGAGATTAACTCTTCAGGACACCGGCCCACCAGGACCAAGTTTGCACACTCTTGCTTTAAGGACAGCCTGGCCAGTTTGAACCAGCAACAAATGGGATTAAAACACCTCTAAACCAGAAAAAGACCAGCAAGACCAGACTAAAATACTATATTTATATGGATGTATGCAATGAATGAATGAATGAAAATAATTATGTTGGCTTCAGCATACTGAAATCGTATTTAAACTTCTACTGAAACCAAATTTGAAACGGTAAATCCTCCTAGTTTTCAAGCTACAACCAACAAACTCAGCTCAGACCTTCAAACAGCTGTGACTAGTTATACACAGGGACTTTTGTGATACTAGTTTTCATAAAACTAAATGATCAGTACTTAGAGAAAAAAATCCATTGACTTTTACTGAGGGTGTCAAAAAGCAGCTTTAGCATCTAGTGTATGGTTAGTGAGTTGGACTGGTAATCGAAAGGTTGCAGGTTTGATTCCCAGTCCCGGCAGGATTGAAGACGGGGAGTGAATGAACCACACTCTCTACATCTTCGATACCCAGCTGAGGTGCCCTTGAGCAAGGCACCTAACCCCTAATTGCTCCCCCGGTGCTGGAAGCAATAGCTGCCCACTTCTCTCTCTCTCTCTCTCTGTGTGTGTGTGTGTGTGTGTGTGTGTGTGTGTGTTCTTACTTCTCACTCATGTGTGTGCACTTGGATGGGTCAAAAGCAGAGGACCAATTTCGAGTATGGGTTACCATACTTGAAAATACTCACTTCACTAAAGTCATTGATCTTTATTTGCAGAGGAGAGAGACTGACTATTTTGAAAGAAATATTCTTCTAAATGTGAATGTTGCCATTGATTTGGAGAGTGTGACCTTATAGATAAACTTAACATATTCATATTTATACATATTTATACCTTGATTTCATGTGGACTTTAAAATAAAATGTAAAAGTTAGAATGATTTGTACTAAGAATATTAGTACTGGTTGCAAAAAAAGATGATAACAGTACATTGGATAGAAGAAGGTTCTCCATAAATGGCTCAGTGGATTCAGAGACTTAAACAGGTCTGTAATGGAAAAAATGACTGCATGTCTACAAATGAAGACTGATATTTTTTGAAGAGGTGGAAAAGTATTACAATATAGATATGTATATTTAGAGGTTACTTAACCTATCACCAATGCAATTTGAGGTAACTACAATGTAACACAGTGGGCCCAATCCCAATTCTATCCCTTAGCCCTTCCCCTTACCTCGTTTTGCGCGTTCACGTGAAGGGGTAGGGGTGTCCCAATTACCTTTAGCTTGAAGGTGTAGGGCTAAGGGAAGTATAGCTAAGTATAGCTAAGGGAACTAATAACTCCTGTACAGCAGAACCTCAACATTGTCACTCGATGCACTCGAGTCCCCTGTCAGAAGAGCTTTTTACAGTGTCTGGCATAATGTTAATGTTGTTTTTGTGTGTTTACATTGATGAATATGGCCCCTGTGTAAATGCACAGTACAGTTATGATGTTATTGCCACATTATATCTTCATGATAACATGATATTGTTGCCTTCTGTGATTTGAAGAACATAAATACCAAAAAATAACGCAACTGGAATAACTACAGCAGTCACGATCGTCTGATCTCATATGAAGCAAGAGATCGCGATGACATATGCTGACATGTGCAGGTGTTGTAGTCCTGTCCCATTTCTTAGGGGTAAAATGTGAAGCCCTTCCCCTTCACACTCTGTTTCTAGGTCAAAGGGGAAGCGGTAGGGGTACAAAAATAGAATTGGGATTGGCCTTGATGTACATATGTAAGTAATTATGATGGCAGTACCTTTTATTTATTTTTTTGTTTTGTTATGTAATTTTTCTTATTTTATTGTAACATTTTTATAATATAATAATTTATGTATTCCCTCATCTGTAAGGGGTTAAATTGTTGGGGAAAGTGTTGTTTTTTTAAACGTTATTATATGGACAGATTAACTAGAGTATATTGCAGCAAGCAAGTCACACTGCCCTTATTTAAAATTAAATCATAAAATCACATTAAAGCACAAATGTCCTCTAATTCTGCATTTCTAAGTATAATTATGAAATGAAAAATGTATTAAGCATAAAATCTAATCTTTAATTATCATTACTGAATAATTTGCACCAGTACTGCACATATTGCACATACTTTCTACACTCTAGTTGAATTCTTAGAAAGCATGTGTGTTACTTATCCATAGGTCCACAAGGAATCAGCGCACGCAGAAATTCACAGATTTTAACCTATCATTGAGTCTGTTTACTTACTTCTGTAAATGTGTGTAAATTTATATTTATTCCGTTTTTCAATTCATTTCACTAATATTATTGTGATTAGTAATAGTAATATTAAAAAAGATTCATGATTTATGTACAATACAGTTTGTAAAGTAATATTTTCTATCTTTTAGTAGATATATTATATCAGAGACTTGCTTTGTTTACCAAATAAGTGGATCTAATTGGATTTGCATTGTAAACATTAAATACAAGTTAAAATTTATTATTTTTTATTTAATATATGAAGTTTTTAGTTATGATAGTCCAGAAATCATTCCACATAAATCTGCAAATTTTTTTACGAAATTCTCTGCAGAAATAGCAAAAAATGTCCGCAGATTTTGTCTGGCCCTACTTATCTATATTCATAGTATGTACATCAGTCATATCGTAAAGAGCAATCATTCTACATACTCAGCCTGCAATGCAATCAATAAAACAATTTCACATACTTGACTGCTGAAGTCTTCAAAAAACTATTACCCTACAAACATGCACATCATTACCACGGCACTTGCAACATACACCTTCTAATACACAGATGACTGAGATTTGTAAGCAGCAATAAAAAAAGAGAAGATTCTTGTTTGCTGTTTGCTCGCCTTAGAAGAAAATCTCCAGATAGTTTGAATGTCATTTTTACAGTGGGAGGCAAAAACTAATCTAACCTCCTACAAAGCAGTATGTCTGTGTACGCTTGTGTGTGCAATCGCTGTTTAAAAGACACCATCATAAATCTGCCACTGGAGGCACCAAAGTCACTGCATCTACAGTGTGTGTAAACACCTGAACACACACACACACAAACATGTAAGCTACACAGAACTGTGATGGTGAAAACAGCATACTACTTATTTGCACATCAACACAGTACAACAACAAAGAAGTAGATGATGCCAGCGTTAGAAAAAAAACATGCACAGCTGCCTAAACGGTTGATTTACTTCGTTTACTAAACCCCATATAGCGCACAAATAGGTTATATTGCAGGGCTTGCTTGCTTCAGACAGTTGCGATAATTTCAGAAAGGATCCATTCAGAAAGAGGCTATTTAAAGGCTTCTTTGAATAGATAAACAGAGACATGTGAACATGCGTATATGACAACAACTGTCAGCTTTTGTTTTTAGATGTGCTGATGCTGTCGGTTGGAAAAACATCCTGCAAGGCCACACCTCCTGAATCTAACAGGGAAACCGAGACCTATAGCATGAGCTGTACAATGAGGGATTGTGTGGAGGTCTTTGTGTTGTATTAGGACAGTGGGATAGAGTGACCGTAAGGCCTTGGGGCTATGGCAGGGTGTGGCAGAGCAACAAAAACAATACTGGTAGTTGCTGGTCAGGTACTGCAACCTTAAACAAAGCACTGGAGCTGTTCTGAGGTCGAATGTGCTAATGTAAATGCTTTTATTCAAAGTAAATGGCAGAGTTTTTGAGATAAATATTTTTGTCACTTTAAGGGGTGGGATGCTAAACCTATCAACAAGTTCTAACAGTGGAGTTACAGACATGACTTTAAAAGTTTCTTTATTTACATTGTTGTCAATAAAAGTTTTTTATTATTAGTATTTTATTTATCTGTGATGCATTTGTTTAATTCAAAGTGACAGTAAATCAACATCTAATGGATTGGATTGCTATAATATTTTAAATAAATGCTATTTTTTAAAACTGTTTATCAAAAAATACTCAAAATGCGTCATGGTTTGCCTAAAAAATACTGAGCAACAAAGAATACTCTAACATAGGTAACCATAAGATTTTTTTTTTCAGCAGCAAATAAACACATTCTAGACAATGTAGTACTGAATGCTGTACAACTGTTGTTTATTTTTACAGGGTATCCGCTGGGTCTTAAAAAGTCTTAAATATCGAAAAACAGCCCTAAAAAAGTCTTAAATTCACTGATATATTCTGTTGTTGGTCTTAAATCATTTTAAACAGGTCTTAATTTAGCTTTGTCATACTCAATCGGGCCGACATCCATCCAATGACCAACAATACTCAATAAAAATCTTAATAAAACCTTATTTGTTATATTTAAGTTTTTTATTGCACAGAGATACCCTTCACAACAGCTGTTCCCCAATTTAAATTCCCTAGTCAGGGAAAAACAACTTAAAACAATTACACAGGATAATACCAGGTCATAAGAAAAAAATATCTTTAATCTTAAACTCTGTATAAGTCTAAAATGTAATTCTTAATGGTCATAAAAGTGTCTTAAAAGTCTTAAATTTGACTTGATGAAACCTGCAGAAACCCTGTACTAGTTCATGTTAGTAAATGCATTGGCTAATGAAACCTTATTGTAATCAATGACCACATTACTAAATCACAAAGGCATCGTTAATTGTAATTGACTGTACATTGATAACATTGTTTTCGGACTCTCAGAACAGCACAGTTTCACAATAAATTTTGCACCAAACTCCCCTTATAATGTGCGTTTGAAAATAAAACATGCACCAAACCTCTTCCCAAGTCTGTTATGAGTATGGCTTATTAATTAATAGGCAACAATAGTAAACTGCTTTATAAGAAAAGTTCCTACATATAAGCTCAACGGTGTTATGTCTGAAAGTAAAAATGAAAACAATCATGAATGTTCATTTAGAAGAAGATAATACTGATAATAATAATATGCCATTTAGATTTGTTTTCAAATTAGATGAGTTTTCCAAATTGTTCTGCTCGTCTATAATAAAATAATCATCATTAATTATCAGTTTTCTGAAGCCATCAGCCATTGACAAATATGTGGCTAAAGGTTAGAATTCGACTGTGTTTAACAGAAATAGCTGTGTTTTAGAGAGAGAGAGAGACAGATGAGGGATAACAAGCCAGAGCAGAGTCCCTGAATTTGTTGCTAGATCCGTCAAGTGCTTGCTCGTACCTGTATCATCCTCAGTTCCTGCTGCACACCTGGGCAGGCCTCTCTTTTAGCTTTCTCTCAGACACGATGCAGCTTGCTTACGTCTTTGTGTGTGTGTGACAGACAGAAAGAGTGGGAGGTCTTCAAGTAATGTGCTAATTTATTTAAAAGGGACTTACCCCGCTATATATTATTCCATTGTCTTATTTTACACAAATAACACAATACACCATGTAAAGCAAAAAAACACCAGCGTAAAATATTTGACACAATATTAAAAACTGAGCTTCACAACATTCGGCTTTGAAAAGTTTCTTGATACCAAGGGGAAAGTGTAGCTTAGCAGTGCAGCTACTCTCTGAGAAAGTAATTAAAACACACAGAAGTCTTCTGACAATTTGAGAGTCAAGCTGGACCTCTAGTGTTTCTCACAAAAAACAAGAGTAAAGTTTTTCTCTCTCCTTCTTTCTTGGCTGAAGCCCCTCCTGGTGGGAGGGGAAACCCCCCCCGTGTCAAACTTCAAAGAGGAGACTGAGCTCCTCTTGCATTCATCTCAGTCTACCAGCTTAACCACCGAGTTCAAACAGCTCACCCACACCCTGTGAGCCGAGGACCGGAGAAGCCGCACAGCACACAGTGCAAACACAAGCAGATACATGTACACAAAAGGCACAAACACACTAACATACATGCATAAACTTGCACAGAGCTTCATAATGCCGTTCTGAGTAATTTGCTTCTTTTTTTTTCAGAACTTTCTCCTGAAATTCCTCTGGAACATTTCATGGTAGTTTTCATTCTCCACCACATCCAAGACGGACTCTGTTTGACCTAATTTTTGAATCAACTAGTCTTTTGCTATTGGAAAAGGTGTAGTATTGTTTTTATATGCTGTAAACTCATAGATGATTACTTGAGAGTGAACAAGGATACTATTATTAAGTTCTATAACATACATATTACACATTATTACAACTCAGAATAAAAGTTTCTATTTTATGATAATTAAAATGGAATTTATTTCTGAGATGTCAAAGCTGACTTTTCATCAGTGTTACTCGTGTCTTTGGCGTCCTAATTCACAACTAATATTCTGCACTCAAACAATGACATTTGCTGTCAAACTACTTATTTAAAATGAGCTGAAACAACACAATTCTTTATTTTTTGGTGGGGGGGGGGTAACTTAAAGGGATCCTTTTAGGGATGCTTTTATGCAAAAAACACTTTTATAAGGGGTTTAAACACAGTTGTATGGCAAATGTATGTGAATATAGCCAGCCTTTAAAGGTAAAGATTAATTAATTATTAATTAATTATATTTTCTATAATCTCCCTTGATAAAAATTTGTCTGTGGAAACAATTTGACTGACATTTCTCCTTTTGTACGTGTAATCAGAGGGAGAAAGCCCCGCCCATTATTGATGATCACTCCCTCATTAGTATAGACAGCCCTGAGTGAAAAGCAGCCTACCGTCATATGCTGAAGATAATATCAGTGACTAAGGGGCATTATAAATGTAAAGTTTTAAGGTGGTCGCACACCAGATGCGCTACTCTGTGGCTGTCCGCAGTGCCCAGCTATGACTCAGGACACTGTTCACATTTCTACCATGCCACAGAACACCATCCGAATAGTTTCATATTAAAAAACATTTGAATGTGCCTGTCTGGTATGCAATACTTCCAACTGTCATGTGCACACTGTATTGCAGCGCATCTGGTGTGCGACCCCCTTTAGGATGTATAAATGACACTGTAGTCTCCATAAACTACCTTCTTCAGAGCTATTTCTTTTTGACATGTTAATTTTTTTTCACAGAGATAACGTTAGTCCTGTTTTGAATCTGTCACTATGGTGACGCACAGGTGTTTGTAGCTCTGCCTTCTTTAGAAAAGAGGGCAGTGAGCAAACTCTCATTTGAATTTAAAGTGACAGTCACCAAAACGGCACATTTTGGATCAAGCACTCAAAAAAATTAAGTTTGCTGTTTATTTAAACTACTTCTTTGCAATAATTTAACACTTTTGTGGACAAATTAATTGCTTTATGTTCAATCCACTTAAATTTGTAAAAATGAATAAACAAACTTAATTCCTTAATGTTTCCCAACATAAATCGATTGTGTAGAACCCAGCATTTATTATAGTGTGAATGGAGCATGATAGAATTTGTGTGGTATTTTAAGCTGAAACTTCACATACACACACTAGGGACATCAGAGACTTATTTTATATCTTGACAAAAGGGGGCATTATAGGTCCCCTTTAATTGTTTTATGTTCAATCCACTACGTTTTTTTTTAATAATTTTTTTGGGGGGGTTTCATCTTTAATGGATAGGAAAGTATAGTGCATTAATAGGAAAGCATGGGGAGCAGAGAGAGGGGAAGGATCGGCATAGGGCCACAGAGCGGGAATCGAACTCGGGTCTCTAGTAGCCCTGGAGGGCATGTGTCGACAACTGCTTAACATTTCTGTTGAAAACAATGATTTTTTTTTTAGACAACACATTTAACATTACACAATGTAAACATTAGGCGACACAGTTGCCCAGTGGTTAGCACTGTCGCCTCACAGCATGAAGGTCACTGGTTTGAGTTCCGACTGAGCCAGTTGGCATTTCTGTGGAGTTTGCATGTTCTCCTCGTGTTTGCGTGGGTTTGCTCCAGGTGTCCAAAGACATGCACTATTGGTGAATTGAATAAACTAAATTGTCCATAGTGTATGTGTGTGAATGAGTGTGTATGGATGTTTCCCAGTACTGGGTTGCAGCTGGAAGGGCATCCGCACTGTAAAAAAAAATGAATTTTGAGGCTTTTAATGTTCATGAAAAAAAATTATGTGGTCAAATAATGTGCATATTTTCTTTTTAAAAAATGATATTCTGAATTTATTATTAAATATTGAGAAGATTTTCCTAAAAAAATCAAGATATAAATTTCACAAATGTTCTTAAGCAAACCAGTGCAATTATTAGGCTTAATTTGAGAAACCAATTAAGCTAATAAAATTGAGGAAAGATGGCTTCACGTTTATTTGAAGAAAATTCACTCAATGATGCGGTTTTGATTGAGATGTTTGCATTTGAATCTCAACAACGGCAGTGATCAGACGACATTTTGAAGGAGCAGATCAACAGTGAGCATGTTAAGAGGTAAGCATTAACAGTTTATCATTTTTATTGTTTTAAATAAACTCTTTCAGGAAAGACACATGCTGTTCAAGATTGTTCGGGAGCTTAGTTTTTGCCATATGATATACGCGGGTATTTTTAACCACCCATTCCTATTTTAAATTGATTTGCTTCCAAATTCATTCTGAATTATATATTGAAATTGATCAAATTATTTGCATTGTAATATTTAACAGCAGTGATCAGACAACATTTAAGCGGGGTGGAAGAACAACAGTGATTTGTTGAGTGGTAAGCCTAAACTAGCATATAGCTAGCTATAGCTATTCAATGGAGTTTATGCACAGCTAGTGTTTTTCCATTTCATAAGGTTCCTTTTACAGCAATAATGATGTTATGTAATTAATAATTAAAATAATTAAGAGCCTACATCAATTAACTGTGTTTATATATAATACTGTATAATACTAATATTTGTTTGCTTAATTTTTCAGATGAAGAAAATGTTCACAGTATTCTCCCACAAAAGAGAAGTTTACTCAGGCAGATTTTGATAAAGAGAATGGCTGCCATCCAGCAGGTATTGTTATTTGTGTATTATTATTATTATTATTATTATTAGGCAATATTACTAATTTCTACACTTTTGTTGCATTTGACCTCACACTAAATCAGGGACAAGATGAGAGATGTCGTCCTCTGTTACTGGTCTATTTGTATGAAAAGGATGAAGAGCTCATCTAATTTTCAGAAAACTGAATTTCATATTTTTACAAAAAACTAAAATATAGCTCATACACTATATTGTTAAATGTAGTCCTCCTTGTATAAACATGATTTTTAAAATAAATTTATTTCTTTGAACACTAGTATACCTTTTGAAAAATACTTGTGTAGTAGTGTCAGTCAGCGACGTCTACTCAAACATTTTGGAGAATTACTGTTCACAGAGATACAAAGAAATGGTTTATTTCTGTATTTCTATAATGTGTTTTAGTAAACCTTAAACATTTGAAATTTACAATTGCATGCTTTCATAATAATAAACCTGTTTATTTTACAGTGTGGGAATGCAGAGAGAATTGCTGTCAGGCAGAGGGATGACCAACCATGAGGACTTCCGCATTGTCTTGGTGGATGAGCGAGTCATGGCTGGCTTGGAAAATCGAAAATTGTTGAACTGGATTAATACAAATCTTCCCCAAATTAAAATCACCCAAAAACAAACTTATATTAAGTTTCTGATACAAATTCACTCCCACAACCTTTTGGGGAAATTTCACTGCATTGACTGATTGATCGATTGTGTTGCTAATATTTTGAGATACAGCTTTTATACTGGTTTTTGTATGTTATGCAATACACAAATTCTGTAACATTTTGTCTAAAATGTGACTATTCCTACCAAAGAAATTTGACAGAACATTTTTTTTTACCATGACATGGATAAAGAACTTTTTTTCAGAGCTTAACATTGCTGTAAATTTTAAATAGATTTGTTTAACAAATTGTATGTACCGTTTTGTTACAGTGGAACATGTAATAAAATGATATTTGGCAAAAAATGCATTGTGTATGTATTTTATTATATATTATATGTTTTACATTTTATGAATGAGCAATTTTGATTAATAAATGTGAGTATATGGTGTGGATTTGAAAAAACATTTCATTTAAGTGGTTTTTGCTAAAAAAATCAAGTTTTGAAAACTACTTAAAAATATTACTTAGGTTGAGATTCTCATTGATGGTTTTGGGGTGATGAATCATCATTGACAGTTAAAAGCTGCTCACCACATCACTGTGCGATAGCAGATCATTATTTTTATTGCATAGCAATATTATGTCAGGTGCTGTATCTTCTCTAGAGAGTGAAGATACCCGAATTAAAGGCCTATAACATTGGTGGAACCCACAATGCTTTAAACATTGTTGAAACTGCTTTTGTATTGCATTGCAACTGTTTACAATTGGTTTCCAAAAACACTGGCTGTAAAGTGATTAAAGTGTGAGTAAATTATGCCAAAATTCCCATTTTCATTTGAACTATACCTTTAAGAATTAGCTTAAAGCTACGGTATGGTACTAGTATGTAATTAGTGCTCTTGCGATTCATAAATGTAACTGCTGTGGCTATAGTGTTCTTCTGCAAAAAGCACGCAGTGTTGTAGATATGACAAGTCACGCAGGTACTGGGCTACTCTGTTGCATGAAGTAACCTGACAGGTCTAAATTAGTCCAAATATAAACACTTAGGCTCAATGTTGTGATTCGGAATAGGGCACAAACATGGATTAGGGGAAAGATTCATGTTCTTACTCATTAAACAAATGTGGATAGGTTTGAACAAAGATGTTACAGGCTGCAGCTTTGTAAGGAATTGTGAATCCAAAAATGAAATATTTTTCATCATTTACTCATCCTCCACTTGTTCCCAACCTGTTTGAGTTTCTTTCTTATGTTGAACACAAAAGATATTCTGAAGAATGTTGAAAACCCTTTGAAAGTCAACGGTTACCAGTTACCAACATTCCTCAAAATATATTTTCAGTTCAACAAAAATTAAAGTGGTTTGCAATCATAATTAAAAGTTTTGCTTTATCCGATTAATAAATAAAACATACAATTATAGACATATTTAGCACTTTTATTATGCAGAATTAAGTCAACTCAATACTTTGTGGCATATTTCATACAAATAACATGCAGAGTTTATTTGTGGTGAAATATTTCACGCTTCGAATATATTCAAACAGGCTTTACGGGCTTTTCTTCCAAAAAAGAGACAGACAGCAGCTCTAATATAGCACAATTTTGACTGTCGGCCCTCATATGAGAATAAGAGCGCTTACTAGTGCTACATTAAGTGCTGACTTCAGTGGAGTACTTACTCTCTGCCCTAGATTCAAGCAACCCACACTAGAGCTCTATGTACAGTCACAAGATCTGAGCAAATTGCTTTGGATATTGACACTGAAGAAAAAGGTGAATAACATTTAATTTCAGCAGTCATTTAGGATAAAAACAGTGCTTCACCTCAATGAGCATTAGTGACTTTATGGAAAGATGTATCTCTATTTCTGATGAGGTCTGGGTTTAAGTTCACAGTTTGTCAAATGTTTACAACAGCTATTTTATTCTCACAGATTGTTTTTTTTACCTTCAAATCCATCAGGTAGTCTAAAGGGATGGTAGTTTTACAAAATGTGTTTCAACGTATCTCATGGTTTTGCACTCTTTGCGGAACAGAACCGAGTCGCACATTAACAATAACTTTGCAAACTCAGGGAGATTTTCTCTAGGAGTCTTGGAAAGTACCCGCTCCCTCCCTTTTCTCCCCCTCTTCTTCGTGAGAGAGAGCATGTGTGTTCGATTAACATTTGCCGGAGTATTTGTTTATGGAGTGCTCTCTCTCTCGCTATGGCCCCACCCCTGGAATTCCGGGTGTTCCATATTTCCCGAACATGGTTCAGGAATTCTTTGACCTGATTCCACCAACTCCAAGACCACGGCTCTCGTCTTTCTCCAAATGTCCAGTTTTTTAAAGCATTAAGTATGCTTAAGTGTGCTTTTAAACATTGCTTGAATTAATAATTTAAATATGCCGCATACTAATTTTCTATAGTATGTTTTGGTTAACGAAGAAAAACCCCTCATATTTACAAAACTTTTTGGAGGAAAGAATTGTCTGAAACACAACTAAGCGTCTGCTTTTGAACCCCCCTCCCTCTTCTTTCTTTCCGTCTTCCTCTCTCTTCTCTCAGCAGACAAACATGTCTAGTTAATCCTCTTGGCTTACAAAACTATGAACAGGAAATGCTTTTTTTTTGCTCTGGATGCATTGATAGCTTTTAATATTTTACTCCCAAATACTGGACTAAAAATAATTAGGGACTAGAATTGGTGTCAAAATTATTTTGTTCAAAATTTACATTAATTAAAATAATTTATGAGAGTCAAAGTTGAACTTAAACATAAATTTCAATCTATGTACACTGGTCAAAAATGGCATCATTTCACATTCAACCAATAACTGCTAACACGAGCGCTCTCTCAATCCCCCCTCCCTCACGATCTGTACGGTAACAGCCATTTAATTCTGGCCAGGAGAGTGTCAAAGTGGACGCCAGTAGAGGGAGTGTATGAAGAGTGGACTGCAGATGTGACCAACCTATACGCCACTTCCTGACAATAGTTTCTTCAGGACTGAAACTCCCTACTGGGACACACACACACACACCATCCAACAGCAACCAGCACTGCAAGCTTCTAAAGGAGAGCAGGCCACGTTTTTTTTTTTTTTAAACATACTCCAGTGCATCTGAGCTTATGTGCATAAAAACATGAGAAACAAAGGAGCTGTGTGCTGCTAAAACATTGTACAAAACATATGTACAGAGTCTGCTTGGATTAAATAATTATGTGATATGTGCAATGTTCGTTAAAACATCTGTCAAATTATGTATTGATACAAATAATAAAAATGATTCTAATTTGTTGATATATTTTACTCTTTATAACACACATTACTGTATCCCATATTGATTTTACATTTAAATATAATTGATTTAAAGGTATAGTTAGCCCAAAAAATAATACTCGCTATTAACTCACCCTATAGGTGCTCCAAAGTTTTTATTTATTCGATATTTTTTCTAATAAAAAATAATACAACACAATAATACAAATAATAAAAGAGTTGCCCCCCCTAAACCTCCATTTTTGGAAAAATGCTATGAAAGTCAAAAGGGACAAACTCATGTTTAGAAACCCATGTTCTGCAAAATATTTTGTGTTCATGCAATGAAAGAAATTCATTGAGACTCTGATCAAGCGGAGGCCCAGTAAATGAAATATTTTCAACATTTGGGTGAACTATCCGCTTAATTCTATATCAGTTTAAAACAGATTTTATTTTTTGATATAAAATCCTGAATAAATATGTCCTAATAAATCCTAGGAGTAGCACAGAAATTGTGAAAATGCTGTTAATATCTCTTAGATGTTTCTTTTTTCCTGCTGGCCGTTTGAGCATGCCATTATTGGCAGAGCTGATTTGATGCTCGCATTTGCAGGGGAAATTGTTAGTTCTAATATTTCACTCACACACAGCGGTCTAAGCACTTCAAGGAGAAATGGGCCCTCTGCAGGAGAGCATTAGTAGGCGAACCTCGAAATCAACGCAAAGTGTCACCACAGCCATTGGATTCGTGACGCACACGAGCTGAAGGATAAAAATAGGGCACAAGCTGCACTCTTGAGAATGCCCGTGCTGCTAACACTTCCACGGGCCGCTCGGATATCTGTGGAAACGGACCTATGCGAATTACATTTTTGTCAGAAATAAACATTTGCTGCTATTTCGCTCATTCTCATGCCTCTGAAGTAGCGCGTGCTGCAAGCGCAACCTCTGTCTTCCGCTGTCACCCTGCAGCGCGCACACGTGGGCGGGCTCGCGCACGCTCTGTTGAGCTGGAGGGAGGAGTAGGCACGCAAGTAAAACATGCATCCTGACATGTGGAACATTTAACTTGCGTGTCTATAGCGCATTATAGTTTATTTTATTTAGTATGATCTGTGTTATTTAAAACGCTGGTTCGATTGCATTGTTTACTTAAATAGCCAATAAACTGTTAAATGTTACTCTTAAACATCAATAGGTTAAACGTTGAAGCATCCTAAATACATATAGTACATATAATTTTGTTTTGTTTGCCTATTTATTTTGTTTTTCTTCACAAAGCTATGTGCCACGCGAGTGCGAAATGGTTTACCTATTGCGCGTGCACGCGTACGTGCGCGCGCCCCCGAATGTCCACATCCACCAAGAAGCCATCAAAAATGCACCCCCCTTCGACTAAAGAGGGTAGTGAGGAGAATAATTTCTGGCACTGTGAGTCGAGGCAAAAAACTACAGCCATGTTTAAAATAATCTCATTTTAAATGAAACCAGATGATATTCTACCTAAGAGCAAAAAATATACAAAGTCTGTGTGTATTTGTAAAATCCTTGGGGTCAATATTTGTACTTTGGTTTGAACCAAGGCTGTCATTCATGTTGAAATCAATGAAATTGATTACCAGATCAAGGACAGAGCCAAAGAAAAGGGGGAAAATTCTAGGCATTAAGATTGGTGAGGCTGTTTTTTTCTATAGAATGAGGTATTTTCTGGATTCAGAAATAAAGGAGACAGATCTAGGACTTGAGACAAACTTTGTAAATGTATATTAGACATAATGTGACCACTTTTAGACTCTGCAATGTGCTAAAATATCTATATAACAGAAAATTTATATTATTCAAATGAGTCACATCTTAAGAGCCATTTTCTTCGAATGACAGCTTTTTAGTAATTATAATTTTGATTCAAAGTTAGCACCTTATATTATGAGAAGAAATCAGTTTACACGCTAGATAAGTAATACTATTAAATATGTAAGTGTTACTAAATTAGTAAGTAACACTGCAAAATTTAGCTTGAACAAAATGTCTGACAAAACTAAATATCTAAAGCCTAATATAAAAAATGTCCTGCAATAATGTGGTGTTCTTTATAGAGCAAATGACTAAACACTGTGTGTGTGTGCGTTTGTGCAAAAGATAAAAAGAGCGAGAAAAGAGTTTGAGTATGTGTGTGTGTACCTGTGTGAGGGAGAGATACAGCTCCCTCTTTCTTTCATTCTCTGTATCTCTCCGGTTCCCCTCCTCACCCACCCCCATCCCTTTGGTGAACACACCCTCAGTCCGTGGCATGCAGATGAGTCTCAACAGGTTACAGGAAGCTGAAATTCCAGAAGAGCTAGAAAGGCTCAGACAGGAAAGGCTGTTCAGTGAGTTCATTTGTCACATATGACATCAACTCGCAAACATTTTGTAAGAAAGTCATTGATTCTGTTAAAATTACAGTATCTTAAGCAGGGATTTTCCAGTTTAATTAACTGGATGATTAAATGTGCTCGCTGTTAATTTGCTGCCATATACAGGCTATGAGACCTGAAGCAGGCAATTTCAAACCATTTTCGAAAATTTCTAACAAATTTCATGCTTTCAACTCCTTATGATTTTATTAATTGTGTTAATGTGTCTGAGTTAGTTAAAATAATCAGATAAGGTGAAGTCAACAAATACTGTGTGTGAAAGGTAAACTAATTTTTGGTAACTGTATGAAAGGGATAGTTCCCAACATTCCCTCTTCTTATTCGTTTTTCTTTCTGGTAAAGACAAAAGAAGAGATTAGAAGAATGTTCAAAATCGATGACCAAAATTCAATGTTTCCCATTTTCAATTCTTCGAAATTTCTTCTTTTTCTGTTCAACTGAAGAAATAAACTCATACAGAACAAGTGTAGCTTGAACAAATGATAATTGAATTAATATTATTGGGTGCTTTTTAGCTCCAACTATGGTTTTTGAAGAAAATTGGGTGTTTTGTTTTTTGACATACAGAGGTTTTAAAATAATATGAACCCATTTTATTCTTCAGCAGTTTTCAGGTAAACTGAGACAGTATACAACAGTAAAGTGGGACACATTTTCACAGAGTTTGTGCTTAAAAAATGCATGTACTTGCAACAAGACATTGTCCAAATCATATTTTTCAATAGACCCTTTTCACATTTCCGTGTTTCTCAGTAGCGGGAGTCATCAGAGTTGGGTAAGCTTACAGTGCAGTGAATGGGAAAGCACAACAAATATTTTTTATAGTGCCATTTGTTGCCATAATAAAAGAACAACTTCACGATGGTGTTATCAAGACTTTTAAAAAAGGGAAAAAATTGTGTGAGACTGATAACTACAGACAGAAGAGAGAATGTCAGATTTACTCTCCTGCCTCATAGATATTGCATTAGAAATGCCTCGCATAAGCGGTAATTAGTTTTTTTTTTGTAATTTGATACAAAGATGATATAATACATATGTGAATACATATAAATATATATGTTTTTATCTTTTTTAAATTGTTTAATCTAAATATTAAAAATTTTCAAGGATTTAAGATTATGATGACTGTTAAACGTGTCATCATAAGTGTAAAAGAACAATTTAAAACAACCATTTGTGATGATTTGAGATTCAGATGCCCCAATTTACTTTAATTTGACTAAATTCTTAAATTGATTCATAATTTGGTATTTTAATTAATAAATATGAATACAAATGTTATTAAAAATTCTTAAAATAAGCGCTGAACTTCAGTTTACAATGGGTTCTGTGCTAGCCTGTTGCTACTGACGGCGCTAGTAGATACAACAGTCTTTCACGAGTCTCGTTTTACGC
Source organism: Danio aesculapii (assembly GCF_903798145.1). Lineage (NCBI taxonomy): Eukaryota > Metazoa > Chordata > Actinopteri > Cypriniformes > Danionidae > Danio > Danio aesculapii. The sequence continues at coordinate 34,089,569 of NC_079439.1, forward strand.
TTGAACAACTAAATGAATGCTTAAGTTTATTTAACTGAATGTATTGTAATTACATTACAACATCGATGCTGTAAAACAAACTTGTGAAATTGAAAATAGTCACATTAAGCTTTCACCAGAAGTTTATCATTGGCTTGAAATCTCTAGCTGTGCATAGAGCCCATTGGTAAATACTGGTGGATTAAGTAACTTCAACAGTATACACTGTACTTCTCCCTTTGAATTACCTCTTTCTTCTGTTCTCGCCTGCTGTATTCTGACATCTTTCATGAAACTTCTCACAATAAGCGATGAATATGATGTCCCACTAGCTGCATGCTACTGTCCCACTTTATCTAACATGTTGTTAAATTGGGTCAGAAACAAAACCTTATATATTTAAATATATATATAATGAATAGAAATAGAATAACTACGCGAACAGATATAATACACATATATATTGTACATGCAAATAATGTTTGTATAACAATTTAAACCTTAAAAATTGATAAGATTTGAACTATGTACAGTCACTTACCATGTGCTTTTTCAGATATAGTCGAATCTGAGTGTTAACCACACCCACATTGTTTATATTAGACCAATTAAATATTAATATTCAAATGAAGTACATATCATGTCCACCCAACATTATGACTATATTACTTTTAAAAAGCACAACACCATAAAGCTTATTGGTCCATTTTATTGACGCTGACGTCACCCTATGTTTTTACCCTGGCCTAAAAATCCCATCATTTCATATTACTGCATTCTGTATTCTTGCAGAACTAATGCAAACAGAAATTGTCGGGCAGACTTTGGTGAAGGCAGGCTACTTTCCGACCGTTCACTCAGCCTGCTTTACGGGAATAGAAACATGTGGGGAGATACAATCACTGCCATGGAAACCAGTCTTGCCTGAGGAGGATGGGGATGGGGAGGTCAGGACAAGTGGTTGCCTGGAAACCGCACACATCGCTCACGCTCAGAGCCCTCCCTTAGCGGGATGACGTATTGCAGAGGGGCTCGACGACTTTAATTGGCCGAAATTCAGCCTCTGGGCTTGACACCTCCCTCTCAACACAGTTCGTGCTCTTAAAGGGGAAATAAAACACAATTTGTGAACTGGGGCTAAAAATACTTCAGCAAAGGAGAAGTCAAAATGTTGCCTGAATATAGGTTATGTCTTGTTTCTGCTCTAGACAAGAAATGAAATGCAAATGCAGAAGAGACGTGAGAGCTTATGATTTAAGAAGTCATATAATTAAGTAGTTTCTCTTAAACACTCTATTACAAAGAGAATCTACTTAATAATTTGATATTTTGGCAAGAAACTGCCGGTGAATAGGGTAAAAAACTAATATTTATCTCCATATTCCACATGTGATGACAACATTTTCATTACAAACTGTCTAAAATATTATGTTTTAAAATGCAAACGATTCATTGTTTAATTAAATTTAAGCTAATGTATATCCCAATGAAGCTGAACATTGGTTAAAATAAAATTCACAAATCTCGTTTCTTGAGTTGAACGGTTTTACACAAGGAATTTTTGGTATCTCTTCTATCACTCTATAATTCTGAAAAAAACATAAACAGCCAGAAAAAAATGAAAAAAAAAATAAAAATAATAATAATAATAATATATATGAAGTCAGATTTATTAGCCAATTATATCATCAATTATTATTTATTATTTTTTCTTTTTTAAATATTTCCCAAATAATGTTTAACAGAGCAAGGAAATTTTCACAGTATGTCTGATAATATTTTTCTTCTGGAGAAAGTCTTATTTGTTTTATTTCGGCTAGAATAAAAGCAGTTTTTTTTAAACATTTTAAGGTCAAAATTATTATCCCCTTGAAGCTACATTTTTGATAGTCTACAGAACAAAGCATCATTATACAGTAACTTGCCTAAATACCCTTACCTGCCTAGTTAACCTAATTAACCTAGTTAAGCCTTTAAATGTCACTTTAAACTGAATAGAAGTGTCTTGAAAAATATCTAGTCAAATATTATTTATTGTCATCATGGCAAAGATAAAATAAATCAGTTATTAGAAATGAGTTATTAAAACTATTATGTTCAGAAATGTGTTGAAAAAATCTCTCCGTTAAACAGAAATTGGGGGAAAAATTAAACAGAGGGGCTAATAATTCTGACTTCAACTGTATATTTATAATAAAACTTTACATGGCTCAATGTTCTTAGGAGAAAAAACTTTTTTATGAAAAAAAGTGAAAAATATGTATTGCAATTGAAATCTGCAGATACGAACTGATAAAGAAATCATTATCATAAAAAAAACTCATGAAAAACCAAAAAGCACAACATCTCAAAACTGATTAAAACAGTTTTTGCTCGGTGTGTCTCGCCTTCAGCTAATGATAAACAAAATGCTGCTTGACTATAAATGTGTGGTCTTATATGGGAAAATGCCCCATTCCAGCTCCATACGTTATTACGACAGTGAGTTGCGCAACAGACACACGGAACATACGAGTGTATGGGGGGGTTAAGGGCTACCATGTAGCGAGAGCAATAAAAAGCTACAGAAAAACAAAATATCTGTCTTAAAAACTCTCACCAGAGGAATGTACAGAATATCTTCATATTAAAAAAAGATTAATAAAACACCTCACAAACTGAAAAGCATACATTAACGTTTCATTTATTTGTCGAGATCCTGAACCGTCACTGTTAAAAGCGCACATAAAAAACGTGGCTAAATATTAACAAAGCACAGACACGTTACTAGTTTTGTATGATAAAACAGTGTTCAGAAGTATCCAGACAGAAGTATCTTACCGTAACGTACAAACCATCAACGCGTCATACCAGTAAACTAAATCTACCAGACTTCGATTAAGAATATGTTACAGATCAATGCACTTGCCTCGTGGGTTATTCTTTTACGCCTTACTTTTACCTCAGCAGCAATATCAGCCACGCCATAGTAGCCTACTGTTGTCAAAAAAATGTCTAGTACAATCTAGAACGTATGGTGGCGTCCGACCCTGTGAAATTGCATCTTGCGATTTATGTTAAGTTGATTACTTTGCCTTTAAGTTCACAAGGCATCCATCTGCCAAGCGGGGGAAGCTCCGCCCTGATATTTCACCCACTGGTCCTCCTGCCACCGGAATGCCCGCGAGTGTCCTGAGCAACGCAAATCACACTTCAAATCCCACAATGCTCCTCCTTTGATAAAAGTTCTTAAGTGACGCCTCAAGACCGGGGAATGTAGTTTTTCCTCAACTTAATTTAGAATTAAGCTCGTTTAAAAACCCCACTCTACTTTCTAACGTTTAATTATTTGTTATTGACGCAGCAAAGAACAGAAAATATAATAAGGTGAGTCTCCACAATGATTTTAGCTATGTGGATTAGCCTATGTCAATATTAAAACAATATTAAACGTCAATATGTCAATATTAAGGCTTCCACAATATTAAAGCTTTCCACAGTCCACATTGCAGGATACTTCGTTTTTATCTTCATGTATAGACAATTTACATGGTTAAAACGTCCTTTAAATATCATATATTTTTATATAAATGCAAAAACGTCATGGTTAAAGATCACAAATAAATGTTAAAGCTAAAGTTAGAGTGATTGGCCATACAATGAAATGCTTAACTCTATCTACAATGAATATTAGTTTCACATATTTTGCATTGTTGTTGCATGAACATGTTTTGTAGTCTTTGTTCTGACCCCAGTGAAGGATGTTACTGATGGAGAGGAATCACTTCTCTTATGGTAGACAACAAGAAAGAGCTGTTCACCTCAAATAGCAATAATAAATCTGATATTTTTTTGCAATGAAGCGTTTAGAAGAGAATTAATTTTCTTTCTGATGATGGAAGTTCATAGCCAGTGACCTCCATCACAGCTTGAGAGATACACTGAGCGATGATTCACTGTCACTGGAGTGCTGTTTATGGTTTCTTTCTGTATGTCAGTATATGAAACTTGAACATAACTGAACATGTGTTGAAAATAAATTCATGTCACTATATATATATATATATATATATAACTTGTACAGGTAACTGAGCTCCACAATATGTTCTACATTTGACTCAAACTCAATGTAATATTTGGTGTTCTTAGGGGTTGGGAGGGGAGTATTTAAAACAGTTGTTTCAGTGTGATTATTCACATGAGAAATTCAAATGAACTGATTTTTCTCAGTTTAATTGGAAGTGATACAAATCCAAAGATTATGTTTTAATTGTAATAAACACATTATATTAGCTACGAATATCATTTTAACTCATTTATTGGTTAGTTATGAAATAAAAAAAGTTTGATTTATAACAAAATGTAAAGTATTTATGTGATCCTTTCAGGTAAATGGACAATATATTTTAGTTGCGCATGAATAAAACATAACATTGAATTCGAAAAATTAAACACTGAAACAAGAAACGTCATGCGATATACTTGTAATTAGTTTATATTCGACTTGATCTGTGTGTAATAGACAGATCTGTGAATAAATATGTATAAATTAGTTTTAAAATGATCATCTAAAAACAATTAAACACATTTCAATTTTAAATTACTGTGAAACTAACTGTAACAATCTACCAACAATCTGAATTTCACACTTACTCCACCCGTGTAAAAGGAAATGTGAGTTTGCTTTGAAAAAAAGTCAGCCAGCCTATTTTGCCTTAAGATGATACCAAATCCCCACTGATGAAGCACTGTATATTGAAACTGACTCCAACGTGTCAGTAATGTCAGCAAATTGTCCTATCGAAATTACCAATGCTAGAGATTTAAGATGGATGGATGATGGATGGATGGATGGATGGATGGATGGATGATGGATGGATGGATGGATGGATGGATGGATGGATAGACAGATAGATAGTGTTGGATTATTTAAACAAGAGATGGACGGACAGGCGGATGGATGGAAGGATGGATGGATGGATGGATGGATGGATGGATGGATGGATGGATGGATGGATGGATGGATGGATGGACGGACAGATGGACAGACAAATGGCCAGACAGACAGACAGACAGATAGATAGTGTTGGACTATTTAAACAAAAGATAGACAGACAGACGGACGGACGGGTGGATGGACGGACAGACAGACAGATAGATAGTGTTGGACTATTTAAACAAGAGATGGACGGACGGGCGGATGGATGGATGGATGGATGGATGGACGGACGGACAGATGGACAGACGGACGGCCGGACAGACAGACAGATAGATAGTGTTGGACTATTTAAACAATAGATAGACAGACAGACGGACGGACGGATGGGTGGATGGACGGACAGACAGACAGATAGATAGTGTTGGACTATTTAAACAATAGATAGACAGACAGACGGACGGATGGACGGACAGACGGACAGATAGATAGTGTTGGACTATTTTAACAATAAATAGATAGAAAGACAGACAGACAGACAGACAGACAGACAGACAGACAGACAGATAGATGGAGATATGGCAAGAGGAAATATATAACAAAATGGTCTGACAGTAAAGGAGAGGTGGAGCATATTAATCTAGCCCATTAGATAAAATTAGCCTGCATTAGGACTAATAATCTGTAGTCGCTAAAGATCTGTGTAGAGCTCTGATGGGTCTTAAACATCCTTGGCATAGTTATCAAATGGCCTATATAAAGTAGCTGTTCATTCAAAGCTATAAAGTACAAACCTTTTTTATTTGTACATCTTTAAAATCACATATAGGGTTAATGTAATGAACTATACCTGTGTGAAATGAATACAAATACTCCTAATATGTGGCAAAAGTATAATATGCCTTAAAATATATGCTTATTATGCAACAAAATAAGCTAATTTTATAACTATTACAAAAAAGAAAACGTTAGTCTAGCTTTGCTGCCACAATCTCATGGAAATTCGTAACTTTTTCGTATGGCAAAAAATTCATATGAATTTGTACAATCTCATTTGTGCAATTTAGTTAAACTCGGAGTTACGTTTCCTTGTGAGATTAGGCTGTTACATTTGCAAATACCATAGTTGAAATGTTATCTAATGCAATGACAAACATAGATTACAAATGTATGTGAAGTTTCCAAAGAGTAATATGGAGAGGAAGGACACAAATGTGTTACATGAAATGACAAAACTGTTGAAGCAACTGACAGCTTACTGTAATTAGGTAGTCAGGGTAAAGTACTCATTACTTAAAACTGAACGTCTGTATTTATTTAGTGCAAGGTATATCATATCCTTCAGGACTACATTACAAATGTTTATTAATTAAGAACTTTTTAAATCCCTTCAGGAAAGTTTTATATATGAGCACTGAAATGTTTTCCTCAAATAATGTTGCCATTTCTAAACACAAGTGTGCTCTTAATAGTTAGCTTAATATGTATATATTTCATACAAATATGACTTTATACTGTAGTAAAGACTCAAATAACAAATATAAAATTGTAGTTTGGACAGTTTTATGTTTTTCACATTATTAGATTATAAGATATGTGTTGTCTTCAATATTAAAAAAAATACTGTTTAATTGTCAGTGTTCTGAAATTGTTTCATGCTTGATTGTTTATTGAACATGATTGTACTGCACACTTTTATTTATTTCTGTTTGATAGTGTGTGTTGTTACTCTTACTTGTTTATTGATTTGTTTGTACTCTGTGTACGTTATGAAGATTTGGGTCCTCCTGATTTGAAGCATTGTTAAGATGCAGAGCTGTAAGCTTTAGCACTCACTGTGGAGAGAGAGAGAGAGAAAGAGAGAGATGATCAGAAAAATCTGCATGATTCTCTCTGCTATGATCTATCACACTGGTGGGATGAATATATGAAAATTTGAGAATGCAGCAAATGTCTGGCATGTACAGAACCAAAACTGATGTTTAGAAAAATTTCAGTCTTTTCCACATGCAAATGCAGATAGGGAACGGACAAGGTTATTCTGTCTGGAATATTATTGACTCAAAAGGTGAAAATTTAGAGTAGAGTAGAAACAATCTATTAGGATGATGCAATTATATGACACAGTCCTTTGTGGAAATTTGTAGAACAGTTTCTGTCCTGACACCACAGCAGTTACTAAACATCACTTATTGACTATAATTTATTATCTGGTCATTTGAACCACTGTATATCTGTTGCTATTCTTTACTGTAATACTCCAGAGCAAACATCTTTTATAATGTTTAACTTCATCCACAATGTTGATGATTTTTTTAAATGACACAGTATGTAACTGTAATATGAACTATATTTTACTGTAGGACAGTCATGCAGCATGTTACTGTTTTTTAAAGTCGCATTGTGAAAATGACTGTATATTTTACAGTTATATGCATACCATTCTGTAAATACATATACAGCATGTTAAATGGTGCTGTAAATTTAAATACAGTATTTTTGCTGTAACTGATTTACAGTAAGTAAATTGTTAACAGTGCAAGACCAAGTCCAAATTATATCAGTACTGTTGACATCACCATTCCTGTACAGGGAATGGCCTTCATAAATAAAACCATTTCTAAGCCATTTTTAGTAAATGTTCAGTTTTTAATCATTTGTGTTTTTCAATAAATATTTTATGTATACTCATAAATATCTGAACAATAAAACATTTCTGAGAGTGTTTATTTTATTGCTAAGTATCTTCAAGTCTTCTATATATTTTTATATATATATATATATATATATATATATATATATATATATATATATATATATATATATTTTTTTTTTTTTTTAATATTTATATATATATATATATATATATATATATATATATATATATATATATATATATATATATATATATATATATATATATATATATATATATGACTAGTTTAACATAACTTATTTGTATTATATTATATTATATTATATTATTCATTCATTCATTTTCTTTTCGGCTTAGTCCCTTCATTAATCCGGGGTCGCCACAGCGGAATGAACCGCCAATTTATCCAGCATATGGTTTACGCAGCGGATGCCCTTCCAGCTGCCCTACATTATATTATATTATATTATATTATATTATATTTTTCACATAATTAACATTGTATATCATTGCTTTAGCTTGTGTGTATATATATTTGTGTGTGTGTGTATCATATATATATATATATATATATATATATATATATATATATATATATATATATATATATATATATATATATATATATATATATATATATATATATATATATCAATGCATAGGGCAGAAACTTTAAATAAGGCTAAAGTATATGTAATGCATGCAATAACGTAAATAGCTTTTATTTATCATGAAGCATGAATAATCCATTACTTTAATGTTTTTCCCCTTTTTTCATTGACCTGTAATTAAGTTACATAGTAATTTATTTACATGGTTTGAATTCAAGTTGTGCGCACGTGTAATTTAGGCGTATAATGTTTATTTTATAGGCGTGTATTTTAGGAGTATAATGTTGAAAAGTAATTTTTTCCCATCTAATAATTTATTATTTTTAATAATTTAACTAAAGCTTTTTATTTTATATTACCCCGTGCATGTAAAATATGCAGTGCTTTGTTGTTTTTTAATTTAGTTTTGAGTATATTAGTAAACTTGTGTGACATCCTTCAAGTTGTTTCTCCGGCACACATGACAAGAGCGCGCACTCCGATGTACAATGCGCCTCATGAGAACATTCCAGTTTGGTAAAGTCAGTTTGGAATTTGAATAGCACAGAAGAACCGCCTCTCTGCGATTGGACGAGATCAAAACCTCTGAGAGGAATTCGCCTGTCACTCAACGGCATTCTGGGCCTCTAATTGGCCGCGGGCGAAGTGGGCGTAAAGTTCTTCGCCATATATATACTATGGCAGCAAGCGCAGGCTAATGATTGCCTACGCTCACACGTTGAGGCAGAAACGACCGCGTTCAATGTTTCTCCACAGAGCTGACTTAAGCCTTCGTCCCCGAACGAAATATCGTGATTCTGACTAAAAGAAAGTTAGTTTCCTTCGTCGGAGAGGTGGGAAAGCATCACCAGCCCGACCATGATCAACACCATGGAGTGTGCAGTGGATGCACAAAGTCTGATTTCGATATCTTTACGGAAAATCCACAACTCCCGTACGCAGAGAGGAGGCATCAAGCTGCACAAAAACCTGCTGGTCTCCTATGTGCTGAGGAACGCCAGGCAGGTCTACATGAACGAGAAGTACGCGGAGATCTACAGGATGCAGCAGTACGAGGAGGTGATGACGGTCTGCAACGAGATCCAGGAGCTGAACCCGCTGGATCTGGCGGAGGACTGCGAGGAGCAGACGGCGGACTGCTGCGGCAGCGCGAGCGAGTCGGCGAGCCTCTGCGGCGCGCTCCTGCCTGCTGTCGGTCACCAGACTCCTCCGGCGGCGCAGCACATCCAGCCGGCCAGCGCCTGCTCGGTGCCCCTGGCTCTCCAAAGCGAGGAGGTGTGCAAAGCGGCGCCGGAGCCCTCATTCTACCGTAGCTGCTGCGCGGAAGCCTACCCCGTGTCCAACTGTGACTTTTCGCCGGTAAACAACATGCACTGCAACAAAACTACAGTGCTCGACTTGGACACGCATGTCGTTACCACAGTGGAGAACGGGTACTTGCACCAGGACTGCTGCGCTTCGCTCCAACAGTGCTGCCAGGGCGCACAGAGCCCGGCCAAGAAACGCAAGCTTGACTTTGGTTACTACGTGTCCGAGATCGAGGAGGCACCGGATTTTACGCCGTGCAAAAGAGCGAAATTCGAGGACTCCTCATACGCGAGCACGGAGCCCTTGGACACGTCGAACATTTCCAACCTCATCTCGATCTTCGGCTCGGGGTTTTCGGGACTGGTGAGCAGACAAGCGGACTTGGAGCAAGCCTTAAACGGACAGTTCTGTAGCAAACAAGCCCTGGCGAGTTTAGGGGCTTGGACGCGAGCTATTGTAGCCTTTTGACTCTGTGGTTAATGCGAATACAGATACTTTATGAAATTGTACAAAGTCTAAGACAAATTGACTTTTATTTTTGCAGCAAAGTTATTTAAGCCTTTGTGTTTTTATTTTTGGTTTGTTTTTGGTTTCGTTTCAGTGGGGGAGGCGGACAGTGGTTGTAGCCTACCACTTGTGATGTATCCTTTAAAAACAAATGTCGATATTACAAACAAACGAAGTTGAATTTCGTTGCCTTAAACCCAACGCAGACTGCTAGCTATGGCCACAAACATGGGAAGTCTCTGAATGTTTCGCTCGTGGATTGTTTCTTTTCTCTTTCTCCCCATTCCCCAGGAACTTTCGCAAAGATGTATTGTAAAAGAGCATTACTACTCACACGTAATGTTGGGAATAACGGGCTGCAAACGGGGAAGCCTACCCACTGCACGCTTATTTCTCTCTCTTTGGGCAGCCGTGTCATATTTTCTGACCAGTTTACCAGTAGAACAGGCTACAGCAAGAGCTCGTGCTGTATAGAGCTACAGGAAGAGCCCTGGCGCACACAGACTACATTCTGTAATATCATATAAGGCAATCAAGTAGGCTAATGAAGGTGCAATATTTTGACCCCCCTCCCTGTCTGAGTTTGTTGTTTTCTGTATTCTCAAATGTGCTGTTGAAAGTGGAGAGGACTGGTGCGTTTTGTTGACTGCACTGACCTACAGCTCCAGTTCCTCTTGAGTGTGTTTGTAGTTCCTATGCCAGTCACCTCATCAACACTGAACGTTGGGGCCATCAATTAACACTACAACTCCCATAATGCACGCCGTGATTTAACCTGCCAGGTGTTTTTGTTGACTATCCAGTCTCCAGCGTTAACCATTTCCCGCTCCCTTGCTCTCAGAAAAAGAAAAAGTTTAAGCCTTCACAGTAATTCATGATGCCAGCATTTGCTTGGTTTTGTGGGTTTGATTTTATTTTCTACAAACTTAGACCTTTTGTTCTAAAAAGGCAATCTCATAAATTAGCCATACGTCCTCACATTATATAAGCACTATGTGTATTGAATTAAAGACGTTTTCAGACGTATTCTCCATATTTTGTTGGTATTCTTGTATTTTTGTGCATATTAAATTGTATATCACCGGGTAAAACTGTTTTAGAAAGTATTTGTTTAAAATTTATAACCTTAATAAAAAATCAAACTTACTTTTTTTGCATTGTCTCATTATTGAACCTTTTCATCAACCAAGAGTGTCTCTCCACAGCTGACAAATGTAGGCCTCATGTTTAGTGAGCCTGACCTGACAACACAAACACTCAACATCTTTATCACTTCTGTCACAGTCATTATATATCAGCCATATTTCATATGCCTTACTTTAAACAGAATAAAAATTATTTAGATTTCTAATCACTTATCATACAACTACATCAAGTATTTCGGCTCTGGCCTTAACTTTGCATGACTTCAAATATCTAGACTAGATATGTTCACCCATTGTTTACCTGTTTTTGATCACCTGAAGTTTAATTTATAGATATATGCCATTACCTGAGGGAAATTAAACTGTCACACTCATCCTTAGATTAGGCCATAACTACTAACGAGAAAGGAAAAGTGTACCTTAAAGGGAATAAAGCAAAGCAATACACACAAATCCTGCATTCAAAACTAGCTCTAACTTTTACCTGCCGCACGCGTCACATTCTAGTGGCGGGCACTGTGTTCAAGGCGCGCGCACTTTTTAGCCAGAAACTCTCAGTAAACTTGCAGGCTGTGTTATCTCTGCTGTATGCCACATGGTGGTGTTCTTCAAAATCAATGAATGAAGGTATTAGAGCGCCTATGTAGCGGCACCTCGGGCTGACCTCGAATCCGCTGCTCCCTGCAACCCCCTCCACCCTCCCCTCCCTGTCCTCTCTCCGGTCTCTCTCTCTCTCATCTCCAACCGAAACCTCTCGACTCCTCTCAATCTGAGATACCGCAGTACACCCGACACATCAACCTCAACATACATGGGCTGTTATCAGCTCGTTGTATTGGCTATTTTCGACGAGAATAGCCGCTTCGCGCGTATTTACATCTCGCTTAGAATCGCAGGTAATTCGGTCGCGGGGTTTGTGTGCTACATTATAATGCGTGTAAACATCTCAGTGTTGTAAAATTCATATATTAAGCTTGTTTATGGAATGCGACGGACATTATTGTGAAACAACTGAACGATTCAATATGGCTATATTCACGTCGGTTATATATGATGAGCTCTACTTAAACTCGTTTGTTTTGTTCTTAATAGGTTGCTTTAGGGAAATGCGTCTATGCTAACGCTAACAAATGTGTTTAATAAAAAGCCCGTTGTTATATTCGCTTAATTTTGACAGGAGATGTAGCTCTTACTCGGTCTGTGGTGTGTGGCGAGCTCCTCCGCGTGGCGAGCGCGGGAAACGCGGCCATGTCGAGCGCGCGCACGGAACCAATGCAGATTTTTCCTATAAGGAAGAAAGACCCGTGCTCTTACGATTATACACGCACACAACATTCAACGCAGATAACACGTGTTTCATTAGTTGCTGGACGTGATATATATACTAAACGCGCCTGTGTTTGTACTTTTCCAAAATGAGCAGCCTGGTGAAACCGGCTCAGTGGTAACATCAAATGTTAATGAAGACAAAAGGCACGACTTTAATCTTGTCTTATCTCAACTGCGCCTGTTGAACTCAGCAGTGGAGCCCGGGTCTGAATACAGCTGAATGGGGACGGGGGAGGCAGATGGGTGTTGGGGGAGAATTCGACATGCGTTCATGTCAATTACTCAGCAAGCAGAGCAGTCTCACAGTGGGCGGCCAAACTACAGTGACTGGGCAGATGCTGGATTTGCCAACCACAGAAAGTGACTCAACTGAAAATAGACAATGGGAATTGGCCTGAACTGAGTGTAGGTCTTGTGGGCTAGCCTTTGCAGATGTTAAAAAAGAAAAGAAGTCACATATCTAATTTGCTTCACAGTTATTGTATGTGAAAAATTAAATCACTATTTAAATCAGTATCAAAGCACCATGGTTCTTGAAATAAAACAACAGGCGTACTTGTTTTACAAACCATCAAGTTTAAGTTAAAACGTAGATAAAATGATCGTGAAAACCTATAATATTAATTTCATAATTTGTCTATTTTTTGTAATGAAACCTTTAAGGATGATTTAACACAGGACAATGCTGAAACTTTAAATATTTGTTAACCATACTGTTACCTAATTCACAAATTGTTCATCTTGTCTGTACAATAAGAGTCACAATGTAAGTGATTACTTAACCTAAACATTGGGGTGGTTGGAAAGCAGATAATTATCAGTCTCATGCCCCATTATTAGCCCCCATGAATCCCCCAAAAAGCCACATTTAAGGCAAAGTATTTAGAAAATTGGTCTTGTGAAATCAACAGCACTGTTAAAAATCTGTGACTAGTTTTAACAAACCCCTTAAACTAACTCATGATTGTCATGATATGAACTAGATTTGTTGTTGGTGTCCATGAGGATTGATCTAGCAGGTAACACTTAGGACTGCAAAGTAAAAAAAGCTAAATAATCCCAGGTAAACCATCAAGATCATTAAAGTTGTACTGGTTTCTACAGAGCTTTTAAAATAATTTCATATATATATATATTTAAAAGCTGTCATAAACTCTCACTTATTCCAAATATGTTTGTTTCTTTCTTCATATGAACACAAACGAAAACATTTTTAGGTAAAACATCGTTTACTTTTTAGTAAACAGTCACTTTTCCTCTTAATATGGATGCGAATTCATGACAGTTTGCAACATTCTTCAAAGTATCTTCTTTTGGAAAGCTTGGGGTTGAGTGAAATTTCATTTTTGTATGACAGCCCAGTTTGATATTTCCATATTAACTAACGTTAAAAACCCTGACTGTTTAATTTAAAACAGAAATGTATAGTTTTGCTTTCTTGAGTCGATTGTTTGGTCCTAACACAAGTTGTCCTAACCTGTGTGTGTAAATGTGTTCACACTGTGGTTTTTGATTCCGAACCATGGTTTGACTGCATCATCTGAGTGTCAGCTGTTGCTAGGAAACCACTACACAGAAGACATTGAAATGAATAGATGCTCAACTCTTTTTGTACTTCTGATTTAGAAAACTTTCTTCATTTTTAAATCACCTAAACAGAAAGGCACGTGTGTCTATTTGTCAGGAATATAATGCAATTTATCAAAAAGGTTTTTCAGACAATCTTTTTTGATTGGGTTAATATTCATGGACTATACCATGAAGCTGGACTAGCTGGCTTGCCAGTTAAGTTTCAGCTTACATTGCACCAGTCCTGGATTTTAGGTAACACCAAGGTAGCTAGACTTTAAACACTCTCTGTTGCCAATGAAATATGGAGCAGCTGAGCTGAGCTACCTTCATGGTACCTAAAACCCAAACTTGGTGCAAACTAAACTAAACGTAACTGGCTAACCAGCAAATGCCACATGCCCCAGGTGTGCAAGTTCAGAAAACATCATTCACCTGATCCAAATGAACACAAAGAGTGCAAAAGCGCTAATGTGAAAGCATTCTGAAAGGACATTTTTACCCGCTTCACATTTCAAATGATTTGATTCTCAATCATGGATGTGGTTCCATTAATCTAAAGCTGGGGTGCCCAAACTTTTTTGTATAGACCATTTCAATGTGGTGATGTCATTGGCCCATGAACATTTCCTGCTTATCAAACTACTTCATAACTGTAACAAGAGGCAATTCAATCTTAACTTAACGTTAAAACAGCTATCATAACATTATTTATCAATATGTGGCACTTTTTGGATTCTCAGAAGCTGTAGAAAATAAATATGCAAAACAGGAAATACGTTGGGACCATTGTTTTAGTTTACATCCCTCAAAATGGTCTATAAAGGGCAAAAAGCCAAATATCACTGAGAGCTGTACATGGGCCAAATGTAAATATACCAAGCTATAATACATTAAAGCTGCCATGGGTAATTTGCTAACTTATTTCATAAAATTTAAAAGTAAATAAAAAACTTTACTTTAAATCCTATTAACTAATGCAGTATAACTTTTAAAATGCTAACCTATTACAATACTAACATAAACATTCATATTTATAACACAGTGGAGTTCAATGGTGAATACACTAGTCAAGCAGAATCTTTAGTCTTTGATTTGTCCTGTCAGGTGACAGTATGTACACAAACTAAATCTGATTAATTTACACTATTTAATTGACACATTTGATTTCAGTTAGCTTTTAACAATAAAACAAACAAAAAATAAGGTACATTTGATTTTAAATGACAACCTCTAAACCATGTCCATCATTCTCGCTCTCTTCTCAGATGCGATGGCGGGCCAAATCAAAAGGTTACTGCAGGCCAACTTTGGCCCACGGCCCATAGCTTGGGCATCCCTGATCTAAAGTGTGTGCAATAATGTACAAAGCAATGAAAACATACTTTGTGAATTATAATATTTGTGTCGGTGTAAAAGTATGCACAGATATTTCCCCCAGTTCTAAGACTTGAACAGCTTTACACCCATATTTTAGTCATTTCTTTTCTTTCTTTCCTCTAAAATGATAACCCCAGTGATTTTGAAGCAGACAGAACCCATTTATTTACACAGAATGAACTTTAAAAACCAAATACGCTTCACTGATTTAGCATAATAATAAACTTCCGGATTTCAATTCATTGCTTTGATTTAGCAATGGAAGACTATGGTGTTAGCTACATGTGGCTGCTACCAAACTGTTAGCTTTAAGTGATTTCTTGACATTTGTACACATCGATTACTCATCCTATTTGCAGTGAAGAGAATATGAAAGAAATAAGCACAGCAAAAACTTTAGAACTACAGAGGTTCACAACTTATTAATGTCTGACACAGTTTAAAAAATACTATTCACAGCAAACACGCCTCAGCAATCTTTGATAACTGAATAGCAAGTTACTTCTGAAGTGCTTTTTAAGACAATGATGCTCCAAAAAAACCTCACAAACACACATTATTGTTCGTTGGCTTCAGATCTTTGCACACAGGAAATAAAAACCCATTAAACCAAAACCAAGCCTTCAACCGTTCACTGTGACAAGCTGTTCTTTATATACACATAAATAAATAGAAATGCCAGATGAAAATATATATGTGCATTACTGCTCACTGCAGGTGTCTGAGCAGTTCAAATTCCTGCTTGCATGGGGGGTAGATAAATAAAACCATACAGACAAATTGCATCACTTAGGAGGAATATCAGAAGTGGGATTTGATTTGCACAACTAATAGATTGTGAGGAGCAGGGCTTTTGAGATCAACCGTCCTGCGGAGTTCAGTTCAACTCAAATACTCCTGAACCAGATGATCAAGGTCAACAGGTTTGCTTACTTTATTTTGGGAAGTATGTATTAGAGCAGGTTTGAAACTGAACTCCTTAGGAAAATAGATCTACAGGAGCAAGATCGTTCACCTCTTGTGAAGAGAGCACATGTTAAGGTTTGTTAACATGGGATTGAAGCAGATTCGTCCAGAGTTGGGGTCTTGGTTGTGCTCTGAAGAGGTGTGCATTTGTTTTGTTGTTTCTCATGGCTTGACTGGCTGGATGGAGAGGAGGCTGCCAAACTTGAAATGCTGGATGACGGGGAATTTTTCTAGACACTGAGAAGGCGACAGAGAAAGAGTTAGCTAGTATCATGCAACTTTGCAATGAGAGAATAGACTTGCTCCATTTCAAAATCTCCACTGTATCCAAACAGACTCTATGCAGAGCAGAGTTATTTCAGTTAACTAAACTAAAATCTTATTGTTGTTGCTAGAAATAAAAGAAATTAAACCCGAAGAAACTGAAATCTAAACACATTGTTTTGCATTTATATTTATTATATATAGAGATTTATTATAAAAAAAAAATCACACACCTTATTGAAATATTATTTGTCATACAGCCTGAAATCAAATCACATTTCAAATAACTTTTTCAGCCTTTGAAATATTTTTGTAGCCTTCTCATAATCGTTCCCTTTCTACAACTTTATCCAGGTCTTTAGAAAGCAGGGTGTAATGTAGTTAAATGTATAGATTTTCACAGGATATGAGGATTTTCTATAGGCACTGTAATTAAACCTAACATCAAACATCTAAAATCAGTAGTGCCCTAAACTTTTTCTTACGAAGGGCCAAAAATCAAACTAGATTGAGGCTAGTGGACTGAAGGTAAATATAGCTGCTGTGGGTACATCCTAATTTATTAAATAATATTTAAAAATAACTAGAAAACATTGCTTTGTATTAACTAATACATTTTTTTTGCATTTCTCATTTAAATCTCATAACAGAATGCGGTCAAGCCCGATTTATACTTTCGCCTGTCGCCGCATCGCGGACCTCCGCTGACTGGGCGCGCACCTCACGAAGTGAACAAGGCTTTTATACTTGATGTGTTGGCCGTTGAGATAAAGAGAAAGCAATAAAGTACACTTACTAAAAAAATAAAGATTTTGTTTATATTTAGCCCACTCCACAATTCACACATTACTGTCTGGCTAGTTTCTGTCCTCTACCTAATTCTGTCAGAATTATTAACCCCCCTTTAAAATTTTTCCCAAATGATGTTTAACAGAGCAAGGAAATTTTCACAGTATGTCTGATAATAATTTTTCTTCTGAAGAAAGTCTTATTTGTTTTATTTTGACTAGAAGAAAAGCAGTTTTAATTTTTTAAGCTATATATTTATTTGATAGTCTACAGAACAAACCATCATTATACAATAACTTGCCTAATTACCCTATTCTGCCTAGTTAACCTAATTAACCTAGTTAAGCCTTTAAAATGTCACTTTAAGCTGTGTAGAAGTGTCTTGAAAAACATCTAGTCAAATAATATTTACTGTCATGATGGCAAAGATAAAATAAATCAGTTATTAGAAATAAGTTATTAAAAACTGTTTACAAACGTGTTAATAAAATCTCTCTGTTAAACAGAAATTGGGGAAAAAATAAACAGGGGGCTAATAATTCTGACTTCAACTGTGTATGCTAAAAAGGCAATAATGGTCCAACATTTCTGACCACTATGACCAATAATGTCTAGAAAAACAGGTCATCAGTATATTGTAAACTGACAGGTTCAAATATTCCTGTGTTATCAAAGAAATAATCTGTCCCCTAATTATAGTTTTGTAACCATTAAATTGTTTTAAATTCAAAATTGTAATATATACATCAGTGTTAAACCTATAAATGGTGGAAAAACATATTCTGTAATTGTGTACCTGGGTCTCCACTTTTGCCATGACCTCTTTTGGCTTTAACAAACTTATCCCTCAGGTTTTTCCAAACTTTTTAACAAAAACTTTCTTCCTTTCCCACCGCTGTTGCAATTACTAGCCAAGAATTATTGGTCATCTGATTATCCCTATGATCACGCATGAACGGATCATAAAGATGTGTGTACAGTTTCAGACAAAATCTCTTAAAAAAAAGTGTAACTCAAATCAAACGCGTCACTCGAACTGTTCGCTCGAGTTTTTAAAAAATTGTGTGCTCCGCCAGCCGAAATTATGTCATGTGCACCCAAAGCAAACCTCTGCAAACTCATCGATGGCGGCACATTTGCCAAGCACACTCAAATAAACTAGCGAATGCGTCAAGTATAAACCAGGCTTTACGCTAGTCAAGCTGCATCTGATTTGCCTTAATTTGCTCTCAGAAGTATTCTGCATTGTCAGATGCATTCTGCATTAAAAAAAGACAAATCACAGTTACTAAGACCTTTAAGATTAAAATGAAAATAGAAAATATTTATACTATTAATAATACTCAATAGTCAATGTAAAATATTACAATAAATACACTTTCATCTTAAATATATTTTAAACTAAATATATTTATTAAATATATTTATTCCTGTGATGGCAAAGCTGAATTTTCAGCATCATTACTCCATTTTAAATGATTACTCAGTTACGTTATCATTCAGAAATAATTCTAATATGCTAATTCATTCCTTATAAAACGCTTCTAATGTTATCAACGCTTAAGAGTTGTGATACTTAAGATTTGAGCAAAAACTTGGCCCTAGGCATTTTTCATGAGCAATATTTAAAACAGAAAGCTGTTATAAAGTTTCAAAGTTCTTTGCAGCCTCTTTAGAGCATTATAATTAATTCTTGCAAAACAAAAATCTAGGATTATGAAAAACTCTTGTATAATATCCTCAAACTACACACACACACACACACACACACGCACACACGAAAAGACAAAAGTGCATTGATACTGAAGTAAAGCCCTTCATATATATACTTTCCATATGCAGAGCTTTCATACTCAAAGCAGAGTCATTTAGCACCATCAGAAAGAGTCATGAGTCTGTCTGGCGGAGAGCAGGAGTGTGTGTGTGATATATACGGGGGTGGGGAAAGACAGACAGGGAAGGAGGAGGGGAATCTGCAGACAGACTGGCCCCTCAGCTTCACTCTGCAGGGGGAGGGAGAACAGCAACGCTTCTCCACAACACAGGATGTGGGCTTTTGGAGGAGGGGGAGAGGCGCTCGGTTCTTCCCCTTCAACACACATGCCTGCTCGATTAACTCTTTCAGCTCTGGGCTTGAAACTTCACAGAGCAACTGAGAAGCTATGGCTTGGCAATTTATAATGAAGCATTTATTAACGTCACACGCAGAGCGTGGGAGTTGGAAGCTTGAAATTGAGCTTTTTCAATAGAATGTTCACTAGTTTTTTTTAAATGTACATACTGTATTGGAGGAGTTGGTGTTGTTTAATAGATTACACTGTCAAAAATCTACCGATATGTGCTGGTGTTAATGATATCATGATACGTACTTCTGCTTTATACATTCGGATGAGGCCCTGATTGACTTTGGACCATGAAGGAACGGCGCTGATGTTCCACAGCTGATTTGAGTGCTCGGCAAAAGGGCCCGTTTTCATCTAAAGAGACAGAAGAAATTATTTATACACATAGTGATTATCAAAATGATAGAATATTTAAGATGTAATGTGCAATCAGCAACATTTAAGCTTTGAAGTGTTTCAGACTCAAAGATATTTGCACATCTATGTTTGAAGACGTTTAACAGTTTGAAGTTACTAAAATAAAAAATAAAATACAATTTCTGTGTCGGTTCACCATAAAATAAGTAAAAAGTAAAAAAGTAGAAAGAGAAAAAAAAAAAGAAAAGAATGTTTATGAATTTCATATTCAAAATAAATACTAATACAAATAAATATAAATATCAATATAGAAGCAGCCATTAAAAAGCTATTTACATTTTGTAGGTATAGAAATATTAATCTGGTTAAACCAGATTTTACACGTTTTGGCAGATCTACTTCAATTAAAATGAATAAATAAACTATACATTTTCAAAAGGTTAGTAAATCAATTTGTAAAATAAACAGAGTTTATGATTTTTTGTGACATTAAAAGCATACATTACCAAATTCCTGAATCTTTTTTTTTACGTTTTTGTACAAATTGTTCCATTCAGGATTTATTTATTTATTTGATGAAAAATACAGTATAACCGTTGAATAGTATTACAATGAAAAATATAGATATTTTAAAATAACAGTTCATATTTTAAAATGAAATGTACTCATGTGTTGACCACATTTTTTTTCAGCAGACATTACTCCAGACATCTGTGTCACATGATATTTTTATTTACTCAAAAATAAAAATTCTGTCATCAATTAAATTATATTCATTTATTTTTTATTTTTTGTTGAACACTAAAGAAAATATTTTGAAAACAGTTAGAAACCTGTAACCATTAGCTACGTTTCCATCCACCTATTTTTATGCGCATTTTGGATATGCGCATAAAAAAAAAAAGATTCAGTTGATGGAAACACCAAGATGCGCATAAATTTTGAACACACACATACGTTTTTTTTAATGCACATTTTTTAAATTTATGCGCATCTCATTGTTTCCATCAACCGATTTTCTTATAACTGAGTAGGCCAAACTTTTTATTCGATAAAAAAAGCGCGTAAACTGCGATGGAAACTTTTATCGAACAAATTCCAGCATGTGCATTAAAAAAGGTCATGTGATTTTGTGATAAGAGATCATGTGATGATAAAAGTGTGTGCAAATGGATAAACCAGCCGGCTGACTGCCTTGTAAAACATCTGAAATGTTGTTTTGGTCATTCTAAAACACCTTTACTATTTCAGTATTAGTGTTTTTATATTATTAATTACCTCCAGGATTGCCTTCTGAGGCGCAAGTCATTTATTAAATGAAGAAAAGATTCACGCAGCTTTTCCTACCACAGTAAATTCCATTTATACTGTTGATATTTGGCGCCAGTTTATCGGGAAGTGACGATTTTGTACGGATGGAAACGCTGCTTTATAGTCGCACATCTTTTATGCGATAATCCAGTTTTGCGCATAAAGTGAATCCGCATTTTTGGATGGAAACATAGAGCATTTGTTTTTCCTACTATGGAAGTCAATGCTTACAGGTTTCCAACTGTCTTCAAAATAAAACAAAGAAAGTCATAAAGGTTTGAAACCACACGACGATGAAGCAAATGGTGATCAAATGTTCAAATTTTGGGTGAACTACCCCTTTAAACCAGTTAAAAACTACATGATTATTTTGATGATGAATAGACTGAAGGATATTGTGAATCATTTCTATACGTTATTAAAAATGAAATCAAAAGAACACCATATATTTGAAATAATAATCTTTTGTAACAGTATCAATATCTTTTCAATCACTTTTATTTAAATGATATGCATCATAGCTACATAAAGATCTTTAAAACAAATCCTACCGACTCTGTGTGTGAAGTAAAGAAACATAAGCAAAGACTCAACAGAAGTAAAGACTCATCAGGATATTATCAAAAGATTATCTC
Source organism: Danio aesculapii (assembly GCF_903798145.1). Taxonomy (NCBI): domain Eukaryota; kingdom Metazoa; phylum Chordata; class Actinopteri; order Cypriniformes; family Danionidae; genus Danio; species Danio aesculapii. The sequence goes on from NC_079439.1 coordinate 34,111,413, forward strand.
TTCAGTCCTGTTAGTAATTTGACTATCATCATCATCATCAAGTCACTATACTATGAGGCCTATTCATTAGAGTTTATTAGAGAGAGGGGCTGGTGGGCTGCCCTTGGGAGAGAGCACTTTATGAATGGCAGTGCTGTGTGGCTTTACTTCAACACACACACACTCGCACGCACGCACACGCACAGCAAGCCGGACTTTCCAAAGCACTACTAGCCGTACACAGTGGAATGGAGAGAAGGAGAGGAGAGAGAGAGAGAGAGAGAGAGAAAGAGAGGAAAAAAAAGAGAAAGGAGGAGGTGGACCCTTGGGGCCTGAGGAGTGATTCACAACAACGTGCAGGGAAGGAAGGAAATGACTCATGTGAGAGGAGTACAACACAACCTCACTGAGAGAGAAAGAGAGAGTTTTAAACTATATAATCTAAGAATTGACATGAATGAAACTTCTGAGTTTCTGGCTGTGTGTGATCAAAATATCATCCTCGCAAGAAACTGATAAACGCCAATTTAAAATGTGAAAATCTCCCAAAACATGAACAAACGCTGAATGACACACACCTCGTTGATGAACTTAATGCACTCCAGAAACATGTAGTCTTGGTGGTACTCGTTTACAACCTTCTCCTCCACAAAGTGTCTGGGCTCCAGGGTTGGGTGGTCTGAACACAATAGATGAACAAACACAGGGCCGTTACTCACTCTGACCACTGGGTGTCGCCTTGACTGGTATTGAAAGCATCAACAAAATTAGGTCTTAAAGGGACAGTTCACCCAAAATGAAATGTTTTGAGCAGAAAACATATTTGAAGAATGCGAGTAACCAGAATTCTATAGTATGGAAAAAAGGGAGAAAAAAGCTATGGAAGTCACTGTGGATTACCTACATTCTTTCAAATATTGTCTTTTGTTCACACACACAATAGAGTTGTTGCTATTGTTAAAGAAAATGTGTCATTTCTAAGCAAGAAGACATTTAAAGACATGTTAAACAGTACAGAATTAGAGAGATATATCCAGCTGCAGACCCGCAGGTTTCAGCACACACGATCTAGGCAGGGGTGAACCATGGTTAATGACAGATCAGTTTTCTTTTATTTTTTATTGTTTACTGACAACTAACTCCTTAGGAGCATTATCGCCACCTACTGTATTTCGCAAACATGGCGACTGTGACTGTGAACAGTTTAGGGTTTCCTATTTCAGTCGTTATTTCATTGTTATATCAAACGATCATTTTAACATCTGTGCTGTTTTGGTACTCATGTAAATAAAAATAATCAGTTAAAACACTAATGACTTATTTTATTGAGCAAATAAATAGGATTCAAATCGCTGGAGTAAAATATTAATTTAGTGTTATACATTTATTAAATGTAAAAAGATTTTTGTTACATATAAAAATGTATTCTAGTCTATACGTATTAACTTGCTATTATTTCCTTCATTATAATGAATCCATTATATAAATTAAACCGGTCCAATTTAGATCGTATATATATATATATATGCCTTTCAAAAATGTTTCGGCAAAGCCAGCTATTGACTCTGTCAGATACATGATGACTGATCATCTATGATGACTGATAGAAAACTGTTCAGTCTATTATATTGAATGATGATCGCAAACAACATTCCCCATTCGCCCGTCTCAATCGTCATATTTGTGAAATAGTATACACTATTTTATTGTGTGCACTATTATTAACAATATATAGTTGAACTCAGAATTATTAACCCTCCAGAATTATTAGCCCCCCTGTTTATTTTTCCCCCCAATTTCTGTTTAATGGAGAGAAGATTTTTTTAACACGTTTTTAAACATAATAATTTTAATAACTCATTAACTGATTAACTTCTAATAACTGATTTATTTTATCTTTGCCATGATGACAGTAAATAATATTTTACTAGATATTTTTCAAGACACTTCTATACAGCTTAAAGTGACATTTAAAGGCTTAACTAGGTTAATTAGGCAGGTTAGGGTAATTATGCAAGTTATTGTATAATGATGGTTTGTTCTGTAGACTATCAAAAATATATATAGCTTAAATGGGCTAATAATATTGACCTTAAAATAGTTTTTGAAAAATTAAAAACCTAAATAAAACAAACAAGCCTTTCTCCAGAAGAAAAAGTATTATCAGACATATTGTGAAAATTTCCCTGCTCTGTTAAACATCACTTGGGAAATATTTAAAAAAGAAAGAAAATTCAAAGGGAAGCTAATAATTCTGAATTCAACTGTATATAAAATATATTGATGACGAGGTCCGAGAAGATGTTTATAACATTAACATCCATCGTAACCATATACGGTTTGCCCCTGCCTAGATCATGTGTCCTGGATTGTGTGTGCTGAGACGTGTGAGGTTCTGCGGGACTGCAGCTGGATATTATTGGAATTGAAGCCAAAATTATACACCAACTTGTAGTTTTTACCTATAAGCTGTGAGCTTCCCCATATGAAGGGAAGAAACTGAAAGTCGTCAAGACCCCACACGCCCTGACTTCCTGCTGGCTCCATCCTGTACGTCTTCTGCAGTTTGCGCATCACTCGCAGATACCTGTGCCAATCATATCACAATGCATGATGCAAATGATCATGTTGATGCCATCAGCCACATATTTTCATACATAGTCAAGACATAAGAAGATACACTGACTTGTCAAAAACATTAAATATAATGGCCAGCTGGTCCTCCATGCGCAGAGCTCCCACTTTACAAAGACAGCAGAGGAACGCAGCAAACGCGGCCTCATGACCTGCACACAAAAACATGTTATTTCTTATGCTAAATAACGCAGTTAGCATTTCCTGCTTGGGTGCTAACGTGCTGCTCAATCTACAGCATATGAAATCACATATTGCCTAGTTAATGAGATTACAGTCTGAATAATAATCCTAATTCTATTTCAGCATGCTTGAAGGGTACACTTCAACTAATGAACAATTCTCCCAAAAATATTCATATCAAGTTATTATGAAACAATTTTACTGAAAACTATTATTTGTACTGCACAAGCATTGTTTCTAAATCAGTAACTGAATTGTGTTCATTCTGAATACCATCTGTTTGTGTGTCAACAGCACCCTCTAGTGGTAATCAAAAACAACAACAACAAATCTTTTTTTTCCTTTCTGGGTTTCTCAGAAGCCAAAGTTATCAGATTCGGGTAAATGTAGATAGTGGTATATAAAAAATGACCTAAAATAAAAAGAAAAAAGATATTTAAGACTACACTCATTTTTTATTTTTGTTTCTCGTTCACAGTACCTATTTAAAATGAGCTTAAATAACACAATTCTTGAGACTTTTGAGGACAGCTTCATTGTTTTATGTTCAATCCACTTAAATTTGTTTTGTAAATTAAAATCTTAATTTATTTGCGTTTGGTCAACATGAACAAATTGTGTGGACCCCTACATTACAGTGGATAAAAATAAAAAAGAGAATTTGATAGCAGTCAGCTTTTTTGTTGCTTGTTTTTGACAAGACACCTTCTTAAAATTTCTACTTGTACAAGTGTTTTTACATACACACTTAAGAAATAAAATTTGTTAACAACAAACAGTAATACATTTCCTCACAAACCTGTGCCATAGTCAATCCTGGTGGAGTTGCCCACAGACTCTTTGAGGTACACGGCAATTTCTGGAGCAGCATCCTGACGCTCAGCTGGCAGAACTCCAGCAACCAGAGCCTCTGCCTCCTGCACACACAAATTATGCTTGTATCATTTTCAATTAAAAAAAATACTAACCTAATACTACCCAGTACAGTCAAAAAACCATACATGTCAACAAGAAAAGCTTAATCTATTTCATTCAAATACTTCACTAAATACAAAAGACCTACAACCTGATGATGAAAAAGTTACTGCATGTTAGTCCAAACGTATGTTTCGTTTATTTACTGCCACATCATCAACTTATGCCTATTTCATAGCAAGATCAATACAGATTAAAACATGTTACACAATAATAACGAATTCAAATATCTACAAGAGATGATACAAAATAAATAAATACAACTTAAAAATGACAAAAATGTACATAAAAAACAACGGTAACACTTTAGTTTAAGTCACAACTAACACTTCTAGCTTGATGAACTACTGATTACCTGTTTATTAATAGTTAGTAAGAAAGGAGTTTAGGTTTTCAGTAGGATTAGGCAAGTAGAATAAGATTATACTTTATAACTACTGATGAACAGTTAAAATCTTTATAATAGGCAGATAATAAACCAGTAGTTAATAGCATGAAATGTTGCCTAAACTAGAGTGTTATTAGATATGTTTTTTTTTTTAAGTTTAATCTTTGATAAATAACTAAAAATCCTTCCCGAGGATACATATTTAAAAACATCCAAGTTGCTCTCAGTACAGAAATCTTGTCTAGAATTCTTTGAAATTTCACAATTAATTAAATATTTCTTACGGTGGTATATTATTTCTCAAAAGATACAAATGAGTCAACCTAGAATGAGCAATTCAGAATCTAGAATACATAGTCTGATGATGCCTAAAAAATACATTTTGAAAAGTTTTCAATTATGCTCAGGTTGATCTCTTGCAATGTATTATTTTTACAATTGTCCCATTCAGTTTGCCATTTTTGTATATATCCAAATTAATTGCAGAATTAAACATTCTGTCAATCTCAAAGCAATTGCTTTTTTGCTGCCACATCTGCCAGTTTATTAACACAAAGACCCACATGACCTGGAATCCAGCAGAAAATGATTTTGAACTGTTTAATTCTACAAAAAATGGCATTTTCCTTTTTGAAAGTTTAAAAGTACAGCATTTTAAAGAATAAATAATTTTACCACATCTAAACAATGCAATTTTAGCCAAGTGTATAGTCAGAAGTGACTTATTTTCCAGAAAATGCAGGTCATATATACAAAAAGTGCTTCTGGTGTCAAACAGACGCTTACCTGGTCAAGTTTGGCATACCATGTTCGGAAAGCTTTATTGCCGAAGCGAGAAGGCTGGTCTACTGGTGGCGTCTCATCAATCCACTGATCTAATGTTCCCAACAAAGCAAGCAACTTCTCCACTGTCTAACATCGAAAAAAAAACACACAAGCACATTTTCTTGAGCTGATTTCCAAATCCTCATAATCTGCATTAAAACATATGAATCCATGTCTAAATTAATGACACAGGAATAAAGCACACAGTTGTATAGAGAGAAACAGAGCTCACCTCAGACACCTGGTATTCACATGTAAGCTTCTTTCCCTTTACTCCCTCATTCAGGGTCAGAATGAATCCAATGTAGTCTGCATATGCCTACTTACACAAGACAAAAACATGCTCAAATACAAGCAAAAGAGAGTTTCATTATTATTATTGTGTTTAATGCCATGCCAGCTTCTACGGCTGTTTTTATGGCAAGAAAAGTTCAATACAGATCTAAATTAAATTAACCTTTAACAATCTTTTTTGCTAAAAACTCTAAAACTGTATTTGGATTAACAGTGTTAAAAATGGCTTCAAAATAATTAACTGTTTTTGTGAATTAATTTCACATAAGATTAAGGACAACACATTTTAATAAAACTGCTTGATAGTTAAAATGCTTTTACAAATAGAGCATTTGGGAGGATCTTCTCCAAGTATTAAAAACCAATGTCATCTGGGGTGGCTGATTCTACAGCAGGTAAAAACAATTGGGCCTCAGTGGTTAGAGAATTTGAAGAAGTACCTTTCCCCAGCATTACAGCTAATTTCATGGTGTTTGTTTCCTGTAGGAAGATTCCATTCTATTCGCCATTTCTTATTAACATATAAACAAATTGTTGGTGTAGGTCCAATTAAGGAATTGGCCAAATTTAATTTTTTTCCAAGTAATTATATATAGTACTCTGCTTTCAGACATAGAGAATTGGAGTGTGGATCGTTCATATTTTATTTGTTTCTCCTTTTCATTCATGTCCTACTTATATAAATCACTATTAGCATACCATTATTAACACTCTAAACAAACCAATAACAAGGTACATCTGTTCAACTGCTAGTAAATGCAATTATCTAATCAATCGATCAATCATATGGCAGTGAATCGATTCATTTAGGCATGCGCATGGTCAGACTGAGTTTTAGGACTTTGAATTAGGAATGGCTGTTGGTATACCAGATTGGCTGGTATTAGTATTTTAGAAACAGCTGATCTATTCAGATTTTCATGGGCAAATGATTTGAATACAGTATGGTCCAAAAAAGGACCAGCAAATTTTTTTTGTGGAGGGAAATGTCTTCTAGAAGCCACAGGTCAGAGAGGAATGGCCAGACTGGTTTGAGCTGATAGAAAGGAATATAATTGAAATAACCCCTACAACTGAAGTCTGTAGAAGAGCATCTCTAAAAACAAACAGTTTGCACACACACTGCAGAACTGGACCACTGAAAACTGGATTTATTTTTTTTGCCTGGTCCACTGGAGTCTCAAATTTCTGCTGTGACATTCAGATGGAAGGGTCAAAATAACATGGTGTTGACAACATGAAAGAAAGGATACATCCTGCTTTCTATTAACAGTTCAGTCTTAAAGTTTGCAAACTCTGAACATTGTTTAAATTAGGGGTGCAACAATGCAGAATTCTTATGGTTCGGTTATGTTTTCGACTTTTGGTCACAGTTTAGTTACAGATGAGATGTTCATTTAAAAAAGCACTGTTAAATAAACTCTACTCTACTCTACTCTACAAGCAAAATACAATACAAAAATTAATACAATATAGCAAAGATACTACTAAAATACAGTTTTTTTCATGCACCCAACAGTAGTTTTTAGTTACATAGACTGTAAAAATATTAACAAATATAACCCTGCACACTGTACATAAACTTCAATGTTTAAATTAAATAAAAGTTAATCACTACTGAGCTATATAGCTATTCAGTCAAGAGCAGAGTGAGTGATTTCATTCTCTTTTGTTGATTAAGACAAGAATAAGATGATATGGTGGGGAGCCTTGTTTCAGTACAAGACAATGCTTTCTAAAATACAGTTTTTACATTTTAATGCAAAACAGAAAAACCACAATATCCACATGTATATTAAACCACAGAGTTTGTACTAAACATTTTATTCATATATCGAGTAATGTGGCATCCCTAGTTTAAATACTATCCTATCTGATCATAGTTGCTGGCCACCTCTATCCCTATATGACCATTGTGTGCCCATCTAATGATGGCTACTTCCCGCAAGATAGCGGTCACAAAGCTTAAATCACCTCAAACTGGTTTCTTGAACATCACTGTGAATTCACTAAACTCTAACTTCCTCCATAGTCATCAGATCTCAATCCAATCGAGCACCTTTAGAATGTGCTGGAACAGAACCCTCACTTCACAGATGTGCAGCCAACAAATCTAAATGATATGCCTTTATATCAGTATGGATAAAAACACAAGAGGAATGTTTCCATTAACCTAATTGAAAACGGGTGTCCAATCTGGTTCTAGCAAGGTGTGCATAATATATTGGCTGGGGAGTGTGTATGCTAAAAACACTTTTTTAAAACCCTCAAGATTAATGGTAGGATAGAAACTTGGTTGAATTTATTTGGTTGCACAAGTTCTACAAGCTTACCTGTTTAACTCAACACAGCAAGTCTACAATGGTAATAAGCCACTCTCTTTAGGTCACTGATTTTCATTTCTGTGTTTTAAAATGCTCAGTATAAAAATAAAAATAACAGAAGTGGTATATAGAGAGTTTCTCTTGAATTGTATCCTTTAGAACTGCCTCTTTAAAATGTAATGGTGTGGCTGCTGCAACTAGCTGCAGAAAAGTGTGTCAAACAATAGAGCTTCCTATTATTATCCTTAAACCCAAGGGAAACTGGAGAAAGAGCTTGAAAATGGGCTCTTTTCCCATCTCTCAATGCAGCAGATTAACTAACCTCAGAGTTGGTGGAACAACATACCTGTGATCTTTTCCATTTGCCCATATCAGGCACCATGCTGATCTCCTTCTTTGGCAACATGAAGTTGAAACTGACAGAACTGGGAGGTTTGTCATCCTCATGGGAGGAGCCTGTGAGAAATACAAATATGAAGGGCACATCTAATTTTTGAGTCAACCAAAAATAATCATACATTCTGTATAATATATGTATAATACAATACTGATATAACAAAATGAATTTTAAGTTAACGTGAGACTCTTCATATTAGATTCATAACAATGAATATTTTAATGATCAAAACATTAGGTTACATAGTGCTGTTCAAAATGATAAGAACACTTGTCATACTTAAGAGGTTTGAGGTGTTTTTTGTTAAATTGGTTATTACAATACATATTTGAAGCTGTGGTCACACTGCACTTTTCTCCCCATAGACTGCCATTCATACTCACACGAATGCGTCAGACCAGAAACGCAAGTTCGTGCGTCAAGTTTCGCAGTTCACTGCATTGCAAAGTTCAAGCTTGGTGAACTCTGACCTGCAAAATCGCATCACTTGACTGCGTGAGACCAATTGAGGATCAAAACATGACCTTCTCTGTACAGAAATTTAAAATATTGGACCAATCGCTCACTTTTATAAATGTATAAGCTTCTTGTTTAACCCTGCCCCTTTTCGCAGCACCGTACTACAGAATTTCGCATGGTCAAACTCTAGTGTGACCGCAGCTTTATGAAAGAAACATCTACAAAGTCATCATTATGCTCTATAAACCATAGAACAGAGCCATTATTAAACATGGGATGATAACCGTGGTTTGGAAAAGTCAAGGTTTTAAAACTGTGAAACATTTTCTGTCGTATGGTTCCTACGGTACATGTAAGATTTTTTTAAAATGTTGTTTTGATTGTTTGTTTTTAGGACAACAGTATCTCCAGCAGAAAATGTCTAACTCAAGTTGAAACTAATGAAGACAGCAGAAGTCAATGACTTTTATTATTTAGCCGGACATGTTTACTGTTCAAAGGAGGAAACGTTTTTGGTTTTTACCCAGACTTTTAAAAAGAAGAGCAGTGATCACAATACAATGAAACCATGATATTTTTATCCAAGGTTATCATACTGTCAGAATCTTATACCGGCCAATGCCTAGCCATGATAAGATGATTTAGGTTATTTTTCATTACAAGAAAAATACAAGAGAAGTCTATTTTATTGTCAATGTCACACAATTACAGCAGAAGTCAGAATAATTAGCCCCGTTTATTTTTTTTTCCCCAATTTCTGTTAAACCTGAGAGAATGGCTGCATCCGAAACCGCCTACTACTTAGTAGGTAGTGCATTTGAATTTAAACGTACTACTCGGCCGTTAGAAAAGTCCATTCTACACAGTATGAATGTAAGGATGAATGGAATTCGGACGTACTACATCCGCCATTTTGTCATGGTCACGTGTCCTATCTGCATCAGTTGCGTCGCTTCACTCCCATTCATGAATTCCCATAGCAGGGCAACATGGGATAGCGCAGCATGCATGGGGTGCGCACTTCAGAATCTCACCGGAAGTAATAAGTCATCCAGGTACTTTTCACATACTGATTTTCGAATTCTATGAATTCGGACATACTACTCGGCTCGCATACTGATTTTAGCGTACTATATAGTATAGAAGTATGCAGTTTCGGACACAGCTAATATTTTTTCAACACATTTCTAAACATAATAGTTTTATTAACTCATTTCTAATAACTGATTTATTTTATCTTTGCCATGATGACAGTAAATTATATTTGACTAGATATTTTTCAAGACACTTCTACACAGCTTAAAGTGACATTTAAAGGCTTAACTAGGTTAATTAGGTTAACTAGGCAGGTTAGGGTAATTAGGCAAGGTATTGTATAATGCTGGTTTGTTCTGTGTAGACTATCAAAAAAAGATAATATCTAATATTATATTAATAATATTAGATATTATAATATCTAATAATATCGACCTTAAAATGTTTTTAAAAAAATTAAGACTTGCTCCAGAAGAAAAAAATATTATCAGACACACTGTGAAAATTTCCTTGCTCTGTTAAACATCATTTAGGAAATAATTAAAAAAATCAAAATCAAAGGGGGGCTAATAATTCTGACTTCAACTGTATTTACCTTGACAACTGAAAGGAAAGTGTTGATGAAAGAATCAACACTTCATTACACGTTGAAGTTCTCAGGACATGTCTTTACACTTTGTTAGAGATGTGCTGCTGTAATTGATTTTTTGTCATTAGGGACTAGAGCCTTTTTAGCCTCGATGGTAAAAATAGTAGTACACAGGAAGCGTAAGCATTAAAGCACCTCGTTTACTAAACTAAATTGTCAATCAATTTACGTTACACATTGGTAGTTTTATGGTTTTTAATCGGTAACTTTATGGCAAAACACCGTGTCACTACGCTGGCATACAAATAAATCTCACATATCAAAACAAATGTCTAGACTCCAAGTTCTGTAGTGTGACCTAATTGGCAATACTGTTCTCTTATTAACGTCACACTATCAGAGACAAAGGTTATGAATAAACAAAAGAGAAAAAAATAACGTAAGTTAGTACAGCCTACTTTCTAAAACTGAGAAGCCTTGATGCTTCTCTTTATTAACATATGGGTTATAATGCTCGAACAGTATATGAATAACTGTCGCTAAAATATAACACAACCTTAATATGGAAATTGATAATAACTGTTCACATTCAAGCCGTAATAACCTAAATATTCGCCGTCGCGCAGAAGTGACAGACTCTCATCGATTCATTACATGAGGCGCGGCGAGACAGTAAAGCGCTTTTCTGCACAAGTGAAGTCCCTTTCGTCCATTCAAGTGCTGCACATCGACATACATAATCTCCACATATCACTGCTGTCTCCGTTTTTGAATTAGCTCTGTTTAAATGAAGATTTGATTGATGTGAGTTACCTGACGCCTGTTCTGTCTCCGCCATGTTTACTGTGGTGATGAAAACACAACCCTTCAACTCTCACCCGCAGTTTCGCCTCAAATATATTCCTTGAACTTGACCAGCGAAAGTAAAGTGCTGCGAGAAAAAAAAGCCTCTTAATGCAACCCAAATAATTTTGTAACATGCGTTATTTGTAACTTTAGTTTTAATTTTAGGACTCGGATCAGATATTCTAAACTATGTATTTTCTATTATTATTATTTTTACTTTGTAAACATTTAAAATAATGTATTATGACTATAATCAATACAATATACTAACATAATTATAAAAAGTTGTTAATATTTGACTGTTTAGGCCTACATGTATGTCCAAGAACATTTATGTGCAAAAATTAGAACTGCTACAACGTTACAAAATAGATTGGAGTATCTATGAAAATATATGGAAAATGTGCTCTATTTTGGACATTGCAAAGCGCGATTTTTAGTTAGGTTAGTTATCATTTTGAACAGTTTGAAGAGTTTTTATTTCCCTGTATCTTCTTTATGTACAGAAATAAAATTTACTTCAGATTATCAGTGAAAACTATCGATCATTCAGTAGAAAAATGACGCAAAATAGAACAAGAGACGAGGCATGAAACAGGGTTGCCAGGTTTGCATAACAACTATCCCAATCAAAAAGAGTGGAGGAACTATGACGTCACCTTGTAGGCGATTCGAATGATAGCATAAAACTGGTTGCCTCAGTAGGTCTGGGCCTGACGTAAACGCCCAAGTTTCTTTGTATAGTTTGGTTTTGTAAAGGCAATGCTATAAAATGTTTGCAAATTTTTTATTTTTTTTGCACTACTTGACTTTTATGTCCAGTTCTTTTTTTGCTTGCAAATTTCATTTTTATTTCTCAAAAATTTCATTTTCGCATTGCAATTTTAGGAAATTCGCATTTATATATTTAATTAATTACTCCATAGATCATAGATGTGAGTGCAGTGGGCTACCTTTGGGCTTCATTTGATTGGCTATAGAGTGAACTATGATGTCAATTTGTATGCAAAAACCCGGAGGTGAGTTAGCATTTTGGGAGTTCCGGTTCCCTCGTCCCAAAGTTTTTTTTCAATCGGATTTCAGTAAAATCACTTAAAAAAGGTCCGTGGCTAACACAAACTCAAGATACTTTCATGTTTTGTTCTACGACATAAAACACATCAGTTACTTCACTCTTGATTTTTAAAATCGGTTACGCTTCTTTAAAAAGACGGTTGCTATCAAGTTGCTAAATGGGACCATAGATATATACAAAGTGAAATGCTCAGAAACATTGGGGTGCAAAGTGAAAACCACATCACAAACTCACGGTTGACAAACAAGCAAATCAAAATAAGCATTGCAGTTGACTGGACGGGTTTTGAAAAGGCAATGCTATAAAAATGTTTGCGAATATAGTTTTTTTGCACTGCTTGATTTTTATTTGCAGTACTTTTTTTGTTTGTCTCAAAACTTAATTTTCCCTTTGCATTTCTTTATTTTTGTTAGTAAAGTAAATTTTTATTTCTCAAAAATTTATTTTTGCTTTGCGAATTTTGGAAATTTGCATTTATTTATTTATTTTGTGCTCAATACATTCTTTTTTTTTTTGAAAAACTTTCTTTTATTTTGCAAGTATATTTGGCCCCATAAATTGACTCCATATGTAAGTGTTTAAAGCAGGTCTTATTAGTTTGTGTATTGTGATTGTTGGGATTCTTTGATTTGAAAGCATTAGTTTGAAACTGAAATCTTTACCATCATTTTTAAAAATAAATTGTATGCATCTATACAAAATTTATTACACATTAAATACATTTTAGTCACTAAGTTATATCACTGTGATCATAAACACAGCTCAAAGACTACCACTGACCCTCCATAAATCCTAACATCAAATGCAGTTTTATCATAGATTGAATAAGAAATATTGTAAAACCATATTTTAGTCAATCTTATTTATACAATATGTCAAAACTTATCTGAATAAGGGAAGAAAATCAACCGTTTAAAAGAATGCAGACTTCCGCGTGGATGTGGCAACCCTGCTTGTGGGTGTGTTTGGTTTGTTGTGATAGTCGCGCCCCCAGCGGCGAAGAGGAGCAGTGCAGCAGTCATGGCGCTCAGTGTTTTCCTGCAGCTCTCGTTCACTGGACTCTGACCGCACTGATCTTTTCTGTCCCTCCTCTGAGGCCTCGATTTGGGGGCGTTTTAGTGAACTACAGTTATGTTGGGCATTTTAGCCAGGACGATGGTGAGTAAGCAATACACATGATTCTGTTTTTAATGATAGTCTGTTGTTTTATTCGACATAAACAAGGTTAGCTGACAGCGTGTAAGATGAGCCCTGTTTCAGGGACATTCATGTTTATGGTGAGATAGCGGCAGTGCTAGGGTAGTTACAGTAGATAGTAGGAAGTACCAATACATTCTGGACAGTTTCCTAAAATCAAGTTCTTACATCGTGTGAATGCGTAAGTGGTTTCTAAAGCTCTTCAAATGAATCCACATTGTTAATGTCACGCGCGACAATTTTATGACATGTTACATTACTGACAGTCAAGTGCAGTGTATTTTAGTACAAATGTCAGTGCTTTTGACATGTCGAATTATTAATACATATAGGACTCAATTAGATTGTTTTGTACGAATTAATATACTAATATAATGATAAATACATAATAGTGTCTGCAAAAGTAATGACAGATACCAAGTTTCATAGTATTTGTATAAAGTACGCCTATTAAAAAGACATAACTTGACAACTTTAATTTTCTCTAGATTTCCAATTTTATAGTTATGAGTTTAAGTAAAATGTAATCTATATTTTACAATTTACTGTCATTTCTTCACAGATTTAAAATGAAAAATGTTGTCAATAAAAACCTTTTTCCCTCACAGAATAACAAAAAACTGCTATGCTTTCAGATATGTTTATATTCAGTTGTTTTGTACACAAAACAAATGTTTTGCATTAGGGCTGCACAATATATCTTTTCTGCATCTATATTGCAATGGGATCGTTCGCAATAGTCACATCGAGAGTATACGCAATATTACGTCTGGATTATTATTAAGTATTATAATAATAATAAAATAATAAAAATGTTTTTGAGGCTTGTGTGGGTTTTAAAAGAATTCAGGCTTAAGAAATTGTACCATTTATAAAATTTTTATTACTACGCAGTATTATTTTACATTTAAATTATTCAATTACTGTATACCTGAATACAGATTGACTCCTCGGAAAACAATCAAATGCTGTTTATTTAATTTGGATTTTTTTCTTTATTGAATTCATCTACGCTTGTAGTTAGTTTTTATATTTTATGCAAATACACTCCCCTACAGAATCATCTCCATCAATCTAAAATGATCAATTCTTTGCAATTAGTTATTCAACACTTCTAGTTCAATTGTATTCATATCACAATATATATTGCAGAAAAAGAAATATTGCAGTGTTAAATTTTTCCAATATCGTGCAGCTCTGTTTTACATTCAGAAGATTAAGAGTTAAGAAATCAAGGTTTGGTAGAATGACCATGACATTTGTTATTTGTTATTATATAAACATTTGTTATTCTGACCAATTTTAGTTTTTGGGGTGTGTGAAAAAGCTCTAAATAATACTATTCATGAATTAATTTTCCTTCGGCTTAGTCCCTTAATCAGGGGTCTCCGCAGAAGAATGAACCGCCAACTTATTCAGCATATGTTTTACCCAGCGGATGCCCTTTCAGCTGCAACCCAGTAATGGGAAACACCCATACACTCTCACATGCGCACACACATACACTACGGCCAATTTAGTTAATTCAATTCACCTATAGCGCATGTCTTTGGACTGTGGGGGAAACCAGAGCTAAATAATAATATTTTTAATTTGAAATGCACTCGCTTTTATATTGTTTGTGATATTTTTAGGTAAAGGCTGGCATGGTAAAACCTTCCGGCCTGGTAAAGCCAGTGTCAGTAACACGGGTCACCGGCCGCTACCTGACCCATCAGGAGGGTCTGCCGAAGCTTCCAGTGCCACCCCTCAAACAAACATGCGACCGTTATCTGGCTGCCCTGGACCCCATTGTGGACCCGGAGGAGCTAAATCACACCCGGCAGCTGCTGGAGGACTTTCAGAAACCCGGCGGCGTGGGAGAGAGACTTCAGAAGGGCCTGGAGAGTCGAGCAGTGAAGTTGAACAACTGGGTAAAAACCTGCTGTGTAACGATTTCTCAGGAGGCCAGACTGGCTGCTTTTAAATGTCTGCTTTATTAAAGACTTCTTGTTTCTCTTTTATTTGTGTGATGATAGCTCTCTGACTGGTGGTTACAAACAGCCTATCTTGACTACCGGATGCCTGTTGTTGTCCATTCCAGTCCTGGGGTCGTCCTTCCCCGCATGGAGTTCAGTGACCGTCAAGGCCAAATGAGGTCAGAGCAGTGTGGGTTTGTCTGCTGTTAGAATGGTCAGATAATCTGAGCACGGGTCACTTAGTCAGATGCTGTGTACTTTAAAATTAAATGTGTGCTGTTTTGAGCCCACACATAGATTTAAAAAAAGATTTATAAAATCTCAACATGCTTGTTTTTGAATTAAAAATATAAACTTGAAAATTTTTAAATATATTTGACATGAACGTGGTTGAAATCTTGGTCTTTATTTTTGTTAAACGGATAGTTATAATTAAATTAGTAATTATAAATAAGATTAACATGAAATAATTTTTTATTATAAATTATAATTAAGATGTGAATAAAATTCAAATAAGATCTTTTCAGTTGGTATCTTTTCCTATGTGTAACCCACTGGTCCTACTGCACCCAACAGTCTGAGCTGGGATCGAACCGGCAATTCTTTGTTTGGAAGTCAGTTGTTCTAACAAGGAGGCTAAAGACCATGGTTTCTAGCGTCTGTCGCTAGAGCAACTTTTGAAGTCAGGGGAGTGAGGTTTACCTGCATAGCACTTTGCTAGCTGGCCTCCGTTACACTCAACCCTCTAAACCTCACTCCCATCCCGGACGAGCCCCCATACGTAACCCAGCTGCCCTTCTGCACCCAACCCGCTCTGAGCTGGGATCAAACTGGCAATTCTTTATATGGGAGTCAGTTGCTCTAATAAGGATTCTAAAGACCATGGCCTCTAGAGTTCCTTTAGAGGTCAGAGGAGTGAGGTTTACCTGTGTAGCACTTTGCTAGCTGCCATCTGTTACATATGTATAAATGTTTAATGTATAAAAAACTCTAATTAAATTTTACTATTTTTATTAAAATGATAGCTTACATTTTTTATTTTTTGGACAAAAATACAGATTATTTTTTAAGTATTTAGGCAACTCTTGAATCAAACCCATGTCCTTAGTATTGCCAGCACCATCATGGTGTTACAGGAACAGGAAGTTTCAGACATTGCAGATATTATTTTAGGCTCATTCAGATTAATTATATCCACAGACAGTTGTTAACCAAGAGTGACATTAGTTCAGAGTGAGGTAGTTGTTTCCAGTTACCTCTACTGTGACCTTTATACACACTAACCCGCTCTTGCCAACTCAAAGAGAGCAAACTGCTGCTCTCAGTAAAGTGCTGGCCTGAAGCTAATCTCACCACATCTATTAAAATGACAGCTTTCACATATGACAGCTAAAACTGTTCACAGATTAGCATTAGAGTGTTTTATGTTTATATAATGCATGTAAACGGCAAACAGCAAGTGCTTCTGTAATAACATGTGATTAATTAAAATCAATATGTTGAAGGTAATCCTAAAATGATTATGTTCTTCACAGATATGCTGCCAAATTGATTGCAGGGGTTTTAGATTTCAAGAGCATGATTGACAAGTGAGTGACACATACTTTCCATTCCCTGTTTATTTAAAAATCATTCAGTTGTCTGTATGACTGTTGCGATGTGTGTATAAAGTTCATACAGTGTGTTCCAGTCAGACATCATGTCATTGCTCTTTGATTAGTGAAACATTGCCATTGGAGTATCTGGGTGGAAAGCCACTCTGCATGCACCAATACTATCAGGTGCTCTCGTCCTGCCGCATCCCTGGAACAAAGAGGGACACTGTGGTCAACTATGCCATGGACAAAAGACCCTCCACACACATCACTGTGGTGCATAACTTCCAGGTTCGTCCCCTAGAATCCTATTTTTCAGTCACACAGTTGTCAAAACTGCATTGCTGTAAGTCATATTTTATAACTTTATGCAGAAATAATGTAAAATAATCTTCCCGTACTCACAAACATTACTACTGATTAATTAAATTCAAAAACATTATTATTCATTTTTATTTTTATTGTGTTTCGTCAGTTTCTTCAATGTTCGTGAACATACAAATATGGCCTCAGTTACTTCACAAACATTATTAAAAAGGGTTTTAGTTCCTCTCACTATATTTTAGTGGTTCCCAAAGTAGGGGGTTAGGGGGGTTGCGGGACAATGAGTCGCAGGACAAATTCATTTTATTAAACTACTAGAATTACAATATTTTATCCATAACCTACTGAAGAGCAACATAGTAGTTAATAGTAACATTGTTAACATGTAAATGATAAACATTAAAAAACAAAATGCAAATAAAAAGCCATCAGCCTTTCGATTTTAATTTATTTATTTACTTTTTTGTGACCCCTGGGGTGATTATGTTATCATAAGACACAGCAATAGGCTCAAATGCAGCAGATTGATTTTATGGCACCAGGTTAAGCTTTCTGACAACTTTACAGCACTCGCGTATATTAAAAATAAATATAGGCCACAACTGAACATGAAGGATGATCTCCGAGTGGGGTTCAAGACTTGGGCCTATTGTTATGTGTGCACCGTTGTGTGCAAGGTTTTATATTTCTAACCACCTCACAGAATATTGCGGATCGCTAGTGACTGGCATTGTGACTGTTAAGTTTAAGTACCCCTACTCTATTTAACAGTGTCCAGAACAGGAACAAAAGGGATGAAAAATACGGCATAAAAACAAACAGAAATAATAATATCAACAAACTTTGAACATGTTTTGCTTGCTTGATGTTATTGCATTAAATCAGTCACTTTGGAGTATAGGTCCCAGCATATTTCAGATGTAAAAAAAAAAGACATTGGGTTTTATTTATAAAACTTTGCATAGAAACCCTCCTAAAATGAATGGTTTAAATGTATTAATTAATGATTATGGCTTATTGTAAAGAGCTTCAGTTAAGTCAATATTTCAGTTAAATATGTTTACTTGGCGTTTAATTAAAGCTGAGCACATTCTCCCATCAGGTTTGTTTTTAATAGATCTCAACTTTTGATTGAGAAGTGGCTTATGTTTGTTTACCCCCTATTTTTGTGTACACCATGTTTATAAATGAGACCCAAAACAAAGACAGAAGTAAATAAAATCATCACACTGTCCCTTTAGCTCTCTAAAGACAACTTACTACCTTTTACTGGACTTTTCAACCTACAAAGTCTTCATCAGGTCACACTGGAAATATAAGAGAACCGTAGATACAGTTGAAGTCAGAATTATTAGGCCCCCTGTTTATTTTTTTCCCCAATTTCTGTTTAACAGAGAGAAGATTATTTTCAACACATTTTTAAACATAATAGTTTTAATAACTCATTTCTAATAACTGATTTATTTTATCTTTGCCATCATGACAGTAAATAATATTTGACTAGATATTTATCAAGACACTTCTATACAGCTTAAAGTGTTAAAGGTATAACGCTATTGAAACTGACACCGTTATTTTTAGATCCCGCGGTATACCGTATTACTGTATTACCGCCCAAGCCTATACTATGGTTTGAGACATACTAATTCTATTTTCGAATACTATTTAGGATGAATAGTATGTGAATTGGGATGCAGCAACAGTCATAATTAAAGCATCACAACTGCAAACGATAACCTTAATTAACCAATAAATAGGTAAATAAAACTTTTTTCACATTTCCAGTTTTCTCAGTAGCGAAAGGCATCATGGTTGGGTAAACTTAGAGCGCTGTGAATCGGAGAGTACAACAAATAAATATTTTTACAATCCTATTTGCTGAAATAATAAAAAAACTCCACAATGCACAAGACTTTCAGAAAAAGGAAAAAAAATAGTTTGAGACTGACGACGGCAGCCAGAGGAGAGAATAGCGTTAAATTTACTGCCCTGTCCCATAGACGCGCTGCATTAGAAACACCTCACATAAGCGGTAATTCTTTTTTTGTAATTTGATTCAAAGATGATATAATAAATACATAAATGCATATAAATGTTCATACGTTGTTTTTTTTAAACAAAAGTCATGTGAAAAGACTTAAAAAAAAAAAAAAATAAAATGTACAACCTATAAATATTTTTCACTAGCCATTAATATATAATATATATCATACTTTTTGTAATCATGTTTTTATTAATATATTTATTTTCATGCATCCATGACTTGTTTGTTACCTTATGACTTGCTACTTAAAGGAGAACAGTAATAAATATAATAATGCCTTGTTCTTTTAACTTGTAGTTCTTTGTGCTGGATGTGTACAACAGTGACGGCACACCACTGACTGTAGACCAGATCTACATACAGCTGGAGAAGATCTGGAACTCCTCCTTACAGACCAACAAAGAGCCTATTGGCATCCTCACCTCCAACCACCGCAACAGCTGGGGCAAAGCTTACAACAACCTTATTAAGGGTGGGTACTTACTCTGCATTTTATTTTTATCATGTTAATATGCTAGTACCTAAACAAATACAGTGCTCAGCATATATTAGTACACCCCTCACAAATCTATCTTTTAAATTCATATTTTAATAGGAAGCTATACAATATTATATTTGTGCATATATATTAGATTGGTCAGTACTGAAGCCAAATCTGGAGCTTATCTAACAAAATAACTTACGATAACGGTCCAAAAACTAGTACACCCAAATAGAAAAATATTAAATAATCAAGAGAAGCTTTTGTAGGTTGCAATTTTTTTGCCATGCACCATAGGTGAATTGGGTAAGCTAAGAATTTACCGTAGTGTATGTGTGTGAATGAGTGTGTGGGTGTTTCCAAGGGACTAAGGCGAAAAGAAAATGAATGAATAAATTAAGAAATACAATGTCATAAAGCAATTGTGTCAATGCTTTATGACATTGTAGTTCTTCATTTATTCATTCATTTTCTGTATTTAAACTGTATGAAACTGTATTCAAATGTATTAGTTGTATCAATGGAAGCATTAAATTTCATGTTTATTATAATATAAATGCATATACACACAAATATTTGAATGATTATAGTGTGAAGGCAGATGCAATACTGCCATTTACAATGTTTCAAGGAGTGGAGATAAAGACTGCATGCTTTACTTTATGAGTCTGATCGGATGGAATTTGCTGTACAGCATCATGGATAATATAATAAACTTGCTTGCTTTACATTTACTAAGTTTAATTAATCCAAACAGATAGGTTCAACAAAAGCAATCAACAGTATGCAATTGATTAACAATCTTAACAGTGCTGTTTTTAAGGGTTTATCAGTGATTAAAAAAGGACAACTTGTCACTCAAACAGATAGCAATAATAGCTGATGGTGACAATTATCTAATCAGTTTCTGATGCATTCATTTCTGTTTGTCTCTATTTTTGAAGAAAAAGCCATCACAACTTAAGTTATTTATTATTACTATCAGATAAAACCAATAAGGAGTCTGTGAGAGCCATCCAGAAGAGTATCTTCACAGTCTGTCTGGACGCCCCGATGCCGCGTGCTTCTGATGACATGTACCGCACGCGAGCCGGAGTTCAAATGCTGCATGGAGGAGGCAGCCGGTGGAACAGCGGAAATCGCTGGTTCGACAAAACACTTCAGGTTAGACCTATGAGCTATATATCTTCATTGACATAATATTAACAAATCAAATATTAGAGATGGACCACATAAAAGATGATGGGAAAGACTGTTCATGTTGTGTTTGTAGTTTATTATAGGAGAGGATGGGACATGTGGGCTGATCTATGAACACGCTCCTGCTGAGGGCCCTCCTATTGTGTCATTGCTCGACCATGTGGTGGAATACATGTAAGACTGAAGGCCTTATACTATAAATATAACTATATAACAATAACCAAATCAGCTGTTACACCAGCAGAAGAAAACACTTTATTTATTTAAAGCGCATTATGCTTTTGTTGCTATATGCTGTAGCTCTTTAAAGCAGGTGAATTCTGATTGGCTGTCTGTGTTTTCATCATTCGGCATTTTTAAAAGTTTTTTTTAAATAAAAGCATAGTTTTTATGTGTGGATTTTCATTAGAGTTGTGGTGTGGTTAAAATGATTGTTTATTGTTGTCATTATAATTATCTCCTTTGGTGTTGATGTGTCTTAGGTGCTGTATGTAAGTTTTTGACTCTTTTAAAGCTTTGAAAATGTGTTTTCTGTGCCAGAACGCTGTCTTTGTTTTGGTCAATTTAACCTGCCCAATGCCAGTTTAGCCAATTATATTTCAGCAGCCCGGGTTGCCTTGGTGGAAAACTGCGTATTTCATTCATTCATTCAATAAGGAAGGCTCTGAAAGCATGCGTCCGTGACTGAAATGCGACCTCTGGTGGACAGTAGCAGACTCTGAAATGAGACGCTGATTCAGAGTTCCACATGAGATTATTAATTAGCAAATTATATAAATATTAGGAATGTAAATATTAGGTGAGCAGGTTACATGATGAGATATGGAGTGATAAGTAGGGCCAGACAGAATCTGCGGATGTTTTCTGCGGAATTATTTTGGGAGTATCATAACTAAAACCTTAATATGTGAAATAAAAAATAATATCTTTTTAACTTTGATTTAATGTTTTAAATGCAAATCCAATTAGATTCACTTTATTTGGTACAACAAAGCAAGTCTCTCATATAATATATCTACTAAAAGACAGAAAATATTACCATACAAACTGCATTGTACATTAATCAAATGAACATTAACATATTAGTCAATAATAAAACTGTACTTAATTTAAAAACTGAATAAATATAGATTTGCACACATTTACTCAAGGAAATAAACAGAATTAATGATGGGCTAAAAATCTGCGGAATTCTGCACGCGCAGATTCCGTATGGGCCTAGTGATAAGCAATGTGGCTGTTTGCACCTGATGAAACACGACAGAAATTTAAATAAAGTCATTCAGAAGCACAGAATATGCACCAAATAGTAAGGTCTATAATCTAATACATATTAACCCTCTTTAACATGTTTAAATGTACATGCTGAATCACTCATATGTGTTTAGTTCTAAAGATCAATTTCAAATGGTTTATTTTATTTTCCAGATCTGAGGTGAACTATCTGCTGCTGCTTTCAGTCTATGGCTATAAATTTGATGTAAAATGCCATTCAAACTCACATTGTTAGCATTTAACACTGAATAAAGCACATGAGGTTTACCTGAGGCGATGATTGTCATAGTTTTCTGTTGTCCTAGAATAGAAGCGGTTTCTAACGTCAATTCGAAGTGTTGGTTAGGACAAAAACTCCTTTTAATATGGAAAATATTCTTTCTATCGGGTGCCGTTGCTTTTATTTAGAACATGATCGAAATCACTCGCTACTGTCCTTGATCTGGCAACCTGCGCTTGTGTTTGTTTTGATCCAGGAGTGCAATACCTAGTTCAACCACTGGGTGTTAAACTTACACACTGCACCTTTAAAGTGATTTAATGTGGAAAAACTGCTTTTCAATGGGTAGATGCTAACTACAGCGAACACTACTAAGTTTTACCACTCTGCTATGTTTGTACAGGAAGAAATCAGAGATGGTTCGTACCCCAATGGTCCCGCTGCGTATGCCTCAGAAGCTCCGTTTCAACATCACACCAGAAATCAAAAAAGATATTGAAGATGCCAAGCAAAACATGAACATGTGAGATTTTCATTTACAGTTTGCGATACACACTTTTATACTATGTTTGTTTTGTTAGTTTTTAACAGTTGCTAAGACAATAAGCACATTCTGATTGGCCCATTTTGAAGAAATAATTTCTTTAAATAAAACCTTAGTTTTAGGTTGTTGGACTCTGTTACCATACTTTTTTTGTAATCACATTTTCTTACTATTTACAATATAAACTTTTCTGTATCCACTTTTCTGTAGATGCTCTGGAAGCTGTTATATGGTCTATTGTCTAATGAATGACCTGTAGTGCATATATTATTGACTAAATTGTATATGTGATATATTTGAAAGCTTTGATTTTTGCGCACAGGCAAAGAATGTAACTATGCAAGACCGTTCACTCACATTACATTGCAAACAAAGCAAAGAAGGTCCACAAGTCTTGTGGTCATAATGCCAATTGTCTGTTGCAGTTTTTTGGGACAGGAGTCTGTACAGATTCACTTGGTCGGGTGTAACAGATCATGGTTGATCCGTGATTCGTACGGATCACAACCCATGGTTTGAAACGCACGTGACCCGTGGATTAATCATTTTTTAAACTTTTAGATTAATCCTAAATTTGTAATGATTGCAGAGAGATCTCCTCTTGCATCATTCAAATCACATGTATGAAAGTATTTAGGCTTTCCTGTAAAATATAATGATAACGGAAGAAGTAGGTGGTAGGTTATTCGGGATGTGATGGTTTTCCTAGGTTAAAGGTGTTTTCTGTCGCTAGTTTAGCCCGCATTGATGCATTCAGTGTAAGCTGCACCATTAATCATTAAAAGATCAGGATCTCAACAGCCAAGCAACATAAACTATAAATGATGGGGATTTGCATGTTTAATAATCCTTTGATTAAATCAAATTTGTGTTTGAAAAACGCAAAAATCAAGAGATTGAGGGTTTAGTCTTTTGAGTTAGTTATGAAGTTACAAAGAGTCAAATAACACAGAAGTAATGAGATAACAGTTTATAGTTTAGATAAAACCACTGATGTTTATGGGAACGATTCAAAGCACAGTCATAGGCTCAAAAATGAAAGATGTAGGCAGCATTTACATTATTTAAACCATCAGGTGGCGACAACCAGCCATTAAAATTATGCCACTGAATAATTCTTCAAAAATGATCATCTTGCAATGAAACATGAAGTTTTATGAGTGAATAACTGAATCATTTATTGAAAATGAGACTCAAAATAAATATGGGTTGTACAAATTCTAATGTTAGATTTCTACATTTAGCATTATCAGCAACAGTAGTACTTACAGTAAATTTTTCACAGTACTGAATATTTTACAGTTTATTTTTATTCAGCTGATTATTTCTTCATTTTTTTTTATGAAACCAAAAGTGTCTTGTTGTACTGTTTTTGTAATTAATAGAAAGTAAATTGCATTTGTCTCCTCCTCTTTTTGGCTGATGCGAAAAATGGTCCGATCTGTGACTAAAAACTCATAATGTGGTCCGAACCGCGAGATTTTTGATCCGTTACACCACTAGTCGTTAGCCCTGTTGTTTGGTCACTACTATGTGCCTGCATTGCTTTTGACTGGAGAAATTAATGCAGGAACATAGTAGTCACCAAACCACATTCTCTGGTTAACAGTAAACAACTATAAAGGAGATTGGTGTTAATCTTTAGCTGGAGCAATGTGGAACAAACATGGTTAAATGTAATGAGTGCTTAAGCAATAACAATAATGGGACAGGTCGCTTCAGATTTTGTTGATTTCAAAATGTATTTTAAGTGAATTCAGTGAGCAGTTTTTTTGGATTCCACCATTCATTTAGAACGGGCAGTTCATCCAAGTACAAAATGTCCTGAGGCGAGTTGAGTTGGGGTTTTGTGAATCTGTATTTGCATTTAAGGTTCTGAGAAAGTTAGTGATGGTTTCATAAATACTTTTAGCCCTCTTTAATTCTAAAAATAGTAAGTAAATAAATAACATGATAGTATGTTGGAAGAATGACTGTTTCTTTTCTTCTTTACAGCATGGTTCATGACCTGGACTTGAGAGTGAATGTGTTCACCCATTTTGGTAAAAATTTCCCAAAGTCTCAGAAGATGAGCCCTGATGCCTTTATTCAGATGGCTCTTCAGTTGGCGTACTACAGGTAAACCTCAGCAGCACCACCGTTATTAATAATTGCTATTTTCCTAATGTAGTTAATGATCAGTTACAGATATTTAGTTGATTTATAGACTGATTGTTTCAGGATTTACAAGCGCTGTTGTCCCACCTATGAAAGCGCTTCGCTCCGCATGTTCAGACTGGGCCGAACGGATACGATACGCTCGGCATCCAGCGACTCTGCCAGCTTTGTGAAAGCCATGGATGATCCAGTCAAACATGTGCGCTAATATCTTTTACTGATTTGTATTTACACATACTTCAGTTCAAATGTTTCTGGGTCAGTAAGATTAATATGGTTTTTCAACAAGGATGTATTCAGTTGACTAAAAGTGAAAGTAAATACTGTTACAGGTGCGTTTCATTCATCAGTAAATACTAGGAAATCATATTTCCTATGATTTCCATCATATTAGGATTATTTCAGCAGGGTCATGAGACACTGTGGACTGGAGCAATGACTGCGGAAAATGGATCCTTTTTACAAGATTTATTAAAGAAAACGTACATCAGATTTGCATCAAATTACAAAAATGAATAACTGCATATGCGATGAGTTTCTAATGAAGCATATATGGGCATAACAGTAAATTTGATGTTGTTTTCTGTTCTCGTCTCTCAATATTTTCCTCATTCTGAAAGTCTTGATAACAGTATCGTTGAGTTTTTCTTTTATTACTTGAGCAAATATGATTGTAAAAAATGATTTGTTGTACTCTGCCATTCACTGCACTTTTAAGTTTACCCAACTATGACAACTTCTGCTACTGAGAAACCCCGAAAAGGGTCCATTTCATCTTTGGCCTTACATGAACATTTTAAAATATAGTAAATTAGAATACTTATTGTAAAATCTACTAATATTTAACAATATTACTGTATTGTTTTGTATTTCTGATCAAATAGTTGCAGTTTCTGTGAGCAAAATAGACGTATTTCAAAAAGCATTTTAGCATTCTTACTGACCCTGTACCTTTGAACAGTAAATTGTATCACCAAAAGTGCATTTGTAAAGTGCTCCAAATTGTAACAATCTCCCTTTTTTATTTGTCAGAACACAGAGAAAGTGGCTCTGCTGGACAAAGCGGTTAAAGCACACAGATCTTACACAGATATGGTGAGGAAACGCATGCTGGTGATGTTCAGAAGGTAAATGCATCAGTCATTACTGGATCACACTAAATCTTCTCCACATTTTTCATCTCGTGTGTGTGGATGCGCAGGCCATTCGAGGTCAGGCCATCGACAGACATTTACTGGGACTGAAACTACAGGCTATTGAAGATCTGGCTGCCCTGCCAGAGATTTTCATGGATACCTCATATGCTGTGGCACTTCACTATAACCTCTCTACCAGCCAGGTACTGCTAAATAATGTGAAAGCACTGTTTTAGGGTCAGAAAAATGTAAATAAACCCTGAATTTAATTTAAAAATTGCATTGTGTTTAAAATGAAGATTTGATATTATGAGCCGTACAGCATAATTGAGCACATTTTTGTGATGTCATAAACCCACCAGATGTTTCCGTTAAAAGATAAAACTCCATCAAAATCATTTACTCCAAACCTCTTTTACTTTTTTCTTAAGATATTTTGAAGAATGTTGGAAAACATCTTAGACATCCTAGAATTTCTTATTCTTACCATGGATGTCTGCGGCTGCTTTTTTCAAGCGTTCTTCAGAATATCTTGTTTTTTGTTCAACAGAATAAAGAAATTCATAAAAGTTTAGAACCACTTGAGTGTGAGTAAATGGTGAGGAAAGAAATTATGATTTCTGGGTGAACCCTTAAATAGTGTGTATTCAGAGACTAAATCAGACACCCTAGTTTTTCGCAATTTTGCCATCGCTGAATCCAATGCAAAATCAACAGAGTCGCAAATTTTAGCGATCCTGCTAAATTCTTAATTAAACGCCAAACAATCGCAAAAAATGCAAATAATCTCATTAAACATCAAATTCCAAACCATACAACACAGTGCACGTGATGTAATTGAGTGTCTCTCGACGTCTCACCTGCACCCTCACAATCCTAGCATTTCATGAAAGGGGGGAGTTGTTTTGCAGCCTGTGCTGTAAGCATACGCGAACAAAGCGCGAGTGATTTACATGTGAAGTTACTGCAAAGATGTGATTACACATCCTGTGGCATTTTGTGTGTTTGAAGTGCTTCAGACTGCAAAACAAAGTGTGAGCAAAAATCTAACATACAGAGCAATGTAACAGACATAAAAGCAAGCGGCTTAACATGGAGATAAGTTAAAGGAGGATGGCCGCTGGACGTGACCGAATTGAAGGACATTATTTGTGCTTTACATGTAAGGCTGGTATTATGACGTGCGTCAAATCGATAAATGATTTTGTTGAGCATTTTCCCTGCAGTTAACGAGAGAAAACGCTTCCGTTCCATTGACAAACGTTCCTTAGGTGTATTACGGTAGGGGAAGCCCTAAAGCATGTCCTGAGTGAGGTACATAATGTCAGATGCTGAGAGAAGGTAAGATCGTGGATAAAAATAAGAGTTGTACAACCTTTCATTCATTCATTTTTTTTTCGGCTTAGTCCCTTTATTAATCTGGGGTCGCCACAGCGGAATGAACTGCCAACTTATCCAGCATTTGTTTTATGCAGCGGATGCCCTTCCAGCTGCAACCCATCTCTGGGAAACACATACACACTTATTCACACACACATACACTATACCACACTGTACCACATGTCTTTAGACTGTGGGGGAAACCGGAGCACCCGGAGGAAACCCACGCGAACGCAGGGAGAACATGCAAACTCCACACAAAAACGCACTGACCCAGCCGAGGCTCGAACCAGCGACCTTCTTGCTGTGAGGCAACAGCACTACCTACTGCGCCACTGCGTCTTGTGCAACCTTCCTTTGGCTTAATCTCTACTGTTTTAGATCTTGTCTTGACAAGAGACCAAAATAAAGAAGCTTTATTTTTATCATTTATGTCATTTAGTCAGATTGCAACATAGACTACCTATATTTATATTTAATTGCAAAATTGTCCGCAAATTTCAGTGAATTACCACCGAAAAGTCATTTTTATTGCTAAAAATCACACAAAATTGTGATTTGCCATTCACTGGCCATAAATATTTGTTTACTACCTAAAACTATTGTGCATTAATTAATAAAAAAAGATGTTGAATTATTGTTTCTGTTATTTTATTTAACAATAAATCATTTATTTCTTTATTTTTACAATTTAATGAATGTTTGGTACTTGTTTAATTTTTAAATATACATTATAGGTGACTCATTTGCACATAGTTGCAGTGATCTTGTCATATTACGACTGCATGTACAAACCTGCTATGTTCCATTCCACTGTTTTATTTATTTGACAATTTTTTTATTTGATTTTACAAAACACATATTTAACTGAACTATTTTTCATAGCCACTTGTTATTTGAACTTTATATCAAATTATTGTATTGAGAAAAATCCTCATAACTCTTGAGAGTAAGGAAAACCAAAACTGAAGTATAGTACGCTTCTCACATGTATTTCAGGCAAAAAACGTCTTCAGATGTAATAGATCCAGATCTAATGTAACCTTTAGTTTTTCTGGAAACAAGCTTCAGAGCTTTGGTGTCACTCATAACATCACAGGAAATAATCACATCATCTTGATACATATTTTATTATTATTTTTTTTATAATTATTTTTTAGGGGTTTTCACCTTTATTGGGATAGGACAGTGGAGATTTTACAGACAGGAAAGTGTGGGGAGCAGAGATAGGGAAAGGATCGGCAAAGGACCTCGAGCCGGGAATCGAACTCGGGTCGCCGTGAGCACCTTGGTGCAATGTGTCAACGCACTACCACTAGGCTATTGGCGCCGACATCTTAATACATATTTTTGCACTTTTGTTTTTTCTTTGTACTCCTCCAGGTGCCAGCTAAAACGGACTGTGTGATGTGCTTCGGGCCGGTGGTACCTGATGGTTATGGCGTATGCTACAATCCCATGGATACCCACATTAACTTTGCAGTGTCTGCGTTTAACAGCTGCCAGGACACAAACGCTGTCCGTCTGGCTCAGGGTCTGGAGGATGCTCTACTGGACATGAAGACCCTGCTGGAGCAGACACCCAGAGCCAAGCTTTAAAGACTGCCACAATCTCCAGTTCAGTTTACAAAAACACTTAAGAGGACAGGCATTTTACAAAGAGAGATTTACATTTCAGCAGTCTGGATCAGAGTCACCTTGACTGCATTCGTTGAAAAGCTTCGACACTAAATGATTATCTTTTACTTTTTATGTTAATGTGCTCCAAGAATAACATTTAAAAATATATAATATATACTTGGATTATTATTTTTTTTTCATTATTGACAATGTACCCAAAATATGCATTATGGTGATCCTGCTGTTTAAAATGCTCATGTGAATGTAGATGTATATTAGATATCAAATGTAATTAAATATAAAGATGCCATAATGTAAATAGTGACATTTATAATCATTTTCTTTGTACATTGTTGTAAATTTCCACATGCTTTTAATAAATATTAATACTTTAATAATGAGGTTTAAACTCTGCTTATATCTAAGGAGATTATTCATCTGTACAATCTGTACTTTTGTACACGCACAAATAAATAAATAAAAATATATACACACACAAGATGAAGTAGTAGACCTAAAAACAATATACAGTTGAAGTCAGAATTATAAACTTCCCTTTGATATTTTTTTCTCTTTTAAATATTTCCCAAATGATATTTAACAGAGCAAGGAAATTTTCACATTATGTCTGATAATGTAAAAATTTCTTCTGTAAAAAGACTTATTTGTTTAACATGACAAAATTATTAGCCCCTTTAAGCTATATATTTTTTACAGAGTCTACAGAAAAAAACACCATTATACAGTCCCTTGCCTAATTACCCTAACCTGCCTAGTTAACCTAATTAACCTAGTTAAGCCTTTAAATGTCACTTTAAGCTGAATACTAGTGTCTTGGAAAATATCTATTTGATATGAGTTTGTAATGAGTTATTAAAAGTATTATGTTTAGAAATTCATTCATTCATTTTCTTTTCGGCTTAGTCCCTTTATTAATCTGGGGTTGCCACAGTGAAATGAACCGCCAACTTATCCAGCATATGTTTTATGCAGCGGATGCCCTTCCAGCTGCAACCCATCTCTGGGAAACATCCATACCACTCATTCACATACACGTACACTACAGACAATTTAGCTTACCCAATTCACCTGTGCCACATGTTTTTGGACTTGTGTGTTTAAGAAGTGGTTTAAGAAGTTTTTACTTATCATTAATGATCACAATGGTCTATGAATTGTTGATAAAATAAATAATAGTTTTACTTTTCTGCATCTATTATTTAAGCAAAATGACCTATTACAATTGGTCCAAGTTGCAGTTCCATCACTAACCCCTAGGGTCCTCAATTGATCCTCAATGATCGATCACAAACTCGTCACATGACACTCCTATGTGCTATCAGTTATGTGTGTGCGTTTTCAGCATACCTGTGCTGATCGGGTCACGCAGCAGCGCAAAATGCATATAAAGTCCGTCAAAGACAGCCGCGCTGATTCAGCTATACTGATCCTCTGATCTTACAGTAGGCCAATGGAAAAAATTAGAGACGTCATTCCTGATTATCACGATGGGGATTTTCTGTGCCCTAAAAGTGGGTAAGTATGATAAAAAATAACATGTTTTTGTCCAGCTCACGAGTCACGACAAGTTTAAATATTGGGAAAAATTACAAATTGTAGAAAATGTTCATTATTGTAGGATTTTTTAAAACTCAGCTTTTCTGATCTTGTGCAAGTTTTATTGAATGTACAAGCTTGATTGAATCTTGTGTTTTGTAGTAACACTGATTTAATTTGTCATTTACAAATTAAATGACAGTCGGTCAGTTGATGTGGTCGGTAATATAATCTCTTAGATTACACGTTAATGATAACGTAAATGACTCAGTTTGGATTACATTTAGATTACTTTTGTTCTAACATTTATTTGACGTTACAGTTTGATGGACAAAAAAAATATAACATTTTTATAATCAACGATAGACTCAGCTTTTGTTTAAAGGGGATTGTATAGACAGTAAATACTTTAAAATACTAACACCAATATACCTTACTGTTAGTGTTTGCTGATAGTATCACTGAATAAACAATCTTCACTTTCAAAAAGATCTGAAAAACAGAGGTACATAGGACAAAGTTTAATTTAATTGACGGTGAGAGCATTAGTTGTTAAATGTTCTGATTTCATTTAAAAGGTGTCATGAAAAATCCTAATGTCGCTAGTTAACACACTCAATGCATTTTTTTCAACAAATCCCATCATTTCTAAAATATCAGCCTCAACCAAATGATGTCGGTTTATGGTAAAAGTACCAGAATTAATAAATATACTATGAAAAATCAGAAAATATGAAGTGTAAGACTAAGTAATTTAAAAACAATCCAAATAAAACATTTTTAAATACTAAATCATCTTTTTTATTGAAGTATACCATAAAACACTTTAGATTCTCATTTAACATGTTTCTTGTTTGTCTATTTTTTACAATAAAACCAAAATCAACAGCAGGATTATGTTTGTAAACCAACAATGGTGGTAAATCTTTGTAAACCAACAATGCTGTGTGTGGAAACCATTATTTAAAACAGTCATTCTTTAAATTACTATAACAGTTATTATTTAAAACAGTCAAAACATGGTCAACCATTTGGTAGAGCAGGCAATTGTCCATCATGAAATTTAAACAAACAAACTTTTACGTCTTTTGCTTTGCACAACATTAAAAATAAACTGCAGCTATCCATTTCTTATGCTAAGATCTTTAGAAATGCTGACAGTACAGCGCCTATTGACGTCTTACTTCTTTTTTTTCCAAAGGCAGTAGCCTAATGCTGTTGTGAGTGTTGCAAATATCAGAAACATTTGTATTCTACATTTCAAGGCTCCTTTGACAGACACAAAACAGCCATTTTTACTTGTTGAAAGCGCTTATAAAAAGCACCACATGCACTTTGATGAGGTGAAACCCCTCCTTCGGTAATTTCATTCACATGTTGTTGATTACAGTTGATTTAGTTTGGCAAATCTGATCTATCTAGGCACTCTAGTGACTGCTATCCTAGCTTAAGCAGCAATATAAGAATTGGAAAAAGAGGAATATTATTACGTCTATTTTTCTGAGGCTTCTTAGCCTGTTCCTTAAGTGACAGAAAACTGGCGGCCATGTCAGCTGTGTGGGACACTGACTATCTGTGGAGGGAGGTCCAAGGGTCAGTGCTATTATCTCAAATGTGTCTTCTTTCTTCTGGATTTAATTATGAATGATAGACTGGACCTTGTTGTCCTGCAGTACTTCCAACAATTCTGAAGGTGTTTGATATAGTGTAAGGTGGTCCTGTATGTCTTTTGTGCTTGCCATTCATTGTTGACATTTTTTCTGTAAAGTAAATTGTCTTAAATCTTGAAAAGTACTGAGCTTTACACGAGCAATATTGTTTCAAAGTTCTGCATTTTAGTAATGGCTGGGTCCAGTGTTCAGTAAAAACCTGTGTGGACATGTGACGTTTTCTGACATAAGTAATTCTTTCACTGTTTTTATTGATTGAAATCCTTCATAGACGATTTGTAACAGGATATTAAACTCGTAACTTGTTTTGATTAAGTCAAAAGTTTGACTTTCTAAGAACAATGTGATTTAAAATGGCTACACACTACATGTCACATGATATAAATTCACTTTGTGACACATAAAATTGTAGTTCCTGTTAATACCGAAGAAATATAGGCTACACTGTAAAAAAATCTGTAATTTTACGTTTTTTTCCAGCACCTGGGATGCTGAAAAAAAAAAGTAAAATAATGGCTGTTAAATTACAGGAATTTACCCTAAAATAACAGACATTAAATTACAGTTTCCTTAAATTTAAATTTCTGGTAAATTCCTGTAATTCAACCTCTGTTATTTTACAGTAAATTTCTGTACCATTCCGTACCATACTGTAATGTGCATGGCTCCCTTCTTCCTACCCAAAGCCAGTCCACTTTTCAAAATAAGAGTCCCACATACAAAGGAAATATATAGTAAGCTGTGTTATACTTAGAAAATAAGGGAAATGAATTTTAGTTGTAATCTCACTAGGAAGCATAGTAGCCAATCAAATACTGTCTGGGGGGTGTGCACTTTAATGATCCTGTGAGTAATGTGTCTGTGTTTTGTTCCGATCGGCCTGTTTTTCCACCTGGATTTTATACTCACTTGATTCACACGAGAATGAAGAAACAATAGGGTTTGAGTGTGTCATTACCATGTAATAAAATCCTATTCAAGATTTTCATTGTATGGCACCTTTAAAAGATGGCAACGATCGTTTATAAATAACAGATAGTTTGGGATTACATCTGTGTGCATTTAATTAAAAGTCAGAGTACATTTTTGTTGGTGAATATTTAATATGCCTATGTCTTCATTCCTCAAGGGCAAAGCTGGCCTCTCTCTTTGGTCTGGACCGAGCAGAGTGTCAGGGAAATGAGTCCTTCCAGTTCACCGCCCCCAAACAACCAAAAAAGACAAGCGGTGTATTAGGTATGTGTTACAACAGCAGTCATGTAGCCTTTTTTGGCACTATTTATTGTGCTTTGAGCAATAACGTGTAATGTTTTAATGTTTTTTTAAGGGCTGCCTCCTCAGAAACACCCTCCTCCTCCTCCTCCATGTGCTCCAGCTGTGCTGTTTGCTACAGCTGCTCATGCGTTCTGCTTGTTAGTATACAGATGGCACTTAATGGTTGTTTATATGTTCCTGATTTAGAATTAGTTCACACTTTTCTTAAATGAGCTATGCTTTTCCAACAGTGTAAATGGACAATATGTGAAGCAAGGCAAGATAGGAGCTGCTGTTTTAGGGAATCATGTCACCAAAGAGGTAAAACGAAATGCTGTGACACACCGTGGTGTTTTCTTAGCCAATGAATCTGTTTTGAAACAAATAGTCTCAATCAGTGAATATGTTTACATGGACACCAATAATCTGATTAATACAATACTCTGATTAAGAGTCTACCATGTAAATAGCCATTTTAGATTAGTTTAATCCAATTAAGGTAAACTAAACAGAAATCAAATTTAGACATGGAGTATGCCGATTTTAGTCACATTATTGAAGTGCAGTACAGACATGTAAACACCTTAATCAAACTATTACCATCATGTAGGATTTTCACTGCATTTTCTGACAGTAAAGTCTATAAACACCTACCGAGTCAGTGAAAGACCACAGACACCTGCATCGCTAAATACAACATTTTTTTTTTCTCCCATACAGCGTGCGGGATCAAATTAAATTAATATAACACTCGTCCAGCAGTTCATACTCACATCCAATATCTAGTTTTTCACGGGGGCATGCATGAAATGTTTCTGAATGAAAGTGAAAGTGCCAAACTGTAGTTAAAGTTGACAAATTAAAAATGAAACACCCCAAATTACATGAAATTCTGGAGGAAATGTGGATGCAATGACGTTAATCGAAATATGTGCTATAACATGTAAAACGAGATGATAAAAGGAACATTCAAAAAGCAACTCATGTAAACACCCTAATCATATTATTGTCTTATTCAGGTTAAGGCTAATAACTCGATTACTGATGTCCATGTAAACGTAGTCATTGATTTAACTGAACATTTAATAAAAGGCCATTTACTTCAGTCCTAATCCTGAATAAATCAGCTGTTTGAACAAATCAAATAAATAACTTGATTTAAATGACTTTTTAGACATTTAATGCCACCTACTAGAGGTGTTACTTTCTAATTAAGGGATTTATTTCCACAATTTAATTAGTGAAGTAAAATTAAATCATCATTTACTCAATTTCATGCTGTTTCAAGCCTGAATTAAATTATTTTGTTTAGACACTTAAAAAAACATCACAAGAGAATACATGACATATCTATATATCAAACAATAATCAGTAACTATAAAATAAAATAAATCATGGACATTGTTGTTATGAAGCGGACAGGAGACAGAGGTAAGGAAACGTTAGGGTGTTTATTAAATGACAACAAGGAGCACATGAAGGATAGCCAGGAGGATCAGGAATGATGTTGGGGTCTTTTCCTCCGTGGCTGGGTAACAGGAATACACGAGGATGGACAGCACACACCAGATACAGCTGACAGAGGATGACACAGACTTGGAAGGACTGGAAGACAGGACGATTCGGGTGGACCAGGAAGACTAGGAGGAATACAAAGAGAACAGGTAAGTAAAGCGTTTGTTTTAGCTGAGGATGACTACGCTGAGTGGTCGCTCAGTTGTCCGCTTTCGTCGAGACGAGCCCGGACAATGAGCGACTGGAGTGCTGTGCTTTTATCTGGTGCTCGTGAATGTGATGCAGCTGTGTGCTCATTAGAAGTCAGGTGATGGTGATCTTCGTGAGTGGGGGTCGTGAGAGCCTGACCAATCCATGACAGTACCCCCCTCCCCAGGGCCCGCTCCTGAGGGCCGACACCTCCGACGCCGTGGTGGTCTCCCTCTGCCTCTAGGCGCTGGGAACTCAGGGTGGCTCTCATGAAACTCCACCATGAGACTAGGATCGAGAATATCAGCTCTGGGAACCCATGTCCTTTCTTCGGGGCCGTACCCTTCCCAGTCCACCAGGTACTCCAACTGGCCACCACGACGTCGGGAACGCAAGATCTCCTTCACTGCGTAGACGGCTCCTTCTTCTAGGAGCAGTGGAGGAGGGGGTTCCTCTTCGTGGTCAGGCTCTGTGGAGGGAAGAACAGGATCGTGATAGGGTTTCAGGAGTGATACGTGGAATGTAGGGTGAATACGGTAGTGAGAGGGTAATTGTAGTTTGTAGGTGACGGGGTTAACCTGTTCCACGATGGTGAAGGGACCAACAAATCGGGGACTTAACTTGCGAGAGGGCAGTCGCATGCGTATGTCCCGGGTGGATAGCCACACCTTTTGTCCGGGTGTGTATCTGGGTTCTTCAGACCTTCTCCTATCGGCGGTTACCTTGCTTCGACGGACTGCCCTCTGCAGATGTTGATGAGCCTCGTCCCAGACTCTCTCGCTCTCCCGGAACCAGTGATCCACTGCGGGGACATCAGATGGTTCGCCATCCCAGGGAAAGAGCGGTGGTTGGAAGCCCAGGACGCACTGGAATGGCGTGAGTCCGGTGGAGGGTTGCCGCAGTGAATTTTGGGCATATTCTGCCCAGCCCAAATACTGGCTCCAGGAGTTCTGGTGACCACTGCAGAAGGTCCTCAGGAACCGTCCCACCTCCTGAATCTTCCTCTCTGTCTGCCCGTTGGTTTGGGGATGATATCCAGAAGAGAGGCTGACGGCCACACCTAGGAGCTTGAAGAAGGCTTTCCATAGACGTGAGATGAACTGTGGACCTCTGTCCGACACAATATCTTCTGGAATACCAAATGACCTGAAGACTTGATTAAAGATATTGTCGGCAGTTTCAAAGGCTGTGGGAAGACCTTTCAGAGGGATTAGTTTGACAAACTTTGAGAATCTATCTACTATGACTAGAATACAGGTATTACCTTCTGACGAAGGGAGGTCAGTGATAAAGTCCACTCCTAGGTGTGACCAGGGACGGTTCGGAATCGGCAAGGGATGGAGCTTTCCAGCGGGTAGATGACGTGGGCTCTTGGATTGGGCACAGTCCTTACAGCCCTGAACATATTGCCTCACATCCCTTGCCATGTTTGGCCACCAGAATCGTTGGGATACTAGCGAGAGAGTATTGTTGATCCCTGGATGTCCAGTGCCTAGCGAGGTATGTAAGGAGTGGATCAGATCTACCCGGTGTTCAGGTGGTATGAACTGCCGATGAGGAGGGCATCCCGGCGGAGCAGGGGCTTCCGGAGTGGCAACGACTGGAGGAGCGTTCCAGGTGATCGGACAAATGGAGATGTGTTCGGGAAGAATCTTCGTTGGGAGTTCTTCATGATCGTGATGCTCGTGTAAACGAGAGAGAGCGTCTGCTCTTAGATTCTTGGGTCCTGGACGATAGGAAATGGAGAAATCAAAACGTGAGAAGAAAAGTGACCATCTGGCTTGACGTGGACATAGTCTCTTGGCCTCTTTGATGTATTGGAGGTTTTTGTGATCTGTGATCACCTGGAACGGATGTTTGGCTCCCTCCAACCAGTGACGCCACTCCTCCAAGGCTAGCTTGATTGCTAGAAGCTCCCTGTCTCCTATGCTGTAATTCTGCTCCGCCGGGCTCAACTTCCGAGAGAAATAGGCACAGGGATGCAGTCGGGGCGGTGTATCATGATGTTGAGATAATACTGCCCCGACGCCGGTGGTGGATGCGTCCACTTCCACCACGAAAGGAAGATTTGGGTCAGGATGAGTCAGGAGTGGGGCCCTTGTGAACTCCTTCTTAAGAAGGCGGAAGGCTGCGGCTGCTTCTTTGGTCCACTCCAGTCCTTTGGGTTTACCCTTGAGGAGATTAGTGAGAGGTGATGTAATCCTGCTGTAGTCCTTGATAAACCGTCTATAAAAGTTAGCAAACCCAAGAAACCTCTGGAGCTCCTTAATGGAAGTGGGTTCTGACCAGGATAGAACAGCCTCAATTTTCTTCCCATCCATACGTATACCGGTTTGGTCAATGATGTATCCCAAGAAATGAATCGACTTCTGGTGGAATGAGCATTTCTCCGCTTTGAGGTAGAGGTGATGTTCTCTCAATGTGTGTAGGACCTCCGCAACGTGTTGGCGATGTTCGGCCTCACTCCGGGAGTAAATGAGGATGTCATCTATGTACACTATTACACAGTGGTGAAGAAACTCCCGGAGGACTTCATGAATGAAGTTTTGG
Source organism: Danio aesculapii (assembly GCF_903798145.1). Taxonomy (NCBI): domain Eukaryota; kingdom Metazoa; phylum Chordata; class Actinopteri; order Cypriniformes; family Danionidae; genus Danio; species Danio aesculapii. The sequence continues at coordinate 34,149,282 of NC_079439.1, forward strand.
AATACGGAGGGGGCGTTGACCAGACCGTAAGGCATGACCTCATATTCATAGTGGCCAGTAGGGGTCACGAATGCTGTCTTCCATTGGTCCCCCTCACGTATTCTTATCAGATTATACGCGCTGCGGAGGTCCAATTTAGTGAAGACTTTAGCTTCTCGGAGCTGTTCCAAAGCGGCTGGTACCAGAGGAAGGGGATATCGGTATTTTACTGTACCGTTATTTAGGACCCTGTAGTCGATGCATGGACGCAGCCCTCCGTCCTTCTTGGCCACAAAGAAGAAGCTTGAGGCGGCTGGTGATTTTGAGTGACGTATGTACCCCTGACTCAGAGCCTCCCTTATGTAATCTTCCATTGCCTGATTCTCTGGAAGCGAGAGCGGGTAGATCCTACCTCTTGGCAACTGGGCATCTGGAACTAGGTCGATCGCGCAGTCCCATGGCCGATGCGGCGGTAGCTGGGAAGCTCTCTTGGGGCAGAAGACATCATGAAAGGAGCTGTACTCCTTAGGAATGTGGATAGACTGCTTCTCAGGAGGGCTCTCGACCGATGTTGCAAACAAAGAAATGGGGTTCCGACCTTGAAGAGGGAGATTTGGAAAACAGGCAGGTGTACATCCAGATCCCCATTTCTTTATCTCTCCTGTGCCCCAAGAGATGATGGGATCGTGCTTCACCAGCCACGGGCGCCCTAGAATGATGTCCATATTTGCACCCTCCAGAACCAGAAATTGAATCCTCTCTTGATGTAACAACCCCACTTGAAGAAGGATGTCTTCGCATTGTCGATGGATACGGGTCGAAGATCGAGTGCACTGGGTTATCGGTTGTATCTGGTATATATGCGAGGACGCCTCAGTACGGAGGTGGAGTTGACGACAGAGGGATGGGAGATGAAGTTCCCTGCTGACCCGGAGTCGATGAGGGCTGTGACAAGGAGAGAAATAGAGGCAGTAGTTATTTGTACGGTGGTAGTAAGTGGTTTACATTGTTCAATATTCGTACTGAATACACTCACTGAAGTCCGAATGGGACGAAGGGGACACTCCATACGGGTGTGTCCACTGACACCGCAGTATAGACACAGACCCCGGGTCAGCCTCCTCTGTCGTTCCGCTGATGTCAGTCTTCCAGACTCTATTATCATGGGTTCTGGTTCTGGAGAGGCTGTTGACTCAGGCGATTGGAGGAGTGCAGACGAGGGGGTGATGGTGTCCTGTTGATAGGAACGGAGACGATCGGAACATCGGAGAGAATGTTGGATGAATCTCTCCAGACCCATTGTATCATCTAATGTGGCCAGTTGGATTCGGAGCGTGGGTTCCAAGCCGAGCCGGTACGTGGTCAACAACGATCTCTCATTCCATCCACTTGCAGCTGCTAGAGTGCGAAACCGGAGAGCATATTCCTGTGTAGATAGAGTACCTTGCTTTAGATGATACAGCTGCTCTCCAGCGGCTACTTCCCCATCAGAACGTCCAAACACCTCTTTGAAATACTCCGTGAAGGTAGTGATGGAATTCATGACCGGCCCGGCTTGGTTCCAGATCGTCTCAGCCCATTTAAGTGCAGGTCCAGAGAGTAGAGATACGATGTAGGCGATCTTCGACTTATCTGTGGGATATAGAGAAGGTTGCATTTCGAATATGAGGGAACATTGTAACAGAAAACCATTGCACTCCCCCGCTCCGCCTGAGTAGGGCGCTGGTCGGGCCATGGGACTGGAAGGAAGGGCCGAAGAAGAAACTGTGGAGGCGGAAGTGCTCGGTGCTGGTGGTGCGTTGGAAAGTGGAGCTGGTGGCTGTAGAATCCGCTTCAACTGGTCCACCAGCTCTTGAAGGTGATCGGGGGTGCTCATGTTGTCGTCGTTAAGGGTCCGGGCTTCTGTTATGAAGCGGACAGGAGACAGAGGTAAGGAAACGTTAGGGTGTTTATTAAATGACAACAAGGAGCACATGAAGGATAGCCAGGAGGATCAGGAATGATGTTGGGGTCTTTTCCTCCGTGGCTGGGTAACAGGAATACACGAGGATGGACAGCACACACCAGATACAGCTGACAGAGGATGACACAGACTTGGAAGGACTGGAAGACAGGACGATTCGGGTGGACCAGGAAGACTAGGAGGAATACAAAGAGAACAGGTAAGTAAAGCGTTTGTTTTAGCTGAGGATGACTACGCTGAGTGGTCGCTCAGTTGTCCGCTTTCGTCGAGACGAGCCCGGACAATGAGCGACTGGAGTGCTGTGCTTTTATCTGGTGCTCGTGAATGTGATGCAGCTGTGTGCTCATTAGAAGTCAGGTGATGGTGATCTTCGTGAGTGGGGGTCGTGAGAGCCTGACCAATCCATGACAATTGTAGCGTAAAAGTTGTGTATTAAATGTGTGATCAATTCTATGAATCAGCCAAAACAATTCTAAAACTCCTGCTGGTTATGTCCATGTGATGGTTATTTTACATTTTCACAATGTTCATTCTTTTTATCTGCAATTTTAGTACAAGATTCTGTTGTACGGCAGTAAACAAAAGCAGATCACAGCGGCTCGAATCCAGCGCGGATTTGTGCTCACGGTGAGTCTTCATTCTGTTCTTTTGTTGATATATTCAGTGTATTTAAACCAGACAGCTTGAGGAACAAATGGAACGAAAAAAAAAAAAAATATATATATATATATATATATGCCCTCCAGTTTCCAGATTTGTAGCAAAAAATCCCTGTATTATTTTTGTTTTGAATATTTACTAGGAAATTAATAGCAATACAAGAGTGCTGATTTCTGGAATATTAACACCATCACAAATACGATACTGATTTTATGCAATAATTTAATAAGAAAATAAGTTAATATTGTGTGGCTTACATTTAAGACTGAGAGTATTATTTAGTCACTATTGAATGAATCAGTGTAATAAACGACTCAGTGATTTACTCATAAAAACAGTAATAGTCAAATTCATTCATTCATTTTCTTTTCAGCTTAGTCCCTTTATTAATCAGGGGTTGCCACAGTGGAATGAACCGCCAACTTTTACAGCATATGTTTTGCGCAGCGGATACCCTTCCAGCTGCAACCCATCACTGGGAAACACCCATACACTCTCATTCTCACACACACACAACGGACAATTTAGCTTACCCAATTCACCTATAGCACATGTCTTTGGACTTGTGGGGTAATAAACAAATTGTTATATGAATTTATTATTTTGAATGGATCATTTGAACAAATCAATCAATCAATGTTTCTGTTTAAAGACAAATAATGTGCTTATAAATAGACTATTTTCACCAAAAAGGAATGGTGAACTCATTTAAACCATGAAATTTAAGACTGTTTGTTTTAAGTTCAGATAACGCGAGAAAAACAGAGCAAAAATGAATAAGAAACAGAAGCGTACACAACACAACGAAACACAAGCTCACAAACATAGCCCTGAACATGGTGAACTTAAGGTCTCCAGAATGGCACCGGATTGGTCCATGAGGGAGATGCCTTTGAAACAGGTGTCCGAATTGCAAAGGCTGCTTCTGATGAAGTTATATTATAATTATGTTATATTATGTTTTGCTCTGTGAGATGCTGCTCTCATCAGTGCTTTGTGTCTGTCCACAGGTTCAGCCCTGTAAATATGTTGCTTTCTATGATGACCAGCAGCAGAACTGGTCTTTAATGTTTGACTCAGAAAAGGCCAGACCGGAATTCATTAGGGAGGTAACATTTGACCTGAATTATTGGTTAACGAATACATAAATGAATGTGGTTTGGAATAAAATTATACTGTGTGCTTATTATTAACATGAAGGGATCAGATGTTCAGAAAAGATAGTTGACATGCAAACAGATGGACAAGTATGTATTGAAATGACCAGCGAGTCTGTTTGTGTCAGGTGTTTTTGGCCAGGTGGAACAGCGAGGCTTCTTCAGACTCTCTGCTCACTCAGGATCTGCTCCACGGAGAAGGTCAAGCTGTGAATGTTGGAGACACTGTGGAGGTGGCGTATTCTGGATGGCTCTTACACAACCACTCTCTAGGACAGGTGTGACCATTATAATCCTCTAATAGACACGACCGCCATTTTAAACAGCGTTTCTTTCCCAAACACACATTTAGATACCATTTACCAAACTCAAGTTAATGAACTGATTCTTTCACTATATTAAACTTGTCACGATACAAAATTTCGGTACTGAAATACCAAATTCCAATCATTCCCCGTTAACATTTAAGCATTGTTGATGGCATTCTTAAACAGCGCTGATTTGCCATTGTGTTCATGTGCTCAACAAAAAATGACTGTGATTGGCCGTGAAGGTCATCAGTTCACTGCACTTCAGTGATGTTTACCTAGTGCAAACACAGACTCGACTGATGTTGACGGCTTTAACACGCTCCAATGTTCGTCTATCTGTGTTTGCACTGGGTGAAGAGTGGTGAACTGATGACCTTCACGGCCAATCACAGTCATTTCTGTTGAGCACTGGTAAATACTATTGCAAATCAGCTGTTTATGAATGCGCTCAGCGGCGCTTAAATGTTAGCGGGAAATTGACGTTTTAAAACTTAAATACCGGGACAACAATAACTTTATACATGGTGCACTTTCAGATTTAAACCTCAGCCGGATGTTTTCATTCATGTAGAGCTGTGTTGCACTGTGTGGAGGTTAATTTTCAAAAATCCATAATAGGAGCATAATAACCAATGGATTCTTCCTCAGTGAGGAGCAGAGCATTTGAGTTGTGTGCAAACCACAAAAGTGACAGCAGTTTCATGAAGTACACTGATTGGATGTAAAACATCAAGATGACACACAGCTCATATTTGCATCTCTATAAATTGGCAGAATCACATATAAAAACCCATAACATTCAAGACAAAGATTTGCAAGTGCAAGTTATAGATTATAGAATGTATTTGCCACTCATGTAGTTGAACAAACAGAGTATGAAAGTTAAGGTGATGATACATGAAGCAATTTTTAAGCAATGTTGCATTACAATATTGTAGAGCGATGTTGCTTGGCTACTTTTTATATTGAGAAATTGTTTCAGAATCGGGTTGCCATGTGTCTCATCTGGTTGCCCAATGATGGCATCATCACCCAAAGTTGCTCCATGTAACAACACCATAACTCTATTAAGAACTAAAGTACAGTACCGACAGCCATATTCTGCTGCTGGGTGAACATGGCTGCAGAAAATGATGCAGTTGAACCTATATTTGTCCTTAATTTGCACAGTATTTTTTTCGATTTTTATTTGTAGTTGAGTGTATGCAGTACAGACTCAGAGCAGCTCACTGTGCACATTCGTGTTTATTAGCCACAGCTCAATGTAAGTCATGCCTCCACTGAACTAATCAATCTACTGTCAGTTTAAGTCTCTCTGGCTTGTTTGTGCTGAAGTTGGAGATCTATAAATGTGAAAGTTCAATGCCTGTCTATTTTTATTTCAGATATTGGACTCAAATCTGGGCAAAGAAAAGCTCCAGCGTGTGAAGCTTGGTTCAGGAAAAGCTCTGAGGGTGAGCAGCTATGTGTTAAAAAGATAATAAATAATAATGCTTAGCAGAAAAACTGTGCTTCTTTCAGCTGTTGTGCCTCTTCTCGTAGGGATTGGAGGACGGGATGCTTGGTATGCAGAAAGGGGGTCGACGACTGCTTATTATCCCTCCTAGTATGAGTTACGGGTCAAAGAGCGGCCCTAATCATGTGCCGGCAGAAAGCACTCTGGTCTATGATGTAGAGGTTCATCGAGTAAGGCACATCTCATATATTGAATTAGAGTATTGAGTAAACATCTCAAGACTCTCTCACAGCTTTGTTTTTGTTTATTTATGTAAATATAGGTTAAATTCGGCAAAAACAGACATGGTGGGGGATCTGCTGAAGCCTTCAGCACACCTCCGGACGTCTGTTCAGGCACTCTGAGTGAAGGAAAGCTAGACACACTGGAGACAGACAAGTTAAAGTGTGTGCAGCATGACCTGTGTGTTTATGGTTTATATTATTTGCCTATAATTAAATTGTGTAGATCTAATTGTTTATAATTAAATACAATTGTTAAGATAGCATTTTTCATTTTAAGAATTTCACTTTATGAATTTCTGAACTTTGCTGCTGATGTTTTGTACTCAGAGATCAAGCTCCTGATGGAAAGGTGGAACCTAAAAGTGAATGCCAGATTGTGAGTAACAATTTCTTAAGTAAGAAGATGCTGGACGACTAACTCAGAGACTGTATTATACTCAGCGACTGCCTGTTTGTGACAGTTGTGAACATAGTTCTTTATCGCAAAAGCTTTGGTTTTGGTTTTGTCCGAAACAGTTTGGCCTATGTCATTTTTCTTCAAAGGGTTTCAAAAGGAGTTTAAGCTAGATTGTTGTCTCGCAATTCTCTGATATTTTGAGTAGTGCCATCAAACGATTAATCGTGATTCAAGAGTTCACACTTAAATATGCTTGGCATTAATAGCAGATTTGGCATGCTGTCCCCGGAAAGAACCCTGAGCTCGGAGATAATTAAGCCCAAGGATCCTGCCTGGTTAATAAGCATAAAGGGGGTCCGAGATCAGGCAGGTTTCGAGAGCTCCCCCTGGAAAAGGGAGGAAAAGGAGGAGATGGGGTGGAAGGAGGCATTCTTCCAAATACGAAGATAAGGCAGTAGGGTGAAATCGGTCAAATTATTGTAAACTTGGATCAATCTGATTGGTTTATTTCTGATTATAATGAGAAGCCAGCCATGACCAATCATATCACAGGCTCTTCTCAAAATTAGTTTATATATATATATATATATATATATATATATATATATATATATATGTGTGTGTGTGTGTGTACTGTATAATTATGTATATATGTATAAATACACACACATACTGTACATAAAATACAAAAATACACAAAAGAAATATATTTACATATATATTTATATATAAATATAAACAAACATTCTATACAATATAGTAGTGTTGTCAAAAGTATCAAATTCGGTACTTAAATTTTAAAAACGTCCATTTCCCGCTAGGATTTCATTCTCAAATGTTAGTGGGAAATGGACTTTTTTTATTTTAGTACCTTTAGTCATGCACATATTTATGTACACAGAAAAACACCAAAATATATTTTGTAAATACAACCTTTTATTCTGGAAGCATTTCACTGCGATTATTTGTTTGTCAGCACTAATTCTAAGACACTTTTTAGACACCAAGTCCCTGCAATGTTCTATTTTGATGGGACTAACTCTTGCGAAAAAAGTAATACTTTTAAATTAGAAATCTTCAGATTCTTCATGTTTACCTCTCCGTGAATGGGTGAATTGTTAAAGGTGAATTGAAAAGTCATTCAACTGAAAAGGGATACACTCCTTTGAACCGAAATCTTGACTCCAATTCCAAGCTGTATGGCAACCTTTTGTGTATTCCTCAGTATTGATTAGCATTTTATCAACATTTTCAATATAACAACTGAACACTGATAATCAAATTTGAACTCTATGATTGCTCTGATTGGTAAATATCTCCCATTCTTTATTTATCTTTGTTTTCTATTTTATTTTTGAGGTTACATTACTCATAGAGTTTGGTTTTCTTTGTAATCTTTTTGAAATGTATGTTATTTATAAAAGAAACAAGCTTAAATAACACATAAAAAAGAAGACGATGCAGTGTCTATATGGATGCTCCAACTACTTTTTTTACTTGTAGGCTTCTGCTCCATCTAAAGCCAAACTGATCTCGCGTATAGCCAAGATGGGCCAACCTATGCTTCCATTTCTGATTGGGGCAATTCCAGCTCAGCCTGACCCCAGCGACTCTGAAACAGAGGTCAGGAAGACTGAAGCCTTTACTTACACACACTGCAGGGTTTTTCAACTCTCAGATATGATTACTGAATGACCTGGATATTGTCTGTGCAGGACGCCAATGAGTCTGGACTGACCTGCGACCCCTGTCCTTCACATGATTCACCCTTCCCAAAACCTGCTCAAATTCCCTGCACTTCTCCATCTTGTATGTGTACAAACAATCATCTCATCAATATTGGGTATCTCTTTGTTATATTAGAGCTGACTGGCTGTTCTGAAATGGTGTTTGTTGTAGCGTCATATAAGGCTGATGATGTTCAGAATAAGGAAGAAGTGCCACAAGCAGAATCAAACGCTGCTCAAGACTTTCAGGTGACCGCCAAGGCTATATTTTACAAGCACAGTTATGTTTATGATAAATTAGATAGATATCTACAGTCATACATAATAGAAAATGTTGGAATGGAAAAAATGTATCACTTTATTTTGATGGTCCCTATAACCCATTTTGTTGAATTTAAGTTATATTGCGTATCACTACATGCCAACTAATTCTCATTAGATTATAAGTAGACTGTTGGGGTTAGGGTAAGTGTAAGTAGACATGTACTTGCAAAGTTTCTTATAGTCAGTTAAATGTCTGTTGAAGGAGCATATCAACAAATATTAAGCAGACAGTCTACTAATACTCAAATGAGAAGTAATTGGCATGTAGTTGCAATGCAACTTTTAGTCAACAAAATGTGCAATAGGCACCATCAAAAAAAGTGTTAACAAAAAAAATTAGTAAAAAAAAACCCACTTAGAATTAAATGCACAATTCTCACCAAAATGAATTTCTAGCCATTAAAGGGATAGTTCACTTTCCCTGACTTGTTCCAAACCACAAAAGAACATAATGAGAAATGTTGGAAACTCATTGACATCCTTAGTCAGAAAAACAAATATTATGGAAGTCAATGGTTACAGGTTTCCAACATTCTTCAATTGATCTTCTATGGTGTTCAACAGAACAAAAAACAGAACAAGGGAGCAAGTTAACGGGGAGTAAATAATGACAGGATTTTTCATTTTTGGCCGAACTATCCCTTTAATTTAAATACTCAGGCCATTTGAAATGTAGGTGACATTTGTTTACTTAATTTATTTATAGATGAAACTGTGATCTTTGAGGATTCATAAAATGAAACTAATTATCACTATAAACTTATTAGGAAATACAAAATGAATACATATGGCTCCTGATCATGAGGTCCTATGAAGCAAAGAAACTGAACATAATTTACTACATTATTATATTTCCACAGGCTCGGGCAACTAGAATGACTTTTTTGTTCTTAAATGAATTATTTTTGAACAATTTTTACATTTGTTTTCCAACAGCCATGTTCCTGCAGAGAAAATCCATATTTTCCACCACAGCTAAATTCATTTACTTCAATTTACCCATCCCAGCACATTCCATACTCAAGTAAGTCCTGAGTCCAAAATAACTACCTAATACACTACCTACCTAAGTCCTGTCATTGATCCCAGTTGTAAGAGCAAATAATAACTTGACTTCTAACTTGATCATTTGAAAAAGTGGCAGAAGGTAGATTTTTCTGATGAATCGTCTGTTGAACTGCATCTCAATCATCACAAATACTGCAGAAGACCTATTGGAACCAGCACGGACCCAAGATTATCACAGACATCAGTCAAGTTTGGTGAAGGAAAAATCATGGTTTGGGGTTACATTCAGTATGGGGGCATGCGAGAGATCTGCAGAGTGGATAGCAACATCAACAGCCTGAGGTATGAAGACATTTGTGCTGCCCATTACATTACAAACCACAAGAGAGGGCAAATTCTTCAGCAGGATAGCGCTCCTTCTCATACTCTAGCCTCCACATCAAAGTTCCTGAAAGCAAAGAAGGTCAAGATGCTCCAAGATTGGCCAGCCCAGTCACCAGATATGAACATTATTGAGCATGTCTGGGGTAAGGTGAAGGAGGAGGCATTGAAGATGAATTTAAAGAATCTTGATGAACTCTGGGAGTCCTGCAAGAACGCTTTCTTTGCCATTCCAGATGACTTTATTAATAAGTTATTTGAGTCATTCCAGAGATGTATGGATGCAGTCCTCCAAGCTCATGAGAGTCATACACAATATTCATTCTTTTTCCACTACTCCATGACTTTATATTCTATACTGTACATTATTCCTGTGAAGTGAGAAGACTTGAGCAAAGTCTGACCTTACTGTCCTAATTAAATAATAAAAATATCAAGGCATGGTCATGTTTTATTTTGGTAAAATAAGTGTAATCTAGAGGCCTTTACTTTTCCTATAATCCACATCTGATCACAAACAGTCAACTAGAATTCAAGTTATTATTTGTGGTTCCTAAAACTTAGATAGGCGACAAGACTAGTCAGGTAGTTTACTTTTCACAAAGAATATACATTTTGTACAGTACATGCAATTATGGCTGAAATGTAATATGATTTTACTTAAATAATAAAGCATGTCGTCACTGCCTGATTCACTAAATGCAATAGTTTTGTATTAAACAACAGCTCCTGATATTACATCCTTCCTGATGTCTGACGCTCGCCAGCATAACAAAGAAATTCTGATGGCAATAGAGAAGCTAGAACACAGAGTGGACCGGCTGACCAGCAAGGTATATTTATACAATATGGATTTTTTCGGTTCTTATTATTAAACTGAAATCTCAAACTCACAGAAAGAGAGATGTGTTCAACTGTTCTAGGTGGATGATTTACATAAAGAGGGTCACTTCTCTTTTGGACTCGCCACTGTGTCTTTAGAAACAAACATGATCCTGTACAACATCCAGAGAATTATTCAGGTCTGGACTTAAATACACATTTATCTACACATATCAAACAGTCTTTGAAATGACATCTTCATTTTGCTGGGTCAGCAGGAGAGCGTGTGCCTGAAAAATGAGGTTTTGAGCTCTAAACTGGAGGAACAGAACCACAAAAGGGAAGATCTTTGTGAACAGAACAAGAGGTGGGTTGTATTTTTATTATTTTTTTTGCTTTCCAGATCATTTATTCAGCTTAGCCCCTTCATTCATCAGGGGTCGTCACAGCGGAATGAACCGCCAACTTGTCCAGCAAATGTTTTACACAGCAGATGCCCTTCCAGCTGCAACCCAGTACTGAGAAACACCCATACACACTCATACACTACAGCCAATTTAGTTTATTCAATTCACCTATACACATGTCTGTGAACTGTGGGGGAAACCGGAGCACCCAGAGGAAACCCACACCAACAAAGGGAGCACATGCAAACTCCACACAGAAATGGCAACTGACCCAGCCGGTACTCGAACCAGCAACCTTGCTGTGAGGCGACAGTGCTATCCACTGAGCCACCATGTCACCCCTCTCCAGATCAGATTAATTAAAAAAACAGGCAATACTGTATGACACAATTAATCCGGTTACCCCATGTGTGCAGGTATATGGAGCAGCAGGCAATCCAGACCTGCCACATTCATTCTGAACAGCAAAAGGTAGCGGTAGTTATGATAAATCATGCTGTTAATTTATTGCCTCTTTACATTATGATATTATTAATTCAACATGTGCATTTTAAGTTTAATTAATTGCACACTGTGTTATTAAAGGAAATGTGAGGGCAGTTAAAGGCCTTGGGTCATCTTTTTTTCTCTTTTTCAGGATGATTCATTGATTTCCTCCTGTCATCTGCAGCAGGAGCTGGTGAATCACCAGCAGAGGGAGACAGAGATTCAGACTCAACTCAGTGCTGCTCTCAATGACAAACACAAGCACTGTGCTCAGATCAGCCTTCTGGAGGCACAAGTGGCAGGTAGTACCAAAGTTATCACTCATTTTCAAGCCTGTTGTACTGTTTAACCATAAACACTTTGTAGCTGTGTTATAGGAAAAAAATCTTATGACTTGTTGCCAAGTCCCTTAGAATTAAACTTCAGAATTTCACCATATTTTAATCAATTCAGCCAATCTCTAGTTCTTGCAGGTCTCATATTAGACGATTACCATCTCCCTCAGTACAGTAGAGTAATCCTAGCTTGACTCTTCTGTAGTTGGATCGTGTACTAAAGCCCTGCTCACACTGCGATGTGGTCGCCTTAGGCAAATTTGAAAAATACTAAAAGATTCCTGTAATCTTAGGATAAAATCTGTGGTTTGTTTGACATGTTCACCGACAGATCTAATATTAATTGAGTTTTTGCCAATGGGGTAAGCAAAATAATCTTAGGTCAAAAGAAAAAACAAGATTAATTTACTTACCCCATTGGCAGATTATTTTGCTTGTTTTAAGGAAAAACTCATATTAACATATTATTTCTCAAAACAAGACAATATGTTTTGCTCGTCAAGAAAATTCTTCTTGATATGAGAGATTTTAGATATTTATACTAGAAACAAGACAAAAAATCTAAGTAAGAAAAGCATTTTTTGCAGTGCTCCCTCTAAACAAAATTTATATAATGAAAACTTAAATGTGAAAGAAAAAATACAGTGTGCAATGCTATATACTTTATTTGAGCAGAATACCAAATATAAAGTATACACTAGTTTGTGAATAATGTAGTTTTACTACCTTCAATGGTGCAATTGCATATATTGATGAAGTATTGATACTTTGACTACAAAGTAAGCATAATAAAAATTTTTATTTGCTTTGTGTAAATTAAATATAAATTAAAGATTAAGTAGATTAGTTGATTTAACAAGACAATGTGTCAGTAAACAGGGCGCCTGTTAATAAAGTTTCTAATAACTACCTTTTCTAACAAAGGCAATAATTTTCATAATAAATGAAATGATTACTTGCGTGCTGGTCCGTTGAAGCCATGTTTGTTAAGGTGATGATAAGATCACGTGAATTATTGTTCGTCGTTTAATCGGCGTCCAATCCCGGCTAACTTCCGGAAAGGTAGAGTAGCCAATAGCGCTAGAGATAACAAGTGAACCAAGTCCCGCCCCAGGACTGACAAAATTCCAAAATGTTTCGCGCGAGCAGAGATAAGAACCAGCGAGCGAGCGGAGAGAACTGATAGCGCGCGCGCGCTGTAGGCATGACCTCGCTCGCGAGAGCGTACATCGTGCGCACAGATGATGAGGTGCGCACGCGGGACTTGTTTTCTTCGCGCTGGATCAGTTGAGCGCGCGCGTGAAGATCCCCTGTGCGCTCGCGAGCTGTAGTTTTCTCGCGTGTAGATCTGTAATCTGCTCACGGTTCACTTCTCCTCGCGCGCAAACATCACCGCTGCGCTCGATTAATATTGGCATTGATTTGCCGCCATATGAAGGCTACTGGATGTCTTCAGTGGAGTGTACAACACACTTTGCTTATCCACGAAAGAGAGAAAGAGAAAGTAAAGGCCGATTGGAGGAGGCTCATTCTTTATCCTCGTGCTGCAGATGGTCTATTTAATGGTTTTCTCTCTAGTGAAGCATTTAGTTTTTCCACTTACAAAGTCACCATGTCAATAGCAAATGCGCCATAGCGTGACACAACTGACTCTTAAAGGGAATGGGACATGAGACTCTGATTGGTTTATTCTCAAAACACACCTATAAGAGAATAAGCTCAACCCTAAGCGCATTTTTTCGTCCTTGAAATAGCAGAAGTGGATTTGGACAGGGCCTAATACTCTTGCGCCCTGCGCTTTAGACTTTGTGCCTAGATTGTTAAAATAGAGCCCTTTATGTCAGGAGGTGTTATAGTGAGAGTGTCACGTATGGATGAAGTCAAACTCTGGTTGAGTTTTCTTGCACGTCAGTGTTGTGACTACTGAGGTCTTACAGTGTGACGTGAAGTTTAATATCTTAAACTAATTTCGAGAGGAGTAGGTGCTCATGATTAACCTAGCTGGCTCATATTAGCTAATCACAACCCTCCAATCAAAGCATCATAAGTTCCTATATATATATATATATATATATATATATATATATATATATATATATATATATATATATATATATATATATATATATATATATATATCCTCTTTTCTCTTTGCAACTACCTTCGTCTTGAAGAAACCCCCCCCTCCCCTCCTTCCACCTTTATCCAGTATAGGTGGCCCAGCGACCAGCAGGAATTCCATCGGCTCTGGCTCCTTGCCATAGTATCCGGCATTTCTGGGTGGAGCTGGCACGCATCCACAGGGGTTTTCCCGGGGTCCCCCGGTTTTTCTCAAAGCCAAATAGGCTCTCAAGTCTGTTCTACTAGACATCTCGCTCTAAAGGAGTTCATCTTGGCCTTAGCTGCGGGGGAGCCTTGAGATCACCCTGAGCTCAATCTCCCCTCGCCCCGCAAAGGGAGGGAGCCCTGGACTCGAGGATCCCTTGAGCTTAGGGCTCTCTCTCCTGGGACAGCATGCCAAACAAGCTTCGTAAGTCATGAGCTAAGTGTGAACTCTTGAAATGGGAATTATGTTCATGCAGTCTGACATGCTACAAATTTTTAAGAATTATTAAAAAAAATTATCGCACAGTGTGAGTTGGGCTTCAGACTGACATGAAAAGAAAAGATACTTCATATTATAACAACGTACTGAAAAATGCTGTGCTGCAAAAATGTTCACAGCTGAGCATTCTTAGAAGCACAAAAACACTTTGGTGGACACGCAGCCTAAAAGTCTTAACACACAAGGTTTCCCCTTAGAAGTTTGCTGAGCAGCCCTGGTCTAAGACTCCTGCTCTGTTTGGTAAGAGTTTGTAAGAGTGTCTTGATGATATATGTTTTTAGAGCTTTTGAAACGAGGAGAACAGAGCGATCAGCTGTGGAGGGCGGAGAAGCAGAAGTGCAAAGAGTTGGAAACCACTATTCAAAACATGGATGAGGAGATGCAAGACCTGAGGGCTGAAAAGGAGAATCTGGAACAGGTGCGAAGAGCTCTTGTAAAATCTGACATGCTTAAAGATTTTGTGCAGTTTAGTATGAAAGCAAATATTATGCTGTTTCTGCATGTAATGTCAGGTCCTGTTAGAGAAGAAGAGGAAGTGGAAGGATGAGCGGGAGCGCATTATTGTGGAGCAGGAAGAGGAACATGAGAGGAGTCAGCAGGAGGTCCTACAGCTCCTCATGCAGCTCAGAAAGGCCAGACACTCCACTGAAGCACTCATGAAGCAGGTGTGTGTGTGTGTGTGTGTGTGTGTGTGTGTGTGTGTGTGTTTGTTTCTTTTGCATTAAACAGGGTGTCCGCAGGGTCTTAAAAACTATTCAAAGTTGATAAACCAATTATGAGAAAATTAAGGCCCTTAAAAGGGATTAAAAATTCTTAATCCCGTTTTAGCGAGGTTTTAAATTGTGTTCAAGCGTTGTCCAGGTTTTTGTTTAAGTGTTTGACTCCAAAAAAGCATAAATATTTTTTTTTTCTTCGATTAGTTCAGGCTAGATGTGTCCGGCCAAGCTCCTATGTCTGGGTGATGTCAAGTAATCTGTGACCATTGCGGGAAGGTGATGTGACACTCTCCACATGTAGCGAAACCATAGAGCAGGGCTACTCAATTGGCGATCTGCGAGGCAATTTGTTCCAGCCCACCAGATAGTATGACCAAGACATCAAAAATAAATTTAGTTTAGTCGAAAAACGGCCACTATAGTTATGAAGTGACGTGCGTTTGTTCAATACAGCACGAGCTGCAGTTGAAGGCTGCGCAGAGCGTGAGTCATCTGACATTAAACGAGTGGCGCACCGCCTTTCTGTTGCACGGAACGAAACTGCTGCAACTAAACAAAGTTATGCCACCTGTGCGCTTGTTTAAAGTTCGGAGTTTATATCACATATCGTGTCTTTTCCGTGAGCAAGTTCGTTATTTCCAATATTGGAATATATGCCAATATGCGTGCACAAGCGGAGCCATGTGCTCATGCCTTCCAGACGCACTGAGTAGATAACATCCCATGCTGTAGTGGTGAGAGTTGAGCGTGGCTTTCAGTGCAATGTAAATAAAAGATATGTTAGACGAATTATTACAAATTATTAAAATTATTTTGTATGTATGAACGCAGATGATAACAACAGTTCATTTAAATACTTAGCTAATATAAAGCTTAAATTTACATTAGACGTGATAACCGTGAAACCATTATTATTCTTTAGACTATATAATTGTACAACCAAAATCTATAATTGTTGCATCCATAATTGTTATGCAGTTCAAAACAGAACATACGAATGTGTCTGAATGTAGAAGCAAGCAATGCACTGCTTTTGTTGTGCTTTGAAATACATTTGAATATGTTTGTAAAAAAGCCTATTGTACAATGCACTGATATTATGTAGTTTCAAAATACAATATATTAACATTTTAATGTAGAAAAATACAACGTGGGTGTCTTAAGGAGCAAAAATACAACATATGGGCTCTTATATGCTGTTGTGTCATCACTCATATTGCAAGTCATATATCTCTACGGCCCCTGATTTCGGATGCTTTTCATGAACTGGCCCCCATGACAAGCTAATTGAATAGCCCTGCTGTAGAGCAAAACAGACGGCAAAATGGGATAATGCAAGTTTGCATACTCCTGGTTGGAGATAGAGGAGTTTAAACAGTGGCTGAAACCGGTCACTAAAAACAACCACGTAATTTATTCTTTCAAGGTTTGTTTCTTCCGAGCTTATCTAAGTTCTGTTGCATAGTTGTCCTCCATTCATTTATTTAACTGCAACCGTTTATTAGCAACTGTTTATTAAGTTAAAGGTTTGATACTGATTAGAACTTGAAGTGGCGACGAGGTCTTAAAAGTGTTCAGAGAAGGTCTTTAAAAAGTGAAATTATCTTTAGGATTCCTGTATATACCCTGTTAAATCTATGTATAGCTCTAAAGTCATGTTTAGACAGCCAATTTAAGGTGACCCGAAAATGGGTCTGTGTCTGCTCAGAATTCAGTTTAAAAATGCTATGCCTCATTAAATGGTGTATGTAAATAAATACACATTTTTGGAAAATGTATGCCTGTTCAGGTTTGGTTTCTGTGTCACCTTAGCTGTGTAAAGATGCTTTAAAGCACATTTTTCCTATGATACGTGAATTCATTTGCAGGCAGAGTTTGAGTTGAGCTCTCAAAAGAAATGTGATGCTGAACTGGCAGAGCAGAAGAAGCTGGAAGGAGCCATTACTGAGCTGCAAGAACAGGCACGTTTATGTTAAGCAAGACCTCTTAAAATGAATTCATTATATGTTGCTATAGCTGAACATAGTTTTTCAAACTGTTTTATGAGTTTGGAGGATGTAGATTGCCATTGTGTTCATTTTCTTTTACCATCAACTTCAAACATCCCCTACACAAAAATGATATGAATGTGATGAGGGAAACATTGTTTTTATCTAATCTGAAAAGAAGTCATACACTGTAAATGCGTGATGGCATGATAGAAAGTAATACCCATTTTCAGTTTCAGATGGAGTATCTCTTTCTACAATCTACAACTGACCTTCATTTTATCCATTTTAGTATGAGGATCTAACAGCAACACCGTCAAGTAAGAACAAGCAGTTTGATGCTCAGTTGGCTGTTCAGGTGAGCGGTTAAGACTAAGAGCTGGAATTCTGCTTCGGGAAGGTCTAAACCTAAAAACTGAACCGGTGTATTTTATATTGTGCAGGTAAAGCGAGTGATGAAAGAAGTGTTTCAGTGTCTCAGGACAGAGTTTGATCTGCAGGAGTCTTACAGAGGACATTCAGTGCTTCAGATTCTCCAAAACACCATCAAGGTACTGTTCAACCTACAGGCTTCAAAACACACTAGAAACTAGCCTGATGACCATGGTTTATGACGCTCATTGTTTTTGATCTTGCTTATATATTTTTTTCCGTCTGCAGAGCGTCTCCATGAAACTCCTCTCAGAGTCTTGGGAGTTTGAATCAGATGAAGATAAAGCAAAGGAAGCATATGGATCTACCGAAGAGCTGTTGATGCTAAAGGATAACAATGAATTAGAGGAGAAAGGAGAGCATTAAAGAGAAGGTATTTATGTAAACTGGACAAATCTCTAGATCACAATGTCCATAAACTCGGATCACAGTTTAGGATCAGAAACTAGGTCTAGATCGGAGCCTTTCCTGCTGCAACAAATAGGCAGGTTTTTCAGTTTTTTGACTGTGTAAAACTGAAGAGGTTGTGAATGAACTATAAATGGAATGTTCACATGGGCATGCCAACCATCAACTTTACTAATTTTCTAACAGAATATCCTTTAATTTAACATTTAAGCTTAAAAAAAAATAAACAAACAGAATTTCCCTGAATTTATAGTCATTTGTTTGAGTAAAATGTAAATCTTTTATTCTTCAAACTACTAAAATTCCCTCATTTATAGCATCTTTTGGCATAAAACAATAAAAATATGCCACATTTACAGACATTTTCATAATTATTGGGTCACACTTAACGCCACGGTTATATTAGTTAATATTAGTTAATGTATTTACTAACATAAACAAATAATGAACAATACATTTATTACAGTACTTGTTCACAATTGTTAATAGAAATAAAGTTATTTACTGTTCATGTTAACTCACAGTGCATTAGCTAATGTTAACAAGCATGAATTTGTATTTTATTAATGCATTAGTAAATGCTGAACTATGATTAATAAATGCTGTGCAACTATGGTTCATTTATTAGCTCATGTTAGTAAATAAACTAACTACTATTATCATACTATTATCATAACTATAATGAAATCCTTTTGTAAAGTGTGACCAATTATTGTTCGACAACACAATACCAATGTTTTAACTTCAGAAGAGTTATAAATCAATATTTGGTGGAAAACCTCTTTATAATAACATTAAATATTCTGTTATGACTAGGGATGTACCGATTCACCTAACTGACGATTCGATATGATTCATGATACTAATCTCAAGTTACGATTTAGTGACGATTTAACTAAATTATTTGACACAAATTTAAAGGTGAAGAGCCCTTTCATTTTTTCTTAAATGCTGAACATTTTTTGCAAAATAATACATTTTCTGCCATAACCAAACTGCTATTTTAAAAACAAATTTAAAAAAATAATAAAAATAATACAAACTAAACGAGACTCTTTAATATGAACCAACTAAAACTGTGACTGTGCTGTGATTTTACTTTTTTTTTTTTTTTTAATTATAAGAATATTTATGTTTTCTGGCA
The DNA here is from genome assembly GCF_903798145.1 of Danio aesculapii. Lineage (NCBI taxonomy): Eukaryota > Metazoa > Chordata > Actinopteri > Cypriniformes > Danionidae > Danio > Danio aesculapii. The sequence goes on from NC_079439.1 coordinate 34,168,272, forward strand.
TAAGCTGATGTTTTTGCACATTTACAATGTCCCCTGCTGATGAAAAACGCTTTCACTGGGACCTGAGATGGCTGGTGTGGAGAGGAAAGCCTTTCCTAAACCAGAGAGCAGTGTGTACAGAGGTGGTCCAGAGGCCCTCTGCTCCAGGGGACTGGCCACTGGCATACAATACTGATTATAAAATTACTAATTATATAGTAGGATAGAGACACTTAAGAAGAGATAATCTTGAACATTTGTAAATATTCAATAATAGGCAAATGATTAAAATATGCATAAACTAATCTAAAAAGGAAAGAGTAAAAATAATCTAATACCTGCTTCTGTAACAGAACAACTTTCTCTTTGTCTGGAAAACATCTTCACACTTTTGCTATGAAAACACTGATGCACCGTGTGATCTCCACAGCACTTGTCGGAGCAAGCGGAGCTGCAAATCATCCGGTCCGTGTGGTTTAGCTGATTAATAGTTTTTCACTGTGCTGAGGGTTTTTGCGCATTGTATTCGTTGTTCTGTTAGTGCAAGTAAACGTATTTTTGCATCATTTGCACACAGTTTGTGTTTGTCTGGCGCACCTCACCGCTGTCATTTTACTCTGCGCCCCACATCTTGCTCACCGCTGATGTGCAGGTAAAGCGAGTTTGCGCCTGTAACCACAGCGCCCCCTCTGTTCAATAAATGTATCGCGATTTGCTCAACATTTCTACCGGTTTGAATCGATTTTCAACTGGCTCACGGTGAATTGTTACATCCCTAGTTATAACTGCTCAAAATTACAGTATGTTACCTATGATGCTATTTTTATAGAGATGAATGTATACAGACATGTGTAGTATAAAAACAACAAACTATTGGACCACTTAAATATGAGGACACTAAAAAGCATGGTCTTTTTTGAAGTTTTATTTTTCAGAAGTTCCGACAAGCAAGAAACTCACACCCTTTAAAACAAACAGGCAGCATTTCAGTGGATTCGTTGCTTGTGTACAGATATAAAAGCTAAACAATAAAATGTCATATTATGAATCCTAAAACAACAATGAAACACCTGTAATTGCAGTGCTTTTATGGTAAATGAATGTAACATTGAGATTCCGTTCCGTTTGGCCATCACAGATAAGGTGCATTTGTACGAAATGACCATACATTTTGTCAGTCCATAGAAAATAAACTAAAAGCAGGAGAACTGAAGTGAGTACTAATAACAAGCTGCCATCAGAGGGTAGTTTATACTACAGAACTCCTATCACTACTATCACCACTACAGTTGAACAGAGTTGTTTTGGGTACATTATCATGTACTCATTGCACATTCTACTAAATATTATAGTTTTATATCATATTTTTTCTTAAATGCTGAGTTGCACAGCAAGTAAAAGATGTAGGCTATTTGTCCAGTTCAGTTTATACAACATAACTGTATCACACAAACACACATTGATTAAAAATGTGTAATATAATTGATCATGCTGGATAACACTTTAAGACCATTTCCTGTAATATGAATCAATATGAAATTAACAATGTCACATTTATTTACAGAAGATTAATCTATTGTTTACTAAGCAGATTTGCATATAAGAGCACTTGAATGAAGACTGCTTCATAGATAGACGTGTGTGATTTTGAACCGGCAGCATTTTTGTTATGTTGAATGTTTTTGTTGTATTAATAAAGCCACATGATTAGGGTTTTCAAAAGTTTCGAGTTCGGTACCAATCGCTACTTTAATTGTAAAAACGTCCATTTGAACACTGCTTATTGGCCATCGTATTCACATGCTCAACAGATTTAACTGTGATTGGCTGTAAAGGCGATGCGGTGGCGCAGTGGGTAGCACGATCGCCTCACAGCAAGAAGATCACTGGTTCGAGTCCTCGAAGCATTTCTGTGTGGAGTTTGCATGTTCTCCCTGTGTTCGCGTGGGTTTCCTCTGGTTGCTCCAGTTTCCCCTACAGTCCAGAGACATGTGGTATGGGTAATTTGGGTGCGCTAATATTGACCGTAGTATGTGTATGTGTGTGAATGAGTGTGTGTGGATGTTTCCCAGTGATGGGTTGCAGCTGAAAAGGCATCCGCTGCGTAAAACATATGCTGGATAAGTTGGCGGTTCATTCCGCTGTGGCGACCCCAGATTAATAAAGGGGTCGAAGCTTAAAAGAAAATGAATGAATGAATGGTCGTGAAGGTCATCGATTTACCACTCTTCACTGCTGTGCCTGAAATTGCATACTTCCATACTATATAGTACGCTAAAAACAGTATGCTAGCCAAGTAGCATGTCCAAATACATAGAATTCTAAAAGCAGTAAGCAAGAAGTACCCAGATGACCTACTACTTCTGGAAAGATTCTGAAGTGCACATCCGATGGATGCTACGTTGTCCCATAATGCTTCGTGAGAGAATTCATGAATGGGAGTTAAGCGTTGCAATTGATCACGTGATCATGACAAAATGGCGGATGTAGAACAACCGAGTTCCATTCATACTACTCACATTCATACTATATAGAATGTACTTTTCTAATGGTTGAGTAGTTAATTCAAATCTAGTACCTACTTAGTAGTAGATGAGTTAGGACGCAGCCACAGATACACACACTAGAGCAGGGGTGTCCAAACTCGGTCCTGGAGGGCTAGTGTCCTACATAGTTTAGCTCTAACTTTCTTCAAAGTACTCGAAAGAGCTTGATTAGCTGGTTCAGATGTGTTTAATTGGGCTTGGAACTAAAATATGCAGGACACCTGCCCTCCAGGAGCGAGTTTGGGCACCCCTGCACTAAAGCATTTCTCTTGAGCATGTGAACACAATGGCCAATCAGCAGCGTTTAAGAACGTGCTCATCAACAGTTTGATGAGTGATTGCCGTTTTTATCATTTCAGTACCGATTGGTATCAAATTCGATACTTTTGATGACATTACACAGAATAATAACATCTGACCTTTTTTTAGGAGTCCGGGTACACAACTAAGATACATTTTACCTCACAAATCTATTCATCTCTAAATTCTAACATTTTTCCTCAGAACACTGAGTTTACAACTTATACTGCAATATTTATTTGCATAACAAGGCTAAATTGAGGGGGAAAAACTGTCAAGTTTCCATAATGTACAGTGCATTCAGAAAGATATAATAGTCAGCCTATTATTTCCCATTCTGTCAATTCAGTTTAAAACATTTCAATATATATGTCTTTATAAGGCCCTATTCTGTAAATCTTACAGTATTTTGATTTAATTTTATACTAAACACAAGGGTTGAAGCATTAAAATATTCTGAACTCCAGGTTAAATGCCAGATTATACCAAGAACGATAAGTAGAAAGACAAGCAAATTTGTCCTGTCCCTTTAAATACCTTTTAAATGCTATTTACATTGTGTATTTTTCAATGCTTTGGTAGATTATCAGCTGGAGAAAATTGTTCTAATAATAATTGTTCCTCTCTATAATTATTGTTATAACAGTACAGTAACATCTCTATTTTAAAACAATTACAACTTTTCATCATTGGGTTAAACAGCTCCTAATGCTGGAAAATGTGGCCCTGTTGAACTATAATGATGCTAGAATAATGGAGGTCAAGACTGAGCTTCATAATGGACGACATGCAGATACATTTATAGTTTAAAGAGTCTAATATTAAATACCGAAAAAGGCACAAGTGCTTGGAGGATGTACAATAAGGGCGATAACAAAGCTCGTATGTTAGTATATCATCCACTATTAGGTTTGAGTTGGATAAGTTGTTTATAAATACCTACTTGCTGTTAGTTTATTGGAATGTGACATGTCTGTTATAGATGCTTTCTGATTGGCTAATTCTAGCAGGAGCGGAAGAGAAAATCCATTTTCTTCTAAAGTGCTTGAACGTTCACAGACTATGTGTTTCATGCAGTGAATGGGGACAAGGATTAACACCGGCACATGAGGTATGATTGGGAGCACTGGAGGATTTGGTGGGTGCTCACCGACTTCAGCCGTGGTAAAGACGAACACGCTGAGATATAGAGCCACGGCACAGAGGGCACGACTGCAGGGCATCACTACAGGTCTGACAACAGCATACATGGCCACACGGCAGGAAGATCACCTGAGACTACACAAAGCACAACAAGAGAATCTCCTTTAAATGCCTCTGAAAAAATAAACTCTTTTCATTACAAGCTCTAATAATAAATTAGTATTTATAATAATAAACTAGTATTATTATTACTATTTTAAAAACTTAATAGTAGTTTTTTTTTATGTTTTGTGTTGCATGTCTGTATTCTATATGGCTTTAACTTAGTTAAAAATTATTCATTTTTCAAACAACTTCCTGTTTGACAATAGATCTGTAATAATAAAGTTACCATAGATTTCACAGAATCCTTCATAGCAGATCTGTTCTCAACAGTAAACATCTTTTTTGAGCGCAAATTAGTATGTAAAAGTGATTTCTGAAAGATCATGTGACGTTCAAGACTAAAACCAGCAAACAAATTTGTGTTTAATAAACATCTAATAGACATCTAAATGTGGCTAAAACAAGGCAAAACTTGGGCTGTCAGAGAAAATCTAATAGACATCTAAGAATAGCCCAAAATTAGACTAGTAATCAAATAGTCAGATTAGACAGACTTTATCTGTGTAGTCATTCATTTCTGTTTATTTGACGACTAGTCTAGTTTTGGCCTATTCTTAGATGGCTATTCGATTTTCACTGACAGCCCAAATTTAGCCTTGTTTTAGCCAAGGTGACTATATTTAGACGTCTATTAGACATCTTTTTAAAACAAAAAATGCTTGCTGAGAACTGACGCTCAAGACTTACAGTTCAGCTTTGCATCACAGGAATATACACAGGAAAATAGTTCACAAATATTACCAAAGATTTAAAAAGTTTTTTCTTTTTACAATAATTATATATGAACAATTAAAATATTTTTGCTCATGCTTCAATGTTAATATTTACATTATTAAATAAGCTTCTTAAATAAAGGAGTTACATCAAATCTGACGCTAATATAATCACAGTGAGGTTTTTTGGTTTTTTTGTTTAGGGCAGGGATGTCAAACTCAATTCCTGGAGGGTCGCAGCCCTGCACAGTTTAGTTCCAGCCCTGCATCAACACACTTACCTGTAGGTTTTAAACAAGACTGAGAGACTTAATTAGTTTGATCAGCTGTGTTTAATTAGGGTTGGAATTAAACTGTGCAGGGCTGCGACCCTCCAGGAATTGAGTTTGACATCCCTGGTTTAGGGGATAAGTCTAGTCAACTCACGTTAACATTTCTATACAGATATGCAAGAACACCCTATAAATTTTCATGATTTTCCATATCAGAATGGAAAGTCTTAAAATTAGGAAGATAAAACCTCAGATGAACATCATCACATGACACCTCACACCTTGTCATTATTTGTTTCACAAAAATAAAGCCAAGATAGAAAAGCCAAACTTAAGACACCCTATGATTCAAATGCATGTAGGTCCACGTCTCTCTGACCATCCTGAAGTTTCTGCGCAGCATTTGAGTCAGGATGAGCTCTGGACTTTGAAGTATTGCAACACTGATTTTTTTCTGTTGTAGATTTGCTGCTTTGTGTGGCATCATTGTCTTGTTGCATGATTCAATTTTAGCTAAGCTTTAGCTGTTGGACAGGCATGGTGTTAACACACACCTGCAAGCTCCAGACCAACAAAACTTCTGCTGATGATCAGTTCAGGCAATTGATTAGCCCTTGACTAATTTTTGTTAAAATTATAAATGTTGTTGTTCATCTGAGGATTTATTTTTCCACATTTTACGACCTGCCAATATTAGATCGCTTTTTTTATATCCTGATATGGAAAAGTTGGAATTCCAAAGACTGTCCTAACCTTCTCGCATGACTATACTATAGAACTTTATACAGTTGCTGTAAAGTAAGCAGTATTAATAATAAATGCTGTTCATTTTCTACTATAGACAAATGTTAGCTCAAGGGTGACTAATGGGAAAAATTTATGTCATTTTTTATTATTATTATTATTGCAATTTTTAGGCCTGATTTTGTCTCTCATCAGCTCTTTCTTCTAATTCACTTGAATAATATCAGCGCTTTGTAGTGTTGCTGAAGGCCTTACCTCAAGCTCCATGCAGACCACACACTCAGAGTTGAAGCGGTCAGGATTTGGGGTCGTGGGGGTGAGAGGGGCACTGGGGGTCAGTGGAGGAGTGAGTTGATGTGGCAGTGGAACACTTGGAGCGGATGGACCAGCTTCCTCCAGCTCTTTCAGTGTTTTTGGCAAAGCTAAAAAGAAAAAGATGACAATGCTCTCAATCACCAAGCAGAATTCACAAATGTCACCTAATGAAAAAAATTAGGTCCTCAAGATGATTCTTACGATCAGACAGAGTTCGATCTCTGGCCCAGTGGAGAAGAGCTTTCTGCACACCAACCTCATTGATCCCCAACTGTAAAGATACAGGTTTTATGAAAGTAGATTATAATAAAGCTGTGGCAATAAGTAGTTTGAGAAATTGTTTCTGAGACTTTCAAAAAAACGAATCCCTGGTTAGTTTTCTCTCCTGAATCAATTCTGAGCACAGTTTTAGCAGCAGATGGCGCTGTTTTATTTATAAACTGCAGTACACTGCTTACGTTTAAGTTCCTTACAAATAGCACTTTAACCTAAAATAATAATTAATAAAGTAAGAGGATGTTTAAAGGAATCACAGAATTATAGTTAAACGAACAAGTTCACATTAATATCGTGCCATGAAAGCCAACTTACATGACCAACGCTCAAGTGCTCTTCTTTGTGTAGAGTTAAAAACTCGCGTACAGCGCCATCTGCTGTTAAAACACCTCAAAACCGATTCAAGTGAATAGAAATTGCCTTTTGAAAATCTCAGAATCCATTTCTCAAATTATTTTTTACCTCAGTTGTACATTATAACAGATATTAAACTCAGATATGATTTTAAAACGTCCTGGAAAGTTGACGGACCTTCCTGAGGTCTTTGGCGGTCATTCGCCTCAAGGCCTCAGCAGTGATGCGGTGGTGAGCTATGATAGGCAGGTAGTGTTGGGCTGAGAGTTTGCACAGTAGATTCCCTAGATCTCTGTCTACCGCAGCTTCCTGAGGAGAAAGGAGAGGACAGTACGGTGTGAGTACTTTTAAGATTTAAACACAGCATCTCAAGGCCTGAGCTGATCTGACCTGCATGCGCAGAGACAGTGGTTTGGCATCCAGAAGTCTCTGATACTGGATCATCCAGTAGTTCTGCTGGTTGGATTCACTCTTTTGCTCAATCTCCATCTGAATAGCAAAGGAAAAACAAACAAAAGAATTGAAAAAGGTCTGATAACAAAACAACAAACAAAAAAAAAACTTCTGCCAAAACATCAAACCAAATTATCATAATCAAGTGGTTCTAAACGTGTATGAATTTCTTTATACTGTTGAATACAAAGCAAGATATTCTAAAGAATGTTAGGAGAAAAAGCAGTCATTGACATCCATAGTGGGAACAAAGAAAAATACTATGGAAGTGTCAAAGTTTTTCTAACATTCTTCAGAATATCTTCTTTTGTGTGCAACAGAAGAAAAAATTTCAAACAGATTTTGAACAAGCAGAGGACGAGTAAATAAATATTTTCATTTTTGGGTAAACCATCTCATAAGAAAATGACAACTGGTCAGAATAACATTTTCTTTTATATTATGTGACTGAAAATGAAGGTTATTCCACTCTTAAAGTAAAAACATTGATATTGTGTTGTCTAAAAATGAATATAATCATGTCTGAATATATGGAGTCTTTCATGTTATTTTATTTAAAGTAGTAAAAATTTTTAAATGAAAATTTAACATAATAAAATTTTATTTTTTTCTCAAACATGACTAAATGATTCCATTTTCAAGTGTCAAGAAATAAAAAAGGTTCCTAAATATTATCAAGCAATATAATTTGACTGCTTTTAACATGTATTCTTCAGATAATAACTGCAAGCAATACAATATAGTACATGCCAATAATGATAAAATAATATTTACAGTTAAAGTCAGAATTATTGTTTTTTTTTTTTTTTTTTTTCTTTTTTTAAATATTTCCCAAATTATGTTTAACATAGCAAGGAAATTTTCATAGTATGTTTGATAATATTTTTTCTTCTGGAGAAAGTCTTGTTTGTTTTATTTGAGCAAGAATAAAAGCGTTTTTTCATTTTTTTAAAAGCCATTTTAAGGTCAATATTATTAGCCCCTTTAAGCTATTTTTATTTTTAGTAGTCTACAGAACAAACCATCGTTATACAATAACTTGCCTAATTACCCTAACCTGCCTAGTTACCCTAATTAACCCAGTTAAGCTTTTAAATGTCACTTTAAGCTGTATAGAAGTGTCTTGAACAATATCTAGTCAAATATTATTTACTGTCATCATGGCAGTTATTAGAAATGAGTTAATAAAACTATTATATTTAGAAATGTGTTGAAAAAAATCTTCTCTCTGTTATAAAAACAATAAATGGGGGCTAATAATTCTGAATTACATATAGTAAAAAAAACTGGAACAGAATAACAAATGAATATTGCTAAATATTTGTGAAGTGGTTCTGTTAAATGATCAAGTTTCCAGTGAGAAATGAAGGAAGAAGGTTCAGATTCACTAACCAAGACCAGTCTAAGCTCCTCCTCCCTCTGGTCTTTCTGTTTGAGTAACTGCTGCAGCAGGTCAGTCAGAGCCGTCCTCTGGTCAGACAGCTCCTCCTTACACACGCACACGCACACACACAAACACAAACAGTTAGTATAGCAAATACAAACAAACCAGACTCCCAGAATGCTGTGATAAAGCATAGTGGTGGCGTGAGCATGATGCTAAAACAGGAATGGAATGAAATGGCTGAGAGAGAAAGTAAACTCAAACAAATAAACAAACAAGAAAAGTGATGAGCGACACCAAACAGTCATGATTCCTCTTCTCTACACTCCACAGCATGATGAAAGAACACCAGCACATCGTCATCTACCACTGCTACGTACCTGCAGGTTCTCAGTGTCCAAATTCCTCCTCTTAACCTCCAGCTTTGTCAGCTGCATTAACTCTGCCTCTATGAGTTTAATCTATGGATACAAGCATACAGTGGGGGTGTGAATGGCCCCATGGAGACATGAGCAAACAGCCACCTGTTGACTTCTGAATCCAATGAGAGGTGGGATGTGAGAAGCATGAGCTGACTGAAAAGGCTTTTAATGGCTAAAATGACTAGTAATGCAGATTAAAAGGATAGTTCACCCCAAACTGAAAATTGTTATCATTTACCCTTCACTTATAACAAAGTCTGTTTTACTGTTGAAAGAAAAAAAAATGTTGGAAATCGGTAACCATTGACTTCCATAGTTGGAAAAAACTAATACTATGGAAGTGAATGGTTACTGCTTTCCAATATTTATAAAAACATCTTCTTTTGTGTTCAATAGAATAAAGAAACTCTTCAATGTTTGAAACTAGTTGAGGGTGACTAAATTTAGATTTTTGGGGGTGAATTATCTCTTTAAAAGGTATTGCCTGACCATTGAAAACTTATGAATGTCTGTTTTTTAAGTTTTTAAAAGAAATAATGAATTTCAGCAACAACAAATGAAATGTATCAAAAGTGACAGTAAAGCATTTATAATCGTACATTTACACATAAACATATCTATTTTTTAAAGCTGTTCTTTCTATTAATCAAAGTATCCTAAACATAATAGTGGTTTCTACAAAATATTACTGTTTTGAGTGTATGTTAGATCAAACGAATGCAACCTTAGTGACAATGAGGCTTATTACCCCCCCATTTTTAAATGGTTGGGTATATGTTAATAAATACCAGTGTTGATAAAGTTAAAGAGATAGTTCACCCAAAAATTAAGATTTACCAAACATTGTTTCTGCCATTGAACTCAAAACAATAGAGAACCAAAAAAAATAAAATGGAAGTCATTGACTACAGGCAACTGTTTGGATGCAATCACTCTTAAAAAGCTCTTATTTTGTGTTCAATACAGGGTTTCCACAGGTCTTGGGATTTCTGGAATAACATGGAATTTTAAAAGGTTTATTCCAGACACTGAAAATCAGGGAATTGTTTGGTATTCATTTAAAATTGTACTTCTCATTAGATTTTTTCTATTACATTTATTTTTACAATTTTGCCTTTTTTTAATGTGTAGCCTATGGTTTCAGACCAAATTGAAAGTAAAGCTAATTTGGTTGCAAGCTTATTACTGTTAAGTTTTTACTAAAAGACTATAATTGGTGCATAAGAACCATTGTTTAATGTATTAATCAATGTTGTATTAATGTTATATTATCTAATTGAAACGATTAAAAAACTCCTTAAATTAAATAAGGCAATTCAATCTAAATTCTAGTACAGCTTTGCATTGTGCTTTAGCATCATGTCCTAGCATTTATGACATGACAACACGTAATTAAAGATATATTTTACATTTTGTCTGCTCAGTGCTCGTGTGTCATAGAAATTCAGCATTTTAGCCAGTGAAAGTCAGGGAATTTGACATTTGGCTTAGACAGGGAGAACCCTGTCATCAGACAAAAGACAATTCTATAGGTTTGGAAAAAACACAAAGGTAAGTAAATGATGACAGAATCATTATCTTTGGGTGAAATATCCCTTTAAGACTTTTTTAAATGAATATTGACTACACATCTGAAGCACACTGGACCCCAAAATAAACTGCAGTATGATATCAATACCTGCATGTGTGGGATCACAGATCCTAAATGAAAACCTAATGAGCATACCTGATTACGGATATAAGCATGCACGCTGTCTTTCTGGAGCTGAAGGGCTTCAAAGGCGGCCTTCTGCATTTCCTCCTGCACATAAAAAGCCGGTCAATGTTAGTTTGTAGACCTACCAGTCCAAAAATGCATGGTAATATATATATATATATATATATATATATATATATATATATATATATATATATATATATATATATATATATGTAATAATATATGTCTATCTATATGACAAGTAAACTGCAAACACATTTTAAATATAGATTATGAACCTTGTAGGTTATTAAAGTGAATAGTTACCTCTTGAAGGATCTGACTGATGGCTTTGTTTTTGTCTAGCTGCTGAATGGACAACACTTGGTCAAACTTCTTATCCATATTGTCCATACTAAACAAATGAAGAAAAAAGAGAGAAGGAAAAAGAAAAAAAGATATAAGACCAACTCCTTGTCTGTGAATTAAGCATTGTGATATTAATAAATAAACAACAAGCATTGTTGTAGTGATGCTTAATTCTTTTATTAATCTGTTTTTGAATAAATCATAATTAATTAGCAATGTTTGTAAATGTATCAGCCATTTTGAATGAATAATTTGAATAAATAATTCAATTAATCACTCATTAAAACAGGCACCAGTGACAACCGATTTTAATATATTTATTTATCCACCACAGACCTACAACAGGGACAAACACAAAAACACTCAGCAAAATGTCTTCAAAATCCAATCACAAGTGCTCACAAAGGGTTCATTTGAGACTAAATAAACCGTCCTGCCTCACCCTTTGTGATCATGTCAACAAGGCACATATTGATACAAGGTGTAACCAAAAAGAGTAAAAACAAACTGAAGCAAGTTCAGAACTATGTGTATTAGTGGGAATTAAATCACCTCTTGCAGGTCTCAGACACCAGAAACTTTGTCTTGGCTTCTCTGGCCTCCTGCAGTAACCTTACAGAGTAGCTCTCGGACAACATCCTCTGCATGGCATCTGAAAAAAAAAGTGAAACTGCAAATGCCCAAGGTTCTTTTAAAGGTTATTTATGTGATACTTGTAGAGATGCTTTATAGAGGGAGCAGACAGGAACATATAATATTATGGAAAAGGTTATAGTGACACTAGGACACTCTATATACTCACCGGCCACTTTATTAGGTACACCTGTCCAACTGCTCGTTAACGCAAGTTTCTAATCAGCCAATCACATGGCAGCAACTCAATCGATTTAGGCATGCAGACATGGTCAAGATGATCTGCTGCAGTTTAAATCGAGCATCAGAATGGGGAAGAAAGGTGATTTAAGTGACTGTGAACGTGGCATGGTTGTTGGTGCCAGACGGGCTGGTCTGAGTATTTCAGAAACTGCTGATCTACTGGGATTTTCACGCATAACCATCTCTAGGGTTTACAGAGAATGGTCAGAAAAGAGAAAAAATATCCAGGGATGGTGGTGGTGTAATGGTGTGTAGGATATTTTCTTGGCACACTGTGGGCCCCTTAGTACCAATTGAGCATCGTGCCAAGCCACAGCCAACCTGAGTATTTTTGCTGACCACGTCCCTTCTCTTTATGACCACAGTGTACCCAGTGTACTTCTGATGGCTACTATCAGCAGGATAACGTGCCATGTCATAAAGCGAGAATCATTTCAGACTGGTTTCTTGAACATGACAATAAGGTCACAGTACTTAAATGGCCTCCACAGTCACCAGATCTCAATCCAATAGAGCACCTTTGGGATGTGGTGAAACGGAAGATTCGCATCATGGATGTGCAGCCGACAAATCTGTAGTGTGATGCTATCATGTCAATATGGACCAAAATCTCTGAGGAATATTTCCAGTACCTTGTTGAATCTATGCCACGAAAGATTAAGACAGATCTTAGGGCAAAAGGGGTCCAACTCGGTACTAGTAAGGTGTGCCTAATAAAGTGGCCAGTGAGTGTAGATAGTTCTAAGGACTTGCTTACAAAATACAAAACAATAATTCTGAAACAAAGGCCATTTAAACAATAAACATAATTTCGAAAACTCACCCGCCACTTCCTTTTTCCTAAGAGAGTTGGCTTCTTCCTGTGTGATGGTAGTAAGGTGTTCCATTCGTATGCTAAAACAAGAACACATTCATAACTTTGTATCTTAATAATAATAAAATAAACAAACCATAAACTCTAGATGAAAAACTCTGGATCAATACATAAATGATGTTGCAATGATGAGATAACCTCAGTGAAAATATATTGTATATATACTGTAGATGTCACATTTTTGAAAAGTATATTATAGTGTGTATAACTCTAGATTAACTATGTATAAGCTTGACCGCTGTAGTGTCCACCCTACTCGCACCTTACTTAACTTTTTCTAAATTTGACTGTAATTTAATAATGTAATAATTATTGTGAAAAGCGCTATACAAATAAACTTGAATGGAGTTGAATTTCCGATTGACAATTTTCTGTGCATTTACCTTCTGTCCCCCACACAAAAGTTTAGGGTTAGTCATATTTTTAATTATTTGTAAAAATAAATTATTAATCATTAGTTTTATTTACTTTCATTACAAAAATCAAAAGTGACATTTATCTTTATACAAAAATACAGTGCCTATAGAAACTCATCGTACCCCTTTTAAATAATGACTTTATTTTTCCTATAGTAATAGTCTATGAAACTACGACTAATAACTCATAACTATAGACTAATAATACTTAACAACATTACTGTTTTTACAGTATCCTTTGATTTTTACAAAATGAAGCTTTGATAAGCAATATATTAAACACTAACCTAACTCTATTTTACTAATTTACAATAGTAGTGTATATCTCACAAACAACAGATTCTCATAAAGAATCAACAAAGTGTTTGTGAAACCACAACTTAATATAACATGGTAGATCTCGCTAACATCTCCAAACATACTTGAATGCAAGTATAAATGCAGGGGGTGCTATAGCAGCATCACAGCTCATGCAGTAACTCTGGACTTCTTAAGTGGCACGGCACCATTAGACGGAGAGAAATTCACTTAGCAGGAGCTGCACTGATGGCAGGAGCCCATATTCCATTAGAGTTCGACCCATGTGTAATTTCCACTTACCGGTCCTTCTCCAGGGCTTGCAGAAATGCAGCGCTTTTTTCCTGGCTGTAATCAGATAAACACAATCACACAACACATAACTACCCTTCATCTACAAAATACTAATGGATTTGGATATGGATATGTACAAAAAAGCAAGACATTTCAGAAAGGTTTCCCACTGTGTCCTCACCGTTTGTTATCAAGCAGAAGATCAGAGATGCGGTTCATGACGGCGCTCTCTGCCTGGCGGACTTTATCCAGCACTTTCAGCCTCTCTGCTTCCTGGGCCTTTTGCTGTTGAGATACACCTAACTCTAACCGCTCCTGTTCCTGAGAAACACAAAACCATAAAGACATGTCTTTCTGTAAGTACGATCATGTATAAGGGGAAAAAAGCTCCATTTATCTTCTTAAAACTTATGCATAGTCTCCACAATTTATAATAAGAAATGTTAAATGAGCACCAAATCAGCATATTCGAATGCTTTCTGAAAGATCATGTGACACTGCAGACTTTTTATGAAAATATAGTAATTTCACATTGTAATAACACTTTTATATCTCAGTGATCACTCAGCAACATTATTAAATACACGTTTCAGCTCCTGGTTAACAGAAATATCTAATCAGCCAAACACAAAGCTGCAACTAAACACAACTCATACATTTAGGCATTTAGACATGGCCAAAACAATCATCAAAATGTGAAAAAAAAAAGCATCTGAATCTGAATGTCAGTCTGAATGAGGCACAGTTGTTGTTGTCATACGGACTGATCTGAGTATTTCAGAAACTGCTGCTCTACCAGTATTTTCATGCACAATAATTTCTGGGATTAATAGAGAATTCTCAGAGGCAAAAATTATAAACAGTTTTCTGTAGAAGAAAATGTGTTGATGATATCAGAAATCATAGGAGAAAGGCCTGAGCTGTAAAAATACAACAGTAACTTGGGCTGCACAATATCGTTTCAGCATCGATGTTGCAACATGCACATTTGCAATAGTCAGACCGCAAGATCTGTAATGTCAAACAGGTATTATTTTTAAACAGGAATCCCATTTGAAAACACTCATTATTTGTGGTATCATTGCAACGTTTGACAATAAAGTTAGCAAAACATGTATTACTTATGTGCGTTTTTATCATTTCGGTCAGTTTAAAATATTTAGGCATAAGAAATTACATTTCTAAATTAAAAAATATTAATTGTATATATATATATATATATATATATATATATATATATATATATATATATATATATATATATATATATATATACACACAATAAAGACTTTAAAGTGTTATTTTACATTTTATTAATTATAAAATGTTAAATAAAATAAATGTTATTTTATTTATTAAATTTGTGTATCTGAATATTGTTTGACTTCCAGAAAATCAAAAAAGCACTGTATATTTTATTTGTACAGTTTGTGATTGGTTTATTATATTTTATGTAGATGCACTCCCTTACAAAATCATCCCAATGTATCGAATAGACCTATTCATTTCATCTGGGTAAATTATAGATTCAGTATCGCAATATAAATTGTATAAAAATATCACAGAATCTATTTTTTCCAAAATCGTGCAGCTCTAATAGTAGCAATTGTAATTGTAACAAACAAACCAATTATTAAACAAGGTAGATACAGTGCTCAGTATAAATGAGTACAGCCCATTTTCAAAATGAATATTTTATCCATTTCTCAGTGAATATGGGTAATATATAGTGGTGCATTTGAACAAAACAGATTTATTAAACAGATATATTTATTAAAATAATATTTTAGTCACAGAACATCTTTAGAAAGATAATACATTTCAATTCATGCAAAATATTGCAAAAAAAATTACAAACTACAAAATTTAGACTAAAACTTATTTTTTGTTTCTCTTGATTTTTTCTATTTTTTGAAAATTTTATTTAACATTTTCCCTAACACATAAATTTGGGTTACTAATTTTTGAACCGTTATCGTAAGTTATTTTGTTAGATTAGCTCCAGATTTGGCTTCAGTACTGACTAAACTAATGTATATGCACAAATATAATATTGTAAAGCATCCTATAGAAATTATTAATTTAAAAGAGATTTTAGGAGGGTTTACTCATATATGCTGAGCACTGTAACTACAACCAAGATATGTCAAGATTTATTAAAATACCTTCCAAACCTGTACATAATAAAGTAGCCGGTGAATTGTATAACATTACAACAAGCCATGCACCAACCATGCAGCCATGAAAATGGCATTACTGTTTTATGGCCTAAAGAAAAAATCCAACATTTATCCCACTTTGCCCCTCTTTAGCAATAAGGTATCCCTCTTGCTTTAGCCATTATCACAGCACTACCTCTTCACCACAAATCTGAATGCTTCCACATTGAATTTGTGATCACAGGGATTATGTGTAAACGTCCTAACCCTGGCATCCCTGCTCTGCATTAGTCTAAACTTGTTTAACTTTTTTTTTCCTATGCACTTAAGCAAAGTCATAAAGCAATGTTTCAAATCAGTCAAATCATGTTCCTAGAGAACCAGTAAATCTGCACATTTTCCGGATGTCACCTTTGTCTGATACACTGTTTCAGGTCTTGATCTTTCAGGTCTTCAGGTCACTGCATAGATGCAATGTCCTGAACTAGATGTGTTTGATTAGGGAACTGCAGGAACGTGAAAACCACCGTGTTAATAAAATATGTGTGTGTGTGTGTGTGTGTGTGCGTGCGTGTGTGTGTGTGTGAGATGCTCCAGCAAGAACTGCAGATTTATAAACAACTTTAAATACACTGTCAAGTGAAATTTGATTCTGCAGAAAAGAATTAAATGTAGAATTTTAAGTCTGTTCTAAAGCATTTTCTCTCCCATTTCTTGTGATACTTGTAATTACAATTGTCAAAGTGTGATTAATAACCTAATAAGGCCCAAGGTGTTTTTTACATACATTTTTTTATTTCTCTTTGCTATTTGGGCTTATTAGAAGCTAATTAGAATAAATAAGTATCATCTTTTGACACAATGTACTTGGATTGAGAAAAAGGATGTCCATATATGTGGACTCGTGGTCCAAATTTACATAAAATACATTTTCCTTATTTTTTTTTATGCATATTTAACAAAGAATTTTTTTTGGGATCTTGCTTTGACTATCAGAGAGTAAAAACAGTTTTTCCCCTATTTTGGACAGTTAAAAATAGGGTTTGGGACATTTCAAATGCTGCAAAACAGTTGCACACTGTATGTCTGTAACAATATATAAAACATTCAGTAAGTATTTTAAATAGCCACTTAAGAGCTAAAATGTGCTGTCCATGTATGTGGACACTCAAGCCCTTGGAGGTTAATGTATTATTGATGTTGTATTAATTTATATTAACATATATATTATAATTATAATATTGTAATATTAAATTTCATGAAAACAGTTGTAGAACAGGTCATTTTTGTTTCGTTTCTTTGGGCAAGTGTATACTGAATTTTCAGTTTCAGACCACAATTTTCATTTCAGAGTATTTAAAAAATCTAGTTTCACACTAACTAAATAAAAGTATTAACACTGCAAAACTTTTGAAGAGAATTGAACTTTGAGCATACATTTTATGCAGTTGTACAACAAAAAAGTAACTTAAAATGGTTACCAGTTTGACAGACAGCAGGACGTCCTCTTTACGAGAGCTGTTGAGGACTAAGAGTTTAGCATGCTCTCTCTGTTTCTCTTCAAGATCTTTCTCAAAGATCAACTTTTCCAATTGTTTCTGCTCCTAGTGGAGAAGCAGAGAATGAGATGTAGATACCGCTTCACTAGGCAATCCAACACAAAATTAATCAAACATACCTTTCTTTTCTCATAGTCCATAAATTTGTTCTACAGTGTCAGAGAGAGAATAAAAGATAACATCACATATTGATGACATTGACAGAACAAAAAACAAAAAATCTCAGCACTGTTTAACAATATTGAGATTTAGACTGACCTGCCAGACTATCGCCTCACCATCAACACAGTCTACCTCCTGCTTCCCTCCATCATGCTCCAGCACAGGCAGGAGATACTGAGATGGAGGACAATACTCCAAACCCATCTCTGGACAACATCAAAAATAAATGGTGAAATAAAATAGGACAACAGATAATGCACAGAATGGCCACCATATGGGATTGCAAACAAATCTGCACAATCTGCATAGCATGCACTCAGTGTTTATTGGTCTAAATCAAGACAGACTGTAAGGGATTGATATTAAAATACAATGGTTCTCAGCCATTTCAACTCAAGACTCCCCACTGTTTTGGGATTCTTGGATAAGTACTACTGCTGCAAACTGATGTATAAAATACAGCTGCTTTGTCTCAGAGTCTGTGAAAATAGATGTGTACCTGAGCAGAGGTAGCGCTGCACTTCCTCTGTGCCGCCTGTGCACACTGACGCAGGTGGATAGCTCATAACCTGTGCGTCCAGGATCAGGCTCTGCAACCAGACATATACAGATATGAGAATGAGATCCCAGATATGATTGGACACAAGTTTTATGAGCTTGATGGGATATTACACAAATACTAACCATGTTTGGATTTACTGAAATAGACATATAAGATACTCACTTCCAGAGTGCGAACACTGGCCAGTTCTTTGGGTAATTCTCTGATGTTGTTCTCACTTATGTCCAGTGTTCGCAGGCTGCTCATGCGACCCACAGACACAGGTAACACAGTAAGGCAGTTCCCTGTATCCGTCAAAACATTTTGGTCATTTGTTTAATCTTTTTTTTATTATTTAAAATTGTGCCTAAGAACTAAAGTAAATTAAGACAAAAGTCATATGACTGTCAAATTTTCAATTCTCTGAAAGACTTTTTAAACTTAAAACAGGTAACCCTGAGTCATGCCAAAAAAGTGTCATTGATTGGATCAAAGCAGCACATCACCAGTTTACATAAAAGGCATTTACAATAAACCAGGTCAAATGATGTATTATTATAATTAGCATACAGTTCATAAAAGATAAGAATTAAACTCTAATTGATTTATTTTCTGTTAGTAATTTAGTTTTTCCCCAAAAGTTAGTTTTTTAAGCATCTAACAATAACAATTCAACACTATTTGCATTGGTTTTAATGTTTAGTACCACAATGCAGGGTTATAATTCAGGGTTAAAAGCAGTACTAACCCCTCAATTACTCGCGTGAAACGTTTATTAACCCACTGATAAAAATGTTGAACAAGAATAGCTCAAGGTTAAGCGCACAGAAAATAAGTTAACAAGAAAATTGTTTAACGACTTCCTGAAATATATTCTAGAAAAACGATGTGATGAAAACAATTTTAAAAATGAATAATAATTGGACAAAAATGTATATGTTTTTAAAAACACAGAACAAACCTTTTACATTAAGTGTCTGTAGATGCAGAAGACCTCCTATAGTGTCTGGCAGCTGTTTGATCTGGTTTTTCTCTACATTCAGCACCTTAGAGAATAAATAATGTTTTATGAAAGCAATAAATATAAAGTACTCTAGTTATTATAAAACACACACAGCAATTCAGTTGATAATAGTGGAGTATTAACAATAGAGTTGATAATATTGTAATGCTTATGAAACAATAACTTTCTACTTACCAAGGCTGCATTAACTTGATCAAAATTATTTAGAATAATAGTATTCATAAAATATTTTTTACAAATTTTATTTTGATATTTAAAAAATGTGTGATGAAATCATTCTTATATGCTTATTTGGTGCTCAGTAAACAACTGATGTCTTATAATTTTTATTAATTTTTTTTAGAAATACAGTTAGTTTAATCAGTCTTTTGGCTTTCGGTCACATTAATAAATCGAATGCATCTTTGCTAAGTAAAACTATATAACTTTATAATATAATTATATAATTACATAAAATAAAGCAATATATATAATAAGAGTACAGACTAATCAGCCTTTTTCAGTCAAATAAAATACAACGATTCACAACTTTATTGTATACAATAAATATACCTGCAAGGACGAAAGCTGTCCGATGTCATCTGGAAGTGATGTGAGCTTATTTTCATGCAGATCCAAGACCTTTAAAATGAACAATGAGATGTTATCACTAGACAGTATAGCGAGACAGTTATTTATTTTCTTTATCATCCGTCAGTTTCTCTCACCTTTAATGTTGCTAAGGCACCAAGACAGCAGCCTTTAGGTACTAGTGACCTCAGGTCATTTGTATGAAGAATTAACACCTGCCGTTAAAGAAAAAAACTGCTGTCAAAATTGTATTCGCTCTGACCACCAACAGTTCAGAGAAGGAAATATGAACAGGCTCACTTTCTTCTGAAGCACTTTACACATAGAGAAGGCACAGGAGGGAACCTGAAGAAGCAGATATCATTTCATCATTTGCCCACTATGTAAATAAGGATTGTCACTAAGGTTTCTTAAATGTACCTCTGAAAGCTCACAGGCAGAAATGTCCAGAATGTCATCAGCACCTGCTTCTTTGGCCTGCACAAATCATAGGCATGTGTTATAAGATTTGCACCGTGGGACAGCAGGACGTTGCTATAAAAAGAGGCTCTGCTCACACTTATAATCTCTAACAGCAACAAATGTGGATGCGTTGCAATGCAATAGACACTCACCAAACACAGCTGGTACTCGAGACGTTTCCTGGAATCGCCACTGGGTTTCTTCTTTTTGAACAAAAACATCCTGAGGCTTAGCGAGATTTTATTTGTCTAGTTAAAACCCCACAACATCCACTGGATGGTTCAGTGTGAAACCTGACTGACTGTGATGTTGACAATCCCGAAGAACAGCCTGAACTAATAGAAGTAGGACAAAAAACATAAAGACAAACACGTAAAATGACAAATAATAATCATTCGATTTTCCTAACCCTACACAAATGTCCCAGTTTCATCAGTGTAAAGACCAGTTCTGACAATAGCGCAACATTACCATTATAAACAAACGGACGTAACGTTACCTGCTGAACGACGGATATTCGTGAATAACCGTTAGACCTATACCTGTAATATTTTATGAAAACATAGGTTCTTTGAGATGTTTCTAAATCAATTTACTGTCCTGTGATACCTATAGCACACTCCCTCTCGGACAGTACACATAAACACCAGGAACAACTTATCGGATGTTGTGAATGGCGTAATGCGTCACCGCAGTGTGAAAGGTTGCCAAGTTCTCGCGATACTTCGCCGCCTTTATATTCTCAGCACATGCGCTCCCCGGTCTTTCCTTTTTCACTTTTGTGGTGAAGGTGCAACACTTTTCGGTCGTCCCGAATCCGGGTTCATCCGACACCCTCACCAAGTTCAATTGAAGTGAACTCAACTTCATCTGATACACCATGCCTCCTAAATTCGATCCCACCGAGATTAAAGTTGGTATGTGTGAGGAATACTGTAACTGTTCGACGGGTTTTTTGAGCGTGACTGAGCGGCCATGTTTGTGCTCTGGGCTCCAGAGCGCCGGGACTGTTATAAACGAGATGAATGGGTAAAAATACAGAGCTTTATCTAACCGAACAATTTTTAACTTGGTGTTTAATCGGATTGAATGTTTAAGGTGTGTTTAGTAACGCCAACTGTGGCTTAATTTTAAGGTGTTTTGAACTATACGTTGTAAAGCTTTGAAACGCGATTGATTTTCTCTTTAGCAGTTTGTTGCGCGTGCGGTTGGAGCTGCGCTTCACACGTGGGCAGCCATGAACTACAGCGCCCTTCGCTTACTATTGCCAAATAGTTCGATAGAATAGTCAAATACGTTATGTAGTCGTGGCGTGCTTTCTATTATTTCTATTGTATAGTGCAGCACAATTAATACATCTAAAGCATATCGTTTCATAAAGATTAGCTTTTAATTCAAATTGGGCGTTATATTTACTTTCACATGTGCACACGACATATAGCAGTAAAAGTTAGCGCTATTGTGTAATGTACAGTACTCGTCTTCAAGATGAAAGTAACCAGGTGAACTCTATTGATTCGTCCGGATCAAAAAGACTAGTTGTCCGTTACATAAATGATGACTTAAGTAACTGATAAGTACAATGAAAAACTCCTGGTTGGATTAGGAAAAACTTGTCTACTAGTTCCACGCAACGTTAAGTCCCAGTGTCCATATACCAACTAAAAAAAACAACTACAGCAAATTCTCTGAACAATGGTATATATGTAATGCCATACTTTGTGTTTCTCATCAGGCCAGTTTGCCCCTTTTTTCGGCTTTAGCAGAATTAATATGGCTTTTTTTTTTTTTTTTTAAACTGACCTTAGTAAAATGCTATGCTACTATCAGTTGCTGTGAATGTTACACGATGCTAGAGTATTCCAAGTTTTCTTTTTTTGGCAAAGTATAGCTATTGTAGTTTTGTCTGTCTTAACATAAATTTCAGTTCATTTAGTGTTTTTTTCTTTCTTAGTGTTCATGAGATGCACAGGTGGAGAGGTCGGTGCCACTTCCTCGCTGGCCCCCAAAATCGGACCTTTGGGTCTTGTAAGTATTACCTTAATAGTCCAACCTGTTTATAGTTTTGCTTTATTAATAGGGCTGTGTGTGATTTATCTGATGTGATGCAAGATGAATGTCTTTACAAAAAAACAAACATGTCTTTTGAGCCACAACATGCAGTTAAAGACCGTTTCAGTGTGGTTCTGTCATTGACCCATAAACTTCCTGCTTATCAAACTACTTCATAATTGCAACGAGGCAATTCAATCTCAACTTGATGTTAAAGCAGTGATCATAACATTATCAACATGTGGCATGTGAAATGTTTTGGTCAATCTAAAATGCCTGTATTAGTGTTATTAATTGCCTTCAGAATTGTCACAGAATTTGTGTATGACACTTTCAAACGCAGCAATACCTAAAGTGTTTTTTTTTTTTTTTTTTCCTTGTCACAAACCTGTGGTCCTATGTGAGCCTCCCGCCACTGTACTAGTCTTTTAAAGTGACTTTGTACAATCCAGTGGAGGCTCAAAGTGACCCAGCTCTAGGAAGCAGGGCGGCCCAAACTAATGGGCAGCTCTGTGCCGAAAGACCTGGAACAAACTACTTAACATCAAAGAACATTGACTCCATTATATGCTGCATGCTAATCTTCCATTCTCCCCTCTTTCCATCAGTCCCCTAAAAAGGTGGGTGATGACATTGCAAAGGCCACCGGTGACTGGAAGGGCCTGAGAATCACTGTGAAGCTGACCATCCAGAACAGACAAGCAGCGGTAAGCGCTTGAAGTCTTTCAGCCCGTAAAGTGGCTCTTGAGGTCATGTAGCCTTTAGATGCTTACAGGTTTTGTTGTTCCAGATTGAGGTAGTGCCATCAGCCTCTGCCCTCATCATCAAGGCTCTGAAGGAACCTCCCCGTGACAGGAAGAAGGTCAAGAACAGTAAGTGGCTTTTTACCCCACCTCAATGCACTATTGTAGGAATCGCATCTTTTGTGTGTTCTGACCTTTTGTGGCTATGGACCGTGAGCCTCCCGCCACTGTGCTTGTCTGTAAGAGTGACTGTGTACTGTCCAGTGGAGGCTCAGAGTGACCCAGCTCTAGGAAGCAGAGCTGCCCAGTTTAATGGGTAACTCTGTGCCGAAAGGTCTGGAACATTTTTTCTTATGCAAATCAGAGCTTTATTGCATGGTAGAATATAGTGCACGCATACAAGGCACGATATTCATGTTGAAGGATAAATGAGAAATATACACGAGTAAAAACATTATGTACACAAGTTTGTGGTCAGTAATTCATTCAATAAAGTGCCGATAAAATATTTCCATGGATCCAGAAGGATGTTTTTAACCCATTTTTAACCAACACAACTGTTTTTAGTAAATCTTGAGCACCAAACCCAGCATTTTAAAATGACTTCTGGGAAATCATTTGAGATTTATCAAATAGATGACAATCCGTGTGTGCTAAATGCTTGACAATTGCATTAAATCTTACGCACCACAAAACTTTGAACAGTGCTATGCATGGTATCTGTTTGAGATGAACAAATTCTGTATTCTGACATGCATCATGTTTCTCTTTTCTATAGTCAAGCACTCTGGAAGTGTTGCTTTTGATGAGATCGTCAACATTGCCCGTGTCATGAGGCACAGATCAATTGCCAGGGAACTCTCAGGTATGTACTTATACTCTCCATGTGCATCTACACGTGAATGTATCCATGAGCCTCCCGCCACTGTGCTTGTCTGTATGAGTGACTGTGTACTGTCCAGAGGAGGCTCAGAGTGACCCAGCTCTAGGAAGCAGGACTGCTCAATTCAGTGACTAACCCTGTGCCAAAAGGCCTGGAACATGACATGTAATCTTGCATGCACGAGTGCTGTTGATTTGTACCATGAACAAACTAATCTTGTCTTCTGCCTCTCAGGTACCATTAAGGAGATTCTTGGCACAGCTCAGTCTGTGGGCTGCACCATTGATGGTCGCCTTCCCCATGATGTCATTGATGACATCAACAGCGGTGCAGTTGAGTGCCCAGCTGTAAGTATTGTGCCACCAACTGTGCTTTACAATGATTATTTCACTTGCTGGTTTTAACTAAACTTTCTCTTTTTATTGCAGGAGTAAAATGGAGGATTGTTGACCAAAATAAAACTTTCATAAGTCTAAAGTTTGATTTGTTGTTTGTTACCTTCTATAATCCTCTAAATGTATTTATGAAGAGAAGGGATCTGGGCCTTGGGGTAAGAACATGCTTTTAAAAGGGAGAATTTTTTTATATTAAAGTAGAATCGGAGTTGTATGTAACAACAAAATGAGTTTACTAGAGCTCTGGGTAGCAAAATGTAGGATTTTTATACATGTGACTTAATCTTTATTCTGCGTCCCAATTCGCATACTTGTACTACGCCCTAAAAGTATGTACTTTTTTTGTGAAGGAAGATATATTCTTTTGAGTGTGACAGTATGCAAGCTTTGGGACATACTACCGCACTTACAGATTGTTGTTGCTTTAGTTATGAGCCCCTGCACTTTCATAATTAGTTTCCTACCTTATTGGAGAAGCAGCATAATCTGCTAATCACAAGTCTTTCATGCAGAGAAATCTCCTCAGGTCTCTGGATAATTACGCATTCAGATGTTAATGTTAGACTTTACACACCTGAAACTTGTCTATAGCACTTCACTGCTGCTCTTATAGTTGTGTGAATTGCTTCCTTGTCCTCTTTTGTAAGTCGCTTTGGATAAAAGCGTCTGCTAAATGACTAAATGTAAATGTCCAAACATGTCTCCTATCCAAGTTCAGTATTGTTGCTTATGAAATATAACACAGAAAATGGGATTTTTAAATATTTTCTAGTGGGCTAGATATTAAGTCAAACAAACATCTTTACCAGGCCTCTCTACTTGACACTTGGTCTCACGCATATGTTTGTAATTTTATTAACTTTTTTTTTTACCCACGTTTGTAGTTCTAATCATATTTACGTACAATGTGTCAGGGTTGGAGTATGGACTGTTCTACACTTATTTATTTTTTTAACCAGAAATGGCAGACCATCCAGGAAACTTTGGCATACACTTTTTCAACACACTACGATTTGGGACATACTAATTCTATTTTCAAGTACTGATAAGGAGAGATGTGAATTGGGATGTAGCATTAGACTATCTCCCTCAAGGCTTGTGTAAAATTCACTATGGTGTTCACCACAGAAGCTCTTAATATTTAAGATATTATTAATATTAAGATTCTAGTCAGGGTGCTTTTCCCAAAAGTGACTACAGTTTCAATCAATGTAAATTTTATTAGGCTAACAATGTTTTTGAAAATCAAAAAACAGTGTTAAATTTGGAAATTGGAGAAAATGTCAGCTGAGAAGGCCCTTTTGAGGTGACGTTTAACAACTGATGTGCAAAAATCTTTGATATTTGCAACAATTAATGGGTTCTATAGTTCAGGTGTTTGTGCAGGGTAGCATTTAAATTAATCACAATTATTAACACAAACTTTAATGGGGGGGGGGGTACATATGAGCGGTACAAAGACAAGTACAAAAGTATCTAAATTTAGGTGTGTTGAACAGCCCAATCAGAAAACCAACGAAAACAGCACCCTATAAAGATTTTACACTTACTGAAATCCTTACAAAAATGCTTCCCCGGTTCTTCAAGCTGCTCACTATTTATTTCCTACTTCAGCTCTTGACCCAAGTAACAGTGTTTATTTACTTACAATAATCTATGAATTCTGATCTAACTGAATTAATGTCCAGTTTGCCTTGAACAACAGCTCCCTGTAATACAGCCTCAGATATTCAGTTGCATAAGGTAAAACGGTACCATAGGCTTGTCCCTGTCCACACTATAAAAGTGGAACCCAGACAAAGAAAATAAGGTCTCTTATCAATTCTCCACATCTTCTTCCTCCGCTTCATTTTCCCCATCCTGTTCATCATCCATGTGCTCATCTTCCTCTTCATCCCTACTCTTGTCGTTCTCATCTGTACCTTTCTTCTCCTTGTCCTTGCGTTTTTGCTCCGATGCCTCCTTCTTGCCTTTCTGACCTTTCTTATAAGCTGTAAAATAAACAAAATTGACAATAAAAATGGTTATGCATTTGAGGGTTAGTTCATCCTAATAACTGTCATTTATCTTCACAGAACACAAATGTCAATGTTTTCGATACCTCCATTGAAAGTTGATTTAACCAAACTATTAAAACTCCAAAACGTTCATTAAGTATCAAAGATAGATACATTTCAATCAGGCAGTTTAATCCAAGTGGTAGCCTATATACATTTCTTTTGTGAATGAACTTCTATTTTCTTGTAATGGAAAAGTTGCCATACAACAGGCATTATACCTCATTTTTGTATTGTGTTCTGTATGTATGAACAGGATGGTCTTTTTGAAGTTCTTTGTCCTAACTAGGCATGGGTCGGTATAAGTTTCTGACAGTATGATAACCTTAGATAAAAATTTCCCGGTATTACATTTACTGCTGTACAATAATTTCTTTTTAAATGTCTTGGTAAAAAACAACAACTGTCTTTCCCCCCATTTAACACAATATATTACATGTATAAGATTTTGGAACCGTAAACGTGTCAGACTAAATAATTAAAATAAACCATTGACTTCTA
Organism: Danio aesculapii; assembly: GCF_903798145.1. Classification (NCBI taxonomy): domain Eukaryota; kingdom Metazoa; phylum Chordata; class Actinopteri; order Cypriniformes; family Danionidae; genus Danio; species Danio aesculapii. Next base: position 34,195,271 of record NC_079439.1, read on the forward strand.
CGATCTTAATTAGCTTCGACACCACACAGATTTCCTTACAACACATAAAAAAACGACATATACCTTGAAAACCAGTGCAACAAAACATTTTTTGTGGTTTTAATACCTTGACTTTTCCAAACCGTGATAAACCTTGAAACCGGTTATCCATGCCTAGTTCCAACAGACAGAACTCAAAAATACACATGAGAAAACGATAAAAGAATTTTTTTACGTTGAGGTAAAATAACTAATAAACCCATACATGAATGTGTGAATTCACTAAAGCATCTCTACACCTGAAAGGCTGTTTAACATAAAATACCTTCAAGAGCTTCCCGCAGTGGCTGCAAGAAACGCTCAAACTCCATCTCCTCCATAGCGGACATCACATCTCCAGCGTTGAGTGTCTTCCTCTTGGCTTTCATAGCAAAACTGTTGGCACTGGTGTCAACAAAACAGAAGAGATTGCAATTGGCTAGAGAAGGGGTCACCAATCTCGGTCCTGGATGGCCGGTGTTCTTGCAAGGTTTAGCTCCAACACACCTGACTGGGTGTTTCAAGTATACCTAGTAAGACCTTGATTAGCTTGTTCAGGGGTGTTTGATTAGGGTTGGAGCAAAAATCTGCAGGACACCAGCCCCCCCAGGAACAAGATTGGTGACCGCTGGGCTAAAGTGAAGTTTCTTTCAAACAGAAAATTTCTTAAGACTTGCACAAACATTTGAATTATAGGACCCATTAACTGTTGCAAATATCTGAGCGATTTCTGCATATCAGTTGTTAAACTTCACCTAAATAGGGCCCTCTTAGCTATGACAATTTCTCCAGAGTTAGCAACTATTTTAACACTGCGGTTTGTTTCCCAAATGCATTGTTAGCCTATGATTACAATTTCAACTGATTTGAATGTAGTCACTTTTAGGAAACACACTTCAGCAGTGCTTAATACAGATTGAAACTAAATTTCTCAAGACTTACCAAGATGTGGCGTAGAGGACGAAAACACTTGCTGCTTGAGATATTGCTCGCCTTGCCTCCTTGGACACATTTACACCTTCTGGCAACTAAACAAGATGATTACACGTTGACTGAACACTACACACATGATAAAACTGACTGGAATGGCGTTTAATGCTAAAGATGCATTTGCATTGTTTGTTTGTGTGTTCGTTTAAATGGCTAACAGCGCTAGCTTTGATGACACTTACAGCCTCCTTTATAATCCTTGTGATGACAGCATTGGGGAGATTGAGGTCCTCGGGTCTTTCAGCCATTACACACTCAACTGATTTAACCAGTTAATCCTAGATATATTAACAGATTTGTGTCAGAAAACGTGCCCAGATATGAATCTGAGCAACTGCAAAACCGCGAAAACGTAAAGTTAGCTTAGCAAATTCTCCGGGGGTGAACTGCCACCAGCTGGTATCTAAAACGGTTGAAGTGTGTTAAACGGCGAATTTTACTACCTGACAAATGCGACAAAAGAGTATCTAAATTATTTATATGAAAATTGATTCGTTGTAGAAAAATTGGACCAACGGCTAGTGTACTTCACTGTTTTGCAGCCCGCTTGTTCATCCAAAACCACGCGTTAACCTTTTACCTCTCACTGCTCTGTCCCGCCAACCAGTGCGCACGTTTGGGCATGACGTCAGTTTGTAGGCACATCCTGAATATAAATAAGATGTGTTTCTCTCTTTGTTTTTTTCCAATGTAGGTTAAATTTATTTGCGTGGTTTCTATAACATCTATAAGACATAACAGTTCAGCTAGGAAACTAAAATAGAAAAACAATGGTCACGTGGTCCACATGCTCATGGTAGTTGTAGTCTTTTGTAGTAGTCACCAACACATCTCTATGCTCTAATCCACAGGTCTCAAACTTGATTCCTGGAGGGCCGCAGCTCTGCACTGTTTTGTTCCAACCCTAATCAAACACAGCTAATCCAAATAATCAAGGTGTTTAAAACTACTATAGAGTAGTAAGCAGATGTGAGTTGGAGGTGGTTGAAGCTAAACTACGCAGACCTGCGGCCCTCCAGGAATTGAGTTTGAAACCACACTCCCGATTGACAACTTCGAATGGACGAAGGCTATTAGGGTGAAAAAATAAAAATAAAATAAAAAAATTTGGAAAACACTTCTGCATCATCTCAAGGTGCGTCTTTGTTAATACTCTCAGAACGACAGGCTGCGCCCTATTTTAATTGTTCGTTAATTTATGTTTTTTATTTACCAAATTTAAATATATTTTCTTTATATTTTTTTTCTTTATAACTCTTACATATTTTATTGACAAATATATGTGCATGGTTTATATAGCTATAAAACACTACACATTCAGTTCTAGGTAAAATTATAGTTAAGATTGAATTCTGAGCCTCTGTCGTCTTTCCATGACACCAAAAATCCTCCCTTACATGGGGGCTTGGATAGTGCCTATTAGTTTGGTTGCACTGTTCTAAATCCTTCTTCCTAAAGGGCCCTTCGAAGTGGCCAGTTTTGAGCACTTTTTGGTTCGGTCGAGGATGACACTTCAATATGATGGCCAAGATTGTTTTCACTCCGAAGTGCCTTTTGGAAGGTTATATATCTCGTTTGGACATATAAACATTTGTTCAGGAAAATATACAGACATAATAATGTACTTTATGCAATAATGCAAAAAATAAAAACAATATAAAAATAGAAACTACCAGTGTAAAATGCTTGATGCAAGACACTGAAGACATTTTTTTTTCACTTAGGCCTACACGACCTTCTCTATTCATAAAATGTTTTCAGTCTAAACATTCAAAACACGTTTAACTCTTTCATTTGTTGTACTTTATCAATCTGTGTCTGTGATTTCATAAACTTTTTTTTATGTATGATCATTCTATTATCTGTTTCTTAAGGTTTTAACAGATGGATATTTTCATACACACTTTGCCTGATTGTGTACATTTTTATTCCCATTCATTCATTCATTCATTTTCTTTTCGGCTTATAGTCCCTTTATTAATCAGGGGTCGCCACAGCGGAATGAACTTTTCCAGCATATGTTATACGCAGCATTTTCCCTTCCAGCTGCAACCCAACATTGGGAAACACCTATACACTCTTGCATTCACATACATACACTACGGAAAATTTAGCTTATTTAATTCACCTGTGCCGCATGTCTTTGTACTGTGGAAGAAAACCCACGCGAACACAGGGAGAACATCAAACTCCACACAGAAATGCCAACTGACCCAGCTGGGGCTTGAATCAGCAACCTTCTTGCTCTGAGGCGATTGTGCTACCTACTGCGCCACCGTGACGCCTAAAGTTTATTGTACAAAATAATATTTTTTGGCACTTTTTTCCCTCTAAAATTATGGAATGAAGAAAATGGAGACCAAAAACGCTCCTTGCTAAAATCGTTGACTGTAAAAAAAATCAGTGTTTAGATTTTTGTAGAATGTATGCAAACTAGCCCATATGTTAAAATCAAACAAAAAGTGATCAGGGGTAGCTTAAATATGTCGTTGCTCTTTGGGTAAGGGGTTTATCAGAATAAACAGCAAACTGTCAGTCCAAGTCACTTGAAAAATGTGGAAAAAATATTAAAAAACCTTTATTAACATGGCGATTCCTTAAAACAGTGCCTACGCTTGGCCCATATTTTTAGCCCATATTTCATTTAAAATGTCTCATTTGCATATTTAAACACACCATTTAGGAGATTTTTGAAAACAATCAGCTGGAGAAGTATTGTGATGTTTTTTTACCCTATTAAATGCATTTTCTTGTCTTAAAACCTTTTTTTTCCAAATGAAAGAACCCACAATGTTGCCATTTCAGTCTTTTTATTTTATTTTGGCTTGTCGGCTGTTGTTTTTGGGCCACTCAGTTCTTGACAACTCTTTATCTCCATTTGAGATCGTGTGAAGCATAAACTCTATCAATTTTTCTTCTTGAAAATCCTGCCTCTTGCTCATCTTATCACAGAACAATCCAACATGAATGATGTGTTTATTTTCCTATTAGCTGGACTTTCTGAAGTATAAGCCATATGGTCACGTAGCAGTCCAGTACAAACTGCTCAATTTACACGGAATGTATATTGTAGTAATTTCATGGTCTTTGCAAGCGCGCTGAGAGCAGTGTTAATGTTCTCAAATCATCTCCATTTATAGCAGATGTTTCCAGCGTTTGAGAGCATTGCTTGCTTGCGTGAGAATCAAAGTTAAACATGATGCACTGCTGCACTAGCTGCAAATAATGGAAACTTTTCTTTCCATTGAAAGTTTTTTTTCCATAACACACATTTTTCCTGATTCCACTAATCTGAGCGAAACTAAGCTCTATGTATTTTTACAGTGGAAAACTTACACCTTATTGATGAAACTGAAGTGTTTTATATTTTGTAAATAAGTGAATGTATTAAGGCGACATGGTGGCTCAATGGTTAGCACTTCCGCCTCACAGAAAGAAGGATGCTGGTTTGAGTCCCGGCTGGGCCAGTTGGCATTTCTGAGTGGAGTGTGCAAGTTCTCCCTGTGTTTGTGTGGTTTCCTCCAGTTTCCCCCACAGTCCAAAGACATGCGCTATAGGTGAATTGAATAGACTGAATTGTCTGTGGTGTATGGGTGTGAATGAGTGTGTATGGATGTTTCCCAGTACTGGGTTGCAGCTGGAAGGGCATCCGCTGTGTAAAACATATGCTGGATTAGTGGTTCATTCCGCTGTGGAGAGCCTTGATGAATAAAGGAACTAAGCCAAAGGAAAACGAATGAATGTATAAAGCAGACTTTCCTTGTCTTCATGTGAGGTCCCGCTGAAATAGTATTTTAAGATTTATAACAAATTGCCAGTAGTTTTTTCCATAACGAAGTCAATCTACACAGACCCATAAAAAGATCTGCTTATGGGCGTGGCTTTATTTGAACATGTTCTTTACACTTTATTGTTTGCCATACAATTGTGTCAACCTCAATTGTGGTAAATGGCAGAGACTTTCCATGACCGTGTTCTTTGATGCTCATCAAATGAGGTTAGCTTCATATATGAGCTCATGAAGCCATTAACTTTTAACACTGTTTTGTCTTTTTATAGAGTTAGATAAATTTCTTCACCCTTTTTGCAGATGATGTCATTCAAATGCTCATTTAATGTTTTATGGCATTTTTAGCACTAAATGCCTGGGTTTGCTTTACTAACTTTGTAATTATGCACTCTTAGAAATCAAGGCACAAACGATGTCACTGGAGTACCTTTCCAAAAGCTTTTTTTTTGGTACCTAAAGGGTCAATAATGGTGGTACCTAAAACGTACAACTGTGTAACTTGCAGGCCTGTAGCCAAGGGGTTCGGGTGGTTCGAAAGATCTACCGCTCACTGGCAAGGGTCCAGAAATTGTCCCATACATGAACTCATTTGTCCTATTTTGATTTGTATGCCATAATAAATTGTGGAAATAACCAATCGAAAAAGGCTTTAAGACCAAGCGGAATCCTGTGTTGGCAGTTGGTACAGAATTTGGGACACCAAATTTAGCACGCCAAGACTTCCTGTTCTGAAGTCACGTCGTGCCAAATTCAGCATCCCAAATTCTGACTGAGAAAAGTTGAATGCGCCAGCCATTTTGTTATTTGCCTAATAAATTTTAGATTAGATTCAACTTTATTGTCATTACACATGTACAAGTACAAGGCAACGAAATGCAGTTTAGGTCTAACCAGCAGTGCAAAAGCAGCAAGTGCAGGATATAGGTATAAGTTATAAAGCCTGCCGGAAGGCAGGAGAGAAAACAGTCTGTGAGCAGGGTGAGAGGTGTCCTTAAGAATACTGCGTGCTCGGCGCAGACAGTGTTTCTTCTGGATATCCTCAATGGCTGGCAGTGTAGTCCCTGTGATGCGTTGGGCAGTTTTCACCACCCGCTGCAGTGCCTTACGCTCAGCAACAGAGCAGCTTCCATACCAGACTGTGACGCAGTTGGTCAGGATGCTTTCTATTGTGCATCGGTAGAAGTTCACCAAGACGGCTGATGAAAGCTGGTCCTTCTTAAGTTGCCTCAAAAATGACAACAGTCTACAGTTTTTAATTTTTAATATGGACCAATTTAAAACTTTAATAGATTTTTTAATGATATATGATGTAATAAATTTGTATTTTAAAAAAAGTATTTTTTCATATGTCTTTATTGTAAATCTTTAGGAAATCCATCATTGAGAAGTACATTAAATAGTGTGGTTATGATGACCACCCAACCTCATAATTAAGTAGAAAATGAGGCGAATAACTGCAAAAAGGTCCACTTTTTGAGAAAAAAAGAACCACCCCTTTTACCAGGCTGGCTATGGGCCTGACTTCTGAACATTTTAGGTACGAATATGTATCAATATAAACCCTTTTATGGTACAAAAAAGAAAAAATCAATACAATCTAGTGACAGATTTGGTAGCTTTTGCTATAGTTGGGAGTCATAGCAGACCTAATAATTGGAAGCTATTTCAATTTAAAATACAGCATTTTTGCTATTAGCATAGATCATTTTTGCTATTATACTTTTCTGAGTCAGCTTTAAATGAAATAAAAATTCTGTCCTTCAAAAGGTCAAATAGCATCGCTCATACTTTTGATCTGACCACATCATGGAAATAGTTGGAAATCTTTTCTTGACTAGCTTGGGTGATTGGAATTTTCTTTCGTTTACTCTCCCTCTACTTGTTCCGAACCTGTTTGTTTCTTTCTTCTGTTGAACACAAAATAAGATATTTAAAACAAGTTGTAAACCCCCCCCCCCCCCCCCCCCACACCAATATCTTCTTTTGTCTTGAACAGAAAAAAAGATCCTTGAACAGGCTTGGAAGCACTTGAGAATAAATTGACATTTTTGGTTGAACAATGAAACACACGGTACACATACATTTTTAAAAGCAATTTTAGGACTGTAAAAAAATAACCAATTTATTGGGATTTTGGGAAGAGAGTGGTAATGTGTGATAGCAACACCAGGTGTCACTACAAATACTGAACTTCATATAGTAAAATTATGTCTCATTGTAGGAATAATTGATTACTTCAAAACATATATTTTCTGCTTATAGGCCGTCTGCATAGGACTTTTAAGACATATTACATATTATAAATAAAGTCTATTTTATAATCTAGATTTTAACGGCCTGTTCTACCGAATGATTGACCATGGCAGTTTTAAATAATGATTAAGTCATTTAAAGAATGACTGTGGGCATCCGCTGCGTAAAACATATGCTGGATAAGTTGGCGGTTCATTCTGCTGCGGCGACCCCAGATGAATAAAGGGACTAAACCGAAAAGAAAATGAATGAAAGAATGACTGTTTTAAATAATAGTTTAGACACACACAGCATTTCTGGTTTACAAAAAAAATAAAAATCAAACAAACAGAATCCTCTTGCACTACTACACTTGAAAAAACAAACAAAAAAACATGTTAAACGAGAATCAGAAATATTTTATGGCATACTAAAAAAAAATAAAATAAAGATGATTTAGTATTCAAAAATGTTTTCTTTTTAATATTTTTTTAAAATAAATTGGTCTTCCACTTCACATTTTCTGATTTTCATAGTATATGTATTATTTCCAGTACTTTTACCATAAACCGACATAGGTAAATGTTGATATTTTAGAAATTATGGAAAAAAATGCATTGAGTGTGTTTACTAGCGACATTAGAAGTTAAGAAATGCAATCCAAGTTTTTTCTTAATGGGGCCGTTAAAGGGATAAAACCAACTGTCCCACTAATTTAGATGACTAATACAGTGACATTATAGTAACAAAAATAGAAAAGCGTATAAGCTTGGTCATATGTAGACATAAGCCAGAATTAGTGACCACAACATTGTTGTTTTAATAAATGGAATTTTCCAACAAGACAGCTGAGCTGCAGAAAAACATATGTATAAGCCAAGTGTTTAAATTAATTAACTTTCCTTAAATGTTTTCCTAAAAAATGGAGTTCAGAAAACACATCAAGCTCTTTCTTGTTAGAAAGAAAAATCCGCCCAATTGCTTATTATGACTAAAACTCTTAGTCACATGCTTCCACAGGTCACAGTTCCTAAGGATGGACAGGAAGTCAGAAATGCCAAGTCTCATTTGTTTCCTTTCATGGTTCAACCAAGAAAGTTTGAACAGAAACAGGAAGGTCCATCCACCATTCCACTCCAATAGATGTCCCCAGGAAAGGCCAATGAAGACATAATATTGCCGTCACCGTCTGGACATTTGTCTGCTGCTTCTTAAAGACTGACAGGCATCTCTCAAGAGTTCACCCAAAGGCTCATGGAAAACTACAATGGAATTTGGAGTTTTTGCTTGTTTTTAGAGGTACAGCCCAAGTGACAGCTTTAATTCTTATATTTCTTAAGAGTGGATTAAGGCTTTACGATATTGGAAAAATCTAGCATTGCGATATTTTTTTATTTTGCGATTTAGATTGCAATATGAATACAATTTCAGCAGATGACTTAATATCTCTATTTGGAAACAATTTATGATGTTAGATCGATTGGGATGATTCTGCAGTGGGAGTGCATCTCCATAAAATTTAATAAACTATCTATAAACTCCCCCCGACACATTTTCGTTGTTGCCTGTGCTATTTGTAGTGCATATCTGTATTTGCATGTGATGTGAGTATTTTCATGCATAATCTATAAATACAATCAAGACAAACATACAATTGAAATAAAGAGTTTTATCGTTTCCAGAGTCTAACAGTATTTAAGAACAATAACTGAATGATAAAAATAAAAATAATTCAATAAAATTAATCGTTAAAGTTACAAATGGTACAATTTATTATCTGAATGCTTTTAAGGTCATTATATATTGTATAAATGATAATAACACACACTCAACATTGTGTATGCTCGCGATGTGACTATTGCGAATGATCACATTGCGATATCGAGGCTGAAACAATATATTGTGCAGAGTGTAAACAGAATTTTCTGAAGTTTTAATATTGTTGTACGTTTTGAGTACTTGCTTTCATGCACTGACTACTTTGAATCTTCATATTCATTCATTCATTCATTTTCTTGGCTTAGTCTCTTATTTATCAGGGGTCGCTACAGCGGAATGAACCACCAACTATTCTGGCATAAGTTTTACACATGCCCTTTCAGCCACAACCCAGTACTGGGAAACACCCATATATTCACACACACTCATACACTGTGGTCAATTTAGTTCACCCAACTCACCTATAGTGCATGTCTTTGAACCAGGGGTCACCAACCTTTTTAAAACTGGGAGCTACTTTTTGGGTCTCGATTAATGTGAAGGGCTACCAGTTTGATACACACTTCTCAAATAACGAATTTTCTCAATTTTCTTTTAATTATATGTTCATTCATTCATTTTCTTTTCAGCTTAGTCCCTTTATTAATCTGGGGTTACCACAGCGGAATGAACCGCCAACTTATCAAGCATTTGTTATATACAGCGGATGCCCTTCTAGCTGCAACCCATCACTGGGAAACAAATACACACTCATTCACACTCATACACTACAGACAATTTAGCCTACCCAATTCACCTTTATCGCATGTCTTTGGACTGTGGGGGAAACTGGAGCATCCGGAGGAAACCCATGCGAACACAGGGAGAACATGCAAACTCCACACAGAAACGCCAACTGACCCAGCCGAGGCTTAAACCAGCCACCTTCTTGCTGTGAGGTGACAGCACTACCTACTGCACCACTGCATCGCCTTAATTATTTGTTATTATTAATAATTAATGAGATTCATCAATGTGAACACACTGATCATGTTAATGATTTCTCACAATAGTTGTCAACAATGATTTAACAAAGCAGGAAACAGATAAATATCAATATGTTACACTTCATTTGTCTGAAACACTGTCATTTTCAGTTTTACACCAATGCAAGTGTGATTTAAAAAGAATAGCTACAACAAATATTAGATGCAGCTTACGGGTATGTGGTGCTATGATGAACTATTTTTAGAACAGACCCGGGGGCAACTCAAGCGATCCTTGCCGGTTACCATGTTGGTGACCCCTGCCAAAGCAAGTGGGGGAAACCAGAGCACCAAGAGAAAACCCACGCAAACACGGGAAGAACTTGCAAACTCCACACAGAAATGTCAACTGGCCCAGCCAGGACTTGAACCAGCGACCTTCTTGTTGTGCGGCGAAAGTACTAACCACTTAGCCACCGTGCCACCAATCTTCATATAGGTTTTCAATAAATGGTGGTATCTCAAACAAGACTGACCTTGAATAGCACCATGCTGATTGGCTTACTCAAGTCAAGTTAATCAAGCCAGGCAGATGACAATATAAAAGCATTGCAACATATCCCTCACAAACAGCCAGCCAAATCTGTTTACCTTCAAAACTTTTCAGCCATAAAAAATGAACTTGTCAAAAATGATTAATGCGTACTGCGCTTATATAACCGAATGCATGTCTTTTGTTTGGACTCCCTTTATTTTACTGTGCTTTCCCCCCTTAGTCGGCTGTTTCAGTTTTGCTTTATCTGTTCTTTATTTGACAAAGAACTCTGTATAAAACATTTCTCTTGATGTCCACGATTGCTTTCATTGAGCCTGTAAGCAATCAAAGTACATGAAAACTCCCCCCGTGGAACTTTTAAAGAAATCATAATCCTATAATTCCAATTTCATTTATTATTATTATTATAATAATGTTACAAAAATCTGCTTTCTTTTATGCACCCTGAGTCAGTTTTCCATGCGCAATCATGATTAAAAACAGCCTTTTTGTCAATTTAATTGGACTTTTTACATACTTTTATATAAACTAAATGGCATAGATTAAATTGGATACAAATCGCTAACCAAATATAGACTGCTTAATCTGTATTGCATTATGGTTATGCAAGGAACACTCATTCAACTTATTACAGTTTAACATAAATAAGCAACACTTATCTTTGGCAAAATGAATGGAATAATTGAATCATGGCTAAATGTTAAACATGGCAACATTTACCACTTCATCAACATGATTTGGTATCAGTCTAAGACCACGCAGGCCAAAACAACATTAAAAATAGTCTGCTGTTTACATTTTTCCATTATTAATTACACTGATTGACCCACTTCTTTTTTTTTTTCGCAGATAAAAATGTTAAGCAGTCCGAGTTTTCTCGCTGTCATAACAACATAGTCAACATATTTCAGCTTCCAAGAGCGGGAATCAAAACATTGCCTGCAAGTTGCCATCAACAGTTACCTCAGCCTCGCCTCCAATCTTCCCTCATCTTCACCCATGCGTCTATTACACCTCATATCTGCTGCACACCTGGAGATCTTGTCTTTCACAGAGGACAGTTGTGTTGTTGATGGTTTGAGCCGTTCGAGGCGCTTCTGCTCTCCCTGCGGCTGTCAACACCGCCGTTTCCAAAGAGTGAAGCAACCCAAACTGAATGAATAACAGGTTCACGTGAGTGATGAGAAGTGAATGTCTGAATGAAGCTCATTGAAACACACCTGTGGAGAGCACCGTCTTCACCTGTTTGAACTTATGACCTATTTATGAGGTTATGGGGCCATGGCACATGTTACAAATGCAACGAACAAGCTGTGAGCTCAAGCTTTTTCAGGACAGCTGATGCATATTATGTGGTTATGCAGGAAAAATGTTATGAAACAAATATTTCTCCACACGACAGCTTTCAGATATAGCACACTTGTTTTTGGTATATAAGATGGTTTTCTGGAATTCTTGATTTTAATTTGTCAGTTACGCCATTCGGTCTGACTTTTCATGCAATGCTGCATTATTATTTTTCTGCAGTGTGTTTGTGATTACAATGATATATGTCAGCAAATAACGGTTTTCAAATTCACCCTCTTACTTGATGACACTGGAGACCTTGCACTTTCAAGTTACGAATGGCAGCACATGCCTTTATGTTAAAAATGATGTCAACTTGGTTGGAGCAAAGGGTGGTCTACTGGCTCTTTTTTAACTTAAATTCTTCTACAGACATAAAACGTGCATCAGGGTCTTTTCATGTACATTACCGGTCAAAAGTTTGGGGTCAGCAGGGTTTTTAAATGTTTTAAAATAAGCTTATCCTGCTCACCGAGGCTGCATTTATTTAATCAAAAATACAGTACAAATTGTAAACTTGTGAAATGTTATTGCATTATAAAATCAAATGTAGTTTATAAAATTAAAGTAGTTTAATAAATTAATTTAATCATTTATTCCAGTGATTTTAAAGATGATTTTTCAGCTTCATTATTCCAGTTTTCAGTCACATGATCCTTCAGAAATTACTCTAATATTCACTATTATTATGAATATTATTATTATGAATGGTAATAATGACTGGAGCAATAATTTCATTTGAAATTACGTACAATAAGAAAGCAGTTATTTACAATTTTTAATAAATGTTTAACAATTTAACCATTTTTCACATTTAATAAATCGCCTTGATGAATAATTTTCCTTAAAAAAGTGACCTCAAACTTTTGACCAGTAGTGTAACTTTATTAATCATTTTATGTAGTCACTGTAAAATAATTTGTTATTTTATAAAATTGTCCAGTACAGTTTTTTTTTTTTTGGGATGAAAACTCTTTTATTTGTAAATATTTTATTCAACATTCCAATTTAGCTGATTACTTTAAGATAATTGTGCAATTCAACTAATGAGGGAAACATAGGCTCATTCTGAAAACGTAGCCCTATAAACGTTTCTGGAGAACGCGAATTATGTAGCCAGAAGTACATATGGCTGCATTTTGTCTTCATAATGAGCGCTGCGGGGTGGTATGACGCCAATCCTTTTAGCTTTCCTGCTGTTACCAGTTTGTCCAGTAGCTCGCCATGTACGTCGTGGACTTGAGATGCAATGAGGAGTTGCCCATGACGATGGGGTTGGAATCCTGTTCCAGAAAGCGGTAAGACAAAAACAGAAGACAAAAAATAAAATAATCATGTAAATAACAGGGTGAGAATGTGGTAAAGTCTGAAAACGTGGTAAAAATCAGGCGAGGGCTTTTCTTTTTTAGGATTGCTTTTTAAAACTGTCAGTTGGGTTAAGGGAAATTGGTGGGCGGGTCAATCTGTGCTTTTAAAAACACTATTGGTTGGGTTTAGGGAAGGATGAGGGTGGGTCAGTCGATTGGTATGAGTGACTCACAGCGGCAAAACAACAAAGAATGAACAACTTCTTGAGACCTCTGTCAACATGAATGACAGTGACCAATGGCAACCAGGTAGACGTGTCAAGTGATACAACAAAGTTGAGAATCCTTAAACTTTATTCAAATGAAGAGCGACTTTCTTGAGCGACCATAGAGCTCACGTGATCCTCTCTCAGCTCGCTCAGAGGCCGGTTGTATTCTCTGTGCTGTGAACCTACACAGACTTGCGTTTGCAGCAGGTCGCCACCTACAGCGACAGGCAGCTACAAAGTCGCTGCTAGTGTGAATGAGGCATCAGTCAGTCAGTCAGTCAGTCAGTCAGTCGCGGTGGTCTCTGGTGGATTTACGTGAAAACAGCAGGCATAAATGGCACTGACGAGAAAAATCTGAGATCTGAAAAGCGTACACAGCAGCCTCAGCTTGATTCGCAAAAAAAAAAAAAAACGTACCTCCAGGGACGTATTTGGCACTCTCCAGAAATGTATATAGAGGGCTTCTCAGTTAACACTATTTTAAAACTATATGTGGAGTTTATGGCATACAGTAGTCAACATTTGAAGTGGATCAAAATAAATCAATTAAAATTGTTCAAAAACAATCGAACAACAATTGAATAAATTGTCTTGAGACTTTTTAATCTACTTCTAAAATGTGTCTACTATAGACTCTTAATGACTGAATATTACCAACGGCACGCTTGTCTGCAATTGTAGAGCCACTGACACACTCCTAAGCATGTTTCTAAACAAAATGAACTGTGACTGGTTGCTTTAAATGTCAGTCAGATGGCCTCTTGGGAGATTCTTAGCCACCGAAAGCTGTAAATGAGTCTTATTACGCATTTACAAAATATATTCATTCATTCATTCATCTATTTTCTTTTCGGCTTAGTCCCTTTATTAATCTGGGGTCGCCACAGCGGAATGAACCGCCAACTTATCCAGCATATGTTTTACACAGCGGATACCCTTCCAGCTGCATCCCATCACTGGGAAACACCTATGCACTCTCATTCACACACACATACACTACAGACAATTTTGCTTACCCAATTCACCAACAACGCGTGTCTTTGGACTGTGGGGGAAACAGAAACCAGCGACTTGCTTGCTGTGAGGCGACAGCGCTACCACACCACTCTACAAAATATATAATAGAACTATATTTGTGAAATTGCGGTTGGAAGGGCATCTGCTGCGTAAATCACATGCTGGAGTAGATGGTGGTTCTTTCCGTTGTGGCGGCCTCTGATAAATCAGAGACTAAGTCGAAGAAAAATGAATGAATGAATATGCATATGAATACATTATTCAGAATATATCATATATCATTCAAGCAAAATCCTAAATTTACCAGTCATATTTACAACTTTGTGGTGGCATGCATGTGCTCTCAAATTGTAAATAGAAATATTTCTGACAGACATGAAAGAGCCTAACATTGCTATCCAGGTAATTCAAAGCAATGCTATTTTACACTACAGGGCTGTTGAATGCTTGATTCTGATCAGCAGCCAAAAATGTAATAATTTCTCATTAAAGCATAGTTAAAGAAGTTCAGATCAGTCTTGAACTAATTACAGTTCCATATTCTCAAAGCAGGGTAAATAACCTGCCAAAAAACAAAACAAAAGACCTGGCAGTGTGATTTGAAGACAATAACCTGGCTTCCATCATGGCCGCATCACCACCTCGGGTATGTATTATTTTCTAACAAGTCATCAATTATTTCTCACTTGTATGAGAATGTTTCCTCACCCCATATGACTTCATTGTTAATACTACTATTTTTTTTTGCAATGTGAATGAACTCGCTGCACATTATCTGACTTATTAGCTAATCTTTGACGCTTTCTTAGGTTACTCAAGGCAGCTTGACTCCATAAATGCATCTTGGCTCGAAAAATGTTGTGATCACTGTGGCAGTTTTGAAATGAAATGGAGCATTCGGAATAGACGTCATTTGAGGGATGTCTTTTTGCACAGCTCTGGCAGTGGAAAAAGTGGGGATGCTCTGTACACACTGGGCGCAGGGCTCATGAGAGGCAAACAAACAGAGGCGGCTCTGTGATGATGCATGAGCCTGTCAGAGAGAGCCTGAAAACAGACCGGCCAGTGTCGGGTCAGACGCAGCCTGAACTTCTCTATCCATCACAAGCAGGTTACCAAACACACACACACACACACACACACAGAGAGAAGGAGAGAATTTTGTGTATGTGCATACGCTCAATAAACTGACCTCTGAGTGGAAACTGGAGGAATCTCCAAATATCCAGACAAGAATGTGCGCACACACATACATGTACACAAACACAAAAAGTTCCTGTTGAGTCTACTCTTCCCAAACCTAACACTGCTACCGTATCCCAAAATACAAAAATAATTCATATCCGCCGCTCTGCGATTTCCCCTCGTGTGATTTATGGACATTCTTAAGCGAATCGTCAAATCCTACAAACCGTCCCGTGAATAACCCTGAGGCATCCCTGGTATCCGCTAGCAGCGTTTCTCACCATGCCTGGTATTTCATGCTAGCATTTTGAACACTGCAGTTTTTTTTTTTTGACACATCAAGGAGTGAACCGTCTGTTTGATTATGTTGGCCTGAAAGTGGCATTTTTTAGTTGCCCTCTGAACAATATCATAAAAGAGGTGTTATTGATACAAGGCAAGTTTGTGTTGAAACGTGGACCTATAGAGGAGAAAGATACATATTTGTGGAGTTAATATTGGCACTTGCGGTTTATTTTTTTTCCATCTCGTTTGCGTGTAGGGAATTATTTCCAGGAAGAGTTTTTGAAGACGATGCTGCATTAAACAGCAAAGCAAAACAAACAGGCTTCAGTTCCCAGCAGTTTCTCACTCACACATTTAGCAGATGCAGCTTTTAGTCAATTAATAAGTGGAAACTGAAGAAGTCTCCTGATGAGTTATCAAGGTCATGTTTGTTTAAAATAAATAAAAATCTCTTAGCTTTGTTTTATTATGTGTTATTTTATTACATATTATGTGTTATTATATATAAACTTCACTATTTGATACACTATAATTATTAATAATTTTCCTTCAGCTTAGTTCCTTTATTCATCAGAGGTTGCCACAGCGGAATGAACCGCCAACTTATCCAGCATATGTTTTACACTGCGGATGCCCTTTCAGCTGCAACCCAGTACTGGTAAACACCAATACACACTCAATCACACACATACACTTTGGCCAACTTAGTTTATTCAATTCACCTATACTGCATGTCTTTGGATTGTGGGGGAAACTGGAGCACAAACCCACGCCAACATGGAGAGAACATGCAAACTCCACACAGAAATGCCAACTGACCCAGCCAGCGACCTTCTTGCTATGAGGCGACAGTGCCACCATTTCGCCCCATATATTTATGTATTATGTTATTATGTATGCTTTGTGCTTACATTAGAAGTACTTGCATTTAACCCATATTAGGGCTGCACAATATATTGTTTCAGTGTGTGTGTCCACTACAGTCACATTGCAGGATATGTAATGCTGAGTTGGGATTATAGTTGATCAGCACAACAGTTGAGAATAAATGAGATTTGTGGAGTCTTTGCAAAGTATAACCATAACAGAGTGAAACTTTATCATTTGCATGTGTTTTTAAGGCACTTCAAGAGAGTTTAAAGCATTAGTGCACAAATAAAAGTACATTTGTAACTTTAATGAAGAATAATTTTCCTGAATTAATCCAGTGAAGACTATACAGTGTTCTTTTACAATTCATTATTCAGTTTTTGTACCTGAATTCATTTTGACTCTACAGAAAACCATATAGCACTGTTTATTTTACATTTTACTTTGCTGCATCGTAATTATTTTTGTTTGCAATTTGTTTATTATGTTTTAAACCCTTACAAATCCACTCCAATCAATCTAAAGGAATGATCTGTTGAAATTGTTTTAATATTGCAGTTGAAGTCAGAATTATTAGCCCCCCTGTTTATTTTTTCACCCAATTTCTGTTTAACGGAAAGAAGATTTTTTTTAAACACATTTCTAACATAATAGTTTTAATAACTCATTTTTAATAACTGATTTATTTTATCTTTGCCATGATGACAGTAAATATTTGACTAGATATTTTTCAAGACACTTTTATACAGCTTAAAGTGACATTTAAAGGCTTAACTAGGTTATTTAGGTTAACTAGGCAGTTTAGGGTAATTAGGCAAGTTATTGTATAATGATGGTTTGTTCTGTAGACAATTGAAAAATATACTTAAAAGGGGCTAATAACTGACCTTAAAATATTTATTAAAAATTAAAAACTAAAAGCTTTTATTCTAGCTGAAATAAAACAAGTAAGACTTTCTCGAGAAGAAAAAATATTATCAGATATCCTGTGAACATTTCCTTGCTCTGTTAAACATCCTTTGGGAAATGTTTAAAAAAGAAAAAAAATTCTTAGGGGGGCTAAAAATTCAGACTTCAACTCTATTTCACAGAAAAACCAAATACCACAAGGTCAGATTTTTAATATCGTACAGCCCTAACCCATATGAGAAACTTTTCACAATTTTCAAGCTCAAATCCACTGATGTTTGTCTGCTCCACTGTATGGTTTGTTGGCGAGACATTATTTGTGATGTATAAGCAATGCATGATATCAGATTGCAAACTTCTGGCAGCATTTCAGTTAAAATTTATACGGTGGGTACACTGTTATTATTATCCCTACTGTGACTCAAAGCCTTACAGCGTGAACCTAAATATACCCATAACACTAACCATAACTCAGCCATTACTTTTAAACAATACCTCAAACACACCAGCCATGGTTCATAGTTAGTCTTGTGGGTATTTAATGTTCTTAAATAGCAGTTAAAGGGACAATTCGCCCAGAATTAAAAATGTCCTCACCATTTACTCAAGTGGATCTAAAATTTCAGGAATTTCTTTCTTCTGTTGATCATCATAAAAGCAGTCTGAAGAATGCTGGAAAAACATCCATTGACATCCAAAGTAGAAACAAATATACTCTGCGGGTCACTGCTCTTTTTTTTCAGCATTCTTCAGAATATCTTCTTTTGTGTTCAAAGGATGAAATAAACTCTAACAGGTTCAGAACAATTATGAGTAAATGATGGCAGAATTTTCCAACTATCCCTTTAAGAGTGCTTAATCTGAAATTTGACCAATAATATATATGTACGATTATGATATGAAGATGGTTTGCAATGTAAATTGTAAATACTGATTCACATTAATATTGAAAACCACTTCTATTTGTATTTCAAATAAAGTGCAGTCATTTTTTAAGTTACAGAAATTAACCCTTGTGTGCTGTTGGGGATATTTTCATCCACTCTGGGGTGATTTTGAGTCTACAACTTTCTCTGTTTCAGCAAGTGCAATGGGTTTTGATGACAAATCCTATTTTGACACATAGTTTGGGAAAAATCAATAACTCACTCAAATTTACAACCCTTTCATTGTTTTGGTGGCTGTTTTTGCTTCATTGACTTTCATTATATGTCATTATAATGACATTTATTGATTGCAAAGCCTTGACAGAATATATAATTATGCACTTTTCATTGTTGCTGGCTCTCCCTGTTAGGAAGAGGTACAATTTGTGATTTTTACTGTTGATCATCAGTTGCAGTGCAAAAAAAAGCTTAGTTTCTGGATTTAATATGGAGTATAGTCTGTGTTTGTGTGTGAGAAAGAGAAAGAGACATTTGCTTATTATCTTAATATGTCTAAGAAAATCAAAATAAGGCCCTCAGCTCTCAGAACACAGTAAGTGTATTTATGCACACACACTATAACATACTGTTATACTCCGTAGAACGCCATATAAAAGCCAGAAGCTGTTTGCACAGGCCTATCTAAAGGGTTAATGCTGCCAACTGATGATAAACATTAAAAATGACAACTTTTACCTCGTCCCAAAAGTGATATCTACAAACAACCAAGAATGCATGATAATATGCTGTCATGGCTTTGCAATCAAAAAATGTCATTATAATAGAAGTCAATGGGGCAAAAACAGCCCCCAACATAACATAAGGGTAGTAAATTTGAACAATTCACAAGGGTTAAACAAAGACTATTTTCCATTGCACTTAAAGTTTTTTGGGGGAAAATAGCTTGCCTGTGGAGATGAAAATCAGTTGACATTATTAGTGTTTTTAGATTTGGATGAAATATGATGTGTGTATTTCTTTCACGATCTCAGTTCTTTTTCCACATTAAAAGCCCTGAGTATAAATGCTTGTCATTAGATTTTTTTTCAGTGATGTTTTCATAATTGTTTGGGTTTCAGCAAATGTTGTTTTCATTGTTTTGTAGACTGAGGGTTGCCATAGTGTTGGTTAGTTTATCTTCTATTGCTTTTCACTTCTATTTTAAGACAAATACATACCCACGGATTTGCCACTGTGTGCAGTTTTGAGATGCCTATCCAGCTAATGTACAGAGCTGCTGATTCCCTCACTTGACCGATTCAATGGGAATGCAATGCAGACGTTCCACACATTGCTCGGCAGAGTCAACACACAAAGGTTTAAGCTGACTTTTTGACTTTATGTTTCCTTCTTTCAGCTTTCAGTATGGGCATATGTTTTGTCTGATAAAGTGAGAAGGACATATAGGGACCAAATAGGGTAATCTGGGATCCATGTTGTGTTGTTATGTCATCAGAGTGTCATTTGCTGGTCTAAAATTTTGTGCTGACAATCGGGTAAAATGCAAATGTACAAAAAGTATCCCATATTTTCATGCCATGAATTTACACTTTTTGTAAAGATATTTCATTTTAATTCATTCCTAAGTCCTTAGGAATGAATTATGCTTGTTGTGACCTTCTTAAAATATTCACTTTAATTCAGTTCAGCTTTATTTCTATAACACTTTTTATAATGTTGATTGTGTCAAAGCAGCTTAACATACACTAACTGGCCACTTTGTTAGGTACACATATTCAACTGGAAAATATTCAGTGAGCGGCAGTTCTGTGGACACAAATGCCTTGCTGATGCCAGAGGTCAGAGGAAAATGGTTCGAGCTGATAGAAAGGCAACAGTAACTCAAATAACCACTCGTTACAACCGAGGTATGCAGAAGAGCATCTTTGAATGCACAACACGTCCAACCTTGAGGCGGATGGACTACAGCAGCAGAACACCACACCGGGTGCCAATCCTGTCAGCTAAGAACAGGAAACTGAGGCTACAATTTGCACAGGCTCACCAAAATTGCACAATAGAAGATTGGAAAAACGTTGCCTGGTCTGATGAGTTTCTATTTCTGCTGCGACATTCAGATGGTCGGTTCAGAATTTGGCACCAACAACATGAAAGCATGGTGGTGTAATGGTGTGGGGGATATTTTCTTGGCACACTTTAGGCCCATTAGTATCAATTCAGCATCATGTCAATCCCACAGTCTACATAAGTATTATTGCTGACCATGTCCATCCCTTTATGACCACAGTGTACCCATCTTCTGATGGCTACTTTCAGCAGGATAACCTGCCATGTCATAAAGTGTGAATCATCTCATACTGGTTTCTTGAACATGACAATGAGTTCACTGTACTCAAGTGGCCTCCATAGTCACCAGATCTCAATTTAATAGAGCACATTTGGGATGTGGTGGAACGGAAGATTCGCATCATGCAGCAGACAAATCTTCAGCAACTGTGTGATGCTATCATGTCAATATGGACCAAAATCTCTGATGAATATTTCCAGTACCTTGTTAAATATATGCCACGAAGGATTAAGGCAGTTCTGAAGGTAAAAGGGACCAACCCAGTACTAGTAAGGTGTACCTAATAAAGTGGCCGCGAGGGTAGATGAAGCTCCAGTCAATTTAAACTGCTTCAGTCTAGTTTTCACAGTTAAAGTTGCGAAATCCATTTATGAAATACATAAATGAATCCTTTACATACACAATATACACTGTAAAAAATATGCGTAAATGATCAGTTTTTCATTATTTATGTTTATTTATTATTAATGTCACTGTGGGACCTTGATCATTCCTCGAAGATTTTTTGTTGTTTTACAGTTTAAAAAAAAGAATTTATTGACATTGTTAATAGTTTAAAGTGCCAGGGTTGGTGTACATTACAGTACAAATCCGGGAAATAAACTGCCAGTACTTTTTCTGTTATTTTACAGATTTAATTCCCTAGTATAGTATTTTTTATACAGTATAAAGTTCTAAAGTAAAGTATATATACAAAGTACTAAAATGTCAGTAAAAGTCACGTTGTTAAACTGCACTGTTGAACTGTCAACATCAAAATAGAAATGAGAGATCCCATGATGCAATCCACAGCTGTAAATAAACAGAAAAATCAATGCAAAGCACAAAATCCGAAACAGATATTTTAACAGTGTAACTAAGATGTACAAAAATAAAAAAATAAATGAAAGTTTCAGCTTCCTTTATGAACTTTGCACCTAAAGTTCAAGCACCCACGTCATAACCCCACAAATACGTCCTGACAACATGCACCCCAACTAAAATCCACCTGTTCTCAAGCAGCTTGTTTAAATTCATGCTGCATGACTCTGTAATCCGTCATTACAGTCATTTGCTGCATTTGCCCTGACTAATCTCTGTCAGCCTTGACCTTCGACCCTCTCGATGTCACAGCTAGCGCATCATCAGGGGAATGTCATTCCAGCTGCTCTTCTGACACCTTCCTCAAAGGCATGAATGAAAAGATCCAAACAGCGAGATTTCCACACCGCCTACTCTTTCGTACAGATGATTTTCCTCTCCTTCTGCCCTGCTCAGATTTTGTGAGAGGAAGCACACGTCACTGAGGGAGCGGGCAGCTATGTGCCATGTGTGTGTGATGTCTCGGTGAGAGCGAGAATCGTCTGACATACTGTCTGTGCTGTCTGCAGGAGTGCTGAAAGAGCGTGTATGCGTGTGGGGGTCACTGGAATCAGAATATGATCCCTTTCCTGAATTTCATAACAGCCCAGAGTAGTTTGCCTGGACACTTTTTAATATTTCCAGTTGTTTCTCCGGCTTTAGTTTTACTTGTTGTCTATCTAAAGGTGGTAAACAATCATTAATGATCGTAAATTAAAAATAAAATACACAAAAGCTATATAAAAGATTTGTGTGGGTCTTAAAAAGGTCTAAATGAACAATTCCACAATTCCAGGACTTAAAGAGATAGTTTCCACAAAACTGCGATCTCTGTCATCATTTACTCTCCCTCTACTTGATCCAGATCTGTTTGTGTACCTTTCTTCTGTTCAACACAAAAGAAAATATTTGGACTACATTTTGAAACAAGCAGCCATTGACTTCCTTCAATAGAAATAATCAGGGTTAAAGAGCAAACGGCTACCTGTTTCCAGCATTCTTCAAAATATCTTATCTTATGTACAACAGAAAAGAAACTCATACAGGTTTGGAATCACATGAGGGTGATAACTTGAACTATTCCTTTAAAACAGAGCTGAAAATGAAATGAATATATTCATCAGTATTTCTTATTCCACACATCGTAGTATCCTAAATTACTAAATTTGCCAAAATCGGATGCAAAATGGAGAAATTATGTTTTTTTTTTGAGAAACTGAACACAATAATGAGTTATTTGAATATTTTTCAGTTTAAATTAAGCTCTTTTTTAGCCATTGTTCTTGTTTTAATCATAAACATGCTTTATTTTGGCAATTTTCTCTTATATCTCATACATTTTGCTAACCAAATAAATCAATACTTTAAGATTATTTTTGATCTTGATGTTATTAATTTTAGTTCCAATTTAAATGCTTATTATTTATTTGTATATCAAATTGTTTGTACTTTTTGATTATGTTTTTGTTTGCTTACAGGTTTAGATTGTGGGGTTGAGGTGAAGTGTGCTGCTTGTTTGCTTGCTTGTTTGTTTTGTTTAGCTGTACTGTATGTTTGTTATGATGTGTTGTACTGATTTATGTGTTGTATCTCTTAGGGACCCCTTTGAATATAAGATGGTTCATCTCAAGGGGCTATCCCATTTAATAAAATCAAATTTACAATTTTGCTTATGACAAAAGAACAACACTGTTTGCATGGTTATTTAAGCCATTCATGCCATTTTTGGAGTCTAACCAGACACGTGAATAGCTCATTATGTGTTTCCAATAAATTTACATGTAGAAAACATTGATAAACTGTGTTCCTTTAAAATTATTAGTTGTGTATATTTTATTAGGTATTTAAAAAAAATCAATTTAGAAATAATGTAGAAAAATCTAATACTCTGATGTAAACTTTAACATTTCAACTTCATATCTTTTCCTTTGTGAGTATTTCTAAAGCAGCCTGTCAGATCTGTGTTCGTGTGCGTGTGTGTGTGTGTTAGTGTGTGTGTGTGATGTCATAGGGGGCTGTGCACCGCTGTCTATAAAACTGGCAGTCACTGAGGGAATCTAGCAGCACACAGCTTTACAGTTTTATGCATTTAGCCATTCATAACCTCAAGATAAAAGGTTGAGTGTAATTAACTTCTTTTGAATTTACATATCCAGAACCAGGTCTAAACCAGAAGACAATTTCTGACGGCCTCTAAACAAACTTTAGGATAACACCATGTCTCCTCTGAGGATCATAATAAGGCAAGGACATTTCTTCACACTGGTGCTGCTGTCATGGGCCACTGCAGAGGTGAGTTTTTCTGTGGTAGAATCTGAATGTATGTCATTATATCCTGATTATATGACATTCAAGCTGACTTTAATAATGTATTTGCAAGCAAGAAAATTCTGCAAATTACCATAAATAATGTTCATAATCTAAGACTTTACACCTAATGTTGCTAAATAATTTGAAGAAGAAAACTTATGATTTAAATATAATAGTAGCCTACAAAAGCTTCTTTTTCACAATGTCTGTGTTTGCTGATACAATTGATATTGTGTGTGTGTGTGTGTATGTATGTATGTATGTGTGTGTATATATATATTTAGCCCCCTTTAATTTTTTTTTCTTTTTTAAAATATTTGCCAAATGATGTTTAACAGAGCAAGGAACTTTTCACAGTATGTCTGATAATATTTTTTCTTCTGGAGAAAGTCTTATTTGTTTTATTTTGGCTAGAATGAAAGCCCCTTTAAGCAAATTTTTTTTCTCGATAGTCTACAGAACAAACCATCTTTATACAATAACTTGCCTAATTACCCTAACCTGCCTAGTTAACCTAATTAACCTAGTTAAGCCCTTTAAATGTCAATTTAAGCTGTATAGAAGTGTTTTGATAAATAGCTAGTCAAACATTATTTACTGTCATCATGGCAAAGATAAAATAAATCAGTTATTAGAAATGAGTTATTAATGAGTAAATGAGTAAACTTTTACGTTTAGAAATGTGTTAGAAAAAAATATGCTCTCCGTTAAACAGAAATTGGGGAAAAATAAACAGGGGGGCTAATAATTCTGACTATACATACATACACATACAGTATATAGCGTTATAGATTACTAATTGAAGAAAAAGGAGTAACAGGGCATTGAATCCACTGTTGTGCCTGATTTGTGTCAGGTTTTGTCTTACAGACCCAGTACTTTTCTTGAATGTTGTCTGCCATACAGAGGCAGCATGAATTTACAACTACTGTAATAAATCATCTGCTTCATTGCAAAATTATGGCATTTTAAACGTTTTTTTTCTCGTACATTCCTATGTGAAAGCAACTCATTATCGCTGGATTTATGGCATAAATGAGGGAAAATATCACATAGGCAAGTGTATTCTGGCACCGGTACATATAGTTTATTTAGGTTAAGTAACTAACCTCTCGTTCTCTTGTGTTTATGTGTGTGTCCTCAGGTGCAGGGAGGATGTCCGCTGAAATGTTCTTGTCCTTCCGCTCCTCCCTCGTGTCCTCCAGGCATCAGCTCGGTTTTGGACCACTGTGGTTGCTGTCGGGTCTGTGCCAGACAGTTTAACCAGGACTGCAGCCCTACTGAACCCTGCGACCACATTAAAGGACTGCGCTGCCATCTAGGGGCCGAGGGAGACCCTGGCAGAGGCTTGTGCAGAGGTGAGGAGAGCAATCAAGAAAGATGAATGTGGTTATTAATTACAATAAATACATAAACACAGCTTACTGATATAAACCTTATCTTGAAATGATAAGAATTAATTAAAAAGACAAATTAAAAAGAACTTAAAATAAAAAAATTAAAGTAACTTAATTAAAGTATTAAAGTTTAAAGTTTAAGTATTAATTAAATACTTAATATAAAAAGTTTAACTTTAAAAAGTAGGATAAATATGACAAAAGCACAAACACAATCGCTCAAGATAAAATAAAAATAAACAATGCATTTGATTAATTTAAATAATAGTTGGAAAAAATAAATATGGAAAAAATGTCATGCAAAAAAATTACTAAAACTAAATTAAAAATAATTAATTAATTAAAATAGGACATGGCTAAACAGTAACATACATATATATTCAATTAAAAAACAATAAATCACTAAAATAAATAAAAATGTGCTTATTTATTTAAGTTGAAGCGCGCGCGTGCGTGTGTGTGTTAATCAAGCAATATCATTGTTTATTCAATTATCCAGCTGAGGCTCAGGGTCGCCCGTGTGAGCTGGATGGACGGATTTACCAGCACGGAGAGGACTTTCAGCCTTCCTGCGAGCATCAATGCACGTGTGTGGACGGAGTGGTCGGCTGTCTGCCACTGTGCCCACACCACATATCTCTGCCCGACTGGCGCTGTGCCCGCCGCCGTCTCATCAGAAAGCCCGAGCGCTGCTGTCCTGAGTGGGTCTGTGATGACGACAACCGCATTGCTGAGATAAATCCAGTGCCCGAAGCTCATCCAGCAGAACACACTCACCTCACGGGCAACGAGCTACTGGTAACCCCATCTGCTTCCTGGGACAGTAGTGCAGGAGCCCCTTATCAAGGTACACCAATAGCTTCGAAACAACAATATATTTTAGAGAGAAATAGCTAATCAAACAAATGAGGAAAAACAGTATTTTCTATTAGTTTAAAGTTAGGATGGGTGTGAGGGCAGGGGTAGGATTAGGTGTTGTTGGATTAAGCAATATAGCGAATTTAGTGAGGGGGTGCAGGATTTAGCATGGCAAGGGTGCGTTTTTCAGCACAAGACCTGGTCCAAGTCTCCACTCATTTGAATGTATAAAACTCTCTCTGTAGCTGTTTGTAACCACTGTGAAAATATCATCACACATCAAAACTAATGTTTTATAACATCACTGTCTCCTAGGGCTGTAAAAAGTACTCAGGATGAGGCTCAATTGAAAGTGAAGATTACTCAATTTAAAGTACTGTGCACTGTACTAAGTACTGTATACTTTTAAAGGCCGAAAACTTATCTTAGGAAAACTATTGAAGAGATCAAATGCAAAAACATCTAATATTGATTTGACATTTTCTTTTAAAATTAGCATTTTTCTCAGCCTCTAGTGTTTTATGTTCAGTTATTTCACATTACAGGCAATGCAAATAACCAACCCAACCACTAACAGATTATTTGCCTTACAAGTAAAATTACTGAGCCTACACATAGGATACACCAAAGAAAATGGCACTTGAAAGCTTTTACATCTGAACTCTTCATATACAGTTAAAGTCAGAATTATTATCCTCCCTGTTTATTTTTTTATCAATTTTCTGTTTAAAGGAGATTTTTTTCAACACATTTCTAAACATAATAGTTTTAATAACTCATTTCTAATAACTGATTTATTTTATCTTTGCCATGATGACAGTAAATAATATTTTACTTGATATTTTTCTAGACACTTCTACACAGCTTATAGTGACATTTAAAGGCTTAACTAAGTTAATTAGGTTAACTAGGCAGGTTAGGGTAATTAGGCAAGTTTTATTGTATAATGATGGTTTGTTCTGTAGACTATCAAAAAATATATAGTTTAAATGGGATAATAATTTTGACTAAAAAGTTGTTTTTTTTAATTAGCTGAAATAAAACAAACATGACTTTCTCCAGAAGAAAAAATATTATCAGACATACTGTGAAAATTTCTTCCTGGAGTGCTGCAGCTCTGCACAGTTTAGTTCCAAACCTAATTAAACACACTTGATCAAACAAATTAAGTCCTTTAGGTTTGTTTAAAACCTACAGGTAAGTGTGTTGAAGAAGGGTTGGAACTTAAGCTGTACAAGGCAGCAGTTCTCCAGGAACAGGAGTTTGACACCCCTGCTCTAAAGCAAAGTACAATATATATTATTCATTAATATGTCAGACAGACATGCAAATCTCTGTATAAAAGAACAAACAAAAAATGGGTCAAATGTATCTTTCAAGTGAATACAACAAAAACGTAACAGAGATAAATATAAAACAATATACAGTCTAGACTCTAGAGACACTACAGTCACTGTGCTTTCTGTATCCTAGACACCAAATACTTTAATGATATATTAAAGATGAATTCATTGTCTGACCACCAGAGATATGCATGGATATAAACATTATGATCATTTTTTCAATAGAAATACAGCACACTGTGCAACAAGACTCATGGTTATAAACACTGGTTATTTAAATTGGCATTGCTTTATATATAACTCATAGCGAGTAAAAGCTTAATGTGCTTACTTTTTATTTAGAGTGGATCTCATCCTCTAAGTCCCGCCCTATTGCTCCATCCACCTGCTTGCTGCAGATCACTGATTGGTCACCATGCTCTGCCACCTGTGGAATGGGCGTGTCAAGCCGTGTCACCAATAGCAACCCAGAGTGTCGACTAGTAAGCGAAACTAGACTCTGTCAGATTCGAGAGTGTGGCGTCAACACTGCACCATCACTGAAGGTAAGAGGCGGCTGCAGTCTCAATCTGATAATCACAGAAATCATCGAATGTTATAAAATATCAAATGTAAAGAATATAAAACCATTTTAAATATTAACCATCATTTTAAAATAATATAAACAATAGTGCACCCATGAGTAAGTGACTGACCTGTGTTTGAAAATATTATGAAGGCATTTACAATTATAAAAGATATATATATATATATTCATTTAGTACTGCTTCTACAACATTTATTAATATTATTGTTATTTTTGTATTATGTATGTATTATTTTTGTATGCACATATTTAATTAGTTAGACCATCACTAAATATTAGCAATAAGCCAAGATGGATCTGCGTCTAGAAAAGCAAAAATGAATAAAAACATTAATAAATGAACAATGAATAAAAACAAAACAAAACATATAAATACATCATCATATAAAATTATTATTATTATTATTAGTAGTAGTATTGGTGGTAGTAGTAGTAATTATATTCTAAAAATATTATTAATATTTTGTAATATTTATATTACAATTATAACAAAATATTTTATGTTTTAATGTTATATTATTGCTATACTTATTGATTAATTAAAATATTTATTAATAATTTGATCAACCTTGCATCATTGCTAATTTTCTGATAATTTTCTATAAAAAATGTCTTAAATTTTATATTATTTTATTTCTTTTTGAAGTAGATCTGCTTTACAGCTGTATATAAACATCCTCCCTGTCTTTCTCTGTACTCAGAAAGGAAAGAAGTGTGCAAGAAGCACACGGCCACAGAAACCTGTGCAGATCAGGTTTGCCGGGTGTTCCACTGCTCGCCGTTACCGGCTGCGTTCATGTGGGTCCTGCTCAGACGGTCGTCTGTGTGTCCCATCCGCAACTCGGACGGTCCGTCTGCACTTCCACTGTCCGGAGGCGGAGCGGCACGACTTCACCCGTAGCCTCATGTGGATCCAGCGTTGCAGCTGCAGACACTCACACAGCAGACGAGGCCTGAACACACCAGCTGAACTCTTCAATCTGCCCAATGACATACACACATACACACACTGACACCGACAGATCCACACTGCCCTCACTCTACCAAACATTTTAACCCAGCATACATCAATACAACAAATGCAATATAGCAATATTCTGAATAGAACATTTGAATGATACCGTTTTATCCTGTATGCGGTAATGACACAGGTGTAAGTAAGAGGTTTATTATGACTGTAAGTAAGGTTCATTATTATACTTTATTATGATATTATGACTGTAAAGCTCATTTGGTTTCTACAATTCACACACACACACACAAATCATTTATTAATATTTTTCCCTTCTGTTGTAGTTGAATCCAGATTTACTGTATATAGTGTACATATGTACAAATATCACTGTATATATTTATGATGTGAGTTTGTTTTTATTTTGTAATATTTCATGGACTTCTTCAGTTCTTGTGAAGTGTCATATTCAAACCTCAATTTTTTGAGGTGAATAACAAGCAGGATGCTTGTTTGTGCATATTTACACTAATTTTGTCAAATAAAATGTATTACAGTTTACATAAAGACTCTGTATTATTTGTGTTGCTGTGACGTGACAGATATTGACAAAATAATAATGAATATAAAAGAATAGAATAAAATAAAATAGAAAAGAGGGGGAAATTACAAAATGCAATAGAAACTATGATTTTTTTTAATTAAAAAATGTAATTAAAACTGACAGTATAATCAGTACATTCATAATTATTCATTTATATTTATAATTCATTTGTAATATTATTTTTATATTTATTATCGGTATATTAATAATTATTATCAGTATATATATATATATATATATATATATATATATATATATATATATATATCAGTCAATATTCACAATTTAAAAGTAATTGTAAAGCTAAATATATACTTATGAAGTGTCATATTCAATCCTTTATTGTAAGTAAGAAATGAAGCATATTTATGTCTCCCTTTTCAACTCTGCCCCTCACTGACGCTTTTGCCCCGCCAATACATCCCCCTCTCTCCTCTAACTTACACTCCTCACAATCACTGCACTATTTAACATTTGCACATTTAAAATTT
Organism: Danio aesculapii; assembly: GCF_903798145.1. Classification (NCBI taxonomy): domain Eukaryota; kingdom Metazoa; phylum Chordata; class Actinopteri; order Cypriniformes; family Danionidae; genus Danio; species Danio aesculapii. The sequence continues at coordinate 34,225,345 of NC_079439.1, forward strand.
GCACATATTCACTGCACTGATTCACTTATTTGAACTGTACATACCCACTGCACGTTGACATTTGTAATTATGTACACACCCACTGTACATATACATTTGTAATTATGTTTATCTATCTGCACACTTCTGATTAATAGCATCCTGTACATATATTCTGCACACTATCTGCACACTTTTGATTATTAATAGCATGCTGTACATATATTCATTTATTGTAAATCTCCGTTCATAGCTAATATGTTGATCGTACATCCATCTGTAAATATCACCATAGTTAATAACTGCACTTTATGAATTATACCTGTATCCTGCACTTGTTGCACTGCTAGTTAGGCTAAAACTGCATTTCATTGCCTTGTACATGTGTAATGACAATAAAGTTGAATCTAATCGAATCATCTAATCTATTATTACTATTAAATGCTGCAATCTACATTTAGCCTTTATGTCCCTTGAGTACGACAATTATTCTAGGTAATGCAGCTGTCTGTTATTTTCTCATAATTCAGTGGATATCAAATTTTTACTGATTTGTTCAATAACATCATGTGCTCTGACTGGAAAGTCTATGTTTCTGAAGGACGGGATGCCTCTGCTATCTTTTTTTTTCTCTCTCTCTCTTCCGTTATCTCACTCTTACAGTCTGACAGCGAGGTGAGAGTTTCAGCAGTGTCCTGACAGAGGAACAGGAAATGTCTGGATGTGTTGAGAATGTGCAGGATGGCAGGTGGAAATATGTGATGACGGTTCAATCCCACACAAACACCAGAGCCACACATACACTAGCACTCTTTCATTAGTCAGCATATATGCTTTGCCTGCATGCCATGTGACACAGACACCACTTATTAGATAATCTATTATGACACTGTGCTGTCATCTGTGTGGAGGATCCCAGTGCTCCTTTATATATTTCAGTTTTTAAGGAGATTTACTCAAAAATGAAAAGTCTGCCACGATTTACTCACCCTTAACTGGTTCCAAACCAGTTCGATTTTTTTTTTGTTCTGTTGAACACAAAAGAAGATTTTTGAAGAATGTCGGAGACCATTACCTCCATAATATTTGTTTTCTCTTACTATGGATATCAATGGTTACAGGTTTCTCACATTCTTCAAAATATCTTCCTTCTGTTAAACAGAATCCCTTTAATGTAAAAACAAAAAATAAACTGGGGAAGATTAAAATACAGATGGATATAATGACTTTACATGGATTGTCTGTGATGGCCCTTAAAATTTAGGAAATTCACGTTTTAGATCAAATACAATCTAAAAGTAAACCCGCATTTTGGTAACAAATAATTTGTGGCTCCAGACTAAAAAAATAAGCTAAAACAGGCTAAAAATGTGAACACTAGCGCCTGCTATTGGTTGTAAGTGGAAAACATTAATTTGTGGTTCTAATCTAAACCATAGGGCCAGAAGATGATTAAAGGATTTAAAATGAGAAAATAATATGATTTTATGTTATTTTTATTATTATTGTTTAATTCATTTGATTATATATATATATATATAACTGTAAGTTTAAAACTCTTAAAATGTTGAAAATTTAACTTCAAACTACTTAAGTGTCTTCAAATATTTCTCAAGCCAACATTAATAGCTGTCCTTCAAATGTTATTTATATAGCAAATTTTACACTCTTTTATTCATGTGTTGGGTCTGTGGAGCTCAATGACATGTTCAATAAACTGAACTGAACAGAGTTTTAACTTAACTAGAACTATAGCATTATATTGCCTGTCTGATCTCCTGAATATAACCTGAAATATTGTTATGCCATTTTTTTTTTCGTCTAAAGCAGTGTTGACACAAAAAATTTAAATTTTGATGTAGAGCTTTTCTTTTCTTTTTAGTACAATTTTTAGATATCCATTCAAAAAGATTCTGAGCAAGGTACATCAAAGCAACTTACTCACTGACGACGATGCTTTAATCCTCCAGTGTCCTCTTGAGTTTGCAAGTATCCCCAGATTCTCTTTTCTTCCTGTCATCCTCTTTATCTCTTTCCCTCCCTGGCTTAGATATTTTCTCACCCGGACTGCTGTGCTCTGTTCATCTTTCACAGGCTTCACTCTGTCTATTTCCTCTCTCTATCTCATGCAAAGGCTTGGGTTTCTATGAAACAATGGGGACACCAGTGAGAAGGGACCAGGGGGGTTTGGGGGGAGGAGGAGTGGATACATTTACCTTTGTAAGAGTGGCAAGGAAAGGGACTCCAGTGTGTCATCAAAGAACAGTTTGCTTCAGCTCAGGTGATCCCCGCAGCAGAGTGTGTGCCTGTGAGCTGCTGGCTTTGAAGTCTTTGTATGCAGAGCCTGGATTTGAATAGAATCACAATACTCCCTCCTTTTTTAAACAAATGATGCCACCTTACATCAGAATAGAACTGGTTGATCCTTCTATGACCGATTTTTGACCCTTCCAATATCCACTTTATTTGGTTGTAAAGATTTTACTTAAATGATGATATCTTCGTTACACATTACCCTGAGAATACACAAGAAAAAGATGACTTTATAATATAATGTCGTTTTTGTTAGGAAAAATAACCATTGACTAAATATTTTTGGACTACTTTTGCTTATATTCTCGGATGCAGACAAAATAGTATAAGTAATCGTCCACTAGATGGAGTCCAACACTAAAAAAATAGCAGCTTTGTGTTTTAAAAGCATCAAAAAAGATAGTAAATGTGTAAATCGAATATACTTTTTTTTTTATTGATCATCATTGGCAACTACTATGATCCACAGAAGAACTGGAATGATCCATCTTGAAAAATGAAAAATTAGAGAATATTAAAAGTTTGATTTCTAGACCTGGAATATTTACAGAGGTTTTAAAATGCCATAAAAACAAACATTTGTTTATTTTTAAATTAAATTAATCAGTTAAACATTAAGTATTGAGTATTAATTTATTCAATTAATTCTTTATCTTAGTAAATTACAAAAAATTTGATTTGGGTCAAAAAATACGGTTTTGTTTGAATAAATGTATCTTATAAATAAGTATCGGTAAGATTGGATTTCATTATAAGTTTCAGACAATGGATGCTAATTAATTGTCGATATTAAATGTGTTAACTGTCAATATTAGATGTACTAGTAGATGTAGGCCTAGATCTAAATACATAAATTTTATATGCAAATAAAAATAATTATTCATCTCTTTAATTGTGAACACAGTATTTTGTTGGAACAAACAGACTGAAAGTTATTGAATGTCCCGCAGTTGTTGTCACATTATGCTATTACCATTAGCAGTTAAAACGAGCTTCTGCCTCGCAGGTGTGTTTAGCAGTTAACACAACAGAACATTGTGGTAGCAGTGCCTGTAAAGAGAGAGGCCAAGGCCAGTTCATTTAAGCCTGTAATGGTAAATCAAGGCAAATTGGACAGTATTGCATTGGTTAAATAAAGATTTACGGCGCCAGAGGTAATTGGCTTTCCATCTTGGCCAGATGTTCGCAGCTTCCATCGTGCCGAGAGACGAAGCAAATATAAGGTGAGAGCACGTGCTAGTGCTCAATTTAACAGCTGCCTGTTTGCCTCTCGCGTGAACACATCTGTTATTAGGACGGCTCTCTTTTTGCATCTATTGTCGGTTTATTTGTACTCTAGATTAATGCTATATAAAAAAAATCTCTATTTGTGTTAGCACATATTAATTAATAGAAGAAAACGTGACACGCTAACCGTGAGCAGGCTTAAATGCTGTGGATAAAGGAGGCTTTTAAATCATTTCAGCATAACTCAGCCGTGGTGATTATGAGCAATTCAAATTAGTTTCAAATGTTTAAAGTTGCCCAAACAGCAATCCATCATCCTGTCAAGCGCCACGCCCCCTCGTTGTTCATTGGCTGCGGGGGCTGCACCTATGGCACGTCACCAGAGGAGTGACTTTAAAATTTTCTCCCTGTTCGTTCATGTGTAATTTCAGCGTAAACTGACGCCAGCTATTCGGTTCTGCAGCTTGTAGGAGGTTTTAGGTTCTGTTAGAAAACGAGTGGTTATAGAATAGTATTTTTTAAGTGAACATCACAAAGATAATGTGCAATAGCGCGACTCTAACGTGAGTTTGACGGTTGTGGTTAAGCGCTTCATCAAACAGGAGGGACGATTCTGAAGTTTGCTGGAACCGAGGCACTCGGATTATCAAAAGCGCATTTTCTTCAACGGTTTTGGGGTGGATGAAGCAAAACAAGTTTCAGGACAGCCGCTTTATCACTGTTTAATACCACACAGTAACTTCTGAAGTGATTCCAGCACCCTTTGACCTTCGAGATACGTATAAATAACGGTGAGTAAAAACATCATAATAGCGTTAAACATTTAAATAATCACCAAACACTTTGAAATTCGTTTTGAGTACGTTAATGCTGGACCATCCCGTTGTTTCGATGCCTTCCCGCTTTAACTGTTTCCACACAGCTGTGTGCGTGTTCAAACACGCACATCATAACGCATGCTCGTATGAATTGTCATTGTGTTTTTTCTTTACCGCACTTTGCAGTTATTTGTCATTTTGGCGACGCTTTTATCCTAATGCTGTAAACATGTAGTGCAGTTGACTCTACTTTTATCACAAATACGTTTTCTAATGCATAACGCTGGTGTCAAAACAGCGATGTTTATAAAAACAAGCAAGTTATTAGTTGAGACAGACAAAACTATATATCGTAGATTATATTCCGTTTGATTTGGAGTTGTACGGGTGATTATTTTGCATAATATATACGCTAGACTTGACATAACTACTTCTCTGTACAGTAACTCCAACTCAATGGCTGCATCTCAAATCGTAGCAAGCTACCAACCTAAAAAAACTGGACTAAGCTGGTGTCTAGGAAAAAAAAGCAGTCTAGCAAGGAAGCACACTATGTTTTGAGACACAGCCTTGATGTGTGCTGTCACTGGAGCGGAGAATTGTGCACAATGGGGAGTTGTGCGCGGAGTGTTAATTAAAAAGAGACCCGTTTTAATGAAACGGCGAAGCGTGTAGTTATATGGCCCCAGAGCGCATTATTAAAAGAGAAGGATATACTGCTAATCTGCGGTGGTGCCAACCAGGGTTTGGTCATTTGCTCACTGGACTCGCTACTATTTTTAGAGGCTGAGAACCATAGTGTTATGCTCATTTATTTTAATTATCAGCGACTCACGCTGAGCCTGTGCGCAGTTATTTGTTCTCCTAACCGACGTGTTATGACACTAAAAATTCACAGTTACTGCATTAGTGAATTATTAAAAACGCGAAACTGTACGCGTTCTCGCGTTATTGAGTTTCTATGGTGACCGCGCGGGGACTTCTCCACAATCGTTCCGCCCAACAAAAGGAAAAGTTGAGACGCAACTGTAAAACATAATAGTGTTTTTAAGTCTCCTACACCATTAGGCTTGTTATTGATGATATGTGATTTGTCTTGTGGTGTAGAGCCATCATTTGCTCCGTCAAGCCGACACCAATCCATCAGTCTGCGCTCGGACAGCGACGGTATTGTGTTTCTCTTCATTAGCTTCTGTTTTTGCCTCTTATTTCATCAATCAGCCCGTTAGTCGAGTGGAACTGAACGAGCCTCCCCCTCTCTGACCTTTCTGATGACAGCGTTTAAATAACGAGAGAGAAAGAGAAGAGTTTGGTTTATTTCCAGAGTAACTTCTCACTTTGAAACTAACAGTACTTGTGTTGACTTCTTCAGTGCATTCATACGTTTAGGTCAAGGGTGCCCAATCTTTTTCTGATAAGGCGCCAAAAACCAACCTTGATTGAGAGCTGTGGGCCGAAATTAAATATACCAAACCGTAATACATGAAATTTGCTCATTTGTTTGTTAATTATTTAAAAATAACTTGAAAAGGTTGCTTTAAAACATATTAATTGATGACACAGTGTAATTTGTAACATTTTATTATCAACTTATTATAATAAAAACATAAACAATCCTATTTATAACACAATGGTGCTCAATACTGAATACACCAGTTGAGCTGCTCCTGCCTTTGCCTTGATTTGCTCACTGATGTCTGGTGCATTGTCTTCTATCTGTCAAGTGACAGTATTTACATTTTATAAGTCTGATTCATATGAAACATTTCATTTTAGTTGGCTTTTTAGTAGCTCCTCAATTAAACAAACAAACAAACAAAAAAGGGTATACAGTAAATAAATTCAAAAGGACGATCTCTGCCAAAGGCATTTGCCCCAACCATCTCCCTCCATCTTATTCAGATGAGATGGTGGGTCAAACCAAAGGTTACCATCGGCCAACTTTGGTCCACAGGCCCTACTTTGGGAACCTCTGGTTTAGGGGAAAAACATGAATACTCGACTCAAAACATCAGCTTTTTGCATATTTCTATGCATTACAACTTTAAAGTTGCTCATTATGCTAAGATGGCCTTCTTTAAATGGGTCAAAAATAATCTGCAGAGCTTTTATGACAAAAAAATATGTTCAATCTACACCTGTTTGCTTATAAATTACCCATTTTTTGCTTTAACTTAGCGGTGACCTTTAAATAAATTTGCACTTCTCTTAAACAGTACATTTGCCATATTTTGCTTTCCTTTTAAGTCAGGAATTGGTCACAACAAAGATATAGGCCTATAGCGAGACAAACTCCTGGTACCTTGTGATAAGACACTACATTAAACCTCATAGCTTTAAAAAGGTTGTCGCCAAACGTTTCCAGTGAAGGATTAACTTACCTAAGTTATTAGAGGGATAATGTAATTGTTCTGTATTGAAACAGCCATGCCTCAAAGCCTGTGATATTCCCCCAGGGTCCCATTCGGCAGCATTGTCTCACTCACTCTCAGGTCTGCAGGAAAGGGATGATTAAAAAATGGGGGATTTGCATTTTCATGAAATTAACTGTTCCAAAGTTATTTGGCATCCTGCTTTAGAAAGGCGCTTCTGCAGGTGTGCAGGAATGACAATGTATGGTGCTTGTTACCGGTGTCAGTTATGGAGAAAAGGTCCTGAGGCGAAATCTGTTTGTGTAGGAGCGCTGAATAAATTTGCTTTTGGTTCGGGTTTATAATCTTGTACAGCTGGTCCCAACGTATTTAATAAGATATCAGACCCACAGTTCATGTAAGACTTACAAATATGACCAACTCTGACTTGACAATGAAAAGATTAGAGCCGAGGGTGTTGGAAATTGGTTTAAACTGGTGCCTGGCAAATTCGCCAATAAAATTCAGGCATGTAGGTTCATGTTAGTTTCAGGATACTCAAAGTGTCACTCAAACGGTTTGAGGAGGAAATGCTAAGCCAGCTGTCTAAGCATTGTAGTAAACCTGCTAGGCTAGTTTTAGCATAGAAGGTGGGAAGATGTGAATTACACGTGCACAAGATATCCTGTTTATTTTTCTGCTGAATACTGATTTTTATGTTTCATGTTAAAAAAAGCTGTTCCATAAATTCACAGCTGAATATAAACTCTCATGAAGTGCTTTTATTGTCAGCGTCATTTAACATTGAAATGGACAGTTTCTGCCGAATGTAAAATTGTCATCGTTTAATCGCGATATGTCTTTTGTTAGCCTGTGGTATTTTAAAAGTATCGACAATTTTGTTTGACAATGATAACAAATGTTTATTTCTTGGGTCCTAGGAGCCTAAGTTACCTGTTGATACTCCCGTTTGTGGGAAAGTGCGTGGCAGCCGATATCTTATGTCCGGCACAAAGCTGGGAAGACAGATAGGACCTGAGGAAAGCAGCCCCACTCATTGGAGCAAAAAAGCACAAAGAGCCTTCCTGTTGCTTTCCTCTCCTCTTTTGACCTCTGCTCGACCCTAGCAATCAACAGGGCTCAGTTGTGACCTCTAACCTGGCCTCCGTCTCCAGTCTGCTGCCGACCGACCTCTACTTCAGAACAACAGAGGGAGGAAATAACAAGTGATATAGCCTCAGCCAGATGTCCGAAGCCTCTTCCTTACATTGCTGCTGCCTCTCCAAAAGGAGAAAACTGCACCGTCTGCCCCACACAGGATTTTGCTGAGGGTCTCTGAATACAGCAGAGAAGCTCTCATTTGTGTCTGTAAGGACAACATTGTGGCTATACAAAGATATTTTTAGAAATGAAATGTGCAAGCGTTTCCTTGTGCGTTTGAGCATATGTACTGCACCGCAGGTCTAAACGTTCTGCTTAGTTGGACGTTACTCTGACCTTCCCAAACCACAGCCTTCATGCTTATTTTAGACAATGTTAGAAAAGGTAATATGTTGGCCTGAAGCTAGACATCATAAAACTCTACTAGTGTGTGTGGTGACGATGGTTTGTGGTTGCACTGAATTCATCCTTCTGGAACTGCATAAGGCTGTTTATTGAGAGCGGGAATAGTTTGCTTGCTCGCAGGGAAATGGCTGGTGAACAGTAACTCGTCAAGGGAATACACTCATCATAAGTGAAAACATGCTCGAACTGAAATCATCAGACAGGGAATGACAAATCAGTTGCACTTTCAATTGGAAAACATCATTAACAGTGGTTAGTGTCATGATTGAGTTCCCGTGTCTGTTGAAAGCTGTTTACCACAAGGCATTCCAACTACAATCTAGGACCTATCATTAAAAGCAGTACATCGGAGTTCCATTTCTTAACTATTTTAGTTTACATGGTACAATGAGTACCTGGAACCTCATGGAGATAAGGACAGGCGATTCTAAATTAGTGCGTATATTTGAGATGCTATATAGATGTGACGCCTGTTCTCGGATCAGCACTCACTCTCTGAAATTGCAGACTCTGAAAGAGAACAGACTTTAGTTTCTGTCCTTATGGTTCCAGTTAGTGCCATTTGAGAGCCGCACTGCCTCCAGCTGGGCTTGATCTCTACTCGTATTTGCAATGAAAGTTCTGGAAATGAGATGTAGATATAAACTGATGATGTTAAGGCAGATATAAAAATCTGTGGACTACATCATTTCCATAGAATTGCCTGCAGCATGAGTTTTATTATAGTTCTGTGGTAATAACATTGCACTTTTTCTTTTTTCAACTTTAAGTGTAACTTCTTGAGTTGTTTCATAACACCATTGCGCTTATACATAGACTTGTCATGATATCTATTTTTTGTGGTACGATATATAGCTATACAGATGTTATTGTCATTTTAAGACCATCTTGACACTATAATAGCATCATAATGCAAGTACACTCCTCCAAAGAGCACATCATATTTTATTCTTAAGAATATTTCATTTAATTATAGTCATTTTAGCAATTTAATAATTAGGCATTGGAGTCGGAATGTGAAAACCGATACCCTAAACAAATAAATAAATAATAATAAATGTTAACAAAAATGGTAAAAAGAACTAGAAAAAAAGAAACATCTATTTTCAGTCATCAGACACTCACATGAAAATATACTGTAGTAATTTATAGTAAATACTTTAGTTTTTTTTTTTTTACCATACTGACACCTCCAATAGAAAGACATATTGCACAATCAGCTAAAATGTGGTTAAAATTGATTTTTATGTATGGGCGATATATATTGCGTCACCAAAAATTATTGAGGACACTGTTGAACTACACTGTTCCTATTGAACTACACTGTTCCTATTTACTGTGACCTTTTATGTGAAGCTGCTTTGACACAATCTACATTGTATAAGCGCTATACAAATAAAGGTGAATTGAATTGAATTGACATGTCCATCTGTTGTGCGATAAGTCAATATATTGATTGTGACTGGCCTACTTTTTTTTGGCCGATAACTCTTAAGATTTGGAGGCAGATAACCGATATATTAGCCAATATAAATATTTCAAAATGTTATATTTTTATACAGTCAACTACTGATTTTATTTTAAAAACCTCATAAAAGTTTGAACTGATCATAGAAAAGGCCACTCAAAGCAAAAAAAAGCAATAATTTGAAAATTGCAATGTGATTATAGACCTATACTCAAGATATATAACTATACTCAAGATACCAAAAATAATATGTCTTTTCTTTGCATAGCAAAGACTGTTGCATAAAAATAATAGGTTAAATAACAAAATGGGATTTAATTAACAAACAAGTAAAATAAATATGTATTAAATAAAATGAAAATGAAAGAACTAAGAACTGAAACCAGCCCAAATGTTCTTGAATTAAATTTGTTACAGTAATGCCCATATGTACAAAATATGTAATGTCCAAAAAAGCGCTTTGAGAGGTGTTTTGACAGTTCAGAGTCCTCATACACCAATTAAAACCAAAATACACAGTGACACTCTTTCAAACTTATCTACAATGATGAGGAATATGGTTACTTACAGAGTTATTAGCGCACATGCAAGAAAGGACAAACCTTGAAGGAATAAACAATGTGAGAAAAGCTCCGTTATAGTGCACTGGACAAGTCTGAACATGTTCGACCACGCATGCGCAAAGCAGGCAGTTCTGTACAATTACGTAATCTATTGGCTTAACGATATCGACCTAATTTTGACATGGACCGATAACAATAACATAAAAAAAGCATTTATCTGCTAATAACGATATGGCCGCCGATATATCGTGTAACGCTATTTTGAATGCATGTACTTACACCAATACAGTTCGATGTGGTGTTTTGTATTGTTACTAACTGCTATTAATAAAATGCCATATTTACAATTTTCTTATAGATTTGTTTAGCATTCCTTGGTCATCTTATAAGTGTTTATCATTTATTAATTTCAGTGGAATCTGGGTTTAGTATGAAGAGAACATTGTTATCTGAATAGGCCTTGTGTACCTCTGTATTCTTGACACTCTGCCAAGAGTGCTTAAGGAAGTTTCTTTCGCTTTTGTTGCTATTTATGTTGGATACAGTTAGGGGAAGGATCAGTGGTATGGGTAGGATTAGGTTTAAGGATTGGTTATGTGGTAGTTCAGTGCAATTACAGATAATTTACAGAATAATTACAGCTCTAATTAAAATCAAGTAATAGATGTACAGTATCTGCCTTATAACTGCAGGGTATCAAACTGATTCATTTAAATGTTAGCACACAGTAACTGTTGACACTTAATATAGTCCTGGCAAACAGTTAAAAACAACATTGTGCAACCATACTGTGTATTCTGGGAAACTAACCACCGGCATAGTAGTGTAAACACAAGACTACTACAGTTCATTTGAAAATAAAGTACCACTAAATCAGTTCTTTTCCTGTTCTTGCTCACCGTCATGTGCTGTACAAAATTGTTTATATTATGTAGCAATGTGTTATAATGCAATTTGGTCAGTCAGCAGTTTTATGCTTATTTTTACTCATCTCTGGATGAGGACATTGAAAATGAAATTAGCAACATGGGGAGAAATATATCTGTCCCATTATTCTGCTATTATGGTCTCTAAGGATGAGGAGAATGTATTATGGTGATTTATTTGAAGAGGTTTGGGGGAGCATCTCTAATGGCTGATCTTCTGATAGTGCTGGAACTTTGCCTCTGGATCTGCTGATTTACGAGCGTCTTCTCTCTGTCCCGCAGGCAGGCGATGGTGAACAGTCGCGTGGAAAGCTCCGCGGTTGCGGTAACAGGAGGCAGTGGCGGGGCAGTGCGCTCCTGTGCTGGATGCGGTGGTCGGATATCGGATCGCTTTCTGCTCTTCTCCATGGATCGGTACTGGCATACGCGCTGCCTCAAGTGCTCCTGCTGCCAGGCTCAGCTGGGAGAGATCGGCAGCACCTGCTTCAGCAAAGGAGGGATGATCCTCTGCAGGAACGATTACATCAGGTACTAAAAGAAACACGCAGTTGGGGGATTTGGGGAGACTGATGTAGAAAATGCTGAGTAAGAGTGAATAAATGATGTTCTCGGTTACAGAATCAGTCATAACATTACACAAGGAGGACAGGAAATCTGTGCATGGACTTGACTCAAAAACTAATAAATAATTTCTTTGTCTCATGATGTTTATCTTTGTTTTATATAATTGTACATATATATAAATCCTTAAAAAATTAATTAGGGCAATAAGTTAACAAAAATGGTGTTAAATATGTAGGATATTCACAAAATTTATTATTATATATTTTTTGCCCAAACTGAAAACTAAAAGCCAGTACATGCCCACCTGGGAAAGTTTTTCAAACATTTAAATCTGAGTGGTTTTTACAGTCAGTGATGACACCTTGACCATTCCATATACACACCTATGGCTATTACTAAAGTAATTACATGTAACAAAAAGGGTGCTGTTGTTACAGTGTAACTATTTATTTATATAAGTTATAATAATGCATTGTATGTGCTTACTACATGGTTAAGGCTAGGTATATATAACTAACTTATTCTTTTCGGCTTAGTCTCTTTATTAATCAGGGGTTGCCACAGCGGAATGAACCGCCAACTTATCCAGCATATGTTCTAAACAGCGGATGCCCTTCCAGCTGCAACCCAGCACCTGGAAACATCCATACACTCATTCACATACATACAAGTCTGTGGGGGAAACCGAAGCACCTGAAAGAAACCCGCAAGAACATGCAAACTCCACACAGAAATGCCAACTGACCCAGCCGAGGCTCGAACCAGTGACCTTCTTGCTGTGAGGCGACAGTGCTACCCACTGCACCACCACGCCACTCACTATATAATTAACTGTTAATCATAATTAATTGTAATTACAAAGATTATAAAAGGCGTTACAGGGAGACTTTATAATAAAGTCTTACAAAATAAAGTATTACCATTGTAATGGTTCTTATTTTTTTCTGAAAATAGCAGATTATATCATGATAAATGTGGAACATGGTCTGTCATAAGGTCATCTTTTGGAACTGACAAGACATTTAATAATAGGTTACTACATGAATTGTAACAGGACCAGAAAAGTTGAGCGATCATGACAGGAAGTGTGTGGGTGCTTATAACATGGCATCTGGAGCAGCCATATTCCTCAAAGACTCCCCACATGTTTTTCATGTGCTGTACAGTGCTTTAGACTCAAACCACAGTCAATGATTAAATGAATACTCTAGTCAGAATTGTCATTCTGTCATAAATTTTGACCAGTATACAAAACAACCGTAACCTTGTTTTCCAAACTCTAAAAACCATTCGTTTATTTTAATGGCGTTTTTCACTGGGGTCTATGATTGCTTGTATGTCTGTATGATGATTACATAGCTCTTTGATTGAATTTGGCCTCTATTCCCTTGTATATTTTGGGCTGAAGGCTCCAGAGGTGAGGAGATTAGATTTGTTTATAATCGCTGAGGCTTTGAAATTGACCTCTGTGTGTTTGGATGTGTGCAGTGATGCATTGGTCCATGACGGCACGCCATTGTTGCCTGTTAGACCCACACTGGTCTGTTTGGACCTAAACCAGGGATATCTAACTATTTGGCATTGCCACACAGATGTGTGTGCGTGTGTGCGTGTGTGCGTGTGTGCGTGTGTGCGTGTGTGTGTGCGTGTGTGCGTGTGTGCGTGTGTGCGTGTGTGCGTGTGTGCGTGTGTGTGTGTGTGTGTGTGTGTGTGTGTGTGTGTGTGTGTGTGTGTGTGTGTGTGTGTGCGCGCGCATGTGTGTGTGTTTGCTGTAGAAGTGCCAGAGATGGCTGCTCAAAAGTCAAACAATCTCACACACCCAAAAAAAGGAAAGAAAGAGTGCCGACCTGGTATAAAAGTAAATTACTCCGCTAACTGGAAATGTACATAGTATTTGACATAACAGAAATAAATGTAAAATAATTATTATAGTACATATAAAAACGTATTAATATTAATACATGTAATAGTTTACAAACTCATTAAATATACAAATTATTTGTATTATTATTTCTCTTATAATTTATACATTTGGAGTATTATACATTTTAGATTGATATGAACAAAATTTTTGTAAAAATTAGCCCAGTAAATAATAATTACTACTGTTAATTCATTTTGTATTCATGTTGTTTTTATTATTTATTATTATTAAAATTATGAACTGCTTAAATTGTAAAATTATATATTTTATTGTAGTAGTAATAATAATAATAATAATAATCATTGTCATTAAATACATTCAAAGGCTTAAAATATACTTTGAAATTACTTTTTTTTTTTTTTTTTTTTTGCCAAAATTGTCAAAATTCTTGTCCATTTAAATGTAATATCTATATGCAGTTTTTATGGCTGATTGTAGTTTGTACTAGGGCTGCACAATATTGGAAAAATCTGATATTTTGATAATCTGAAATATACTACAATAAGAATACACCGCCATGAATGAATGAACAGCCAACTTAAAACAGCATATGTTTTACACAGAGGATGCCCTTCCAGCTGCAACTCAGTACTGGGAAACATCCATACACACTCACAAGCACACATACATTATGGCCAATTTACTTTATTCAATTCGCCTGCAGCGCATGTCTTTAGACTGTGGGGGAAACTGGAGCACCCGGAAGAAACCCACGTGAACACGGGGAGAACTTGCAAACTCAACACAGAAATGCCAACTGACCCAGCTGGTACTAGAACCAGTGTCCTTTTTGCTGTGAGGTGACAGTGCTAAGCACTGAGCCACCGTGTCTCCCATAAAGCTAAATAAATAAATGAAATAAACAGTGCTTTGATTTTTCTGTGGACTCAAACAGTATTCAGTACAGAACTTGAATAATCAAATGTGAAATAGTCATCTTGATTGAATAAAAATGATCCAGTAAAATACGGTATAATTTCCTGTGCCTGACTTCTTTAAACTCTTAAAGAGAAATGCTCACACAGTCACAAACCTTAAAGACACAGACAAATGATAAACCTTTACTCCCTTTGTTATACTCAAAAGTCTCATGTATTCTGAACTACGTTCAACTATTATTCTAACTCCTGGTCAGCTATAACACCAACTCTTTGCACATCCTGTTATGTGACTATTACAGATGCGCATAATGCGATGTCGATGCGGAAACGATATATTGTGCGACCATAGTTTGATCCACAAAAACATTATTTCCCAACATAAACTTATTTCCCATGTATTCCCTATCTTTGCCATTTTTTTGACTGCAAACATCCCAAGTGTTCCTTTTTCCAAATCACATCTATTTTCTCCACAAATCTAATGCGACAGAATTGACCAAGCGTCATCCCATTCTAATGAAGCAAAAAATGTCTATTCAAAACATTACTATTTAAAGAAGAAAATTGAAAAGGAAAAACTGAAGCTTCCCACAGGGTTAAGAGAAAAGAAGTGGCTAATGATCTACACCATATAATCAGTTCTTGTTTTATGACAACTTTGGATTATATAATGACTTGAATGAGGAAGGGACACTTTTTTTTCCTTTTACAGCACTCAGCACATGTTCGACATGTCAAGGGTGGTCTCTAGGATATTTCCTTAAAGAGTGCATGTAAGGTGTACTCAATCTGCAGTGTATTAAATATGTATAATACAGCTAATCAAAAGGGCAGAGCTTCATTACCAAATGACACAGCGTGGAGCCTGAGGTCTGATAAAAGTAGGGTGCATTAATTAGGGAGAACAGGGCTCCTTTCTGCCGTCTCTTATTAAATTACTGTTTGGATTAAGATCAAAAATTCATTACTGCGAGCAGTCAGAGCTGGGACAGTGATAACGGAGGAGGGGTTGAGAGAGAAAGAGGCCATGGAGAAGAGGAGAAAGTGAGGCGCTGAGAATTAGCTGCCAAACCGATCTGCTTACCGTCACAATAAAGACCCCAGAGAGGGAGCGGAAGAAATGTTTCCTACTGAAACATGACTGTGACACGGGGGTGGGGGCTCCAGGTGTTCTGAATGAAAACAACTTGTTTGTGTGTATGCAACGTGTGTGTGTGTATGTTGCATGTTGTTTGTGTGCATCTGGGTTTTATCTCTATACTACCGAGTTTGTAGATGCATTTTTTTTCTTTCAGCTCATCAAGAGCACGACTTGAACTCATTTGAGTGTTCTCCTAAAATTGCCCATAACAACCTCAAGCTCAGGCAGCGGAGTAATCAAGTGCTCCCTAATTAGGAGCCAAGGGTGGATCAGAGGCTCCTATAGCCACCCCCCACCCATTGCCACCAATTACACTGCCACTCCAGATTAGCTGATAGGCTGCAGTCTAGGACTAGAGGGGCTTTGGTGCCCTGCCATCTAAGCCACGCATACACAAACACACACATAGCAAAACGCTCCAACTTCAAGACATAGAAATGAAATTTCCTTTGAGTGCAGTGCAAAGAAGTAGATCATTTTCATCCTTTAAATGAGAATGCCACTCATTTTGGGCGTTATAAATCATGTCGACTTATTTACAACTGCTCTGTTGTAACTTCTGTATTCATGTTGAAACTAATTGTTGTTTTTCCCCTTCAACAATGCAGGTTGTTTGGTCACAGTGGAGCTTGCAGTGCATGTGGACAGTCTATTCCTGCCAGTGAGATGGTGATGAGGGCCCAGGGTAATGTCTATCATCTAAAGGTGAGCCACAGTGTCCACACAAAAAAACAGACTTCTAAAAGTTTCATCTGTGCGTGTTTTTTTTTCTTTCTGAGCTTTAAATTTTTAAACAAAACACAACTCAATCTTCTGCTGAAAAGACTTTGTGTCGAACTTCACCTAACATTTCAACCAGTTTGCATGTGTTCATATTTGGCAGGTTTGATTTGACACTAAACCGTTATATGATCGTAACAAACCAAAGACCTTTAAATAAAACAAAACGGGACATGATGTTACAAGATGTGACCACAAAAAGGACAGAATGCTCTAGCTTACATTTTTTTTATGGTCATAGCTGCACTTTCTTGTAGGAGATCTGTGTGTGTGACAGGGAAATTCCTGGTGATGTTTTGACCTGTTTATACATTTATAAACTCTTCATTAGTTTGCAACTTATAAACGGTATCGCATGCACACAGTCAGCAAACATGTTTAGCCCAGCACACAGCATTGTTTTGGATGTTTGTTTAGTTGATCTCAAGTAAGCCTTTTTTCGTTGTTTTAGGTTTAATTTTTAACCCTTTCATGTGTACGATCACACCGGTGTGATCAGCCTTGGCTGGTCCCTGAAGTGTACGATCACGCTGGAATTATTGGAAGGTTCAGAGTGCACGTCATCAACTGCTAAAATTCAAGTCTGATGGTGCGCGCTGATGCACAGAAGAGGTGCGCAGCGCTTATCATATCACGATTTATCCGTGCTTTCAAACACATAACATTTATTTTAGGTTTCAGACATTCAAATACACATAACTACAAGCAAAACATACCACTTAAAGTTCGTAAAATGCATGCGAATGTCTATGGATACGGCAATAATAATTATTTCTCAATATAACTGGATGATGTGCTTTGTTTACATAAGATACACACTGTTTATGTTGCTAAAATCTATTTCTATATTTCTCTCCCAGATAAACAGTTGCTTGCCTTCATGTATTTCCACAGAAAATTATGAATAAACAAATATTCAGCATAACGACGTAAATCCAGCAGCTCGGATCTCTCCTGCAGGTGTTGCTAGAAGGGATACAGCTGCGATCAACAAGAAGTATTAATCATATGTATTAAATGAGCTATTAATTGTATTTTATTAGCGTCCACCCAAGGGTTGGGCTATGTCGAGCAATTTGGCATTGTACGATGTCTAATATGAAAATTCGTGATGGACGATGGCATCATTGTCAGTGAATTAATTATTTATGAATAATTAATTATTTATGAATAATTAATTAAGTCATAACGAATTAATTATTTGTAGCCTACTGTTTCAACTACCTGACCCGTATGGTCTTTGTTTTACCCGTAACCAAATCATAAATAAATAAAGATAAGTTACACACAAATTACCACCTGTCAATCACTTATCGCGGGACTCTGGCATGAATAGGCAGAGTGATGTGTGTCGTTATAATGGCGTCGACAAACTTGGTTGGTAAAACAGTATCTGAGGTTTCGCTAAAGTTACTAAGCACAAGTGTGAAAGAGACTGAAGCAGTGTACTGACCCGCTGACTGCCTGGACCTGCTATCTCCAGCGCATGAGTTTGTGTGTGTGTGTGTGTGTGTGTGTATGTGTCTGTGTCTGTCTGTCTGTCTGGTCACGTGATGTGTATTTTCAGCGGTAATGTGGATGGAGGGCTGTTCAGAAATGCTAGTTGAAACGCCAGAGTGGATGTGGATCATTTACATTCTAAAATTCCATTAAAAAACTAACACGTATTAGTGCAAGTGGGGCCTCAGTGTGTATTTTTTTGCAAGCGGATTTGCGATGGGGGCGGGGCGGAGGATCGCAATGCCGGCTCAGCATCCTAGTATCGTCTATCGGCCCAACCCTAGTTTACCCCTACCTCAACCCTAAACCCAACCCTCATAGTAATGTAAAAATTTTATTTGTTGTATAGTGTCACAGAAATTATGCTATATTGACGCGAGTGGTCTCAGCTGTATCCCATCTAGACCGCTCTGCAGGAGAGGGTGAAGTCTAGATTGGATACAGCTGAGGATACGCGTGTCAATATAGCATAATTTAATAAAATACAATTTTAGCTTATAAAATACAGTTAATTCATGATTTAATAAATAATATAAATACTTCTCGTTAACTTCCAGTCGCTGCTGTATCCCTTCTAGCAACAATGGCAGTGCCCATTACCTATCATATAATAAATAATACAATCATTATTAACCTGTTTATAAGACAAAATATATGTTCCATTACAAATTTGATAATCGGAGTATCAGAAATTTCACAGTATAATAAGAACATTTGTCAATATTTACAAGAAAGGGCAAAAAGAAATGAAATACAACATATACATAGATCATTTGGGCGGGTGGGTCACATGATAAACTTGAAGTGTCACCATGGGAACTTTAGAATGCAATCGATTCAAAGAAACGGTCACAATTTTTTTTTATCTCATGCAAGAGGGTCAGCTGGAATATTTAAAACTCATGCATGAAAGGGTTAAAAATAACAAAGTGAATTTATGAGAAAGCAAAAACATACATTATCAAATAAGTTTCTTTCTCTTGTTTTTGTCCCAAGTTAAGAACAAAAACAACCGAACCACAAGTATGAGCACACTTTTAATCCCGGCCCCTATCTTTTTCGATAACCTGTTTCACAGGGATGCACTTCACGATATCCAAGAATAGATCTGAATACTTCCATGATGTTTTTACCTGAGGCTAAGATGGTTTCTTGTGTAATATAATATAGTAGTCATAAAACTTAACTGTCTATACAAATTTGATAAACACTATAATTATTTTTCCATTCTGGACTTAAAATACAGTGTAATGCATGAGGCAGAAGAACAAAACGATTGTACTACCCTACACAGTAATGCGACTAGCTTCAGAAATTTCACACTGTTGAATCTGAAAAAAGATGAGCCAAGCCTGTCAGTCTGTCACAGGAGACCTTATTAACTACATTAGGACTATTTGTGGTTACTGCATTTGGTTTTAAATGACATCACGTTGTCATTCAGAATTACATTGCAAAAAATAAAAGACTTATGCAACATTCTAACTTGTATAGTTGCAATTTCTTAACCAGTCTCAAACATGAGGGAAATTTTGTACATTGCAATAACCTAATTCCCTTCGACATTGCCATGTAAACCAGCAGGATTTGCTCAACATAAGCTTGAGACAAAGTTTTATTGTCAGATTTATGACATTTTATTGTATTGCAGCTCCCTCGAGGCTGAAAAGTTGTAAGATTAGAATATGTGATTCTAGCAAAACAATGGCCTGGCTCCACATCCCATGTCTCCAGAGTGAGAATTTAAGGAATTAACATATGCGATTTTCCTTAATGTTTTCTTATCATCTAGTTGTAATGAAAACATCTGTAAAGACCTGAAGTAGCCTCTTTTTTGGGGAAGCATGTTTTTTTTCAATGAATTGTCAGGTGAAGTCTTGCAGTTATTGAACTATCAGGATATCAGGATGGTCTCATGAGACCTACCGAAACTCATCAACTAACCGTTTTCCCAACTGCGCCACACATTCCTCCTTAATTATAGTGGTGTAGGTGTCAACCTGTCTTAATAATATTTGATGGAAAAAGGAAACCATTCCCTGATTAAGCTGAGTGGAGCAGTTTGGTTTCCCAGTGGTCCATGTATGCATAAGTTCTCAAAATTGGGTAACTACATCCTGACAAAATTTCTAATTTGTGAGCATCTGAAGAAATGTGAGCTTCAAGTGTAATAGACTTTTCCAAACAATGCAGATGTACCATATGTGCTGGTCTTTCAGTAGTGGGAAACTATTTATCTGATATTTCCCCTCATTTTGATGGTTCAGTAAACGAAGCCTGTAGATATTTTAAACTATTCATCCATGGATGAGTATCTTTTTTTATTTTAAACACTAACACTGGTATTTTATAATCTAAAAACCATCAGTGATCTTCCACTTAAACCAAATTCTTCCCTCTTTTGCAATTTTTTATAAGTCTGCATTCAATCCATTAAACAACCAAGTGATAGAAGTCCCTGCAATATATTTTTGATTATCCATTTCAACTGGATGCATGCCGCTATACCATAAAAATCGGTGTCATCTCAACTCCAATTGATTTCCAGCTGTAAGATTGACTTGTTTTGCTAAATGAGTTTGAATGAAAGTACATCATCGCTTGGTTTTTCTCCTCCAGTGTTTCACCTGTGCCACTTGCCGAAATCGCTTGGTTCCCGGTGACCGATTTCACTATGTCAACGGCACCATTTTTTGTGAGCATGATCGACCAGGTGGAGCTTTGCTCAGTAGTCATCTGACCCCCCTGCAGAGCAACACCCTGCTGCCCGACCAAAAGGTATGGTACAAACACTAACAACTAACTTAAAATTAAAAAAAATATGCAAACTTATTAGCACCCTGATTAGGCCTGCACGATTAATCGATTTTAAACCAAAATCACGATTTAAAGTGTGTGAAGTTTCCTCTCCTCTCTCGGCTGTTACAGCAATACTTGTGGATCAGCTGTGTTAACCACGCATTATAGACTGTAACTGCGTATCCGCGTCACTCATCGGTGAATAACGCCAGAGCCGGACTAACCGTTAAATCCAATTGCAACCCTTTCTGTTGAGTGCGAGAACACAATGACCAATCACAGGTGTTTCAGGACTCGCTCGACAATGCTCGAAAAGCCAATGAGAGATTTACATTTTATTTGATATAAGTACATGTTGTTCTGTTTATGTATTTGAGTTTGATACGTTCAAAAAGAGTGTTTTCTTTGAGCAGGTAAAATTAAAGGTACAGTTCATTTATCTGACTGCTTGTATTAAAGAACAAAATTGTATTACAAATAATATATAAATATAAATGTATTTATAAATGATGAATTTTAATTCAAGAATTCTTGTGCTGTGAAGTAAAATCTAAAATTCTGTATAGAAAGCATTGTCAACGCACTGTGAATGTCATGAAATGAATATCAATATAAATGTATATAAGGTGTATATAAATATATATATATATATATATATATATATATACAGTTGAAGTCAGAATTATTAGCCCCCCTTTTAAATTTTTTTTTTCTTTTTTTAAATATTTCGCAAATGATGTTTAACAGAGCAAGGAAATTTTCACAGTATGTCTGATCATATTTTTTCTTCTGGAGATTTTAAGGTCAAAATTATTAGCCACTTTAAGCTATATTTTTTGATAGTCTACAGAACCAACCATAATTATACAATAACTTGCCTAACCCTTACCTGCCTAGTTAACCTAATTAACCTATTTAAGCCTTTAAATGTCACTTTAAGCTGTATAGAAGTGTCTTGAACAATATCTAGTCAAATATTATTTACTGTCATCATGGCAAAGATAAAATAAATCAGTTATTAGAAATGAGTTATTAAAACTATTTTGTTTAGAAATGTGTTGAAAAAAAATCTCTCCGTTAAACAGAAATTTGGGAAAAAAAATAAACAGGGGGATTAATAATTCAGAGGGGGCTAATAACACAGACTTCAACTGTGTGTGTATAAATGTATATATTATATATAAGATTTTATATACAATTTATTAAATTGAATTTAAAATACTGTAGTTATTTTTATAATTTGTCATAACAACTGACAACTTTATTGGAAAATTAAAAAATATATATATAATAATAATTTAAATAAACAGTAGCATAGTGTAGTGTTCTTTGTGATTATGCTTGGTCTTTCTTTGGTGCTGTTAAAACTGCCACATTAAATATGCAGCTGTTTAAATGATAGTAAATCACATTTTAAATTGCAAACCGCAATTTTGATCAGATTTTTTTTCCATATCATGCAACCCTAACCCTGATATACTCAGGAGTAAAAAAAATTTAGGAGTTTAAAACAGCTTGACAAAGTGAACTTTCTAGAAACATTTACTTTGGATTATAAACACCTTCAAACTGCAGTTGGCTCACTGTGAGTGAGTGCAATAAGTAGGTGTGTGCTGAGGCTCAAAAGATTGAATTTCTTTGTTGGAGTATTCTCTGGTACATTTCCTCTAGCTTGTTTTCAAAACCACTGATAAGCTGCTTTATAAAAATAACTGTAAATATAATGTTGTAGTCATAATCGAAAGAACTATGATCTGATACTTCCTTAACAGATGTGTTCTCACAACTTTTAAATTTTAAACAAAATTTTAGTTGTATGTTTATATTATCATTGAGAGTAAATAACTTTTGACATTTACATAATCAGTTAAAATTTGCTCTCAGCAATGTGGGTGAAATCTGGATGTTTACTAACATTGTAGTTGTGATGTACTGCAGTTTACCTCTTAACTACAAATGAGAAAGAACTCAAGTGTGAGTATATTAGGGGCTTTTTTGTCACTGCTCTTCCTCAACTGGCATTATAAAGTTTGTAAATGTACCAGATAAGAGAAACTAATTGGCTACTTGATCTTGTTACACAGGTGTGCTGAGGAAACCTGGACTTATTATTTGCGGTGTGCCTTCTCTTCAAATCTTTCCTCACATCTTCCCTCCAATCTCTCCTTGTGAATGTCCACCTTCATCCAAGACCTTCTGCCCACTTCTGCGCATCCAGCCACCTTAAAAGAGTTCAGAACTACGCAAGTACTGTGAGTCACTTGTGAGACAATCACCCCTGACAAGGGAAAACGTAATCAAGTCGAAGAAAGACACAGAAGCTAAAAATGGTCATACGCACTCCCTCGTATGCGGTCTGTGTGGTTATGGCTGGGATGACCTGACCCTGAAAGCCTTAGACTCATTTTCAAGAGCAGTTCTTTAAAGCTGGCGTGATGCTCAACACCTTTTTCTTCCCCTTTGAGATGTTTCTCAAGAAATGTTGTGAACATCACTTGACATTTTGGACTACGGATGGTGATGGTTTTCACTTTATGCCCTCAAAACGACATCCATATTTCAAAAGACTTAGTTTCAGTGGTTGTTGCTTTTGTTTACAGGCCCTTTTCTTAAGTGTAAGTTTATTCCTTCCTTTTTTTTTTTGAACATGTTCTGCCGTCTTTGGTGCCTAAAAACATTTTTACTTCCGGTTTCCCCTCCATTGTCATTTACTTCCTATTAGCAAGTAATCGTACACATGCACAGTACAGATACGTGAACATGTATTGTTTGTCTACTCGAGTTTATGACATACGAAGAGCTCTTTTTGAAAGAGTCACAGTCTCATGAGGAAACGGCATGTTTTTTTTTTGTCTCCCCCCCCAAATGGTTTGGTAGAATAAATAAGTCTGTATGCATATTCTCTAATAGAGACTGCTATTCAGTGTCTGCCAAGACTTTGAGAGTATGGAGGAGATGGAGAGTAAAATTGTACATATTTCATGTGCTGTTGTGTGTTGTGTTCAGTGGTTGACCTGTTTCCTTGTGTCCCCTGTTCAAAAAGAGGGACGTTCAAAAATAAGATATCTGTAAAGGAAAAAAAAGTACTTAATTAAATAATTATAACCATCAAAAATGCAGTCTTGACGTCTCTGCTCTGCCTACATCAATATTTGATGGTTTTGGCTTCGTGTGTTGGACACTCATTGGAAGTCGAGACGGCTCTCCAATAGTCCTTGGCCAAAAAAACATGGTTCATTACCTTCCAGATTTCAACACAAACCCTTGTGTCTGCATCATTACAGAGAGTAATGAAAGGCATTTGAGCTGGCGCTTTCTCTTTCTCCTGCCGTGATTTTAGTCTGTGGATCTCGCTAAAGGGAGGTCTTGTGCATCTTTGTGAACGTCGCTACAAAATGAACGTTACATTCCCGCCCTTTTCTTTCATGTCTAGATTTCATTTACTTCTTCTAAATCTGCCTCTTTCTGATCTCATTTGCCGAGGTTTGAGAAGTTTTCTCATTATGGCATCTCTGGTAATTGCTTTTTGGCATTGAACTCCCTCGTATCTTGTTTATTTAATTAGCTAATTAAACCCATCTCTCTTTTTTCAACTACCTTTGGCCTGTAATCACAAGGTGTTCCTTCCCAATTTACTTTTACGATTAATAAAAAATGTTCCTTTCGCTCGCGTTTCTTATGAGAAAAATGGAAGCCAAGTTTGCCTCATTATGGCTGTTGGTGGATGTGGATGTGTTGGGTACGGGGTGTAAAAGCCAGCTGTGACTTTTCACATTGAAGTACTCTGTGCTCGTTTGTGGGGTATTAAAAGTCGGAGGTTAGATCACACTCAGAAATTATGCTCCGCTACGTAGGACACACTAAGTAGTTTTAAACAGATATGAATCCGTGTGTATATGGGGAAAAGACTAATAGGGGTTTTCAATGATCAAAAACTTATCGCGCATTTTTACTGTGGTTTACTGAAGACATCCATTAAAAATGTCTTCCAGTACAAAAATAGAAATAGCCTATTTTGGGCATATTTAAAGCAAGAATCACAGTGTTCAGCCCCAAAATACATATGAATTGTCATTTTTACATTTTTATACTCCAGATTTTATATAAATTATATCAGAAAAAATGTTTAGAGCAGAGTGGATTAGGGCTGTGTGATTTGGGGAAAATATCTAATTGCAATTTTCTTGCCAGATGTTGTTATTTGATTTGCGATTTTAATTTTGTAGTCAAACTTCAACTCAATAATCTGTAAGCCGTAGCAACAATTCTGTGACAGCTCTTAAAAATTACCTGGTTTTGTTTGGTGTCTCTGACTTTAAAAACGAAATGTTCCCATATTACCGACATGCTGTTTTTCTTTGATGTTAATTTGTCTATTAATGCTTCAAAAGCAGCAGATGCCATTATCCCAATTCTCCGCACTTTCCTGTTTGTTTTTTTTTTTTTTTGTGGGCATTCCACATAGTTCAGTTGTGCAATTCTGATTGGGCAGAACGACAGTGTGCTCACTCAATTGGCTAGTAAGTCTATCATACACAGACAGCAGTCATGCCTTTGCTCTGGACGGGGGAAATTAAATAATATATATATATTTCACATCACAGCCTCTTGCGATTAGCTAATTGCAACATTTTAAATTGCGATTCGATTTCAATTGATCACACAGCCCTGGAATGAATTATAGTATTAGTCCCTTTTACACAGTGATACCAACATTTTTCAGAACGACTTTACTGGTAGTAAAAAGAGCCTGTTCACACCTTTAATTCAATGGGCTATATGCACAGCTAGTGTTTTTCAGCCAATGATGAACTTTATGGTTATTGTGACTTTTCAATTTCTTAAGTTCCTTTTACAGCATGGATGTTGTAACATAATTAGTTGTTCAAACATAAAACAAGACAAAAGACCGCTTAAGTGCAGGCACTATCATTAGCAGCAGGCTAGAGCAGAAACTCCATTGAAAATACTGGGGTAAAATTCATTTCCAAATTTTAAAGACATTGCACGAAATCATTTAATTTCAAGAGTTCCCACTTAAATTTGCTTGCCGTTTATAGCAGGTTTGGCATGCTGTCCCGGGAGAGATAACCCTGAGCTCAGAGATACTTAAGCCCAAGGCTCCCGCCCGGTTAATAAGCACATAAGAGTATCCGAGATCAGGTAGGTCTTGAGAGCTCCCCCTTAGAAAAGGGAGGAAAAGGAGGAGACAGGGTGGAAGGGGGATTCTTATAAAATGAAAATAGAGCAGTATGGAGAAAACGATCCATTTATTTTAAGCTTGGATCACTCTGATTAGATTATTACTGATTACAGATGAGCAGCCAGTCATGCTCAATCATATCACATGCTCCTCTCGAAACTAGTTTATGAAACTTAACTTAATGCAGTGCTTATTGTTTGGTCTGATACCCAATTTAATATCGTATCTCAGCAAGGCAGTGAAGATCGTAATCTGATCTTAAATGCGTCGATTTTGTATGGTATGACTGAATTTAAAAGTCTGTGTGCATATACGCCATTCAATTCATCTTTATTTCTGTAGCGCTTTTAAAACGTAGACTGTGTCAAAGCAGCTTCACATAGAACTTCTAGTAAATTGAAACAAACTGTCGGTGCAGTTTTCAGAGAGAAATTCACATAATCTGGAAAAGCCTGTGGCTGCGTCCGAAAACAGCCTACTGCATTAGAATTTAAATTTACTACTCGGACATTAGAAACGTACTATCTATAGAGTATGAATGTGAGCAGTATGAATGGAACTCGGACGCACTATATCAGTCATTTTGTCATGATCACGTGACCTACCTGCGTGAGTTGCGTCGCTTTACTCCCATTCATGAATTCTCTCGTGGGGCATCATGGGGTAGTGTGTATTGGATGCGCGTTTCAGAATCTTGCCAGAAGTAGTAGGTCATCCGGGTACTTGCATACTGATTTTCGAATTCGGACATGCTACTCGGCTCGCATGCTGTTTTTAGTGTACTATATAGTATGGAAGTATGCGATTTCGGACACAGCCTGTATGTGTGAAAAGGACTACTGATTTATTTAAACAAATCTAGACTATGCTGAATGTCACTGGAATATTATTTCTTTTTTTTTTTTTTTTTGATATATACATTTCATTCTCAAAATTATTTGCAACATTAGACTTCACTTGCATTTATTATGCTTTTTTTTGCATGGAAAAATCCCTTTTGTAAATTTAATTTGATACAGACACCAAAATACACACACATCTTGCTGTATCTAATAAATTATATGTTTTTCTTTTCTTTCTTTTTAAGAATAAATGTTTACAGAACACTTTTTCTCTGCCAATGAGAATTAGATACACATGGCCAAAATGGTAAATATCAAATTTTTGTCTTTTTCAGTGTAAGAGGTACATTGTACATTATATTCCCAAAAAAGTTCCCAAACTTTTCAGCCCGCGACCCCTAAAATAACAATGCCAGCCACTCACCACCCCAAATTCCTCAGGGATGGTTATAAATATACAAACGTTGCGCACAATAGGCCTATATAAACACGAGCTCATTGACAACACAAAAAAGTGCAACAGTCTAACAACCATATTATTCTTATAGTCATTTATTAATTTGTTTAATTTTAATATTAAAATCACTTAAAAAGACTGGTGGGCACAATGTCTTCAGCACAAGTCTTTTCTTGGCTTAATTTTGGACACCCCTAATCCGAGATCATTCTCAATGTTCAGTTGTGGCCTGTATTTATTTTTAATGTATTTGATTGCTATAAAGGTGTCAAAGTTTAATCTGGTGCTATTAAAATATTTGTTGCAGCTCACACCATTGTTGTTAACCCAAACACACCAATCCTATAAAATAAAATAAATTAAAGGCTGATGGCTTTTCATTTGCATGTTGTTGTTTTTTACTATTAAGAACTACAATTTTTATCTTCTATGGGTTATGGTTATTCTAATAGTTGAATCAAATTTATTTGACTTTGGAAATCACCAAACGCCCCCCTGTTATTGTCCCACGACCCCCACTTTAGGAACCACTGCATTATATTATACAGATATATTTTCTGATGAAGACCCCTTGGACTGAGATCATATTTGGGGAACCATGGCCTAAAGTAAAAACTAAATTGGCTGTCAGGAAAGACTGCTTAAAAATAAAGTTACACTGGTAAATTAATTCTAGTGAATGTTTATATATAATGTATTGGCATTGAGATTGTCACATCTGTGTTGTATCATTTACAAACCAAATTCTCACTCGGAGGTTTTCATAAATCCCAGCCACCTTGACATGCATCCCGACATCTCGCGTCTACGTGCTTACGATTCAGCACTCTAGAAATATCCTGTAGCTCGAGATCGTTAAGGAAAGTTGAAGAGAAATTCATTAACTTATGCAAATGATCCTAATTGCAATTATCTCCAGATCTTGATAAGTGAGAGGAGGGGTTAGTGAATCAGAAAAAAATAAAATAAAAACTCCCTTGGCCATTCGAGTAGCTCTTTGCATTCAAACCGACCACGCTTCAACTGCGCATTTCTAATTAGTCTGACATATTCAAAAGCCAATTAACGGTTTCTCAAATCAGAGCTCTACCACAAGGTTTTGCCAACTTGTAAAGGAAGGAGAAACTTTATTTTTAAGTGCACTGATTTCGAGAAGCCCTTGTCTGTGAGGACATGCCTGTAGTCTTCCCCCCTTCTTTCTTCAATTCACTAATTAATCCAATTAACACATGCAAATTGGTGTAATTACATTGTTTCCTCACCTCATGTTGTGTGAAGATGGGGAAAAAGCAGAACAGATGAAGAAGGGATGTTTTTTTTAATCATATAGCAGTGGAAGCACAGTCCCTATACTTCAATGATAATTCTACATTAAATCACAGCAATAAGGCAGTGCTGCTAATACAGGTCAACAGTAAAATCAACCGCTTTGTGACAATCTACAGCATAAACTCAAATCTATATAAATGGATAGTGTTGTTCTTTGTGCAGCATTAATGCTAATATTGTAAGACAATTGCACAATAAGACTAATAACTGAATGAACATTGATATAATGTAAGTGACTTTGGATAAAATACTGCAAAATGTTAATATAAAATAATAAAGCTTGGGAACCATTTTTGTACATTGTCTAATGTTAAACAGGGCTGAGTGCACTGTCACCGTTGCTGGGTTTCTATTAACCTTCAAAGTATGCCAACTCAAATTGCATATTGAAACTTAATATTTATATACCTAATGGTAAAATGTCAGTTTTGCAAAAACTCTTATTTTTTAAGTTGTACAAGATGGTTTTTCAGGTATAGTTAAATAAAGACTGCAAACATCATGCCTTAAATATCAGACCCCCTAGTTTCTCATATTTGTTTTTTGCGATTAAAGTAATGACTGATTTTGTGGTGGTAGTTCCAAGAAATTTGTGGACAATTTAATTAAAGTTCATAAAATATATTCATTAGTTAATAAATATGTTAATTAGTTAATAATATATATATATATATATATATATATACACACATATAATTTTTTTTAATGATAAAAAAAAAATATATATATATATATATATATATATATATATATATATATATATATATATATATATAATGGCGACGCAGTGGCGCAGTAGTGCTGTCGCCTCACAGCGAGAAGGTCGCTGGTTCGAGCCTCGGCTGGGTCAGTTGCCGTTTCTGTGTGGAGTTTGAATGTTCTCCCTGCATTCGCGTGGGTTTCCTCCGGGTGCTCCGGTTTCCCCCACATGTTGTACAGGTGAAAAGTGGAAGGGCATCCGCTGCGTAGAACAACTGTTGGATACGTTGGCAGTTCATTCCGCTGTAGCGACCCCAAATTAATAAAGGGACTAAGCCAGAAGAAAATGAATGAATGTGTGTGTGTATATACATATATATATATATATATATATATATATATATATATATATATATATATATATATATATATATATATATATATATATATATATATATATATATATATATATATATATATACATACATATACATTCATTCATTTTCTTTTCGGCTTAGTCCCTTTATTAATCTGGGGTCACCACAGCGCCAATTTATCCAGCAATATGGGAAATATATAGTATCTATCTATCTATCTATCTATCTATCTATCTATCTATCTATCTATCTATCTATCTATCTATCTATCTATCTATCTATCTATCTATCTATCTATCTATCTATCTATCTATCTATCTATCTATCTATCTATCTATCTATCTATCTATCTATCTATCTATCTATCTATCTATCTATCTATCTATCTATCTATCTATCTATCTATCTATCTATCTATCTATCTATCTATCTATCTATCTATCTATCTATCTATCTATCTATCTATCTATCTATCTATCTATCTATCTATCTATCTATCTATCTATCTATCTATCTATCTATCTATCTATCTATCTATCTATCTATCTATCTATCTATCTATCTATCTATCTATCTATCTATCTATCTATCTATCTATATATATATTTTTTTTTAATTATTATTATTTTTTTTTTACATTTGACATTTTATTTAACATATTAGGTTGCCTACTATGTTAGGTGTGCAATCTGACACAATGACACAAATCATAAAATCTTAAAAATAAAGCTTCTTTATTTTGGCGTCTTGCCAAGACAAGATCTAAAATGGTAGGGATTTTACCCACGATCTTACTTTCTCGCTCAGATTTCACTCCCCGAAGCATGACATCATGTACCTCAGGTACACTCAGGACCTGCGTTAGACCTTTCCCTACTATAACACACTTAAAACACGGATTGCCGTAAAAACTTGTCAATGGCAGGGAAGAATTTTCTCTCGTCAGCGGCAGGGAAAGAGTTAAGCAAAATAATTTATCGATTTGACGCACATCATTATGCCAGCTATAGATGTAATGCACAAATAATGTCCTTCAATTCGGTCACGTCCAGCGGTCGTCATGCAACATCTAGAAGTCATGTAAAGCAATTAATTGCAAACTGGAATAAATCTAATTTTATTATATGGTTTGGAATTGGATGTTTTATGCGATTATTTAATTTTTTTATGATTATTTTGCATTTAAATTAAGAATTTTGCAGGATCTCAAAAAATCTCGACTTTGTTAATTTTGCGTTGAATTCAGCGATCGCAAAATCGTGAAAAACTAGGGAGTCTAAATTATATTGGTTCATGTCTTTTTAATTTCATATTATTATGTTTTCAAGGATCTTTCCTTATGATAAATACTCAGATTTCTCACACATCGCAAGTGGCAAAAAGGAGATTTTTTCTGCATAATATTTAACTATAAATATATCATTCAGAAATAGTTTTTTTAAATCAACATTAAAAAATATTGACAATATTTTCTGCAAATCTGTAAAGGAAACCAGGCTATAGTTCAGGAGCTGATAAAATATCACTTTGTCACTGCCATACTAATACAAATAACTCAGAGATGTTCCACAAAATGTGAAAATCCAATCCGATGTTCAGTCATTTAACATAATAAATCATAGGATAAGTCATATTAAACAAAAGCCTATAGAAGGCTTTTGATATATACCCTGCCTCTTGAAGTGCATTTGAACTCTTGTGCACAGCTACTTTTGTTTTTATCAGTATGGAGTTAGATACTGTTGTCTGCCTGTGATATGGCCATGGCCGGTCCTCCCTACTCAACTCTGTTCTGTTTTTAAGCTGCCAGCATCATAAAGTCCACAGCTGTTTGGCTTCAGTGGTAAAGCAGTGGAGAAGAGTGCCAAACAGCATACTAGAGAGAAAGAGCAACTCCGAAGACGGCTGAGAAAACTTTATGATCTGTTTAGACTCCCAGAATGCTGATTGTACAGTGTCTGTTTCGAAAACATCTTACGGCAAAGCCTCCAGATGGACATATTTAGTTTGTTCTGACCACGCACAACCAGATTCCTGGGGGCTACTAAAACACATATGGCTTAATTCATTAAGACGATGATATCACGGGTGCTTATCCATAAATATTACTTTTTATAGTGAGTTTAATACTGAATTTATTTTCAAATATCATAGAGTACGTTTATGGACAGCAGTAATCCGATTTTAATACATTTAAAACAATACTCTGATTAAGAGTCTGCCTTGTAAACAGCGATTACCTTAATCGGACTAAAGTCACAATTGAACTAAACAGAAATCAAATTAAGACGTGGAGTATGTCGATTTTAGTGGCATTATTGAAGAGCAATGCAGACATGTAAACACCTTAATCAAATTGTTATTGTCGTGTATCGTCGATTTTGCCACATTTTTTGCGACTATACACACATAGTCTAAACACCCGAGTCAGTGAAGAACCACAGACACCTGCATCGTAAAATGTGTTTTACGTTTTTTTCCCCATATGGCGTAGGGTATCCTGGTATTCTGTTGAAACAACACTCTTCCAGCAGTTCATACTCTCAACCAATATCTCGTTGTCACATGGGGCATGCATGAAATGTTCCTGAGTGAAAGTGAAAGTGGCAAACTGCAGTTGAAGTCGAAACATAAACACCCGAAATTACATGAAACTCTGGAGGAAATGTGGATGACGTGGTGAGGCAATAACCTTAATGGAATTATGTGCTATAACATGTAAAACGGGATCATGAAAGGGACATTCAAAATGCAGCTCATGTATTAAGTTGATCATATTAATGTCTCATTCAGATTAAGGCAAATAATTCGATTACTGATGTCCATTTAAACGTAACTATTGTCTTGATCCATTAAAAATCCCATTAAGTACACTAAAATGCAGTGTTATTTGATTGAATTGATGCAATTTCAGGGCTGGTCATATTGAGTAATTTCTCCCTCTTTAAATAGCCAATAATATTTATTTATATTATAATATTCATTAATTACTATATAACAGTCCTAATTGTAATGCTGAGTCTGTCTAAATGTGTTTTCTTCTAATCTCTTCCATATTTCTTTAAAATATAGCATTCTGTATAGAATTCTGCTCCAACTCGTACATATGATACACTATATACTATTGTTTCTCAGGACTGGAGAAGACTAACGCACTAACACAAAACCAAATGTCAATGTTTATTTCTTATGCAATGCACTATATGTGTGCCATTATACTATATAGAAAATAGTGTACGGTGAGAGACTTCAGATTCTAGCGAGCATTTGATAGGACAGAAAGTCTGAAGCTGAAGTGCAAAAAGATGTCATCAAAAATTGAGTACTACTCGAGTAGGTACTACGTTTAATTTACTTCATGACAAGTATGTTCTGTTTAGTAGGATTGCGAGTAATGAATGGATTTCAGACATCCTGGATCTGCCATTTATTATGATCACATGATCTATCCGTGTCACTTCACTTTAGTTCACATGGCCTCATGGGATAGAAAAGTGTTCATTGGATGTGCACTTCAGAATCTTGCCATAAGCTGTAGGTCATCTGAGTATGTCTCACCTTCTGCTTCTGTAAATATTATTAATTTGTACTAGGCAAGGGGCGATAAATGTTTTCATACTGGTAGACTGCGGTTTGGAAAAGTCAAGGTTTTAAAAACCGCCCAAATTTTCTGTAATACAATTCCTAAGTATATGTAAGATTTTTTTTTTGTTTTTTTGTTTTTTAGGACAACAGTATCTCCAGATTAAAAAAAAAATTCATAGATGCCGTTTTAAATTGTAAAGAAATCTGTGTTTTAATGAAGACAGCAGAAGTCTATGATTTATTTGAATTATTTAGCCTGACATGTTTAATGCTCCAAAATATTATACATTTTTCCTAAAATAAAATATATTGTGTTTAATCTGGGGGAAAAGTGTTTGTTTTTTACCCAGACATTTAAAAAGAATTTATTTTCTGTAGTAGTATCACAATACCGGGAAACTGATATTTTTATATCATACTGTCAGAATCTTACACCGGCCCATGCTTAATTTGTACATACTGTAGTACTTGGTTCACATACTGTTTTTCACATACTATAGTAGTTATGTATGCAATTTCAGTTGTTTTGAATGTGTATATCTTCTAAATGCAATTTGTTTGGGAGCATACTAGCTTACAGATAACATTAAAGCTTAAATAAAATTATCAAAGTAATAATAATCAGACAGAAAGCAGCTTTCAAAGTGCAAGTTTTTTAAACTCAACATCACTCAACACGAGAACTACAATCTCATGATGCATTATGAATGACACAATCAAATTAATGACAGAGAAATAAAATAATCTATTCAAGTCATGAGTTTAATCTACGAAATAAGTTTTCATTTCAAAATATGTCGATATATAGCGATTGATCATATCTAATGCTTCATGGGAGAGGGGGGAGCTAAAGATTTCTACTGCCATATTTTGCATGCTGCAGCTCCGCGATTACTGGATTTGTCTGGATGATGTCGATTTTCCACATGAATTCCACTATAAAGCATTTTGTTGCTAAATGAATGCTAACAAATGAGTTCAGTAAAACTATATACAATCAATTAACAACCCCAGAGCTCAAAAATGTTTATTAATTCTCGTTAAAAATACAATTTCCCAAAGGAAATGTTGTGCTCAGTGTCTGACATACGGTTGAAGTAAGAATTATTAGCCCCCCTTTGAATTTTTTTTTCTTTTTTGAAATATTTCCCAAATGATGTTTAACAGAGCAAGGAAATTTTCACAGTATGTCTGATCATATTTTTTCTTCTGGAGAAAGTCTTATTTGTTCTATTTCAGCTAGAATAAAAGCAGTTTTACATTTAAAAAAAAAACATTTTATGGTCAAATTTATTAGCCCCTTTAAGCTATATATATATATTTTAAAATGTCTACAGAACAAACCATCATTATACAATAACTTGCCTAATTACCCTATCCTGCCTAGTTAACCTAATTAACCTAGTTAAGCCTTTAAATTTCACTTTAAGCTGTATAGAATTGTTTTGAAATATATCTAGTCAAATATTATTTACTGTCATCATGACAAAGATAAAATAAATCAGTTATTAGAAATGAGTTATTAAAACTATTATGTTTACAAATGTGTTGAAAAAATCTTCTCTCCATTAAACAGAAATTGGGGAAAAAATAAACAGGGGCTATTAATTCTGACTTCAACTATACACACACAGTGATCCAATAAGTTTCCAATGTGGGCAGGCCACAATAGAAAATACATACCAATCAATAAAAACATAATGCCACTCATTGCTTATCATATGCTGCTGGTTGAGAAACAGCAGCGTCTCTTCATTCCTTAAAAAAGAGAAATAATCCAAGAAAAAGAAAGAACATAATGGTTGAAGAGTTAGTGGAAAAAATGAAAGAGGTCAGCCCTCATTAGTGGCTCTCATTAGTAGACTTACCAGAGCAGTTCTTGTTCCTAATGACCATAACTACTCTACTTCGACAAGCCAGCCAGTCAGCAAACAGCAGCACAGAGCAAGCGTCTGTTTTTATGCACAGATAAATATTGTAAGGCTACAACTAACTGACGGTCAGAGTATATTTTCAGTTGTCAGCTCATCCTCTTGTACCAAGGGATTTTATATGGCAGCACTGCCCCTCAGGGACACCAGAGTGGGATCGTGGCAGCAGCAGGGGGTGTGAGGTCACCGGACATAATCTGTACGTCATTGACGGAATAAATGAACAGAGCATAAACGAGAAAAGCGAAGAGAAGAGAATGACAAAAATGCTTGATTAGGGGGTGACAAGGGTGGGGGGGAGGGTAGGGGGGTTTGCAGGGACGCCGGACAGCAATTCCATCCAATCAGAAGACTTTGAATAATTAAACTGATCAGCTTAATTAGCTCAATTAAGTTGATTTGACCATGGAACATGGCCATATGGTGAGAGGAAACAAAAGAGGGGGGAACTAATTAAAAGTAAAATAATGAGGATTTTAATTAAGCAGTTCCCCAGACGTCAGCAAGCAGGGATCTGGAGTCATAATTAAAAAGTGCTGTGGTGCTGGCAACATTTTCTCCCCTCTGTTTTAATAACTGCGAGGGGCTCCATCCATCTAATTAAATCTGTAAATGAATTAGCAACATCTAGGGTCTTCGCTTCGCTTTTTTTTAACAACCCACCTTCACTTCTACGAATAACTTTGTGCACATGCTGCATGCACACATTCGAGTACCCGACACGTCTGCTGTTAATGAAATGAATCATTATTGATACACTGTCACAGAGATACAGGTGCTGGCAGAAAACATGAGCGACGTGAAGACTCACCTCAGCATGCGTGTGTGTGGATTTCTTGCTCTTATGCTTTATGCATATCACAGTACAGGTGAAATCTCTCAATTTTTTGCTGTTTAAACCCTCTAAATGAGCACCAAACTGTGAAAGACTTTCACCATACATCATTAAACGCCACAAACCAGACTCAATTTCACACATGCAAATTCTCATTAGCTGCTTAAAATCTGGCTAGACTGATGTTCAGGATTGAATACCATTATCAATAGTAAACACCGTCACTTATTCATAATGTTGTTTTTGGTACTTCTACTTCATTCATTCATTTTCTTTTCAGCTTAGTCCCTTTATTAATCAGGGCGCGCCACAGCGGAATGAACCGCCAACTTATCCAGCATATGTTTTTTACGCAGCGGATGCCCTTCCAGCTGCAACCCATCACTGGGAAACACATGTGACACACTCTCATTCACACACATACACTACGGACACTTTAGCTTACCCAATTCACCTATAGCAC
The DNA here is from genome assembly GCF_903798145.1 of Danio aesculapii. NCBI lineage: Eukaryota > Metazoa > Chordata > Actinopteri > Cypriniformes > Danionidae > Danio > Danio aesculapii. The sequence continues at coordinate 34,261,866 of NC_079439.1, forward strand.
ATGTCTTTGGAGGAAACCGGAGCCCCCAGAGGGAATGGCGCCCCCAGAAAATGTTCTCATGGGTGGCCAAAAGAGGCCACACCAAGTCTTAGGGTGGCACACAAAAAAATAATGAATTCAGTGTAATGTTATATGTTTGTTTCTGGTAAATGAAAGAATGTTGTTTTAATTCATTTAGATAATTAACCTTGAATAATTGCAATTTATTCCTTGAAATAATTCAGCAAGTACATGTGCAAACCAAATGAAAATCAACATTTAGTTTGAAAACACTTTTCACATATATAAATATCTTTTCAGTTATTTTTCATACTTTTATTGTACAGAATACGGTAAATGCCATGTCTAAATGAATAAAGATTAATGAATTAATTAATAAAACAAACAAATGAACAAGCTGAACAAAAGTCATTAATAAATACACACACACACACACACACACACACACACACGCACACACACACGCACACACACACACACACACACACACACACACACACACACACACACACACACACAATACAGACCCTAATAATATAATTATCCATATTCCTTTCTGAGCTACATTATTATTGATACAGCTTCTTCTATTGATGTACCTTAAGGTAAATATTAAATTGCCATTGCTGTCTGTTGAAGGTGTGTGCGTGCTGGCTGTCAGTGAGGATTGGGGAGGGGGAGGGGCTGTGAATCAACTATGTCAATGGCACCAATCAATCCACAATAATTTAATGGCTACATTTTATTCATTTATTGAAATATTGTGAATTTACGTAAGTACATTTAAATTAACGGTCACACTTTACAATAAGGTTCATTAGTTAATGTTAATTAATGCATTTACTAACATGAACAAACAACGAACAATACATTTACTACAGTATATGTTCATGTTAGCTAACATTAGTTAATGAAAATACAGTTGTTCATTGTTAGTTCATGTTAACTCACGGTGCATTAACTAATGTTAAAAAGCATGGACTTGGATGTTAATAATGCATTAGTAAATGTTCAATTATGATTAATAAATGCTGTACAGGTGTTGTTTATGTTAGTAAATGCATTAACTAATGAACCTTATTGTAATGTGTTACCAAATTAATAATATCAACAGCAAAATCATATTGGGTTGGCCAGAGTTTACACACCCCTTGGGGGCGCCCCTGCCCAGAGGAACCCCATGCGAACACGGGGAGAACATGCAAACTCCACACAGAAATGCCAACTGACCCAGCCAGACCTCGAACCAGTGACCTTCTTGCTGTGAGGCGATTGTGCTACCCACTGCCCGACGGTGATGCCCTACTGCTTCTACTACTTTCAAAAACATATGTTGGAATGGTTTATTGTTAATTTTAATCATTTTAATTTTGTTAGTTCATTCATGCATCATCCTACAGGAAGTGACATCATTGCAGTAACAGAACCACACAAGCATTTACAAATTCTGTTAAAAAAGCTTAGGGTTATGGTTTATAATAATCTTTTTATTGAAGAAATCAATACTTTTATTAATCAAAACAGATTACATTTATCAAAAGTGCTTTGAAATGTCTGTTTTAAATCAGTGGTGTTCTTTTAATCAAAGAATGATAAAAAAATAACACATTTTGTACCATATTACAGGCCCGTAGCCAAGGGGGTTGCAAACAATTACTTTTCATGCGTCCAATATCCAGCTGTGCAAGAAAACACACAATCTGACGTAAGTAAAGTCATGTTTCGCTACTGTATTGTTTTTAAATAGAGAAAACATTTGACAAATAACTTTTATTCTAAATCTTGGACCTTATTCTTAAAACTAAAAAAAATTAGCAATAAAATATGTGAAGCACCAAAAGTAGACCACATTAAAATCATTTTGAATACTAATTTGGCTATTATTCTCATCTTTGAATTTTCAAATGTACTGTTTTTACAAGAGAAGCTAGAAAATTATGAAGCTCTACATTATTATTATTATTATTATTAATATTATTATTCATTCGTTCGTTTTATTTTTGGCTTAGTCCCTTTATTAATCTGGGGTCACCACAGCAGAATGAACCACCAACTTATCCAGCATATATTTCACGCAGCGGATGCCCTTTCAGCTGCAACCCATCACTGGGAAAATTATTATTATTATTATTATTATTATTATTATTGTTATTTTGTTTGAATTTTTATCATTCAAATGGCCAAATTCTGACTGAGGAAAGTTAAATGTGCTGGCCAGTTTGTTATTTGCCTAATAAATGGCAATAGGTTTTTTTTTTTTAAAGGCTACAGTTTTTAATTTAAAACTTTTACAGATTCTTATTTTTTCTGAAGATATAGGATATAATTTATATTATAAAAATAAGTATTTTTTATATTTCTTTATTGTAAATCTTTAGGAAATATTTTGGTACATTAAAAGTGTGGTTATGATGACCATCCAATAAGCTAATTCAGCTAATAATTGTGCTAAAAATGTCACTTAAATGCAGCATTTAAACCTCATATATAAATAGAAAGTGAGGTGAATAACTGCAAAAAAGGTCGACCTTTTTATTTACTCTGTACAACCCAAAGTTAAGGTAACTCAAACTATTTGGAGAAACCGATTGCAACAAACCATTTAAGTTTAAAAACTAATCCTAATGAGTACTTTGAACTATATTCTATTTATTTATTTGCGTAAACGGAGCAATTTGAGCACAGTAAAACCCAATAAATGAAGAGAACTCAAACCAACTGAGTACTGTAAAACCCGATGAGTTAAGGCAACTCAAACCGTTTGACGAAACCGATTGCTACAAACCATTTGAGTTAAACTAATCTATATGAGTACTGTGAATTTACCCCATTTAAGTTGAAGTAATGAAATATTTAATTAACTCATTACCTTCAACACTGTTCAAAACTCTTTTTAAATAAGTAGTAATAAACTTTCAGTAAATTCTGAGTTAACTACTCATTTTATTTGATAAAGTTGACAGTTGGGTTTTACAGTGTAAAAAAGAACCACCTCTTTCACCAGGCTGCCTACAGGACAGTATTATCGAGCACCACAACGGTTTATAATATTGCTAAAAATAAAAATAAATCTGCACCAAATCAGATTATTAGAATGATTTCTAAAAGATCATGTCACACTGATGTTATGACACTGTAAATAAGGCTTGAAATCACAGGAATTAAATATATTTTAAGACACTAAAATAAGAAAGTGTCATTTTAACAATAAATATTGGAATATATAACTAATAAATATTTGACTTTTTCAATGTATATTTGGTCAAACAAATGCAGCCTTGCTCATCAATAACATTCTCAATTTTAACACACAACGCAGACACTTTAATTAAATAATAAGTCAGAGCTCAAAACTGTACCTCATAACCTATTTAATCACATTAGCAACTTTGCAAACAGTCCTGTAGTGTGTTCTGAGTTCCCTGTGTGTCTGCATCTGGCGGGCCTGTCCAGCCCTGATCCCTCTAGTTAATTGTCTGGGTTTCCTTCAATTGCCTCAAAGGCGGTTTGTCCTACAGAGCAGCAGGAGATCCTGCTGTGGATTAATTGCTTTGGTTTTGATGCACTATTCCCCTCTCTCGTGAGCACAGCGGAAAGATGCGCACAACAATGAACTGACACCTACATGTATGCATGAACACAACGCCATTAAAGCCACACAAATGTTTGTCCTCGGTTCCAGGTGCACCGCTGAATGCTTGAGTAACTTTCTGCGCTTTTATAGCCGATGGACCCCATTATAAGATGTCTCATGAAACTTAAGAGCGTGCAGATCTTGGGTGGGATGACCTAACGTGGGCTGCAACTTCCAAATAAATCCTTAATGAGGCTTTTCACAAATGCTGATTTTAAAATGGTTTTAAATAGGCCCTTTCAGCTCCCAAAGAATGAATTTATTTGATCAACAACACACTACAACTGTTTTCTTATTGAATGTAGTTTACAATTCGATTTATTGCTGTGATTCATCATCATTACTTCAGTCTTAAGTGTCTCATGATGCTTCATAAATATTCTAATATGCTGATTTGCTACTCATTTAACATTTATTATTATTATTATTATTATTATTATTATTATTATTATTATCAGTGTTGGAAACTATTAGACTGCTTTATTTTTTATACAATATCACTAAACATGTATTTTCTTTTATTCATCGAATTTACATTGAATTGTTCAATAGTAACAGAAAAGACATTTGTGATGTTTTTATTTCAAATAAATTCTGTTATTGGCGACACAGTGGTTAGCACTGTTGTCTCACAGCAAGAGGGTCACTGGTTCAAGTCCTGGCTGGGCAAGTTGGCATTTCTGTGTGGAGTTTGCATGTTCTGTCAATGTTTGTGTGGGTTTGCTCCGGGTGATCCGATTTCCTCCACAGTCTAAAGACATGCGCTATAGATGAATTGAATAGACTTATGGATTGAATAATGAATTGAATTGGCCATAGTCTATGAGAGTTTCCCAGTGTTGGGTTGCGGCTGGAAGGGATAAAGGGACTAAGCTGAAGGAAAATGAATGAATGAATGAATGAATAAATAAATGATATTATTTCACACTTCCTTTTGATTACAAAACCTAAATGTATCAAGGTTTCCACAAAACTACAAAGCAGGAATGTTGATTATTATAAATGCTGATTTATACTTCTCCGTCAAGCGTACGCATATGCTCCAGCACAGCCTTCGTGCGGTCGTATAGCCCTCGCCGTGGCTGATGTAACTACACATCACAATGATGCATAGCGCAAGCTCTGTGATTGGTCAGCTTGGTAGCTGTAAAGGAGCTCCAGATAGAAACTTTTTTTTTTGTTTACCTTATGATTAAAGTTGTTGCACATCCGCGATTCTGAATAAGCATTCACGTGTTCCGAATAGGCGAGTTTGAGCCACTTGTACGTTAGGGTAGCGTTAAGAAAAAACAAAACACCAATGAAGAAACTTGACAGAGGAAAATAAAAAACTTCTGCCAGCTAACGTATCAGAAGTGTTATTGCAGAGCAACACAACAGTATAAATTATAGTATAAATGCATGACTATGCACAAGGCAGATGCTGTAGGTCACGGCGATGACTCGGCATAGAAATATAAACTAGTCTTAACTGCACATTGCAACAATGCATAGCGCAAGCTCTGGGATTGTTCGGTTTGGTAGCTGTGACAAGTGCGGGCAGGACCGAGAGCCACGTGAACCAGTTGGAGCGAGTGTTTACAAGAGTCCTGTGAAGGAGCTCTAGATATAAACTGTTGGACTTCAACTGTATATGTATATATTTATATATATATGTTTGTTTCTTTATGTATTTTTTTTTACAATATTCCTGTTTTTTTACTGTATTATTGATCAAATATTTGCTGCATTGCAGAAGAGATTTTTTTCAAAATATTAAAAACGTCATGATCCCAAACTTTTATATGGAAATACTTTAGCCCCCATCAGATCTAAAGCATGACTAGTAAACCTGCTGATCTAGAGCCTGTTCCACTTCTACACGCGACTGAACTTGGAGCCAGAAAAACCGATCCTGTATCTGCTTTTGGAAAGAACTGTCCTGTCCTGCATGGCGTGCTGATCTGAGCTCTTGAACAGCTGGTCCAGGGTCGGCTTTAGAGGGGCCGCCGTGACCCTGGGAGCTAATTAAAGCAGATAAGAGCATTAATGAGCTCCAGGCTGATCAAAGGGCCGCAGCTTGGCCTGGGTGGTGGGAGATGTTGGAGAGATTGGAGGGGAGCTCTGTTTACCCCTGTCAGGGTCAGTAATTGGGAAGGGAGGTGCACAAGCTGTTCCTTTTGTGTGAGCCGAATACCTATACTGTGACTGTGAGTGGCCCACACCAATAGCTTTACACACTGCTTGCATTCCATTCTCTGGTCAAATGGTGTGTCCAGTCAGGGAGTGCTGACCCTTTCCAGACCATTCCCTCATTAACAGTTTGTTTTTTCAATGCAAGTTAGCATACAAGCTATGCTAATTACAGGTTAGCATAACTCAAAGTTTTGGCTCAGTTACAATTTAAAGCAGATGTAATGAAAATGGTTTAAGCATACAGGGTGTTTTATTAATAACCAAAGATGAGTGTGTCATTGTAATGTCCATATGGCATTAACAAATAGGGATGTTCATTCATTCATTCATTCAGTTTCCTTTGGCTTAGTCCCTTTATTCATCAGGGGTCACCACAGCGGAATAAACCGCCAACTTATCTAGCAAATGTTTTACACAGCGGATGCCCTTCCAGTTGCAACCCAGTACTGGGAAAAAGACCCATACACACTCATTCACACACACACACACACACACACTCATACACTATGGTCAATTCGCTTTATTCAATTCACCTACAGCGCATTTCTGGGGGAAACCGGAGCACCCACACCAACAAGAGAAGAACATGCAAACACAGAAATGCCAACTGAACCAGCCGGGGTTCGAACCAGCAACCTTCTTGCTGTGAGGTGACAGTTCTAATCACTGAGCCACCATGTCACCAAATAGCGATAATATTACAATACAACAAAATATTTTGTATGTTGCCATCATATTAAAAGGATAGTTCATTTGAAAAACAAAATCCTGTCAACATATACTCCTTTATTTACTCGTCATTTAACATCCAGTTGTTCCAAATTTGCACTCTAACAAATTGCTGGGTTGTTTTAACACAACATTGGCTCAAATATTAACCAATAAGTTAGATAAACGGCCCTTAGGGCCCCAAGAAATTTGGGGCACCTCAATTAATATCTACAAGCATTTTAAATTATATGTCATATTTTCTAATGTGAAGGTCTAACAAATGCAATTTTAACATAATAATTACATCCATGCAAATATATCCCCCCACTCCAAAAAACCAACTAAAGATTTAGATTATAAAACTAAACCGTTATTTTTAGGTTACTGTAAGTTACTTTAGGTTGGTTTTATTCTTTCATTTATTAATTTTCTTTTCAGCTTAGTCCCTTTATTAATCTGGGGTCGCCACAGCGGAATGAACCACCAACTTATCCAGCATATGTTTTACGCTGTGAATGCCCTTCCAGCTGCAACCCATCACTGGGAAACATCCATACATACTCATTCACACACACACACGGACAATTTAGCTTACCCAATTTACCTGTATCGCATGTCTTTGGACCGGAGCACTCGGAGGAAACTCACGCCAACACTGGGTGAACATGCAAACTCCACACAGAAGTGTCAACATTGCCCAGCTGAGTCTCAAACCAGCGACCTTCTTGCTGTGAGGCGACAAATTCAGATGAGTAAAAGAGTGTTTACATCCTGCACCATGTGACCGCTGCTTGACCTGACTGCTGCAGATTCAGTTGCCAGTTTTACAACAATTTTTTGTGTGTGAATATGAAGAGCTTTAAGAGCAATCATGTTGCCATCTCGAAATTGCATAATAATAATATTAATAATAATAATAATAAACTTTATTTTTATATAGCGCCTTTAAAAGTAGCATCTCAAGACGCTTTACAGACTTAAAATGTAATTTAATGCAGTGAAAGACACAAGAATGAATGCAATATATATATATATATATATATATATATATATATATATATATATATAAAACATTTTAAATAATAATAATAGATCTAAAAATCACATAAAAGTCCAATAAAATCAAAATAAAAGCTACCCTAAAAAGTATTGGGAATATCAGAGGGTAAAGAGTTTTACAATTTAGGGGTCAATGAAGAGAAAGCCCGATCACCCATAGACTTTAGCCACATTTTTGCATAATTTTTGACACTCACACTACTTCACTTGCCCTTGTGCAGAAGTTGTGTGGGCTGATGAATGTGTGCTAGCGCTGAGCTAGTGGTCAGCAAGCGCGTGTGTGTGTCGTGGAGGGGTGTGATGGAAAGGAAGGCCACCTGTATTCACTGCAGGGTGTGGGAATGTCCGACTCAGCCTGACCTTACCGCATCCCCTGCTGCTGGAGGAAAAACTCGTTATCTGAGAAATCCCTGCTAATTACGCCTGCTGCTTACGAACATGCGCACACACACAGAATAAATGACACCAGACACGGTCACCAGAGTTGTTCTGAATGAATCTGCCTGCAGATAGATGCGTTTATCTGCAGCTGTAGCAGTATTTCAATTCAGTGCTTCCTTTAGAATGAAGTTGGTATTGTGTTAAGTAAGCGAATGATATTAAAGTGGCTCTCGCTCTCTCTTTCAGTCACTCTGTGATGAAGGCTGTGAGCCAGCCCGTCTCTCAGTGGGACCGGGACGAACACGGGCCTTCATTAGCACTCCCTAATTAGGAACAGATGCAATTTACAGCACGGGGCCCACACCAAGCAGCACTCCTCCCTCCATGCTTTCTGCTTCCTCTTTCCTTTCTGTCTGCTTAAAGCAAATTATTTTCTGTCTCTTTTACTAGATTCAGAATTGTTCAGATGTTTAGGATGATTTGGATAAGTTATGCTTGGATTTCACTCGCTTTGCTTATTCCGCCTGTGTGTCCTCCTCATCTTATACCCCGAACAGATTCCCTCGCCTCGCACTTGCATATTCACAGAGCCACATGTGTAATTAAGGACACTTCCAACTCCATTACACCATGCTGGTCCAGTGCCACCCTCCCCGATCGCCCTCTGTTTCTCTGTCTGTCTCACATACCCATTCGCTCCATCCTAAAGCCAGAAGCGGCTTTTTATTTATAATGAATAGTTTCATTCTCTGAGGACCAGAGCTAGAAACGAAATGGACCTCAGATTTTGCACCAAAACTTAGCCTGACTCAGCTGTCTCTTAAAAAAAGCAGTGTGTGCGTTTGTAATGAGTGCCTCCGCAGACATCCCTGTGGGAATTTAAAGGAAATTGCTAGGAATTTTTATCTGGGTATTTGAAAACAGCATGCATGCTGTTTAAGACAAGTCAGGAATGTCTACTGGATTCGCTAATTACACTTTCAATATCACATATCACAGTTTCTCCAAGCTTTTTTTGGTATATGTTCCCTTACAGGACCATCAGTAGGCCTCAAGCGCATTCATTGACACCAAACAGGAAATGCTTGGCTTTTAATGTATATTTCCTTCAGAATTTGCATTAACAACACAAACATGGGAATCAGATGATTCATATTATATCATATAATAATATTAGGTTAGATTTAGGTCGTGAGGTCAGGTGACCAAAATTCCATGTCTAGCCAGTGTCTAAGAACAATCTTATTTTGATGTCCCATAACAACGTCAAGACAACATCTTAAACTAACGTCATATTGATGTCAAATGCTGAGATTTATTCGTCAGGTATGGCAACCAAAATCCAACATCTGATAGATGACATAGTCGTAACGTTCACACAACGTCAAACTGTAACATAATTAAACGTTGATATTTGGTTGATTTTAGGTTGTGTTAGAAAATTACGAAAATCCAACGTCGAGCCAACATCTTAAACCAACATCATATTGATGACAAATACTGACATTTATTCGTCAGGTATGGCAACCAAAATCCAACATCTGATAGACATCATAGGGGTAACGTTCACACAACGTCAAGCTGTAACATCATTAGACATTGATATTTGGTTGATTTTAGGTTGGACATTGTACACTGACGTCGGCCTGACGTTGGGTTCTGACGTCAACCCAATTTTCATTTCCAAACAAAATGCAATGTCCCGATAATGTTGAGGTACAACTTCAACCTGACCTCATATTGACGTCCTTTGTCTGCGGGGAACATGCTGGGTTATACTGACATACACAACCATTAGATAAAACATTTAAAAACAGTTTTTGTTCATTTTTGACCCAGATTTGTGTGACCCAGAAACAACCCATAGTGCACAGAGCGAAAATAAATGCTCTGGGGAAACAGACCAATCAAACAGTTTCCCCTTTAACAAAGTGTGCAAAATAAAACAACAACAACATGGAACAAAAATAGGAAAGAGAGTTGTATTGTTTTGTCAAGTGGGATGAATAAAAAGCACTACTTCATAAATCAGCCTCGACACACTGTTTTATATAAACACACATGCTACCATGAGGACCACCCAAGAAATAGCTGAGCCCAGTATTTGCTTTTCTTTTCTTTAAAAGGCGAATTGCACTATACCGTTAGTAAAATCTAGTTTCTTTAATTATTATTATTTTTAATTTATTTGATTGATCTAATGAAACTAAAAAGTACAGTTCACCCCTAAATGAAAATTCAGTCATTATGTATGCCCTGGCATTATTCCAGTGCCATATGTCCTTCTTTCATTCTCGAATCACAAAAGGGGAAGACAAATCTTCCATGGCAGTAAATAAGCTTTAGCGTCATCTTTAAAAAACAGAATGGTACTATGTGACACATGTTAGGTCAAAAATAACCCGAAATTGAATGTATTATTTAACAGCCCTTAGCCTGTGGTCTTCTGGGCCATCATTATTTTTTATATATATATTTAATTTTAGAAATGTACAAGGCATTACAAATAAGGCAGCTATTTATCACAACCAATATATCATACAAATAGTTTATGTGAAAACATTCCCTAATTTGTTTTCAAGAACCATAATGGAAAACATGGTTATTCATAGACTGCCTTTTGGGTCTTGGTGTATGGGACATGTTGTCTTGCCAGCCTTGCCATGCCAAGCTGGTGCTGAATAGAAACGCAACCTTATGCTCTTCTGCCTGCTCCAAAACTTCCAGACTGATCCCTCCATCCATTTGGTCTGTTTTCCCTAAACTCTCACAGCAGCCTAGACATAATCTCCCTAATTACCCCTTTAAAGTCGACACAGAGTGCGAGAAGCCTAAGCCAAAGGCCCCTAATTAGACACCTAAAAATAAAGAGGGGACTTTACGGGCAGCGTGGGCAGTTTGGGGAATGTTTTAATGAGGGGGCTGGAGCTGACAATAGTGTTACAGTCATTTGTTGATTAAGGCCGCTGACGCCCCCTCCAGCCCTCCCACAAATCCGCAGCTCTCCTAGACCAGAAAAGGTCACCACTGACAGGAAACACTGGTCAGACGTCACATCACCTGTTACATACAGTGCTACTGTAAATACGCCATGATGTCATGCTGTAATGTTTATTACCAAATGTAAATAATTTCCACCTGAATCTGCCTGTGCTAATAATTAACCTCAAAAATTCCTCATTTAATGTTGTTCTCTAATGTTGTTCCAGACATGTATGATTTTTTATTATTGCAAAATGTAAGATCATACTTGAAGAACAGTGTCCATATATAAAGAAAGTGACATATAGCTTTAGAACATTCATTCATTCAGCTATATCCCTTATTTATTAGGGGTCACCACAGTGGAATGAACAGCCAACTATTCCAACATATGCATTATGCAGCAGATGCCCTTCCAGCCGCAACCCAGTATTGGGAAACACCCATATACTCTCCGATTCACATACACACTCATACACTACGACCAATTTAGTTATCCAATTCACCTATACTGCATGTCTTTGGATGGTGGGGGAAAGCGGAGCACCCGGAGGAAACCCACGCCAACACAGGGAGAACATGCAAACTCCACACAGAAATGCCAACTGGCCCAGCTGGGACTCAAACCAGCGACCTTATTGCTGTAAGGCGACAGTGCTAACTACTGAGCACCTAGCTTTGGAATAACTAGAGGGTAAATAATGGGTAATGAGCATTTTTTGGTAGCCTGGCCCTTTCATTTCCATCAAAATAACACCACAAGTCTGAGCACCACACTTTCAAGTCTCACAGAACAAAAGCAGAAGAGAAAAAGCTTGGTCTAAACAGTGCTATTACGCAACACAAACAGCATACAATCAAGCCCAAAATGATTCATCCCCCTGGCAAATTCTGACTTCTCCACAATGATGCCTCGTGTACATCATATAATTATCTATTGAGAGAAGTCTGTCAGTTGTTGTTCAGAAATTGCCAGGGGTATGAATTATTTTAGGCTTGACTCTATATCCTACCAATAAAAAATTATTTATCAAACTGAAGAAATAAAGAATGGTCCAAAGATCATTGCTTAAAACGTTTTCATTGTTTCAGCAATAGTGATTGAGTGAGTTCTCAGTACTAAGAATTATATTTTGAGTGTAAAAACCCAGCCTGTTAACGATTGACGTTAATGAATGGCCGCATTTTAATCTCTCATTTCCACCATCCGTCTAGCCATTTTTATTTGTTCTTTTTATAAATATTTTAGTATACATGTGGCCAAATGGTTTACAAGACTGACAGATGCCCTCACTGAATGATAATACTACATGATAATAATGATAGCTATATAAGAAATGTATCCCAGTGTTGGGTTGTGACTGGTAGGGCATCCGCTGCGTAAAATGTATGTTGGATAAGTTGGCGGTTCATTCCACTGTGGCGACCCCTGATTAATAGAGGGACTAAGCCAAAAAGAAAATGAATGAATGAATGAATATAAGAAGTGAATGTATTCGTAATAATAGGGAACCAATTTGGTGTATAGCACCAGTATTTGTACTTTATTTATTCTTAGGGGGGGGGGGTAAAGTTGCTACGTAGCACCATCTTTAAAGATATAAGTGCTATGTAGAACTTAAAATGCTTCCTCTATGATTATGAGCCAGAGGATTGCAATTAGGTGGCGTGGTGGTGCAGTGAGTGGCGCTGTTGCCTTACAGCAAAAAAGACCACTGGTTCAAGCCTCGGCTAGGTCAGCTGGCATTTCTGTGTGGAGTTTGCATGGTCTCCCCGTGTTGGTGTGGGTTTCCTCCAGGTGCTCCGGTTTCCATAAGTTCAAAAACATGCGATACAGGTGAATTGGGTAAGCTAAATTGGCCGTAGTGTGTGTGTGTGTGAGATTGAAAGTGTATGGGTGTTTCCCAGTGATGGGTTGCAGCTGCGTAAAACATGCTGGATAAGTACTGTGGTGACCCCTAATGAATAAGGGGACTAAGCTGAAAAGAAAATTATTGAATGAATGGATCGTACTTAGTACTATTTAGCACTATTAAGCACTATTTTTAGTATGCATTTTCTACACAGTGTACAGAAATTGAGTACAAATGGTAAGTTGATTGACTTGAGACACACAGTTTCATCTCGGTATGAGTTATACAGACTGAAATCAGATCAACTAGTTCTATTGTAGTTGTGGCATCTGTGCGATGGCCACCGGACGTGTTGTGTAGCGCCACACAGTCACATGTAATGTGTTGTGATAGTTTGTCAGACATAAATTGCACTTGCCGGGCTCAATCCTCCAGGGAGAATCCAGCTGGCTGACCAGATTGAAATTGCCGCTATGGTGTGCCCGCATTCAAAGTATTTAATGTTAGTTGCACCCATGCACAATCTCCAAGTGAAACTGTAAACACAATAGAAAAAATTAGCTGGTCCATCTGGTCTTGTGCTGCTCAGGCTCACTGTGGAAGAGTTTACTGCGTACAAGACAAGGTTAATCTACAAATGGCCATTAGGAATTACTTCATGATATTAAAATGGCTTGTAAAAAGCCATTCAAATCACATTTCTAGCTGGCAGACTGTATGTAAAATTTAATTTAAAAAAGATGTCAACAGCACAAGACCTATTAACATTTTCTCTACTCCCCATGATGATTTGCGTCAATTACACAAATGCAATAACCTCCATTAAACTGTAAACAATCAGCCAATTAAAACAAAAACTGGGTACAATGATGTGTCATAATTATCTTCACAGTTCATCCATCGGATTTTAAAAGACTACTTATTAGAATGAACAAATTACTTTCAGCAGACCATTAATAACCCAAAGCACTCAAAACAAGTCTTTCCGCAGCAGTATCACAGATTTATTTTACTGTGCTGTATGGGAATACAAAGAAAAAAATAGTCCGTTAAAAAGAATCCGTTATGTTGCCTTTTTGTAAAATAACAGACGTTAAATTACAGAAATTTACCGTGAAATAGCAGACAGTAAATTACAGGAATTTACCGTAAAATAACAGACGTTAAGCAACAGAAATTTACCGTAAAATAACAGACAGTAAATTACAAAAATTTATCATTAAATAACAGACATTAAATTACAAAAATATACCGTAAAACAACAGACAGTAAATAACTGGAATTTACCATAAAATAAGACGTCAAATTACAAAGTTTACCATAAAATAAATGAAATTAAATTACAAAAATTTACCGTAAAATAACAGATGTTTAATGACAGTAATTTACCATAAAATAACAGATGGTAAATTACAGAAACTTATCAGAAATGATAATTTATGGAAATTTCTGTAATTTAACGTGTTATTTTACTGTACATTTCTGTAATTTAATGCCCGTTATTTTTACTTTTTTTTTTCGGCACCCCAGCTGCCATAAAAAACCCCGTAAAATAGATTTTTTTTACAGCGTGTATAAGGATTATTTTAATTGCAACTTTATTATTTGAAGTGATTTGATTTATTTGTTTTAAATGGTTGCAACATAATTTGAAACACAATCACATGCAGAAAAAAGTGAACACTAAGACTCCCAGGGGAACTTTTGCACATCTACTGTATGACGCTCTGGATTCACATACATATACATAAACGTAGACACACACATTTACAGCCACACCACTCATACCCTAGTGAGATCAGTAACAGGAAAATTGGTGTCTCTTTCTGGCCCACTTGGGATTGGCGGAACTGATTAGCATTGCAGGGACAATTAGCGCCAGTCTCAATGAGGAGCACTGAAAATAACCTCTTCCTCATCATTTTCAGTCCACTGAAACTGCACACACACAAATTAACTAGATGGGTTTCCGTCTGCCTGGACATAAATAACATGAATGCTATGCCCACTTGTCTTTCCTCAGGTAATATGTTTGGGGTATTTGTATGGACCTTTTCAGCAAATATGAGTCAAATTCTTTTTTGTCCTTAAGCATAAAGCTTAAACCTCATCTACCTTAGTGTAATGACATGTTTTCTTAAAGCAGGGTTCTCAAACACAAGAGAGTGCTTGATATAAACTGGAATATTTAAGCTAAATAAATAAATAATTATTACAATTACAAATAAAGTAACAAAGAAATAAGTAATAACGGCATTGCACAACGATAATAATAATGGTAATAATAATATTTTCAAAATCACAAGGACTTTTAGATTTTTACATTTTCTACATTTCAGTTTTTGTTAGTTTATTTTCCACATAAAACAATGCTCATTTGTCAATTTTTCGTAATATAAAATAAACAAATAAATTATAGATCAAATATTTTATTTGCGATAAATATGTTTTAAATAAACTAATATATATATATATATATATATATATATATATATATATATATATATATATATATATATATATATATATATATATATATATATATATATATATATCACACTGGTGGGAGGTGTGCGTCTTAGTGTCCCACTAGTGACAATATACAGTGAGAGTGATATTGCGTTTATACAACAGTTTGACGCCATACTCATGTATATAAAAAAGAAAATCAAACACAGAGTCTAAAAATACTTTTGTACGTGGAACTACTTTCTTCTACCATTCATCCACATCTGCAGCTGACAAGTAGAAACCGATGGGACTTCACCAACGTCACTTTAGAGCTAGTATTTGAAGGATTCTCTTGAATAATGTCTAAAGTGGACACAAAACAGGTGATTTTGCTCACATTATAAAACTTTAAGGCTGATTGGCATGAAATGCCATCAATCTACAAAGATTTCCCAGTACTTCTCTGTTGCAATCGGGAGATCACAATAATTAACCCCGAAAAAGCCAAAGCAAAGCAAACAGCAGATTATATGGTATAAATGCAGCACTACAACATACAAAAGAGAGAGATAGACTTCAAATGCCACTTACCTGATTTATAATGATTTGATCAGCTGTAGTTTAAAATACAAAAAGAAAACGCTGAGTTTTTCCTCTTCTAAAGGATTATTATGTGGTCTCAGCTTCCATCTTGTGGCGCAACCATTGTTGCTCTGCTCAGTATGACAGGCTGATGGCTGCTGAACATTTTAATTAGTTTGAAGTGATATATTGAGTGAGTTGGTGTTGTAAATTACGGTACCAAAACCTTGTAATAAGCTGCTATAAGCTGTACATTTTCTGTTGTTTTACAGACTTGTTTCTCTTTATATTATTTCTTAAACAATATTGTGTCACAAACTACTAAAATGTCAGTAAAAATCACTATGGGATGTTGATCTCTGCTCTTTCAACTTTTGATACTGAAAATTCAACTCTACAGTCTAACATAATGCAATTCATTACTGTAAATAAATGGATTTTATGGCTAAATGGATAATTAACAGATATAGCTTATATATATATAATAATTTGTATAGCTCAAAGAAGCCCTCTTCTAAGGTCATGTACATTATTTAGCCCTAAAAGGTGTATATTAGTAACTTAAATGAGAAGTTTTCATTATTTTAGATACCACATATTGTACAATAAATGGTAAAACTAGACTGAAATTACATGAGGGTTAGTAAATGATAACAGACCTAACTCTCTCTTAAAGTATTAGCTAACAACAAGAAGCACTGGTTAAAACATAGACAAGAAACTGCATTATCAAATGAAACAACAATTACTTCACAATGCTCCATACAGTGATTTTGCAGCAGATTGATTGGATAAAAAAAGAAAGGGGGCAGGACTGAGGGCCAATGAGCTGTGTGACATGCAAGTCAGCAGACATATGGCTTTGCTTAGAAAGGGTGGAAAGAAAAATAAAACAAGAGAGAAATCACATGGAACGAGAGGCTAATGGTTCATGTCCATCGACACACATTCAGAATGAAGACAACAAATGAGACACAATGTTTGAGAACAGAATTTGCTGAATAGGAAAGGAGTCAGAGTTCTGTGGTATCTTAATTAAGGCCATGAGATGAGTGTATCTGATAGCTATATGTAATTCAACTGTGGTTGTTGCTAGAAGGTATACAGCCGCAGCCGAAAGTTAACAAGAAGTATTTATATTATTTATTAAATTACCCATTACTTGGATTTTATTAACGTCTACCCCTACCCCAACCATCACAATAATGTAAAAGCAGTAATTATACAGAGTATTATTTATACTATTTGTTTTTTAAACACTTATTTTTGCCACATTTTTTTAACGTACTAAAGAAAACATAACAAAACATACTACATTTTATTTTTTACTAAATTTTACTAAATTAATCATACTAAATTTTATTTAAAAATAATAAATTAAATAAAAATGACAATTACAAGTACATAAATAAATAAATGCATTTACATACATATACAATATAAAAGCATCAAAGCAATGGTATATTATTAGCAGGTGATCCATTAATTCATATTATTTATTAAGTTACCCATTAAATTGTATTTTACTAATGTTCTACCCCTACCCCAGTAATGTAAAAATATAAATTATTGTTGTACAGTGTCACAAAAATTATGCTATATTGATATTATATTAATATCAGCAGCTGTATCCCTTCTAGACTTTCCCATTTAACATGTTGTACAAAGTCATCTCTACAAACTAAAAAAAGCTAGCAACCTATAACTTGACTTAAACTGAAGACGAGGCCTAGGTTGAACCAGAGGGTCTTTTTTCTGATTCTGTCCTAAGATGAACTGCCAATACTAATCTATTTTTTAGTTGGATGAATGAATTCATGAAATAGTTCACCAAAAAATATAATTTTACTCACCCTCCACATGCTCCGAACCTGTTTGCATTTCTTTTATTCTTAGATATTTTGAAATGATATGATGGAAAACTTGGTGGTGCAGTGAGTAGCATAATCACCTCACAGCAAGAAGGTCGGTGGTTCGAGCCCTGGCTGAGTCAGTTGGCATTTCTGTGTGGAGTTTGCATGTTCTCCCCGTGCTTGCGTGGGTTTCCTATGGGTGCACTTGGTTTCCCCGACAGTCCAGTAGCAGTGTATGTATGTGAGTGTGTATGGGTGTTTCCCAGTGTTGGGTTGTGGCTGGAAGGGCATCCGCTGTGTAAAACATGTGATGGATAAGTTGGCGGTTCATTCTGCTGTGGCGACCCCAGATTAATAAAGGGAATAAGCCGAAAATAAAATGAATGATTGATGGAAAACTGTAGAAATAGACTTTTGAAATACAATGGAGGTCAGTGGCTACCAGTTTCCAAAATTGGTTACCAGTTGTCAACATTCTTCAAAATATCTTCTTTAATGTTTAACAGAAAAAAAAGAAATTCAAACAGGTTTGTTGTGATGTGGATGAGTAAATGAGCATATCATTTTCAGGTTTTTGGTGAGATCCTCCTTTCAGTAATTGGTGAAATTGAAGTACTTTTACACAAGACAGAACAGAAAGTATAAAAATGAAAAATGAATGTGGAAAAAAGGCCAAATGAATATTAAAGGGGAGGTCTAGAGTGTATTTTAAAGGATTGGTGGTGTAAAAACAATGTGTGCTCATGCTTCATATGTAAAAAATCACATTATTTTTTTCATTTATCTTACTTTGATTATATACTGCTGCTCAGCTAACATGAAAACGACTGTCATTTTTCCTAGTTCCTCTAAAAGGCTCGCCCTCAAGAGGCTCTGATTGGTCAGCTAACATAATGTGCTGTGATTGGCATATTGGCTCCACGTCACCAGGAAAAGCGTCATGCCTCTAGTGTTTTGCATCTGCTGTGTAAATACTGTCAATCAGTTTAGCTGTTACCCGTATCAATTTGTATTGGTTTATGATCTCACTTACCCCGATGTATTTTTTTGTAGTCACCAAACTTCATTTGCTGTAGGCTTGGCTAGGCTAACTGTGTAAAAGCCAATGTCTCCCTTCGCATTGAACTTTGAGCGTCTTACATTCAGAGATGTTGTTTATGTTCACACAGCTACAGTACATTACACATCAACTAAAGTTTAAAATATGATATCGTAGTGGACCACCCCTTTAAAATATGTCTGAAAAACAATTCTAAAAGGCAAATATTGTCCCTCAAAGTTCATTTCTGGCCGTTTGGTATCCAGTTAAGAAGAGTGAAGTTACTGGTGAGACCAACAGGAAATTATTCGGCAGATGAAGCCAGGCCTCAACTGAAGAAGTCAAGCAAGTATTTGTAAATGCTCGGTATGTGTCAAAACACTTGAATTTATGCATTAGACAGAAGCTGCTATTGAAATGTACACAGTACTCAAACGTAATCAGATTTTCTAGTAATCAACTGTGGTGTTGTTGCTATAGCTCCAGGCTCTACTGTTAGAGCTACAGTACATGAGCACTTGCAGATGGCAATAGATTAAAGAAACACACTTCAACCTTAACGTCATTACAGTTAACAAATTAACTGAGTAGGAGTTTGCCACAAGAATGAAAAGAAAGCATTATTGTACGACACCAGAATTGGTTTCAAGGTGTACATCTGGCCTAAATGACTAAAAAAGTCATGTTAATGGCAAATTCTCTCTTGGGACCTCCAAATGTGTGGCTCCATGGATTAATGACACGTGTTCACCCCTCTTTAGCCGTTTCCTGTTGGCTCACTAATGTGGGTGTAAAGTTGTGTAAAGACCTTTTGAGTCTTGTGTAAAGACCTTTTTGAGTGCTACCACTGTTCTTTCTGTAGTTTTCTGATTCAAATAACTTGACTATTTATTTCTTTAAACACAAATGGCAAACGAAACAACCTAATAAAATATGAGTATGAATAATGAACCATGGCTGTTGTAGTCAAAGTATATATATATATATATATATATATATATATATATATATATATATATATATATATATATATATATATATATATATATATATATATATATATATATATACTCACCAGCCACTTTATCAGGTACACCTGGCCAACTGCTCGAATCAGCCAAACACATGGCAGCAACTCAATGCATTTAGGCTTGTAGACATGGTCAAGACAATCTGCTGCAGTTCATACTGAACATCAGAATTTAAGTGACTTTGAACGGGGCATGGGTTTTGGTGCCAGACGGGCTGGTCTGAGTATTTCAGAAACCGCTTATCTACTGGGATTTTCACGCACGACCATCTCTAGGGTTTACAGAAAATGGTCCGAAAAAGAGAAAATATCCAAAGAGCGACAGTTCTGTGGGTGCATCTCTGAATGCACAACACCTCCAATCTTGAGGCGGATGGGCTACAGCAGCAGAAGACCACACCGAGTGCCACTCCTGTCAGCTAAAAACAGGAAACTGAGGCTACAATTCACACAGGCTCACCAAAATTGGTCAATAGAAGATTGGAAAAACATTGCCTGGTCTGATGAGTCTCAATTTCTGCTGCAACATTTGGAATTTACATGAAAGCATGGATCCATCCTGCCTTGTATCAATGGTTCAGGCTGCTGGTGGTAATTTAACGGTGTGGGGGAAATATTCTTGGCACACTTTGGGTCCATTAAAACCAACTGAGCATCGTGTCAATGCCACAGCCTACCTGAGTATTGTTGCTTACCATGTCCATCCCTTTATGACCACAGTGTACCCATCTTCTGATGGCTACTTCCAGCAGTATAACGCTCCATGTCATAAAGCGTGAATCATCTCAGAATGGTTTCTTGAACATGACAATGAGTTCACTGTACTCAAATGGCCTCCACACAGTCATCAATCTAATAGAGCACCTTTAGGATGTAGTGGAATGGGAAATTCGCATCTGACAAATCTGCAGCAACAGTGTGATGCTATCATGTCAATATGGACCAAAATCTCTGAGGAATATTTCCAGTACCTTGTTGAATCTATGCCACGAAGGATTAAGGCAGTTCTGAAGGCAAAAGGGACCAACCCTGTACTAGTAAAGTGTACCTAATAAAGTGGCCAGCAAGTGGATATATTTTGAACTGACTTTTACTATTTAACACAGTGACAACGTAAATACACACACAAATCACACAGAGGAAATCAAAAAAATTTTAAAATTATAAAAGAAATGTTTGAAATTCTTCAAATTAGCAGAGCAGAATGATTTCTGAAGGATCACAAGACATTAAAAGCTGGAGTGATGATGTTGAAAATTATTGATGATAATCATAAGTGTTTCCTCAATGTAAAATCAGTGTATTAAAATGACTTCTGAAGGACCTTACGGCTGGATTAATGATGAGGAAAAGCTTGCTTCGCTATCACAGAAATAATTCACATTTTAAAATATATTCACACAAGGAAAACAGATATTTTAAATGCAAATAATGTTTCACAATGTTATTCTTTTTTCCTTGTATTTTCACAATACACATGCACACATTGTATTTCTTTGTATATCTTTATATCTGCCTAGAATAAGGAAACCTCCAAGATTCCAGCCTTTTACTCGGCACTGGTGGGAGGTGAAGGGTATAAAGATGTTAGACCCTCTTATTGAGATGCAGTGTTAGAGGTGCTGGGAGGTTTCAATAAAAAACTTTAAATTGTATAGGTGAGGCTTCACTTACAGCGTTGGAGCTAATTGGCAATAAATGAGTCCATCTGGTTTCATTTGCAGCTTGCAAAAGCAGGAGGGTATGTGTGTGTGTGAAGGAGAGTGAGGAGGTGGAGGTGCGCCCTCTTTTTTTTAACCCCCCACATGAGCCTAAACACTCAGCTTAAATAGAAATCTAGTGTGTGCGTGTGTGTGTGTGTGTTCATTCAGCCAGCTCTGCCCCAAAGTCATCAGTGAGCTTCAGAAAAGCCAAGTTACAGTCAACAGTGTTGGGAAAAAGTCAAGAGGGAGCACCACTATGAATAGCCACATGATAGACTATGGAGAATATGTGATTACCTCAGCGCTTCGTGCACCAAACGCTTAAGCAAAACAAAACAGTGGGGGTGAAAAATGATTGGGAAGGACAGGAAAATTCTCTGACCAGAGGTACTGAAGGAGGGAGAGAGCTGTTTGTGTGTGTGTGTGTGTGTGTGTATTTGGGGTTGAGGAGAGACGAGTGAAAGGCATGTGTGTGCTGGGCTTCTCGTAGATTGCCGGTTATTTTCTTTACCCGGGCAGCTCAATCATGCCCTGTGTGTTTGCGCAGCTTGTTAATCAACGCGAGTGTGATTAGCCCTGAGCCAGGCTGATCAAACCCCGCCGAGCGCAGCCAAGGCCAACCCCATCCCTCCCTCCACTCCTCCACCCCCCAAAACACGCTTCATCCGTCCCACAAACCTCCTGCTTACCAACTGAATGCTTTTGCAGGATTCTCCATGCATTCACCTGCTCCACCTTGAGGAAACTGAAGGAAGGAGCACCTATGCAGCTCTGTTTCTGCGATGTTTGTCTTTGTAATTACAGGAATATTTGGTTACATACAAGTTTAGCTTAGTTAATAACATTTGTTAATTAACATTATAATTTGCTCCTCCTAAAAAAACTTTGCATATTGTAAAAAAATAATCATTTGTAAAATGTACCCAGGGCATTACGGTGGCACAGTGGGTAGAGCTCTCACCTCACAGCAAGAAGGTCGCTGGTTCGAGCCTCACCTGGGTCAGTTGGCATTTCTGTGTGGAGTTTGCATGTTCTCCCCTTGTTAGTGTGGCTTTCCTCCGGGTGCTCCGGATTCCCTCACAAGTCCAAAGACATGCTCTATAGATGAATTGGGTAAGCTAAATTGTCTGTAGTGTGTGAGTGTGAATATTTGTGTAAAGACCTTGAGTGTATTTGTGTTTCCCAGTGATGCGTTGCAGCTGGAAGGGCATCCGCTGCATAAAACAGATGCTGGATAAGTTGGCGGTTCATTCTGCTGTGGCGACCCCAGATTAATAAAGGCACTATGCCAAAAAGAAAAGGAATGAATGAATGAATTTACCCAATTAATTTTTTTGTATATTTTATTCATGCTTTTGAATTGTGTATGTAATTTTTATTGATTATTTGTAGTTTGAAGTAAAATATTACATATCATTTAAATTACAATAGCTATAAAACTAGGTGAGCTACAAGCACCTTTTCAGTTATTTTATGTATTTCTTAATATATTTTTTATATATATATATATATATATATATATACTTTACACAATATACTGTGTCAAACAACTGAAAAGTAGGGCTGCATGATAAATCAAATAAAATTTAAATTGTGATTTAGCAAAAACTGTGACTGTCATGCACATCCTGTCAGGGAAGTACGGCTCTGTGATCAGTAGTAAATCTCTTCCAAAGGCCAGAGATTTAATTGCAAATGTTGCTCGGAAGAGACAGAAGAAATCAAACAGAACATTTCTTTTAATACGGGGCTGTCATCTTTGCGTTTAATTAAATGATTAATAAATGATTAAAGCTCAGAATAATGTGTCTAATTTTAACATTGTGTGGCAAGTATCCATATAATAAGTGGGATAAAGTCCATCCAGGCAGTTGTTATTGCAAAATAAAACCATGTTCCTTGCCACAGTTGGCACTGGCTTGCTTGGTTTGGGATGCATCGATGGATTTGCTCTTCAGTGTTTGGAGTTTCAGCAGTGAAAATTAAACCACACTGAACTGAATTAAACTGAACTTCAACTCTGAAAACTGGACCGACACAGTTTCAATTTCAATTTACTTTAACTTTTATGTTAAGCTGCTTTGACACAATGTACACTGTAAAAGCGCTATACAAATAATGGTGAATTGAATTTAACAAGAGCACTTTGCTTTGCTTCGATTAAGCATGTAGCCCTACTAAAAAGACTGTAACACTCATTCTGTTAGACTGTAAGGTTACAAACCTCTCATCTGTATCTTCAATCTTCACCAGCACATGTAACCTCTGTTATAGAGTAATTCCATAATTACGAGTTCATAATAGTCCAAAAGGCGATGATAAACATGGCAATTCTGTGTATTGTTGGGCTTCTCCTTGTTTTTTCACGCTTCATTCTCATGTGTGTCCTTTTCTTTTCTGATAGGATCAGATGTCGGAAGTACTTTAATAATCAGGCACATGTTATTATCATCAGCTCAAGAAGTTCTTTATTTCAAATATAGACGCAATCGAGAAAGCAACGCCGCTTGCACTCATTGAGACAGCCTCAGAAAACAACAACAGGACATGGCAGACTTTGTTCTTCTTGGCTTTGTGGCTGTTCATCAAGACGACCACAAGGTTTGTTTGAGCTCGGGTCAACCATGGCTCATTATTATATGCATATAGTATTACGATGCAATGTGGTCAATCGGTGCTTTTGAAAATACTGTTGTTTGGGTTTGGAAAGGGAGAGGGTGGGTCAGTCGATCAGACAGACAGTCAGTCAGTCAGTCAGTCGGTCAGTCGGTCAGTCGGTCGGTCAGTCAGTCATGAGAGAAATCTGAGATCTGAAAAAGAGTACACAGTGGCCTCTGGTGGATTTGTGAAAGGAAAAACTGCAAAAAAGTAGGTCCTAGGACGTATTTGGCACTCTCCAGAAATGTATATAGCGGAACGTTTTCAGAATGAGCCTGGGTTGATAAAATAGCATGATATAATAAGAACTAGTCACTAATTTTTCCAAAATATACAATAGTTATGATTTACTATTTTCTACCATATGATTTACTTTCTAAAAAGTAACAAGCCTATTATAGTCTTTTTCCACATGTATGTATTATGCAATTAATACAGTATAATAACTAACCTACTTTAAAAATTAACTCTGTAATACAAAGTACAGTGACAAGGTAAATAAAGTAGGTTCAGAGATCTTTCCTCAGCAAGTATACGTACTGTAAGTGCATGTACTATAAAAACACTGCAGCCATTTAACAAATATAAACTGTCCTCTTTGACCCACTGAATAACCCAGATTTCACCTTTTATAAAAAGAAAAGTAAGAACAAGTGGAAATTAGTGCTGTCTATCCTTACTTTAATTAATGACAAAACAGCTTGTGTTCCCCTCACTCACTCCTTCATTATCTCTGTTGATAAGGAGTGGACGGACATAAGGCACAGATCACAAGAGAGCAAAGGTGTTGATTTCCTTAAATGTTTGATAAACAAAGCTGAACCCAAGAACCTCCTGCTGACCACCGGTTTTGTGAATGCAATCCTCTTTCACAGGATGCTGCTGTTTATGTTGCTGGTCAAGGTCAAACATGAGCTCTGTGTGTCTCTACTTCAGTCTGATGCCCAATTGGGTTTCCTTCCATCAACAGAAGTCCTAATTCCCCATATAAAAATATCTGGCCAGTGCACAGCCCTCCTGGCTATTGTTCGAGAGGCACTTTTAGGGTGGCCTTACTTCCTGTGTTAAAGCTAAGGGGGTCAGATGCTGCTGAACAGTACATTCTGTTTCAATCAAAATGTTGGCTATCACAGAGGGAAAGTTCCCAGGTTGACTAATGTACAGTCATAATCCCAATGTCAAAGATGAGCTGAAACAATGATTAATGCCAGGGTTCATCATATGGAGTAATGTAGAACTGCTATATGATGATTACTGTGTGTTAACTGTGTATTTAGTAATATGAGTGTTTGGGGTCATGTTTCGGCTCAAACTTCAGTGTTTCGGCGACAGTGCTAACCACTGAGCCATCATGTCGCCACAGCGGAATAAACTGCCAACTTATCTAGCACATTTTTCATGCAGCGGATGCCCTTTCCCATCACTGGGAAACATCCATACCCACTCATTCACACTCATACACTACAGACAATTTAGCTTACCCAATTCACCTATACCACATGTCATTGGACTTGTGGGGGAAACCGGAGCACCCGGAGGAAACCTACGCAAACACGGAGAGAACATGCAAACTCCACACAGCAATGCCAACTGACCCAGCTGAGGCTTGAACCAGCGACCTTCTTGCTGTTAGGCGAACGTGCTACCCACTGTGCCACCACGTCACACCTATAGTCATGACATTATAAATATATTAAAATAGATCAGGGGTTCCCAAACTTTTCAGCCTGTGAACCCCAAAATAACAATACCAGTGACTTGCGACCCCCTCGTTCATCAGAAGTGGTTATAAATATACATACGTTGTGCACACATCAATAACAATAGGCCTATATAAACACAAGCATTTTGACAACATAAAAAAGCACAACAGTCTAACAACCATATCATTTATATAGTCATTTATATTGAATGTATTTGATTGCCGTAAAGGTGTCAGAAAGTTTAACCTGGTGCTATGAAATCAATCTGCTGCAGTTGACGATATTGCTGTTGTTGTTAATCTAACGTAAATACACCATATATGAAAAAATGTATTCAAGGCTGTTGGTTTTTCATGCTTTTCAAGGCTGATGGTTGTTGTTTTTTTATGTTACCAATGACTACTATTTTTATCTTCTGTGGATTATGGATAAAATATGGTAATTCTAATAGTTTAATAAAATTTATTTCACTTCTGAAAATCAAGCGACCCCCTGTCATCGTCCCGCGACCCCCAGTTTGGGAACCACTGAAATCGAAAACTGTTATTTTAAATTAAAATGATATTTCACCATAAAGATGTTTTAAAAACATTACACTTTTTTTAAGCTCCCTTAAAGGGAGAGCGCACTCTCACTGACATGCCATTTCAAAACAGCATGAATTTCTTTTCTCTGTACAACATAAAAGAATATGTTCGAAAAAAATGTGTTTTTGTCCAAACAGGGAGCATTATTACAAACCAAAACTGTAAACATAATTCACTTCTCAAAAACGTTTTTTAAATATAACAAAATAAATAAAGATAGAAAGAAAGAAAGAATAAAGAAAAAAGGTTAGGAAGGATGTGACAGTGGGTAAATAATGTCAGAATTATCCGCTTTATTTACTATTTGTGTATAGTTTAATAATTTGTTTTGTTTTATTTGTCTTTAATTCCTAAATGTACATTACCGGTCAAAAGTTTGGGGTCAGTAGGATTTTAAATGTTTTAAAATAAGCTTCTCCTGCTCACCAAGGCTGCATTTATTAATTCAAAAATACAGAACAAATTGTCAAATTGTGAAATGTTATTGCACTATAAAATAACTGTTCAAAAGTAGTTAATAATTTAATTTAATCATTTATTCCAGTGGTTTTAAAGATGAATTTTCTGCTTCATTACTCCAGTCTTCAGAGCCACATAATTCTTTAGAAATCACTCTAAGTTGGCACCAGTAGCCTAGTGGTTAAGTGCGCCGACATATAGCGCCATGGTGCTTACGGTGAGTTTGATTCCCAGCTCGAGGTCCTTTGCCAAACCTTCCCCTCTCTCTGCTCTCAACTATTTCCTGATAATTCTCTGCACTATTCTATCCATTAAAGGTTAAAAAAACAAAACAAAAATATTATATATATATATATATATATATATATATATATATATATATATATATATATATATATATATATATATATATATATATATATAAGAAATCACTATACAATAATCAATAATTATTATTATTATTGTTATTATTTTTATGGTAATAATAATAAAAGCAATAATGACTGGAGTACTGCTTTCATTTAAAACTACATACAATAAGAAAGCAGCATTTTAAAATTTTTAATAAATATTTAAAAATGTAACCATTTTTTATATTTTTAAATGCCGCCTTGATGAATAGTATAGTTTTCTACAAAAACTGACAAAAACTTTTGACCGTAGTGTATGTTACATTTTTTTCACCCATTTGTCCACAACAGTGCCATTTCCACCATATCTATTCTGTGGTCAAGTTGACACTTTAAACACAATAAATTTTTTCATCACACTTTTAAAAAGCAAATCAATGCACTAACTTCTGGAAAAAGTCTGTCAATAGATCTGCCAAGCAGCAGCATTGCCCTGATTCACAGTAGTGTGTGAGAGGTGCTATACCTGAGGGGAACGAGTGAGCTTCATCTGCATAAGCTGTGACAAGTCGATGGTAATTAGCTGTAAGACGTGAGTAGATGGCGGCTCAGGTTAACAGAGAGGGTTTGCTCATTAGGAGAGATGGAGAGATGGTGAGGTCACAAAAGTCATGTGATACCGGATAAGTGGATACGGGACAGTCAGATTTGGAATTGAGGAAAGACGCAAACAAAGTATGTGATGACACCTGTATTTCCTAACAGGTTTGCTCTCCTTTCCATTTCAAACAGTCTAAAACAGCCAGCAGCATACACTGAACAGGCCTTCATTCTCACTCGCTTACTTTCACAGAGGTTCACACACGATAAAACCTCTTGTGCGGAAGACAATTGCTGTATTTACTCTTTGTCACGAACATCCTAACAGACATCCTCTCAGAGTCCTACCTATTGAAATGGGTGACAAAAGAGGGAAGAGACAGCATGGAAAAGTGCCCAAACCTGCTAAGGGTATCTGTTTTCCTCCGCGCGCACAAGGGAGAACAGCCGGACGCTGTGTTTGGGTGCGTTCTGATAGCGGGGCTTATCGAGCCCCGTCTCTCTCTCTTCCTCCTTCCTCCGCTCCTTCTGTCTTCCGACCTCCGCCTCGAGGGGAAGCCGCTTATGTCATGCCGATTCTCCAGGCCTTGTGGGAGAACGATTGAAAGCCGTAAACTGGGAGGGAAATGGGAAAAGGTGCATGCATTGCTTTTGTTACTTTTTCTGCTCGGTGAAATAGATACAGATTGCTTGCTTCTTGCTAACAGAGATGGTTCAAAATTAATAGTCTGAAAATGCAAGTTATTGTTATTTATTTGCCATCATGTTGTTCCCAGACAAGTTAGATTTTCTTCTGCTTATTTGTTTGTCCATAAGCAAATGGGGTACAAAACAAATTTAGAACCCGCTGATTTTAATATATGAACAAAAACACACTTTTCAAAATATTGTCTAGTGTACAGGAATTATATGAATTTTAATACAGTAACAGACTTTTCAGTTTTGGATATAGATATATCAGTAAATGTCAATGAAGTAAACATATAGGTTTCTTTGTCCAGTAAAGGGTTAAAGGGGCTATACACATAAAAATAAAGGTCCCATGATTCCTTACAGTGCTGTCATGGATTAATTTTGGGGTTCATTAAAGAATTTCAGTGAACAGTTCCTAAAATAACAATTTGTTTGTTAGTGTGAAGAACATTTTTAATAATCTAGAAAATCTTTTAATATTCTAGAAAAACAATTTGTGGAACTTGAAGGTTTTTGGATTTTAAGTTTCTTCATGGAACAATCAATGCCATTTTAAAACAAAAACACCCAGACATTCCCAGATTTCCTTGCAGGTCCACAGATATCACCTGAATTAAAACATTAAATTTTGGACTGGTCGATTGGTGCACATCTACTAAAGAATGTTGTGGAGGAAGTGTCATGGTTTCGTGGTGCTTTCTGTAGCACGAGTTGGGCCTAGAGCTACATGGCAAAGTGAGTGCAAATCTTTATCAAAAACTCCTTCCAATCAGCCAGCAATTTTCATGCAGTACAATGCTCTATCACACAGAAAAATTGATGAAGCAGTTCCTTGACGCTGAAAAACCTAAAATAATGAAAAGGCAGCCTAAAGTCCTGACCCAAACTTGAATGAAAATCGCTGGAAAATCTTAATAACAAAGTTATGGCAAGAAAAAACAACGGAAAAGACGAAGAAGAGTGGATCAAGACTAATAGACTAAAGCAGGTCGCACACCAGAAGTGCCGTTCGGCGGCACGCCACATTGCGCCACGCAGCGCCATACATTTCAGAATTCTAAAGATAGGTTTCTATCAGGGTACACACACTGGTGCCGCAAGTCGGCGGCTGTCCGTAGCGCCCAGACACGACTCAGGACACTGTTCATTTTTCTGCGGCAGCCACAGAGCGCCATCTGATTAGTATTATTTAAAATGCCATGCAAATGTGCGCGTCTTGAAGTGCATTGGTTATTTTGTAATTACAGTTCTAGTGGTCTAGTTCTAGTATAGCCAAAACTAAAATTCACATTCTGAATGATTACATTATTTCTAAAATAAAAAATATATAATAATAATAATAAATAAATAAATAAATAAATAAAAAAAGATCAAGTGTATATAGATTGTACTCTTATTTTGATCAATGGAGTAAAATATAGTAAATAAACCCTTAAATATGCTATTCCATAAATTCAATTAGTCAAGCAGGGAAATAAGTTGCTGGCTGCAGTTCACTTAACATCCACCGTTGCTATTAAAGGATTCTGAATTCTTTATACCTTTTAGATGGCTTCAAAGTGTTTTAACTAACTCTCTAAACAGCTGAGAAAAACCAAGCCAAATGATTCCTTAAAAAAAAAAAAGAAACAAGATGGAAACACCCAAAAGGGATGACTGAGAAGAAGAATAAAGCCCTGCTAAGGAAGAGCAGTCTTCCAGGGTCCTCTATAGAGGAAATGAGCATTGTAACAGAATGCTGCGTGGTGTTAAGGCCTGAGGGCAAAACTCAAAACCTCATATCCAGGAATAAGAAGCCCCTCTCTTCTTTTTATTTCTCTCACATTCTCTCCATCTCCCTTTCTCATCTCTCTCCCACACAACTAGCATTCGGGTTTGTCCAACTGCTATCGCTGCCCCTTCCTCCCCCAACAGGAAATGAAATCCATTTTAAAATCATTTGGAAAACCACAGGGGCTTCAGACCAGGAAATAATCAGCGTGGGAGAGAGAGAGAGGCGAGCGAGAGAGATAGAGCTCCACGGATGGAGACGGGACAAAGATGCTCCATGATTTCAGATCTGTCTGCTTTCTCTCCTTTCTCTCTCCTCTATTCCCATCACTCGACAGAAACTGGATCTTACACAGTGGGTGGTCAGTCCAGGTCCTGGATCTCCCTTTGCCTGGCCAGTCTGACCCCGTCCTGACCTTCAGTAGAAAAGGGCCACCTAGGGGGCGCTGTCCTCTTATCACCAATCGGATAAGATCTGCTCTGACATTTCTTTGCTTCAGTATCTTAAAGGCTGCCACTGAAGTCAAATGACCAAAATCCTGCTTTTTCACTATTGTGTTTTCACCCATAAGGCTCACACTCTCCCTGGACAGTCTGAAGGTTATATAGATGAGAAATCAGACTTTCTCAGACATTTTCATGCGTGAAGGACCCTTGAGAAGGTTGAGGGGATGAATTGAGTTTATCTGGATAAATGTGTTTAGCTCTTATGCTGAGATTAAGTTAAAGATGACATGCATATAACTGAAAAGTGAAAAATTTGGGTAAATGAGCTTGAAATTAGTATTTTGGTTAGAAAGAATGCGTCAAGAGTGATGGTAAAGACAATGTTTCTCTTTTATTTATTTAATTATTATTTACCCAGAATGTCCCATTGAGATACAATATCTTAGGGAGTCCTGGTCAAGACAGGGAGCATAAGACAGAGTTACAAAAAATATCACAGCATATAGACACACACAAAAATAGTATAAACCATAATCAATTGTTAAAACATGTGCCCTGTTTTAAATTGACAGTCTTTAAAATATTTTTAAATATATAGCGATAGATACAGATGTTATATGTAGTATGTGTTGAAGCTCATTCCATGCAGAGCATACTTAGAGAATGCAGATCGACCTAACTCCGTGTGAAAAAATGTCATCTTGTGTATCTGCTGATCTGGTATTGTAAGTATTTGAGCAGTACTCGAACAAACTATATATATACTGTATATATATATATATATATATATACTGTATATATATATATATATATATATATATATATATATATATATATATACTGTATATATGTATATATATATATATATATATATATATATATATATATATATATATATATATATATATATATATATATATATATATATATATATATATATATGTATATAGTGGTAATTTACCAACTAAAGCTTTAAAAATAAAAACTATAAACTAAGATATGTTGTTTTCTCCTAACTGCAATGAGGTCCGTTCTGTCATTTTTGGCTTCGTTCATTTGGCATCCTTGCCAAATTTGCCCACTGGCCTCTGTCCATCATGGCCTCTTAACCATCCCCATATCATAATTGGCTTCATCACAGTCTCCTCTCCACTAATCAGCTGGTGTGTGGGGTGTGCGGTCTGGTGCAATATGGCTGCTGTCGCGTCATCCAGGTGGATGCTGCACACTGGTGGTGGATGAGGAGACCCCCCCCCCCAATGTGTAAAGAACTTTATGTGTCCAGAAAAGCACTATATAAATGTAAGGAATTATTGTTATTATTGTAAATGAAAATAAAAACTCAATGTTGTTCTGAATGTTTTTAAAAGGTTATCAAATATTAAAACTATAAGTCAACTTATCACCAAGCCAGACACCTAAATATTTATAAGATGTAACTTTTTTAATCTGTATGCCATTTAAAGTTTTCATTTTAAAATCATGTATTGATAACCTGGATCATGTAAAGATCATGTATTTCATTATTGTTTTGCATTTAATACTAATTTTAAGCAATCGAGAGACATTTGGAATGAATTAAAAGAATTTTTGTTAAGTGTCTATTGCCATTTGTATAGATGAAGCCATAGTGTAAATAATTGTGTCGCCAGCATAAAAGTGTACATTTGCAGACTCAACGGCTTTACCAAGATAATTTATATGCAATTATAAATCAATATTCATCAAAGGCTGAAAAAGAACTTTTCATAATATTAAACAGCTGTGGGTGGATGTATTAACTGTTTTCAATACTGATAATAAGAAATGTTTATTGAGCACAAAATCAGCACATTAGAAGGATTTCAGTCAGTTCGTGTAACTAAGGATGCTGAAAATGCAGCTGAGATCACTTAAATAAATAACTTTTTTTAAAATACAATCATTTTTTTACACTTTTTAAATATATTTTATATTTAATTATTTATTTATGTATATTTTTATATATGTTGTTGGGTATTGTGCTTTTAATATTGGAATGACAACATAAATCGAGTTATGAATCAAGTGCACATGAATGTCACAGTATAGTAATTATAACAACCGGGTAAGCAAATTATTTTTAAAAGTTGACACCGATTTGGCTTGCAGAGAAAAGCATTTCCCACAATTCTCTGTGGCAGCTTAATAATAATATAATAAATACATGATAAAGTACGTTAGAAAAGATTCAGTATTTGGAGGGCCTCAATATGCTTTTGTGTGCTGTTTGCAATTGAGTATTCTTGGCACACAAGCACATCCATTTTCCCCAGCTATAAAACGGGCATGCTAAAGAGAAACAACCCAGAACAGATCATTTTCCAGGTGTGTTTAGGACTGGCTAATTTACACTCGAAGCTGAATACATCACAGCCTGCCCCAGTGGTTGCCTGCCGCTGCCTCCTGGTGGTTAAAATCATACAACCTCAAAGTCCGATCAGACACCAAGGTCCATTAAGCATCTACTTATGTTCCTCTAATACATTTATACGGGCATAATAAATCATAGAGACAAAAAAATGCATAACAAATATTAATATGCTTGTAAAGACAAACAACTGTAATCGAGTTTCTAAAATGTATTCCCTGGTTAATTTCTAATGAACTTGAATTTCATAACATACAGACTTCAACCTACAAACCAACAATCCACACAGAAACAGAGTTATGCTCCATAGGCCTGTGCTGAGATTCAGACACCAACAAATCTCCTACAGACGTCCACTACTGATTTACTTCAGCAATGTGAATGTGAATTTCACTGTAATCATGACATGTCCTCCTCGTTACTCCGCATTGTGAAAGAAAGTGGAACAGATTGTGAAAAACAAAGTCAGTTTTGTACCGCGAGTCCCAATCAGGAGGGAAAGCCTCCAGAGAACGTGGACTCATCAATCAATCAATCAATGTATGCCATTAGTGCTGTGTACTCTTCTGATTAAAGGCCACCACAGAGAGGTGTGACAGTGTGTGCTCCAGTCTACCTAAAACTCTGTCATCACAGCCTCTAATCTCAGCCGACGGAGGCTCAAGGGAAGAGAGCGCCAGCCGGAGCACGCTCAACTAACCGCTGAAAGACTGATTGCTTTCAGGAATTCCACAAACATTAATGCATGCACAAATAGACAGAATGTACAATAAAAATGTTACTTTTTACTGAAATACTTTTTTTTTTTTAAACAGAATTACTTTTTATGACACACAGTACTGTTTTTTTCACAGCCAGTTGTATATTATGGTATACTTTTACTTTGTTTGCCATAGATTGAAAGAAAAAAAATCCTAGTCATGTTTCTTCTTCCTTTCAAGAATATTGCCTTAAAAGATTGTTCAGATGAATATTGAAATGGTTTTAATACCAGTATATGAAAAACAGATAAATATACATTATAAATAAATGCAGCAAATCAAAAAACATTTACAATTCTTCTGCTGCAGGCCACTTTTAAACTTGAAAAATAAATATTAGATTTATTATTGATGATATTTAAGACAACAATACTAGTAATTGAGAATTGGTGAAAAGATAAACCTGCTGTAGCAGTTGTGAAAAAATAAGGGTGAAATAAATTGCATTAATATTCATTGTAATAGACCAATTTATGTAAAAACAAAACATACTTATTCTGACATATACTTATGAAATATAATAGAGAATAAGTGATCAAACTCAATTTGGTTATATTTTAAATAATTCAAAATGCCTCGATGCCAAATGATAAAACCTAGTTTTAAAGATTGTGGAAATATCAAAACTTAGAATCATTTATTAGTATTTTGGAGCTGCATTGATCTTTCAAGTCAAATTTGAGACTTTTTAAGACCATTATGAATGAAAATTTAGACTTATACAGGGCTAAACACTCATGATTATTTCTAATGGCCCAGTTGCCACAAAAAAATAAAAATAAAAATCTAATGTAAATATTTCTTAGCAACATACTTTAATGTGTCAAAACAAGAAAACTCTAGTTTAATACACTACTTCCAGCATAATAATATAATTTATATATACAGTTGAAGTCAGAATTATTCGCCCCCCTGTTTAATTTTTTTCCCAATTTCTGTTTTACGGAGAGAAGATTTTTTCAACACATTTCTAATCATAATAGTTTTAATAACTCATTTCTAATAACTGATTTATTTTATCTTTGCCATGATGACAGTAAATAATATTTGACTAGATATTTATCAAGACACTTCTATACAGCTTAAAGTGACATTTAAAGGCTTAACTAGGTTAATTAGGTTAACTAGGCAGGTTAGAGTAATTAGCCAAGTTATTGTAGAACAATGGTTTGTTCTGTAGACTATCGGAAAAAAATAACTTAAAGGGGGTAATAATTTTGACCTTAAAATGGTGTTTAGAAATTAAAAAACTGCTTTTATTCTAGCTGAAATTAAAAAAGTAAGACTTTCTCCAAAGAAAAAAATATTATCAGACATACTGTGAAAATTTCCTTGCTCTGTTAAACATAATTTGGGAAATATAAAAAAATAAATAAATCAAAGGGGGGCTAAAAATTCTGACTTCAACTGTATATATATATTTCTTTAAACTTCAACTGACTTCAACTGTATATATATATATATATATATATATGTGTGTGTGTGTGTGTGTGTGTGTGTGTGTGTGTGTGTGTGTGTGTATAAATGAGAAGTTTAACCTTGTTTAAAATTTTATTTATTGTGGAGGCAATTACATAAATAATCAAAAATATATATTTGTTGGCTTTTGGTCCAAACTGATTGAGTAATAACTTATCTTAATTGAACTTCTATTCAACCTAATGAATTTCTGTTATAAAACCTTAAATTTCATGTCTATTTATAAATATTATGTCTACTTGCTGGGCATCACTGAGGTACAATGGGTCTCACAGCAAGAAGTACGCTGATTCGAGCCCGGCTGAGACAGTTGCTATTTCTGTGTAGAGTTTGCATGTTCTCCCCATGTTTGCGTGGGTTTCCTCCGGACACTTGAGTTCCCCCCCAGTCCAAAGACATGTGCTATAGGTGAATTGAATAAGCTAAATTGGCTGTAGTTTATGAGTGTGGGTGTTTCCCAGTGTTGAGTTGTGGCTGAAAGGGCATCCGCTGCGTAAAACATGTGCTGGATAAGTTGACGGCTCATTCCGCTGTGGCGACCCCTGATTAATAAAGAGACTAAGCTGAAAAGAAAATGTATGAATGTCTACTCGCCCTTACTTCTGAAAATAGTTTTTGTATGAATGGAAGATAACGTAAAGGGATAAATTGCTATTGTTATTATCATGAGGAACTGTGTAAATATTTTTAGTTTTCTTTCCCTGATTTTATTAAGATGGATTGTTGGTAATTAGATGGATGTTGGCCCGACTCGGTAGCTTTACTTGGACAGAAGAAAATTTAAATTAAAATGATTTATTTAAAATTAAGACATACAACACAATATTTCAGTGAATTTAAGACCTTTTTAAGACCTAAAATTTAGTTTTTGAAATTCAAGACATTTTAAGACCCCATGAATACTCTAAATCTTTAAAACAAAACATTAAAGAAGACATGCTATATATATATATATATATATATATATATATATATATATACACACATATATACAGTATAATGTATAATGTTTTAATTCTTAAGTTCCTCCTTGTTGTCTTTGATCCAGCTATTATGAATAATGGGTTTATGGTGATGTCTGCTCTGGAGTGATAACATTTCTTATTTAAAGAATCTTTAAACCTAAAATACTTAATTAATTCCAATAAAACAATTAAATTAAGCAGTTTGCTGTCTGTGCGTCAATTAGACTTTAAAACCGTCAATGAGTGTACAATTTCACATTTGGCCTTGAGTACACAAGAACCTAAAATTCACAGCCAAATATGACAAATATAAGTGCTTCCCAAAATTAAATTTTAATATTGATGGTTCATTCAATAATCTCCATTCTCTTGAAATAAAAAAACTGTTCTCCACGTACTGATGTTTTGCTACTAAATACAAAATTTGGTTTATAAAAATACACACATAGGGACACACTCCATATATTACAACACTACTGAAGACCCACATGCTATTGTCTCCCAAAGTGAAGACCTTACAAAAATCTTAATTGAATCTAATCCTGCCGTCTCAGGAGAGCATAAACTCCGGAGGGAAAATCCAAGCGCCGAAAGACTTTTCCACTAATGTCAGTTTGCAAGTCACTTTTTCAACTTTGAATTCATACATGTGTGAATGACATCTAATGTGTGTGCGTGCGCTGTGTCGCGGCGACGCGTGACGCACCCCAGGATTAGACAGATCCAGCGTGGAGGGGCTTGATTGATGAGCCCATTCCAAATGTTTTCGCGTCCAAGTCAGTGGGAGTTTGAGTTGCCTTTGCGCATCTTAATACCAAACAAAACATTAGCGTCGGATTCCCAGGGCTGGCTGCCTCTCGCTGGATTTCATTAGTCACCCCTCCACAGCACACAAATGCGCCGCATGGCTCCGGGACATGGAGAAGAGAGAGAGGCGGAGAGGGAGAGGAAGGGCAGGGGGCCATTAAGGGATCATCATCTCATCCCAGCTTCCCTACCGCTAAGGATCAGAGCAAAAAAAATGAGAGAAAATGTCCTTATTCCTTCAGTAGTTTCAAATCGGCTCGGATGCTCACTGCGACATCTCATGAATCTGGACCAAAATGTAGACACACATGAAATAATGATTTTTTCCATGATATTTGCTTATTTAATTTCATGTTTTCACTATTCTGCAGCGCATCCGTCGAAACGACTATATTTAAACGATCCCTGCCACATCAGGAGAAACACTGATCTCATTCGCCCACTAATGAGGGCACTCATCTGTGTTTGTCTCCCCTGCCTACTTTTGCTCCTGCCAAGCCTTGATGCAATTACACCCCCACATCTGCAGGGGGCTCCCTCCTCCCATCGGCACGGGGCTTTGGAGAGGCCCTGGTGCTCCTGATTCACGGTTAATCAATCATGGTGCCTGGGTAATGACGCCCCACTGCTCCCCTAATGTCTTCTGGCGGGAGCCTCTGCCGCTGGCATTGAGCTCACGCAGGCACACATATGGCCGCTCTGAGTGAGTGACAGGACCCCTTTTGCGTGTGTGGCACCCTGCGCGACGGAAGCCATCAGCTCCGCACATAGACACGCGCGCTGACAAGCACACACACGCGCCTGAGGGAAGGAGGAGAGCGGCTGGAGAGAGGGAGGAAATGGGGAGAAGTGCCGCTTGGCCAAACTTCTCCCGTCAAAGTGAACTGTCAGGAACAAAGCAAGTAGGGCAATGTGATATTTTCCCAAGCAGCTTGGTTTGGGGAGCATTTGGAGGCCTGTAACGCCGGGTTGCGTGACATTCAGAGCTGCATTTAGACTGTCTTTGTGAGTTCTGATTCAGTTCCAGAACTGAGTTGTATTGGAACTGAGGAAGGAGGTGACATGAATGCTACTCCCAGCAGATTTGAATGAGAGGAAGTAGATTTAATATTAAATGAAATTTACAGAAATTCATGTGACTGAACAAAGTTTGTTTTCCTCAGGAGAAACTTGAATGTTAGCTTGACAAATCCTTATTTGAAAGTTTTGAAAAAGTTTGAAAAACCAAGCCTTAATGTTTGAATGTGTAGCAATAGCTGCTGAAAATACCATCACAGGAACAAATCACACTTTTAAATATACTGGAAAAAATTATATATTGATTATATATGTTTAAAATGGCTGTGATAATGATAAATAACTAAAAAAATGCTACAGTAAAAATCTTTAACCTGGTTAATGGTTTTTCTTATTATTGGGATCATTTGTGGCCTAATGGTTAGGGAGCTGAGCTTGTTATAGAAAGATAGCAGGTTTGATTAAAACATTACCAAGTAAACATTACCATAAAAATCTTAATAAAGCAATAAACACATTAAGGGTGTTTATTTGCTGAAATTTGTATTAAATTTGTTTTATTTATATTGTGCAATGTATATTTCTCATGTTTTTGTGTATACTATATGTTTTGAAAAGTGTAAAAACAATAAATCATTGTATGAATGCTGTAATGTTTAAATAATTTTCCATTTAAAACGCTTGAAGGTCATGTGACCATCAGGAAGAATGCATTATCTCATTTCTCAGAGGACGCGTTCTCTGTTCTCATGGTCTCGTGGTCTCCCGAGTTTGTTCTTCTGAAGACACCTGGTAAGACCGGTCTCCACAAGAAAACATGTCCGTTCTCTGCGTTCTTGTAATTGAGAAACAGTCATTGCCTCATAACAGTTGTAGTTTGGCAGGACACAGAAAGTGATCTCCACACAAGGCCAATCACAACAGAGCAAGAGCAACTCCCAATACAGTACAGGAGAAAGACGGAGCAAAGGCGGAACAAGAGGGAAGGAGAGCCAGGTACATGCAGTGGAGGTGAACCTGGACCGTGGAGCTGTGGAATCTAGAGCGTGGAGCTGCAGATCTGTAGATCTGCGTGGAGTCTGATCTGTAGAGCTGTGGAGAGTCTGGAGTGTGGAGCTGTGGAAAATCTGGAGCTGTGGAGAGTCTGGTGCTGTGCAGAGTCTGGAGCATGGAGAGTCTGGAGGGTGGAGCTGTGGAGAGTCTGGAGCGTGGAGCTGTGGAGAGTCTGGAGCGTGGAACTGAGGAGTCCCTGGAGCGTGGAACTGTGGAGAGTCTGGAGTGTGGAGCTGTGGAAAATCTGGAGCTGTGGAGAGTCTGGTGCTGTGCAAAGTCTGGAGCATGGAGAGTCTGGAGGGTGGAGCTGTGGAGAGTCTGGAGGGTGGAGCTGTGGAGAGTCTGGAGCGTGAGGCTGTGGAGAGTCTGGAGCGTGGAACTGAGGAGTCCCTGGAGCGTAGAACTGTGGAGAGTCTGGAGTGTGGAGCTGTGGAGAGTTTGGAACATGGAGTTGTGGAGAGTCTGAAGTTATGGAAAATTTGGAGCTGTGGAGAGTCTGGAGCATGCAGCTGAGGACGGTCTGGAGTGTGGAACTGAGAAGGGTCTGGAGCATTAAACTGTGGAAAGTCTAGAGCAGGGATAGGCAAACTTGATCCTGGAGGGCTGGTGTCTTGCACTGTTTTGTTCTAACCCTAATCAAACATACCTGCCTGTAGCTTTTTAGCGATATTGAAGACACTGATTCGTGCATTTAGGTGTGTCTGATTAGTGTTGGAGCAAAACTATGCAGGCACACTGGCCCTCATGGATCAAGTTTGCCGAACCCAGGTCTAGAGCATGAAGAGTCTGGAGTCTGGTGCTGTGGAGAGTCTGGAGCTGTGGAGAGTCTGGAGTCTGGTGCTGTGGAGAGTTTGGAGCGTGGAGCTGGGGAGAGTCTGGAGCGTGGAGAGTCTGGAGTCTGGTGCTGTGGAGAGTTTGGAGCATGGAGCTGTTAAGAGTCTGGAGCGTGGAGAGTCTGGAGTCTGGTGCTGTGGAGAGTCTGGAGCGTGGAGCTGTGGAGAGTCTGGAGCGTGGAGAGTCTGGAGTCTGGTGCTGTGGAGAATCTGGAGCTTGGAGCTGTGGAGAGTCTGGAGCGTGGAGAG
Source organism: Danio aesculapii (assembly GCF_903798145.1). Classification (NCBI taxonomy): domain Eukaryota; kingdom Metazoa; phylum Chordata; class Actinopteri; order Cypriniformes; family Danionidae; genus Danio; species Danio aesculapii. Next base: position 34,302,139 of record NC_079439.1, read on the forward strand.
TCTGGAGTCTGGTGCTGTGGAGAGTCTGGAGCGTGGAGCTGTGGAGAGTCTGGAGCGTGGAGAGTCTGGAGTCTGGTGCTGTGGAGAGTTTGGAGCGTGGAGCTGGGGAGAGTCTGGAGCGTGGAGAGTCTGGAGTCTGGTGCTGTGGAGAATCTGGAGCTTGGAGCTGTGGAGAGTCTGGAGCGTGGAGAGTCTGGAGTCTGGTGCTGTGGAGAGTCTGGAGCGTGGAGCTGTGGAGAGTCTGGAGCGTGGAGAGTCTGGAGTCTGGTGCTGTGGAGAGTTTGGAGCGTGGAGCTGTGGAGAGTCTAGAGTCTGGTGCTGTGGAGAGTTTGGAGCGTGGAGCTGTGGAGAGTCTGGAGTCTGGTGCTGTGGAGAGTCTGGAGCGTGGAGAGTCTGGAGTCTGGTGCTATGGAGAGTCTGGAGCGTGGAGAGTCTGGAGTCTGGTGCTGTGGAGAGTTTGGAGCGTGGAGCTGTGGAGAGTCTAGAGTCTGGTGCTGTGGAGAGTTTGGAGCGTGGAGCTGTGGAGAGTCTGGAGTCTGGTGCTGTGGAGAGTCTGGAGCGTGGAGAGTCTGGAGTCTGGTGCTGTGGAGAGTCTGGAGCGTGGAGCTGTGGAGAGTCTGGAGTCTGGTGCTGTGGAGAGTCTGGAGCGTGGAACTGTGGAGATTCTGAACTGTGGAGCTGTGGAGAGTCTGAAATGTGGAGCTGTGGAGAGTCTGGAGCATGGAGCTGTTAAGAGTCTGGAGCGTGTGGAGCTGTGGAGAGTCTGAACTGTAGAGCTGTGGAGAGTCTGGAGTCTGGTGCTGTGGAGAGTCTGGAGCGTGGAGCTGTGGAGATTCTGAAGCTGTGGAGAGTCTGGAGCGGGGAGCTGTGAAGTGTCTGGAGCGTGGAGAGTCTAGAGCATGGAACTGTGGAGAGTCAGAAGGCATCGGTGGATCAGGCAGCTGCTATTACAACTCTTACAGCTGTAGATCTGGTGATGGAGGTGACCACACGTGGAGATCAGGTAGCTACACCAATGGCTTTTGCAGTGACAGAGGCTCTTCCAGACTACCATAACTGTTGACAAATTAAACTTTAAACAAACACACAGTCTAAATGATTATACAGTTTTGAATTGTTTTATATTTTATGTATTATAACAATAAGATTTTTTCTCTTTCATTATCTTTTAATCCTCACATTAGTCTTTTTTCTTTATATTTATATATGCGTCTATCAGAATTCTAATAGTGTACCACTTTATATAAAAAATTGTGTGTATATCACTTAATTATTGTATTCATTGTTTATGTAATCTGCAACGCTTTGGCAATTCATTCATTCATTTTCTTTTCGGCTTAGTCCCTTAATCCGGGGTCGCCAAAGTGGAATGAACCGCCAACTTATCCAGCATATGTTTTACGCAGCGGATGGCCTTCCAGCTGTAGCCCATCACTGGGAAACATCCATACACTCTCATCACACACATACACTACGGACAACTTTAGCTTACCCAATTCACATGTCCGGCATGTCTTTGGACTTGTGGGGGTAACTGAAGCACCCAAAGGAAACCCACCCGAACACGGGGAGAACATGCAAACTCCACACAGAAATTCCAACTGACCCAGCCGGGGCTCGAACCAGCGACCTTCTTGCTGTGGGACGATTGTGCTACCAACTGTGCTGCCCTCTGCTTTGGCAATGCTCTTTTTGAATTAAATTGAGAGACTGAGAGAGAGACATAGAGAGAGACTCATATATATATATGACTATGAATTAGGGCTGCACAATATATCATTTCAGCATCAATAACGCAATGTGCGCATCGGCAATAGTCACATCGCAATTATAGTTGACCAGGAGCCACAGAACACATCTGATTTGTAAAGTCCTTAAAATAAGCTTAACCATAGTCGAGTGAAAGTTTATCATTTACATGTGCTTCAAGGCCTTTGACGGAGCATTTCAAGGGAGTTTGGGCATAAAACGTATGATGTTTGGAGATGTAGCAAAGATTAATTGTATTTATTTATTTATTTATGCAATAAAACAAATCTTACTTACAATTATAAAAAAGAAAAAAGTGCAGGTTTTGGCATTTCCAGGCATTGAACTTTAACAAACTCCTCCTGGGGATTTTATCAGATCAACACCAAAATTGGGCTTTGTCATCTAAAGACCTTGGTGATGTTAAATTGCAAAGATCTGGAGTTTTGGTCAAAGGGCGTGTCTGTGATGGCCTCACAAAGTTTGATGTTTCGCTACAAAACAGGAAGTTGTTATAACTTAGGCATTCGTTGTCTGATCTGCCTCAAAATTCACACGTTTGATAAGAGTCCTGACCTGAACACATTTCCATGCCAATGTCCAGTTACAGTTAAAGCGCCACCTGCTGGCAACAGGAAATGACATGTTTTATTGTATCAGCACCAAATTTGGGTGGTGTTATCTAAAAGCTATAGCAATAATATATATATTTCGAAAATCTAGAGTTTTTGTCGAAAGGGGTTTCATGGCGGCCTGACATAACCTCAGTGTTATAACTTAGGCTTACTATGTCCAGTCTCCCCCAAATTCCACACCTTTGATTATAGTTGATTATAGTTTGATTATAGATTACTATACTGAAGACATCTACATGTGAATATTCATTCATAGTCATAGCGCCACCTGCTGACAGAAGTATGAATGACACAAACAGCTAACATTTTCATGTATTTTAATATTTATCAGCTTGAATTATTATTGTCCATTGTGCTCTGTCATCCTAAGGCCACCGAGCGGTGGTGAGCCCAGGTGCGAGGTCCCTTTCATCGCTGCTTGCAGCTTTAATTTAGACTTACTTATAATTTAGACTTAGACAGACGGACCACACTGAACTAAACTAAACTGAACTTCAACTCTGAAAACTGGACTGACACATTTTAAATTTACTAGAACTCCTATGTTAAGCTGCTTTGACACAATCTGCATTTTAAAAGCGCTATAGAAATAAACATGAATTGAATGGAAATTATTTCTTCCGAAGGCGAAAACAAAATAATATTTTTTCTTAATCTACAAGAACTTTTAGCTAATTGGACAAGAAACGAGACAAAGTAAGAAAAGCATTTTTTGCATTGTGATTATTCAATTTCTGTACTGGAATACTGTTTTACTCCCCCCAAAAAAGTCAAACCATCTTGTAAAACTGTATACATGTCAAAATATTTATCGCAGAAAAATAAAATATCTCAATATTTGATGTTTCCAATATTGTGCAGCCCTACTTTGAATCTAAATTCATTTTACTTCTTGTACATATAAAGGAACTGATAGTATCTTTATCAAAAGTTTGCAGTTAATCAACTTTCTTTAAAGTGTCATTTCTTTTTAGTGTCATTACAGATATTTACTCTTTGCCAGAACAATTTTACTTGATAAACTTAGCGCATATGGCCTTAATAGCTTTTGGTTGGGTTTTCAAAAGGCTCTTATCATAAGCCAAAAAGACCAGAAGAAATTTCAGTAGGGGAAAAAAGGGGATTTATAGAGCACATTTTCATTAAACCTATCCTGTCAGCTGTCTGTGTCCGTATGTACTGTCATTGTGGACTGGCTTATGCGGGTGGCCCATTCAATCTGTTCTTATGAAGAGGTGCTCCTCAGGCTCTAAGCATTTGTATGCAGTATACAGGGTGGCAGTGGCCCATCTGTGCAGCCTAAAACCATCCTAATTTATGTTTCACACCTCTTGCTGCCGCCACACTTTGCATCTCCCAGCACATACTATCTCTCTCTCTCTCTCTCTTTCTTTTTTCCCATCTCTTTTTTTTCAGTGGCAGTGACAGTGAAGTTGCTTTGGCTGTTAAAGAGCAATCCATCATCTGTTTAGAGCGCTTCATCAACATTGTGTACATAGCAGTGCTAAAACAGAGAGGATTTATGTTGCTCAGACAGAAGCTTTTTCTAGTGCCATATGGATGAGGTATAAAATCACAAAAACCAATTAAAAGGAATAACATGCATGCATTAGGTTGTGAAAGCTGAGACAACAAAAGATCGCATTAACGGCTCTTACATGAGCTTGAGCTCACAGTATCAGTTTGAGGAATACAATCTGTTGTGAAACCATTTCTTAGATTTTGTATGATATGAAGGTCTTGCCATTTGCTGTAGGTTCTTAGTCTGGGTTATTTTATTTTAGGCAAGATATGGAATTCAAGATAGAATTGAGCCTTTGCTAATTACAGTGGTACTATACATGGTATTTATGATTCTCCAGTTTTCATTGGGAAGTCACAATAAAAACAATGCTAATACATAACTAACTAACGGTAACAGTTATTTATTAATTAGCTAATTGATAATTAATAAATGGTGGATATAAAAATACACAATTTTGTCTAATTGTAGAACTAAAAGCACCAAAACCATATAGGAATATTTTATAATTTTAGGAATCACAACACTATAATGTGTGAAATGAAAAATGGATATCATTCATTTATTTTCTTTTCGGCTTAGTCCCTTTATTAATCAGGGGTTGCCACAGCGGAATGAGTCGCCAACTTTTTCAGCATATGTTTTACACAGCGGATGGCCTTCCAGCTGCAACCCAACACTGGGTATCACCCATTCACTCTTGCATTCACTCACAAACACACACACTACAGCCAATTCACCTACTGTATAGCGCATGTCTTTGAACTGTGGGGGAAACTGGAGCACTTGGAGGAAACCCATGCGAACACGGGAAGAACATGCAAACTCTACACAGAAATGCCTACTGCCTACCCAGCCAAGGCTCGAACCAGCAACCTTCTTACTGTGAGGTTATCATGCTACCCACTGCGTCACCATGACGCCCTGAAAAATGGATATCCATTTCGAAATGTTAATTATAATAAAAGTAATCCAAATATTTAAAAAAATATTAAATCCAAAATTAAACATCAATAAAAATCTGTGGTATTTAGTATCATTACAATTATTGTTGGTTTTATTATTAGTTTTGAATCAGTTTTTATATTTTTAGTTTTCATTAAAAAATTAAACATCCTGTGACAAACGTTATTTTGTTCAGTCATTTTTATTTGTATGTCTGTATACAGTTTGTTATATTTGTTTTAGTTTTAGTTCATTTAAAAGTAAACTTAATGAAGATGGGGGTGACACTGTGGCTCAGTGGTTAGCACTGTCACCTCACAGCAAGAAGGTTGCTGGTTCGAGCCTTGGCTAGGTCAGTTGACATTTCTGTGTGTTTCGCATGTCCTCCCTGTGTTCACGTGGGTTTCTTCTGGCTGCTCCGGTTTTCCTCTCAGTCCAAAGACATGCAGTACAGGTGAATTGAATAAACTAAATTAGCCGTATTGTATGAGTGTGAATGAGAGTGTGCAGGCCCGTAGTCAGGGGGGGTTCGGGTGGTTTAAAAGACCCACACCCCACTGACAAAGTCCAGAATTTGGCCTCTAGGTGAGCTCAGTTGTCCCATTTTTGACTGCTATGCCATAATAAATTGTAAAAATAATTGATAGAAGAAGGCTTTAAGACAAATTTCATTTATTATTATTATTTAAATGGGGCGTCACGGTGGCGCAGTGGGTAGCACAATTGCCTGACAGCAAGAAGTTTGGGTGCTCCAGTTTGCCCCACAGTCCAAAGACATACGCTATAGGGGAATTAAATAAGCTAAATTGGCCGTGTTGGTGTGAATGCAAGAGTGTATGGGTGTTTCCCAGAGTTGGGTTGCAGCTAGAAGGGCATCCGCTGCGCAAAACAAATGCTGGATAAGTTGGTGGTTCATTCCGCTGTGGCGATATAGGGACTAAGCTGAAAAGAAAATGAATGAATTATTTAAATGGCCAAATTCTGACTGAGAAAAGTGGAATGAGCTGTCCAGTTAGTTATTTGCCTATAGACTGTTTAGACTGCCTATAGACAGTTTTTTAATTCAATTAAATTTAATGATAGATTATAATAAAGTTGTATTTTAAAATTAAGTACTTTTTCTTTTTCTATTTCTTTTTTTTATTATAAAATTATTTCTACTTTTCTCATAACATTATTTATAAAACGGTAATAACTTGCAGTAAAAATGTACAGTTGTAAACATATACTTTGTAATAGAATAGTATGGTGAGCATTTTGACAAAATTGTGGGAAATATTTTAGCACAAGCTAATCCAGCACAGATATCACTAAACTGCAGCATTTAAACCTCATAATTGAATAGAAAATGACGGAAACTACTGCAAAAAGGTCCAGTTTATGAGAAAAAAGAAACATCCAATATGCTGGCTAGGGGCCTAGTGTATGGGTGTTTCCCAGTACTGGGGTGCAGCTGGAAGGGCATCCGCTGTGTAAAACATATGCTGGATAAATTGGCGGTTCATTCTACTGTGGTGACCCCTGATTAATAAAGGGACTAAGCTAAAGGAAAATAAATGAGATTTTTTATTGGCTATTTGATTTTTACAGTTGGATTTCAACTGTTATTATTAACATAAATAATTTAACATTTATAAATGAATTAAAGTTAACGTGATATAGCCTACCGTAAATGTGTTTTTAAAGTATCTAATCACTAGTTTGCTAAATATAAACATCTTTAAAGACATAACACCACTTCTTGTATCGCCTGTACACATTAGATGTATGAAATTTTATAATGATCCACTGTTAATCTACAGGAAGTTGATTTAGAAAATAGCAATGTCTGCGGTCACTGTAAGCTTCTACAGAATCTGCAAACTTCAGACACCATTGCTCAATAAATGAAGCCCTTCTCTGTGATCTTGGACTCACAACACAGTTAGTTGACTCAATTAATGTTCCTTCCTCTCTCTGCTGTGGACTGAAAGCAATTCAACCCGCAGTTTCATTCCTTCAATGTTCCATGAAATTGGGCCAGATTGTTGTGTCACGTTAATTAATGTAATCCGCGTTGCATTGAAAGAGCTTCAAGTTAATAAGTAGGCCGGTCTAGATGATGACAACATTTTATATGATATTTAAGCAAAGCTCAGTAAAGCTCATCTGAGGTGTGGGTGCGATTGGGTTGTGGCAAAAACCATTAGGCAGAATTCTATATAGTATGGTAGGCGTTTTAAACGGTGTATTTTCTGTGTAAATGTGACTCACGTACCTTTCCCGTTTTAAAAGAGAACAATTCAGCATAGACAAAGGTTTGACTGTTAACACTTTCTGCACGTTTTCTTTGAAGATATCAGGTTATATATTAAGTCTTCTCTTTGACGATCAAACCTTATGGAAGAAAACCTTTTCCGTGATTTTCCATCGCCATCTGCTGGCAAGAACAGGAAATTGAGAAAATGATAGCAAATATGATTTTGGTGGATACGTCAGGTCAGGATTAAAAACCATCAACATACTCAGGAGCGCTTTCGCACTGATTTCTGTCTATACAATCTAAAGTCGTTTGATCCATAGACAAACACTAGATGGAGGTCTTGTTTCATTAAATGATCTGCTAACAGATAATGTGATTTCATTTTCATCCAGATTGCTAATCAATACAAAGTTGCCAGCTGGTTTTCTCAAGGGATATTTGAGATTAAGTATCAGTTTAATTTTTTTTTTGGAATTTTTTTTTTCGTTTTCAAAAGAAAATACATAACGTACATAATCTCTCATACAGAAAGAGACAGATCTTGCAGATTTATGTATTCTCTTCCCTATAACAACAACTTTAAACAGTAAAAGATGAGAAGCTACAAATCCTTTAAAAGATTTCCTTTAAAGAAGAAAACATACATATTTAGACACATAAAATTACATTTAAAAGTTACAATTTAAGAAAATATATACTCAATCCATTTACAAATTAGTAAAAAGTATTCAGTCTGAGTTCTTAATGAAAAGATTCTTAATGAAAAGATCTTTCCATGATAGTGTGCACTGTAACAATCCATTCTTCAACTGTAGGTGACTAATTAAAAACATTTTTTTACTTTTTTACTAGCTGCCAAAGGAATAAATAAGTTTCTTGTCTTTATTAATCCATCCATCTAAATTTATATTACCTAAATATAAAGATTCACAAGTGAAGAAAATCTTTAAAAATGGCGTCTAAATGTATTTTAATCTCTTTCCAGTATGAGGTTAATTTCTGACAATCCCAAAAACATGATAGTGATTTGCTACTTTCTGCCCACACATTCTCCAGCAGGTAGTACCCTTTCCTTTGTGTATTTACTCTGTGATGGTGTGATGAAAAACCTTAGAACATTCTTCCAACAGAATTCTCTCCACATGGCTGAGCTGGTACATTTCCATTGTATCAGTTTCATTCATTTTCCTTTCGGCTTAGTCTCTTTATTAATCAGGGGTCGCCACAGGGGAATGAACCACCAACTTATCCAGCATATGTTATACCCATCACTGGGAAAACACCCATACACTACATACAATTTTAGCTGACACAATTCACCTATACCGCATGTCTTTGGACTGTGGGGGAAACCAGAGCACCCAGCAGGAAACTTACATGAACACAGGGAGAACATGCAAACTCAGATTTCAGAAATGGCAACTGACCCAGCAGAGACTCGAACCAGCGACCTTGGTGTGAGGTGACAACACTACGCACTGCACCACCACACCACCCAGTATCAGTTTCAATTCCTTTTTAAATTTGACCAAAACAGATTTATCTGAATAATTCTGCTCAAACACTACAGTATGGAAATGACTAACTGCATTCTTATCCCCTTTGTGGGAAAAAAAGGTCTTAGTTTGCCATTTGAATGAAATTTCTGAATTTATTGCCAATCAAATTCAGTTTTGGGAAAATTTGACATTTCCACAACCAGCGCAGAGCTTTGGAGATTGAGAGGCTAAATTGACCTCACCATGATCCTGATAGATTAAAACTGTATGTCAAAAATAATAACTCAAAAAGCATGTATTTGTACATTAAATAAATGAAAATGTCTAATGAAAGGTCTTGTTTTGAGAATTTCAAAGGAAAATTTTGAAAAAGACACCTCAAATAGCCATCAAGAACAGATTTTTATTGGACATTTGTGTACAGTAACTGATTTTAGCTGCTTGTGAAACTGCATTGGTTGCGATTGGAACAAAAATGACACAAACTGAACAGGACATTGAACCAGAATTTATGAGTGCTTTACTCTTCAGGCAAGCTCCTCCTCTCCTTCTTCCTCAAACTCTCCCTCTTCTTCCGCAGTGGCATCTTGGTACTGCTGGTACTCGGACACCAGGTCATTCATGTTGCTCTCGGCCTCAGTGAACTCCATCTCATCCATCCCTTCGCCTGTGTACCAATGCAGGAAGGCCTTGCGCCTAAACATAGCGGTGAACTGCTCAGAGATGCGCTTGAAAAGCTCTTGTATGGCAGTGCTGTTGCCGATGAAGGTGGCTGCCATTTTGAGCCCACGAGGTGGGATGTCGCACACAGCAGTCTTGACGTTGTTGGGGATCCACTCCACGAAATAGCTGCTGTTCTTGTTCTGGACATTCAGCATCTGCTCATCCACTTCCTTCATGGACATGCGGCCTCGGAAAACAGCAGCGACGGTGAGGTAACGGCCGTGGCGTGGGTCACAAGCTGCCATCATGTTCTTGGCATCAAACATCTGCTGAGTGAGCTCTGGCACTGTAAGAGCCCGGTACTGCTGACTCCCTCGGCTGGTGAGGGGGGCAAAGCCTGGCATGAAGAAATGCAGACGAGGGAAAGGCACCATATTGACGGCTAGTTTGCGCAGGTCAGCGTTAAGCTGGCCGGGAAAGCGAAGGCAGGTGGTGACCCCACTCATGGTGGCAGACACGAGGTGGTTGAGATCACCATAGGTGGGTGTAGTGAGCTTGAGAGTACGGAAGCAAATGTCATACAGCGCCTCATTGTCGATGCAGTACGTTTCATCAGTGTTCTCCACCAGCTGATGGACGGACAGCGTGGCGTTGTAAGGCTCTACAACAGTGTCCGAGACTTTTGGTGAGGGCACAACGCTGAAGGTGTTCATGATGCGGTCTGGGTACTCCTCACGGATTTTGCTGATGAGGAGAGTGCCCATGCCTGACCCTGTGCCTCCTCCAAGGGAGTGTGTGAGCTGGAAGCCCTGCAGGCAGTCACAGCTTTCAGCCTCCTTACGGACCACATCGAGAACGGAGTCTACAAGTTCAGCACCTTCAGTGTAGTGACCCTTGGCCCAGTTGTTTCCAGCACCACTCTGACCTATGTTGGAAGAAATTGAGATTACACAAGGTTCATTTGTTCAAAACCTAAACATTAAAAAAAAAGTAATTCACCAAAAGGCAGTCATGACAAAACTCCAAAGGATAATTTGGTAATGGTTCCTTCATTAGAAATTAAGTCAAATCAGATTTGTGGTAAGCATAACTAACATTATTGGCCGTTTTATTCAATATAATCTTTATATACATTACACGGTAATGTAATTTCTTAAAGCTTACATTTTATGCAAAAACAAACCACTTATGGGTGTGTAATTTACATTGCAGAGCTTAGTTTTATTTACAACCGATCACATTTTACCTATAAAATCTTTTAATAAAAGCCCACAGAAAAATGTTTATGCAACAACACTATTTAAGACTCACTAACAGTTTCGGTTTGCGCATATATATATATATATATATTTTTTTTTTTTTACTTGGTTCTTGTACTGGAGTAAAAAAAATAAAAATTCTCTATTACCTGTACTTCATTACAAAGCACAATCACAATTTTATCAGAGAAAATCCCAGAGAAATCCCAAACAAAATTTACACAAACCGAATGAGCAAACACTTTAACCCGCTATAAATCGCGTCACACTGAATGACTCATTTATGAATTGAAA